>NC_081415.1:283221048-283883548 GCF_030272615.1 Cryptomeria japonica
GTTGGGTTTTGAGGGTTATGCTGATGAAGAAGAGGGAAATTTGATGGTGGCAATGTGTTTGCAGCTGTAAGTTATAACTGCTTAGTGTGATGTTGTTGGTATCATTTTACAGTTTTTGTTTATGATACCATGAATCGCTGGTGTCACACTAGAGTGGGAGTTTTTTTTTGCTGTCAAGAGTTGGTTGTCTTCATGTGATTGGAGATGTTGGTGTTTGTTATTATGCCATGGTAGGCTCTTGATTCTAGATTAGAGCGTTGGCATGATACAAGTTCTCTTGATAGGTTATGCTCATTGGAGCATGTGGTCTTCATTTGTGAAGATGTAAGATCAAGTTGTGTTCCCAGGTAATGCAGACATGCAGTGGGAGTTTTGACATTGGTCTTGTTAGTGCTCTTAGTATCAAGCACGTTGGTGGATTGACCATGGAGGTGCTTTTGAAAGCTAAGAGGCTTGGGTGAGGCTAGAGTTCTCTTGGGATTAGAGAACATTTGTTGAGACGGTATCTCTTTAGAGGTTTCAGCAAGAAGATCGAGGAGCCTACACCTAGTGATGGACGTGAGTTCATTGTGGACCTACAGGAGATTGTTCGTGGACAGAGTCATTGTGACTTGGTGTATCCTAGAGGAGCATTCGACTCTTGGTCTACTCGGTAGATTTATCTCCTTAGAGGAGATGGTTCCTAGTTTTGGAATGATATTAAGTTTGATCTTCCTTGATTACAGGGGCTTACATCCATGTTGGTTGGGTGTTGTTAATGCTTTCATTTGGGGAGGTAAAGGAGAACATACTTGACACAACTGAGCACTTGGTGGTGTTGGTAGAAGGATGAGATATGGTTTGCGTGGATGTTTCTTCCTAGATTTTTTTGAAGTTATCTATTGTTGTTGTACTTTATTGTTTTTTAACAGCAATATATGGTCTTTTCATGAGGACTTGGAGAATGTAAAGTGAGATTTTGCAGCAGGTTGGTTGCAAGTTGCAGATCATTGTGATTTGATTATTGCCACATCTTTTATGTTAGTGTTGCTTGGTAGATTTGAGTTTTTTTTTTTTTGTTAACATTGCTCATGCAACATGTGGACTACTATATAAGTGTCTTCTAGTTTTTTGCACATCAATGATTTTTGGTGTGTTTTGTTGGAAGATGGGATTACACAAAATTGTTGTATGGGCTGGATATGTTGGGATGATTTTATTTGATTTTATGTGGTTAGTTGGATGTGATTAGAAATTATTTGTGGTTGCTATTCCAACTATGGTGATTGATTCTCAACCTGTTTATTACCATGGGATTTGGTGATTGTGTTTGGATATTGGTTGAGAATGGAAAGTAGAGGATATACTTCAAGTGGGAGGTTGTTCAGATGTGAAGTTGCAGCATGAGTCAAACTTCAAGTGGTATATTGTTGGTATGTGAAGTCCAACTCTTTATTTTACCTTCCCATCTATGTCTCTTTGTCTTCTGTTGAAGACTATTGTATAAATATGAGGGCAAAGCCCTATGTATGGAAGCTGCAAGAATACTAATAGAATCTCTACCCTGCTTTCTAGTGGATGTAGCCAAATTGGTGAACCAAGTTAAATACTGTGTTGTGTATAATTTATGTGTTCCCAAATTGTCTTTTGTTAACACTAAGGTGATTTTATTTGAGCAGAGCGTGGATTAGGGTTTCAGGTTTAGGGGAAACTCAAGATATGTACATTTATACTAAACTATTCTGCTCTGAAAGAAGCCTAACCACACATGTTTAGCTTGAATACGAACACAAATTGTAAAGATGTAACGACCTTATAGCTTTAACTGATTTGTTACACCCATGGAGGTAGAAATGAGCACTCTTCCCATACAAACCGACTGGCTTAAATAGCACACACTAAGCTTTGACTTCGTGTGTGCTGTTTCATGTGGGCCCATTTAAAATTCCCGTTGCCATTTGTTGCTTCTTTCCATTTGTTACATGTGTTAGGTCTGTCAGAGTTGGGAAAACAATTTCCCTAGATACCTTGCTCATTCCAAAATCTTCTATCCTTGTATAATTTTCTAACAGCGTGTCCTTTTTACATTACAATTTAAATTTTTACTTCCAATGTAAGATATATATATATATATATATATATATATATATATATATATATATATATATATATATATATATATATATATATATATATATATATATATATATATATATATATATAACCAATAAAATTTAGTATGTATGTAATATTTAATTGATATATATTTTATAAAAATAAAAAGATAGATTAATGTTGTATTATATTATTAATTATAATTTATTATAATCTATTTTTTTAATAAATTAATCATATTATTCTTTTTAATTATTAAATATCAATTATTAGTTTTTAGCTATGATCAATGTAGTAAATAGTTAATATCAAATTATTTAATTTAATTTTGTTTATTTTTTATTTTTAATAAAATATGATATTAAATATTATCACTTGTATTTTATGATTAATTATCAATTAATTTTTTTATTTTAAAATTTGATATGAAATGCTTGTACATATTAAAAAATAGTAATAATTGGATTATCAGAATTTCTTAAATTTTGTATTATTTAAAATAAATTAATAATATTATAAAAATAAATGTAAGTTACATGTAAAATATTTCTTTGAATGCTATTCACAACATTGTAATATTCAATAAATTTTTATAATCATTTTAAAAAAAACTATCTTAAAATCTAAGAATTTTAGTTATTAAGAGTAAAAATGTTTAAATTATTATTATTATTTTTTTGGTCGATAAAAGGCCAAAGACATAAAAAATTTATTATTAAAGAAAAAATTTTAATGTTTAAATTATTTTACTAAATCAATTATTAAACCATAATTTTTAATTTGTATTACACATTAAAAAAAATATATTACTAACCAAGGCATATACTTTATATTGATTTGTTGATTGACCCCAAATATCAATATAAATGTTAGATCATTTAAATATTCCTTTAGTAGTTTATTTTAATTTTTAAGATTTAATAATTATTATATTGTAATTTAATATAATTTGATTTAATTTTAAAATTATTATATTATTTAGAGAGAGAGGGTTCAATCCTTATATAAATTCATCTTAGTTAACTATGTTATAATGTTAGCTATACTTTTTTTTCGAATAATGCAAAAAATTAACACAATTGATACATACATATTTAATAAAATTATAAAAAAATAATGATATATTTAGCCGATAGGCTTTTTTTTAAAGTGGACTTCCCTGTTCACATCTGTCCGGCAAACCTGTCTCACACCGGTAAACAGGCTAAAACTGAAACTACTTTAAAATTTAAATCATGATCCACATCGAATTCTTGTAAAAAATTGAAACTATTATAAAAACTTTTTTAAAAAATATCCCATCGAATTCTTTTATCAATTATGCATTTAGACCCATTGGAATTGTTCACTTTCAATTAATTTCAATTGAATAAATTGTTACGATGTTAGCAACTTTATGGATTCTAATTATAATGGGAGAGTAAATATTTGGAGTATGAGCTTGTAAATATGTTAGTGTAGTTTGAAATTTGACTAAGAATCTAATATGCAATATAAGGTATACTTTAGGGTGTAGAGTCTACTTTGTAACTAAAATTCACTTCCCGATATTTATATTTCAAGGTTTTTTTTTTAATTTATTATTTTTTAACATTTTAAGATTTTAGAGATTTTTTTTGTAATTTGTAGTTTAGAAAATTGATGATGATTCATAATTTTCTATTTTAAGAATAGTTTTCAATTTTATATTGCAAGATAAAATTTATATTAAAAAATAAAGAAAGGTTGGGGCAATTTCCCTAATTGGCTAGCTCCACTCACTCAGTCAGATAGAATAAATCCTTTCACTATGTAATATTAAATTTTCAATTTGATTTGGTAAAATTAATTTTAAATTTAAAAATTAACATTTAATCATTAACATTTAAATTTTAATGTTTTTCAAATTTAATCTATTATTATTTATAAAAAAATGTTTAGAAATTTAAAGTTGAAATAATTAAATTGAAACCTTTTAATATACAAAATTTAATTCTTTTATGACATAATATGCAACAAGTTATTGCATGGAAAGTAATATGCAACATAGAACACAACATGAAGATGCATTCATAGATGAAAAAATTATTGAGTTGTCTAGAATGAATGATGTTGTTCATTTTATTTTGTTTTTAGTTCATCTCATTTGACAAACACTCTAGTCCACCTTTAGGTTTAGATCTATAGGTAGTCAATTTATTTCTTACACTTGATATTTTAATTATATTAGCTTTGTCATTAAAATTTTAAGAATATTTAAAATATAAAAGTGATGGATGAAATGTACAAGATACATCTTCTAATGACAAACTTTTTCTTAGGCATGAATATAGATCTACAAATTTAAATGGAATATTAGTGAAGATTTCACCCATGACAATTAATCTATCATGAATATAAAAAGAAAAACAGGTAATAGAAAGTACAAATCAATTAACATATAAATCATTTTGATTAGGTCAAAAAAAGATAAATAAAAATTTAAAAGTAAATTAATAGCAAGTAGGGAATAGAAATTAGATAGTAGCTAAACAACATAACACCATACAAGAAAAAAAGAAAAAAAAAAGAAAAAGAGAAAAAGAAGAGAAACAAGAAACAAACCAAAATCAAACTATAGCTTTGGCTTGTGCATGGTGAAATATTCTTGATTTCTAATTGGAAAATGGAAAATAGAAATCTATTTTAAAAATCCTGAAATAATGTAGTGTAATAGAATACTTTGGTTTTTTTTTTTAATTTTCTTGATCCAGTAATCATGGAATGTCCTAATTCCTATTTTTATTTCCCATGGAGTATTAAAAGAATGCCTAATAAAATTTTAACATTCAAATTCAATTGCAATGCTCTTTTTTTTCATGATTTTATTTACTTGAATAATTTGAATATGTGCATTTTCTTAGAGGTTTTGAGTTGAACTGTTCAATGAGTAATTAGAATCAATCTTGTAGGCTTTGCAAAATAAAGTCACAATTAATATTATTGGTTAAACTAAAAGACAAGACCTCACATTTAAAACAATGTAGGTCTCTGCATAGAGCCTACATTCTCCTTTGATTGCTATTCTAAAATTAAAAAACATCATACACCATTTTCAAAATAAAGGAACATATTGCCTCGAATTACTCTCACAATAGCAAGTTCAGTATGTATAATTAGTTGCACACTCTCAAAGTTACATACTTTCAACTATTTCTTTCTTTATTAAAAACTATTAAAAATTAATAAATTACAATATTTATCTTGGACAATCAATGATCAAGAAAAAAAAATTAATGTTTCAATCTCTTTCTCAAAAACATTTTTTTTTATCATTATGTAGTAAAATAGTTACAAATTTTGGTTTGCTCATTGACAACATTGTTGTTCAATGTAGACAAATGTCAAAACTTTTAAATAAGACCTAAAAAAAGAGAGACTCTCTAATTTAACTTCAATTAATGTAAACAACTTTTTATTTAGGAACTATAAAAAAAGAAGAGAGATACTCTTATTTAACTTTGATTAATGTAAAGTGGGTACTTATTGTTGAACTAAATTAAAAAAAAAATCAACAATATTATATATCTAATTAAATTATACAATGAAACATGCAAAGATTTAAATTTTAATATAATTAATATTAAACTTTATTTACATTTTACCTTTGATTTCCTATCGGCATATCCTTGAACCTTCTAGAGGTGCAAGTGCTAGTTTTAACATAATCTTAGATTTATTTATATGGACTTATCTCACTTAAATAATATTTTTTTATTTTATTTTATTTATTTTAAATTTATATTATAAATAGTCAAAAAAATATTTGTAATAAAGTTAAAATTTAATAAATGCATATCATAAAAATATAACCGATAGACATATTTTTAACAAAATCATAAAAAGTAATGATATATTGTTAACATAGTTTTGGATTGATATTTGTTTATTTTAAATTTTAAATTTTTAAAAAAAATTTATATTAAAAATTCTCAAAAAATATTTATAAAATAATGTATCTATTTAAGTATGTTGGTTATACTTGGCTTTTTTCTCATAGAGTAAAGCTGAAATTTAGTGGAGGCATAGTTTTAGATTGATCTTTGGATCTATCCTAGTTAAATAGTATTTCTTTATTTTAAAAAAATTGATATTATAAAAATTTAAATTATTTAAAAAAAAATTATATTATAAATTTTCAATTTTTTAAAAAAAATTATGTAATCAAGATATTTATGAAAATTTAGATATGTCAATTAAATATTACACCCATATCTATTTTACTATTTATAATAATGTAATTTTGTTTATATATGTATAAATTAATATAATTGAAATTAAATTTGACAATATTAATATCATTGTTTAATATATATATATATATATATATATATATATATATATATATATATATATATATATACATAATTGATATAAATAACTGGCATATTTTTATTATTTAAAATAATATAATTTTTATAATATGTAATTGCTTGTATATAATTTTCAGTTAAAATGTAAAACCTGTTTTATGCAAAAGAGGACATGGACATGTCGTAAATGTAATACCCTAAAAATGGTCATCTAGACCATGAGCCCCTAATCTCGACAACATCACCAAGGTCCTAACCAAAGGCAATTAAATAAATCTTGAGCACACAATTAATTCTTTAATCATCAAATGTCACATGGCAAAATCAATCACTCAATATTAATTAAATATTTATTTAATTAATTAATCATTCCAAGTAAATCATTTTAAACAATTATCTTATTTATTTTAATTAAATATCCTAACATATTTAATTAAATAAATCAAATTACCATAAATCTTCAAAAAAGGAAACAAATCAAGAAAGAGGAATTAATTCAATTAAATAAATCAATTATGAGCACAAATCTTCAAAAATGGAAATAAATCAAAAAAGGAATTAATTGACCAAGAAAATAATTAATTGAGAAAAGAAATCAATTGGAAACAATCTTGAAAAAAACAAATTAAAAATTGATAGATAATCTCAAAGAAAGCAATTAAAACAATTAAATATTAAAATTGAATGAAATAGATAATAAATCAATTTTTTCCTGATTTAATCTTAATTTTAGTTCAATTTCCTCTAAATCAATTTTTTCTTGATTTAATCTTAATTTTAGTTCAATTTCCTTTAAAACTAAGAAAAGCATCCAATCACATCAATTCACCTAGATTGTGCTTCCTCTTGGAAAATCTTGTCCGCTCATCATCATTTGATATCAACCGTTGGTTTCTTTCTGAATTTTCTATAAATTCAAGCTCATCTCTCATTCAAGGAGAGGCTGGAGAATATATTGTTATTATACTGTTTTTGCTCTAGGATTCATTGATATATTGCATATTAATTATTTCATATTAATTAAATCATTTAGCTTAATATTGTTTAAATCTTGTTAGATGAATATTGCATCCATTTAGCATTCATCATGTTCATATAGATAAAATCCTTCGTCTTGATGTTGTCTAGTCACTGGTATTGCTAATAATCTGATAGCAATCTTATACTCGCATCTTTTAGAAGGCAATGGGTCGATTTTTTATGGTTTATTATTTATTGATTATATCTGACTAACCATGCATGTAATGACTTGATTGAAGTGTTGTGTATTGCAGATACAGATACAGGTCCACTTTTCACACACACATTTCTAGCACCCACCATGGGGCCCAAACCCACAACTACAAGATTTCTAATGTTTCTTGAACAAATTTAATGTTTGGTTTTTATAACTAATAAACATGTGTTAAATTTGTAGATAAAAATCTTTATTTTTGTTTGTTCTTCTATGACAGTCAAAAATGGTCTCGGTTTGGAGAGCATAACTTTTTATTGAACCATTGGATCTTAACCAATTTGTGATATGTTTTGTAAAATCATGTGTTCTATAGGCTCACTGAAGGGATTTTTCTAAATATTTTTGGGTTTGAAAGTTATGATTGACAGAGTGCAGGACTGTTATTTTACTCATTCTTCTATGATAGTCAAAAATGGTCTCGGTTTGAAGAGAATAAGTTTTTATTGAACAGTTGGATCTCAACCAATTTTTGATATGTTGTTGAAAACCAAGTTTTCTATAGGTTCACCAAATGGATTCACCAAAATAATTTGGGTTTGAAAGTTATGATTGACAGAGTGCAGGACTATCATTTTACCTATTCTTCTATGACAGTCAAAAAATGGTCTCGGTTCAGAGGGCATAACTTTTTATTGAACCGTTGGATCTCACCCAAATTTTAATATGTTTTTTAAAACAAAGTTTTCCACATTTACACCAAAGAGATTTTCCAAATTATTTTTGGTTCAAAAGTTATAAATGACAGAGCGCAGTACTATCAAAAATTGTCATAACTAGGATAGTCATAAAATGGAAATTCTTGTTAGATTAGTTTAATTTACAGTTTACATGATAGAATTTTCTTTTGATGATTTTTTTAATGTTATTTTGGCAAATAATTTTGGGCTTTTAATGTTTTTAGGATGCTTGTCAAAGAATCTATCAATCAAACATACGCTTGCCAAAGAATCAAGAAGAAAATGACTACTGACATATTGGTTTTGCAGGTTGCCTAAGGAGAATCAACTAAACATTGTGTATTCATTTAGTATTTTCTTAGGCATTTAAATTTCTATCTAGTTAAAGAACAAATCTATCTTTCGTGTTTTCAGAAAAATCTAAGAGGTAGGAGAGTATGCTCTTGTCTTTTATAGACAATCAGAAATCTAGACCCTCGAAGCTTTTTTCTAAGTTTTGAAATTTGTGTACCTTTAGCAGGCCTGTCACAGTGGAAAAAAGTAATCACCCTATGAGAATGACCCAAGTGAGTACAACTAAACCTAAGCATTCCAACTCACTATAATAAATAGGCCTCTAGTGATTAAAGTCTCAGAGGATGGGATTATTTGAGTTTTCTCTTTGAGATCTCTCATATCGAGCATTTTGTAGGGCCTCGCGGTCTCAATCATGTTTACATGACTACATCTTGTTTTGTACCTTGTTGGGCTATAGGCCGCAATCATGCTTGCATGACTTCAAGGGGTAATTTCAAATGGAATTCCTGACTAAGAACTATAAGATAGAAGCTACCTGATTCACCTCTGAAAGGTTGATAATCTTTGTGCAAGAGAGATAGTAACTCTCCCAAGACACTTTCCATATCGTGCCCCCATTAGCATTTGGAGTCGGCTAATACGGCATTGAGAATCCATTGCGTGAGACTCAACGGCCATATTCTGATTAGCTATTGGGTGTGTACCTAAGTCAGCAAGCAAAGGTTTTCTTCTCTAAGCCAACTTCCATAGGGTTAGTGCGTTGTGATTGAATTATTATATATCTTGTGTGTTTTCTATGTTTTCATCCCTAAAACTAAAACTGGAATACCAAAAATGGAGAAAACAACAAACAAAATCAATGGTAAACTCTGTCTATGTCCAAACTAGTCTCTGTCAGTCATTGAAACATCAATCCTTATCAAAAATTAGTAGTCTTCAGTCATTGAAACTCTGTCTGTCAGAATCTCGTCTCTGTCCAATCCTCTGTCATATGAATTCCTGATCTTATCAATCAAAATTGTCAAAATTGTCTAAATAGTCTACAGCGAGCCTAAAATTGGTTACCATCCTCTTGAGAATAAACAACCTTGATAGTGTACCTCTATCGTTGCGTTGCACGATTTTGTCGATCATCTTTAAGCTAGTTCAAACAAACATTTTATCAAACCTAAGTCAACTTGGATAATGTCTTACACAAGATAGATCATTCCTAAAACCAGACCAAATCTTAAGTTACTTCTCTTAATTACTACATTAAACGAACTACTAGCTACAATTTGATCTTGACTTCTACAACACATCTCGCTCTCGGTCCTATCGGTTGGAAATGCCTGTTCAAACCAGAAGTTCTCGCAATAAAAAGGACAAATAAAAAGAAACCCCCTTTTTGACCAAAGACAATCCATTCTTCAAAGAAAACCCCTTTTACAATAAACTATCCTCGTCACAGATACCAGTTTACGATATACCAATCTTCGATCAGCCCCTATCTCCCACCATGTCTGGGGAAAGACAAGAAAGAGAAGCTAATAAACAAAACACTCATGACGACTTCAGCAATCATGCCACTGACAACGATTCATCAACTGAGTCTGAGCTTCCTGAACCTCCTGAAGACAAAGTACATGGATGTCAGAATAATAAAGAATTCTGGAAAATGATGGTGGTCATCATGGCTAGGGAAAAAGAAGACTATTTCCTAGAATTAGCAAAACAAGGTGCCAAACTCCCTACTGGTTATAATGTGGAGGCCCTCGTTGCTAAAGAGGAAGAGACACCATGGGGAAAAATGAGCAAACAAATGCAAGCATTACAAACTGCAGTCACAAGAATAGAAAACAAAGATAAAACGCCAAAACAATATTCTTTGGACACAATATGCCCATTCCCATTTGACAAAAACCTTTACATGTCTCCATTTCCTTCACGAGTTGAGATACCAAAATTTGACAAGTATGATGGTACCTCAGATCCTCAAGATCATGTCAAAGAGTTCTGTGCCGCTTGTATGGAGTTCATGCACGATCAAACGTACCTCATGCACCTTTTCCCAAGGAGTTTAGGAGGTCAAACAATGGAATGGTTCGCAAGTCTACCCAAAGGGATAAAAATGTTTGAAGAACTAATCCAACTATTTTTACAACAATACTCATACAACATTCATCACCCAGTCACTATGATAGAGCTTTGCAATACCAAACAAAAGATAGGAGAACCCTTTCTCACTTTCCTCCAATGATGGAGAAAGATGTTCTCTAGATATTCACGGACTATCCCAGATCTTGAGAAAATGGACATCTTCGTCAACAAATTAGTCCCTGAATTGAAATATAGTGTCCAGATGCAAGTGCACCCTTCATTCAACAAAATGGTAGATAACGGCCTCAGAATGGAAGATGTACTTGTAGAAACTCAAAATTGTCCAGTCTAATTAAATAATTATCTAAGCCTAATTCTTCTATTAATTAAATAAATCTTTATTTATTTAATTAATTCATTTATCCTTTTCTAGCCTTATTTCTCATTTGAATAAATACATTTATTTATTTAAATTATCCTTTTCCTAAATTAAATAAATATTTATTTATTTAATTGATCCCACTTCCTCTATTAAATAAATAAATCTTTATTTATTTAATTAATTCATTAGCCTTTTTCTACCCATGACACATGTCATTCATCTCTTAATTCCTACACTACCTACCTCTTTCATTATTTTATTATTTCTTCTACCTACCCTCTAATCATAGCCGACCTCCTTTTTACACCTCTCAATCTTATCCCTCCATTTCATATAGTGTCTTCTATTTAAGGAGATGCTTCTTTAATTATCAAACCCTAATGAGCTAATGAACTATTTTTGATCATTTGGCTACACTACGATCCTACTTGCAACCACATTCCGTTGTTTGTTGAGCTCTTGTGCACATAAAATCTAAGAGCAAATATATCAAGCAAGATCAATGGAGATAGGAAGAATGGAGATCAAAACCCTATTGGACATGTGATGGTATAATCTTTGTGATTTCATTTGATTTGCATTGTCTTAGGTAATCTTCATATGTTATGGTGGATCTTTGTTGTTGTTAGGCTAGGGTTTTGTGGTTGAATTCATTTAGCCTTTCAATATTGTTATTATTGTTATCCATTTTCACCATATACAGTACTTATCAAAAAGGGAGATATATCACTTTGGAAAGAAACATCGCAAGGTTCTAGCTCTAAAGAAAAGAGTAAATACTGGAAATATAGCAAAGACAACAACAAGAATATTGTTAGTTATGGAGTGGTAGATACTGTTCAAGCAAAAACAAAATCCACAATATTTAACTTAGCTAGTGGCACACAAGAACTCAAGGCAACTGAAACTACAACAAAGAATCCCCCAAAGAAAACAAGAGAGTGGTTTAAAGACAAACCTTGGGTCTCAAAGCCTAAGCATGAGTTTACTCCTCTAGATGAGTCATATGATTCGGCTTTTAAAAATTTATTGGCAAATAATCTGATAACACTGCTAGACAATTCTCAACCCTATGACCCAAAAATTAGACCCAAATGGTGGAGAGAAAATGAGTACTGTGACTACCATCGGAACAAGGGACATAACATAAACCACTGCATGAAACTCCGACATGAAATACAAGATCTCATTGACATAGGCAAGATCGTTGTGGGAAATCAAGCAACTAATGCTGATCACAAGGGTTGTAAAGATCCCTTACCCACTTATGAACAAGGAGATTCCTCAAAATCCAAGGGAGGAGCTAGAGTCAATTATACTTACACTAACAATGATAATGTGATCAACATGATTGAATCTGTTCAACCTGAATATTGCAATGTGATCATAGTCCAGGATCATCAAAATCAAGCACAAGCTGCTAATGCCGTGACTCGTGCTCAAAGGAAGATTTCTCTCCCAGGAGATAGTTCCTCCACTTTTGATCAAACAACATCAAAACTGCCAAATAAACAAACAGACACAATCATGGCCAAATCAAAGCAACTAGTTTCATCATCTTCTCCTAGCTATAGTATTGTTGAACAATTAAAGAGAACCAATGCTCAGATCTCCATTCTAGAACTGCTTAAGATCTCTTCTGCATATAAAGAAGTCCTAGACAAGCCTCTACTTACCACCAGTGTTCTGAAAGATTTAGACGTAGATCGGTTTCAATCTATGGTAGGTCACCTGACCTCCCCTCATTACCTCACATTCTCTGAAGAAGATGATAACTCACTGAGTCATCCACATAACCAGTCATTACACATTGAAGCCATGATCCATAAACACCGCGTTAAACGTGTTTTGATAGATGGAGGTGCTAGGTTGAATATTTGTACTTACAATCTATTAACACAGCTGGGATTCTTTGAAAATGTTATTGATCCAACAAAGAAGATAACAATCAAGGCTTATGATGAAGAAGAAAGAACTTCTAAGGGACTGGTATCATTACCAATCAGAGTAGGACCTGTGGAGAGAGATATCATTTTTCAAGTCCTGGATCTTCATCTTTCATACAACATCTTATTGGGTAGGCCATGGATTCATGAAATGAAAGCAGTACCATCTACGTACCATCAATGTCTGAAGTTTCCTTATAATGGAGTAGAGGTCAGTATTCCTGCCGATACAAGCTATTCCTACAATGCATTAACGCAAGGTGCTGATGCTTTTGTTCCTAATAATAGAGCAGCTTCCATAGCTAAAAGTTCAGAATCTCTACTAAAAGATTTGGAAAAGAAACTGAAAAATCATAAACACTGGCATGGATGGTTACAAGATAGAGCCTATACTCTCACTCACGTCTCTTCCTCCATCACCAAGATAGTTAGGAAAACCATCAGAGGGCATGAGGCCACAAACTTCAACTCCAAAAGTCATTTATGATGGCACCTTTATACAGTCCTCTACTTCTCTTGCAGATGAAATAGAAGGGGATGATGTCCTTAAATCACTCTTCAAAGAAGACAGTGCAGATAAAGAAATACGACATTGTGAGATTTCTCCAACGCAATATGGTCCAGGCTATAAGATGCTTCAACGCATGGGATATTCAGGTATTGGTCCTCTCGGCAAATGTCAAAAAGGTGTTGTTGAACCTATTCAGCTACAAACTAAGTCAACCAATGATAAAGCTGGACTGGGATATGATCCAAGAAAGTCATTAGATCAGAAGCACACACCTTGCCATCAACGTAAGTGGAAGAAAAAGGTACTATCTCTAACAGCACAAGAAATTAATACTCAACAAACTCAGGAGGAATGTGATGGTGAACAAAAAGAATTACCCACCCAGGGAAAGGAAATAGATGGTAATCAAGTTCTAGTTGTATCAGCTATGATACCACATGAAGTAGATGCTCCAGAGGATATGAGAGATGAAATATATAGAATCAGAGAATTGTTTGCACCACTGAACATTCTGGTCACATATACTGGTAGACAACAAGTAGATGACTCAGAAACTGATTCAAATGAGTATGAATGGGGTCCAGATCACATCTTAGATACATCTACTATAGAAATGCTTGAAGAACTTAGGGATACCGCAGATGATGCACAAGAGCTGATATACCTAAGAATGCAAAAGGAAATAGAAGAAATCAAATTAAAACGAGAAGAAGACTATGACCGACAACTGAAGAAAGAAGGACACAAGCAAGTCCTTCACCTACCAATTCTCCTAATGAGACAGGACAAATCAAGTACGGAATCACACAAGAAGAACTAGAAGCTAGAGCAAGAGAACCAGTCATCAGTCCAGAAGAAGTTGAATGGAACAGACGACAGGGGTTAACAAAATCATCAAAGTCATGTCCACAAGTGTGTCAAATGCAAGCAATCAATGAACCAAATCAAGAAGGAACTTGCAGCATCAAGGATGTGGGTGTTGATACTATATATACCTTCACTAAACCACTTGAAGATGAGTCAGCAACTCCATCCTATGACTCTGATGGCTCAGACAGGAGCTCTATCTATGACAACAACTATTCAACAACGCATTATGACTACTCTATCATGAATAATGAAATATTGTCTATTGTTATACCATGGTATGTAGCCCAGTCTGAAGTAGACGACGATGCTAGAAGTAGGTCGGTTGAGTTAGGTCCAATAAATACAAACATGAATGACGATAATTGTGTCGTAACTCTTCCTGGTCTCGAGACACATATGCAAGGTAGTATTCTAGAACTCGACTGGTCGGTTCGAAATAATGATGATAGTACCGTGAACTCTCTTGAGCCTGTACCAACCTTATCCTTAATACATCTAGAACTGATTGATAATACTCTTTATAACTAACCCTTGAACATGCCTACTTTTGCCAATGACTATACACTAGCCTACTATCTCAATGCAGTTGAAGCCATGTACTCTTCCACCAGCGAACAAAATGAAAACATGATTGAAGCGGATATCAAGTATCTTAGTCGCAAAAACAAGAAAAATAAGAATAAAAGATTTGATAGTGAAAACCACATTGTGGCGGTGTCAGACTCTAAAAAAGAGAAAATAAAGGACGTACCCAAAGGTGAAAACCTCTATGAGGTGCCTAAAGGTGAGGTACTTGATATACTGCCGAGCCACTTCTAGGAGAGATCTTCCATATTGATCGAACCAACTCAGCCAGTGGACATTGGGAGTCAAGAGATACTGCATGTCATTCATTTAGCCCAATCACTGTCAGCAGAAGAGTTAAAAGATTTCACCAATTTGTTTTTAGAAAAGAAGATTAACTTTACATGGACATACTCAGATATGCCAGGACTAGATCCTGATCTCATCATGCATCATCTCTCTATTATGCCAGGAGTTAAACTAGTCAAACAAAACCTTTGAAAAATGCATCCTCATGTGGCACTACTAGTCAAGGCTGAACTAGAGAAATTGCTAAAAGCTGGATTTATCAGAGCTATAGACTACGCAGAGTGGATATCCAACATAGTACCTATATCAAAAGCAGACAAATCTATTAGAGTTTGCAGAGATTTCAAGGATCTCAACAAGGCATGTCCAAAAGATGATTTTCCATTGCCCAACATTGACATGATAGTATATATGATTGTTGGATATGAGATGTATTCATTAATGGATGGATTCTCTAGTTACAATTAGATCAAGATAGCACTTGAAGATCAAGAGAAGACAGCCTTCACGTGCGTGGGGAACCTTCTACTGGAATGTTATGCCGTTTGGTCTAAAGAACGTAGGAGCAACTTACCAAAGAGTAGTAACCACTATTTTCCAGGATATGATGCATAAAAACATGGAAGATTATGTAGATGACACCCTGGTAACAACTATGAAGATATCTACACACATTCAATAGCTAGGCCTCATATTAGATTGAATGGAAAGATTCAATCTCCGCTTAAATCCAAAAAACTGTGCATTTGGAGTCACATCAAGAAAATTACTTGGTTACATAATTTCAAAAAAGGGAATTGAGGTTGATCCTGAAAAGGTCCAAGCTATAATGGACATGCCTCCACCCAAGAATATCAGTCAGATGAGAAGTCTACATGGTTGTCTTCAGTCCATAAGGTGTTTTATATCTCAGCTAGTTGACAAGGCTCAACCCTTCATGAAGGTATTAAGGAAAGAGATTCAATACAAGTGGGATAAAGATTGTGAACTACATTTACATCAAATCAAAGAATATCTTTCTAATCCACCCATATTAATGCCACCGATTCAAGGTGAGCCACTGATCCTGTACATATCAACTACAGATACTTCACTAGGGCACTTCTGGCACAATAGGATGACAATAAAAAGGAATGAGCTATCTATTACATCAGTCGAACATTGGTGTCATATGAAATGAATTACACTATAATAGAAAAAGCATGCTTAGCATTAGTCTTTGCATCACAAAAATTAAGACACTATATGTTGGCACATTCTATTAAGCTGGTAGCCAAGATTGATCCACTTAAGTACCTTCTCAGTAAAGAAACGCTTACAGGAAGACTGGCTAAATGGGTCATGGTCCTTATAGAATTTGACATTGAATATGTAGAATGTACAACTATTAAAGGATAGGTTATTGTAGACCAACTTGCTGAAGCTCCACCTGAAGATGATCAACCCCTACATATAGAATTCCTAGATGAATCAATCATGCACCTTACTGAGCAATCATGGAAGATGTTCTTTGATGGGTCTTTTACTCAACATGGCTCTAGTGCCGGGATACTATTTATTACTCCCCATAAATACTCAATTCCAAAAGCTTACAAACTTCTCTTCCCTTGCACAAACAATATTGCAGAGTATGAAGCTTTGGTAAATGGGATCAAGCTGGCCATCGAGTGGAAGATCGTGGAATTAAACATCTATGGAGATTCTCAACTCATTATCAACCAGATTAATGACCTATATTAGATGAAAGATGAGAAACTGATGCCTTACAAGAGGATGGTGGATGACCTCAAGAAATATTTCACCTCCGTATCATTTCAGCAGATACCCAAAATAGTAAATAGAGCGGCAGATGCAATGGCCACTTTGGCATCTATACCACAGCTACAGGAGTCTAATTTTCACTTTGAATTCCTAGTGGGATAGTTACATTACCCTACCTATGATTCTCCCGAGTCCCAGGTAGTCTGTTCTATTATTGGACATGACTCATCTCGTTATAGCCACATTTACTCTTCCTACGTGACCAAGTTGTCCCTGCCAATCTTCCTCGAAATGAAAAAAGAAACCTAATCTGAAATGCATCATGGTACGTCATCATTGCTAACAACTTATTTAGGCGAGGTTTAGATAATACTTTGCTTAGATGTCTAGAAACTGAGGAGTCCCAATGCACATTATGCGAAGTTCATGAAGGTGTTTGTGGATCTTATTCGAACGGTCTAAATTTAGCACAAAAACTACTAAGGGCTGGCTACTACTGGCCAGACATGGAGAAGGAAGCCATAAAATTTTCTAAAACCTGTGAAAAGTTTTAGTTACATGGGCACCTTATCCACGCTCCTACAAGGGATCTTATACCATTTGTAACGCACTGGCCCTTCCAACAGTGGGCACTCGATCTAATAGGCCAAATATATCCTTCATCATCTAATGGACGTAAATTTATTATCACTGCCACTGAATACTTCACTAAGTGGGTAGAAGCAGTTCCACTCATCAAGGCAATAGGAAAACAAGTAACTCTATTTATTCTTAACTATATCATCTACAGGTATGGTATACCTTCATCAATTATAACAGACAATGGAGGACAGTTTAAGAAAAAAGATCTAGATGAACTTTGTGAGAAGTTTAAAATCAAACAACGTTGGTCCTCAGTATATTACCCTCAAGGTAATGGACAAGCAGAGGCATCTAACAAAAACCTACTGACTATCTTGCACAAAACAGCTGGGAAGGATTGGCATCTGCAGCTCAATCCTACACTGTGGGCTTATAGAACAAGTATCAAAACACCTACTGGGGCTACACCTTTTTCTTTGGTGTATGGGTCCGAAGCAGTATTACCCATTAAAGTAGAAATAGCATCTCTAAGAGTTTCCTTGCAAGGTCTTGTTACTGATGAAGACTATAGAATATCTAGATTGCAAGAGCTTGAATTGTTGGATGAGTGTTGGCAAGTGGCATTTGATCATCTCAGAGTGTATCAAAAGAGAATGTCTAGAGGATATAACAAGAAAGTTCAACACCGAGAATTTTAGGTTGGTGACTTAGTTCTCAGAGAGAATCCTAAAAATCAACAGTTTCGAGATAACAAAGGGAAGTTTGAACCCAATTGCCTAGGTCCCTATATCGTCACTGCAACTTTCGGCTCTGGTGCCTATCAACTCTCAACATCGGAAGGAGAACAGCTCCATGAACCGATTAACACCATCCATCTGAATAAATTCTTCACCTAGATATTCTCTATTCCAACAGCTTTTACGACGGAAAATGTCCTGAAGAAATCATAAAGATCATAAAATGTCCTAAAGAAATCCTAAAAATCAGAAAATGTCCTAAAGAAATCCTAAAAATCAGAAAATGTCCTAAAGAAATCATAAAAATTAGAAAAAGTCCTAAAGAAATTCAAAAAAAAGAAAAAAAAAAAGGAAAAAAGAGAGAAAATGCCTTGGTGAAAACCTGGTAAACAGGCACCTTGGTAAAAAAAAATATATATATGAATCTTGTCCAAGTAGGTGAAAACCTGGCAAACAGGTGCCTCTTGTACTCAAGCGCTCCATCTATCAACGCAACATTGGCATTCCCACTTTCATGCATCTTTTCTTTCGCTTGTACATATTTCTGTCACTTTTGTGACATCCTAGTTTGCTGGAACCCTCATGGCTTGAAACCGATCATTGTCATAGTCTTAGGTTAATCGACAAGAGCACATTACATGTCCTAAGAAGTATCAACCAAGTCAACCTTACATCGATGAAACCTGGTCATCCACTTTGAGTCAGTTACCTATCTCCTAACTACTGGAGAGTTTTATCACTGAGTTAACAAGCAAAACAACATAACAGAAAACAATCACTAAATAGTTTGAGCTGTGCATGGAAGTTTTCTTTGTGTGTCATCTTCTATATTGGTTTTCGATTATTATTCCCTCTGAGTAACTCGAGGAAGTCTACCTTGACTAAGAGAAGCAAGGATTGGGGGCATAATATTTTCTTTGTTTTCTACTTGTAGGAATGATCCCAATGATCTGGAAACATCTAAATTAGCTGGGTGTCTATGATAAGAGCCTTCACATCAAGGTGGAATCGCCTCACATACCTCGACTCTACTTATTTGAATGCTACAGGGAGGTTCCCATCGTTCCTTTGTTCATTTTGAGGGAATTTCTTCATTGTGCAATCCACGTCCATGCGTAATCTGTCCAAGGATATGAACAAGAAAAAAAGGGTCATTGCAGACAAGATAATTAATATTACACATGAAAAGAAATGAACTCTATTCTGCATGCTATAATTGTAAAATGCTCAATGATGGCAATTAAGCTTTTTAAAGTCTAGTGACTAGGTTTAGGTTGCATCTCATTTCGCATCTCATCTTGCATTCCATTCTGCATTCTGTGAATTTGGAGTGATTTTGGTATAGTAACAATGCTTCCTCTTTGTGAATGAGAGTTGGAGCGTCATCATTTCTTCGCTAAGTGGTCTCTTTTCATCATTTCTCTGATCGAGTACTTATGTTTTGAGATGTTTAGCTACATACATAAGCATATTATATCAATTAATACATTCACTATCATTCATTTGCATTCATCTTATTGCATAGAAAAACAAAAAAAAATTGCATTACTCATTCACATTCATTTATTTGCATATGAAAAGAAACAAAAATAAAAACTCATATTCCATTTGCATTCATACATTCATGCTGAAAAGAAATGCATACATATAGAATAAAGCATATATAACATCTCATAATCAATCAACACAAGTATGGTGAAATCAAATCAAGAGCTTGTAAATCGGCTGTTCTGAGTCCATTTTCGAGATCAAAATTGAAATCTAACGTCAACTCTCTCATCAAAATTTCACAAAAATTTGGACCACTTAGCGCTCTTTTCATCAAATGCTCTTTCTTTAACTTTGCGCTCAATTTCTTGCGAATCAATGATGAATCTCAATTTAATTTGTACAAATCAACTTTGCGCTCAATTTCAACGCAAAATTTTCAAAAATTCATCTGAATCAATTTGTGCTCAAACAACTTATCATCGCTAAAAAATTGCCTATCACCATGTACCCTTGCTATCTTTCGATTTTGGTCCCGAGGAGGCATACTCATGACCTTATGATCTCACATCTTCAAATGTCAAGGAAAATTTTCAAATCTTTATCGAAAGTCGAGCAAAAATCTTTTTCAACTAAAGAAAAAAAATCAAATAAGACCTCATCGCTAGGGGCATCTCAACTTCATTGCTTTATATCAAGTTGAGATCTCTCGATCATCTGAACCAAATCAGTCTCTAGGGGCATATTAGTTTTATCGCTTCATATCAAGCTGATATTTGTCTTTTATCTGAATCAATCTCTTTACGTTAATCAGTTCCATCGCTTTTCATCAAGCTAATTTTTCATTTAAACTCAATCAAGGGTTTAAAGAGTATCTTTAATCATGCTAAATCTAAGCAGGTGTTACGTTTTATTCATTTCTTGATCAAGCTAAATAGTTTATCTTCATCGTATCTTGATCAATCAAGTTCAAGATCAATTTTTATCATCACTCACTGTATCTAAGTTCAATCAAGTTCTAGATCAGTAAGATCCGCTTCTTGATCAATCAAGTTCAAGTTTGGTATCTTTTGTTTTCTATCGTTCCCAAGTTCAATCAAGTTCCAGAACAGTATCACGTTAATTAGACTTTATTCAGCTTTGTCACTTCGAATCAAACTAAACACCTTGCTTTTTTATGTAGTTCGTGATCAATCAAGTTCAGAACTGACATCTCCTAGACATCAAATTTTCTTTGAACCAATGCACTGCTCGCACATTAATTCAAAGAGGGGAAAATGTAATACCCTAAAAATGGTCATCTAAACCATGAGCCCCTAATCTCAACAACATCACCAAGGTCCTAACCAAAGGCAATTAAATAAATCTTGAGCACACAATTAATTCTTTAATCATCAAATGTCACATGGCAAAATCAATCACTCAATATTAATTAGATATTTATTTAATTAATTAATCATTCCAAGTAAATCATTTTAAACAATTATCTTATTTATTTTAATTAAATATCCTAACATATTTAATTAAATAAATCAAATTGCCATAAATCTTCAGAAAGGAAACAAATCAAGAAAGAGGAATTAATTCAATTAAATAAATCAATTATGAGCACAAATCTTCAAAAATGGAAATAAATCAAAAAAGGAATTAATTGACCAAGAAAGGAATTAATTGAGAAAAGAAATCAATTGGAAACAATCTTGAAAAAAATAAATTAAAAATTGATAGATAATCTCAAAGAAAGCAATTAAAACAATTAAATATTAAAATTGAATGAAATAGATAATAAATCAGTTTTTTCTTGATTTAATCTTAATTTTAGTTCAATTTCCTTTAAATCAATTTTTTCTTGATTTAATCTTAATTTTAGTTCAATTTCCTTTAAAACTGAGAAAAGCATCCAATCACATCAATTCACTTGGATTGTGCTTCCTCTTGGAAAATCTTGTCTTCTCATCATCATTTGATCTCAACCGTTGGTTTCTTTCTGAATTTTCTATAAATTCAAGCTCATCTCTCATTCAAGGAGAGGCTAGAGAATATATTGTTATTATACTGTTTTTGCTCTAGGATTCATTGATATATTGCATATTAATTATTTCATATTAATTAAATCATTTAGCTTAATATTGTTTAAATCTTGTTAGATCAATATTGCATCCATCTAGGATAAAATTACTCAACAGATCTGAGGAATCTCAATAGGAAATATTATAAGATAGGAATAGACTAGAATATGAGATATCATGTTCTGAGGAAGAACCTATATAGGATACATCCTATGCTATGCACCAGACTTCTTGATAGGCTTCAGAGGAGGTAGTAGCATGATACTCCTCCAGGGTTAGACATAGATTTAAAAACAAAGATGGAACAATACATTGTATTCTGCGAAATGATAGGAAAAAAAGATAAAAGGGTCCTAAGGTATACGGTTTAAGCAGAGAATATCTGTAAAATGTATATGGAGGAGTATATATTACTTAAAGGATGCTAAGTCAAGGATAGAAATATGAAATAACTTACAGGTAGAGGCATTCAAGCTATAGAGTGGGAATAAAAATAAAAAGATAGGCACTTGGAAATAGATAGATACATATATAAATAAACTCTTGATATCGGGTATGAGAAATATATAATATACAGGTAAATATATCTTAATCAGATGGTCAATGGAGTGATATGGAAATGCAGAAAAGTAGAGAATGATCATAGACTTAGTAGTATAATCTGGGTAATCTATTGCATTTACTTTAATCCTGCGACTGGAATGGATATGACTTGCAATGATAATTGTTGGTGGACTTTTTGTAGCTTGTGTCAGAATTTTATATTATCTCAATTAAAAATGATTAAAGGGACTAACATAATTGGACTTCGATAGATCTCTAGTTTTACTAAACAAATTAAAATTTACTATAAGACGGAATGTGTTTCAATCTTCGGATAAAAAGGTATGGGGCTTAGAAATTCGGGACTACCTGTTAGTTCCAAGCTTCATAAGAGTTCATGATGTTGGTAGGCTAGATTAGAGGGATGCTAAAAGTAATTGGAGGTAACTGTTATGAATATATGATTGCTTTCTGATAGTTGTTCAGACACCTCTGCTGTAAGATTGGATAGATAAATAGAAGGAATGGTTAATATGGTTAAGGGGATATCTGGTGTCCTCTTTTAGCCTGGAATAGATGAAGTTAGATTTGTCATATATATATAGATATAGGTATATAGGTTTTACCTATATATTTATGTCTATATATATATATATATATTTACTACGTCAAAGATAATATAATTATCCAGCAAACAAAGGAGTATCGATGATCTCTGTTCTGCTCTAGGGAATGGGGAGCAAGGCAGAAAAGTAGAAAAGAAGAAAAACAACTGTAAATATGCCAAAAGATGATAAAAATCAATAATATCACAGAGTGTTGTAGTCCGGGTAATCTCTTAAATTAGAACAATTATGGGAAAGATGGTTCTAAAATAAGAGATACCAAGGCTGTAACATTATGAATCGAGATTTTCATGTGGAAAGATATTTTATTTTAGTTTCCTACTAACAATGTTACTGATAAATTATACAAGGAGAATGTGTTAGTTTTGCAGATACAAAGCTTTAGAAGAGAGAGACGCCAAATCCTCGAAGAAGGGCAGGGAAAAGATAGAACTGGCTAAAAATCAAAGCTTGTATTCTGGCATGGACATGTAATTCTGGCATATGTCTCTCTTTGTAATACTTCTTATTGTAATACTTCATATTCTGATCCAATAATGGATCTAGGCTAGACCGGAGGTTTTCTTTCCTCCATTCTTTCCTACCGGTGCCCACACTGAATGGAGGTGTATTGTTGTAAATCTTTTAAATTTATAATAAAATTTGGCCTCGGCCTTTTACCGATAAAAAAAAAAAATATTGCATCCATCTAGCATTCATCATGTTCATATAGATAAAATCCTTCGTCTTGATGTTGTCTAGTCACTGGTACTGCTAATAATCTGAGAGCAATCTTATACTCGCATCTTTTAGAAGGCAATGGGTCGATTTGTTATGGTTTATTATTCATTGATTATATCTGACTAACCATGCATGTAATGACTTGATTGAAGTGTTGTGTATTGCAGATACAGATACAAGTCCACTTTTCACACACACAGTAAATAGTGTTAAAAAATTATTACAGGATGGAAGGTTTATATAGCTGTACCTTAGTTGTTTTTCCCGAGTCTGATAGGCCCTGACAGATGGAAACAGAAATAGATAAAGCAAACGGAAACAAATGGAAACATAAATTGTTAGCGGGGCCCACATGGTATAGCACACACCAAGTCAAAGCTTAGTGTGTGTTGTTTAAGGGTGGCCATACAAACGAGTCGTTAAAAAGGTTGCATTCATTTCACTAGTTTTTTTTTCGCTTTTATATAAAGCCGCATCTTTAATTTTTCAATTCTTGAGTTGTAATTTTTTGTCTATTTCAAGATCCACAGGAACAACTTCTTTGTGCTATCTTGCGTGCATTGTGCATGAGAAGTGGAGGCACAAATTTCTATGGCCAAGAATAATGTTGCAGAGTGACGGACTCCAACAATGACCAAGATGAAATTTCAAGAGCCACTTCTTGTTCGATATCTTGTAAAGAACCTAAAACCCTTGTAAGTATTGTATAAACACCATTTGTTCTCATTACTGTCACCTAATTCCCCTCTATTGAAATCCCCAAAATGATTAATCAAAACTATAATGGAACATTAATACCTCAATTTGAAAAGAATGTCATATTAAAACACCTCAACGTGAATACCCAAATCACAATTTTGTCGAATATGAAGGCCCACAACAAAATTTTGTTGAATACAAATACGCACATTGAAATTTTTCTAAATGCATTTATGGGCATCAAAATTATAGAAAATTAGGGCATATTTGCAATAAGTAACCCTAGTATCTGAATTAGGGTTTTGTCTGATCAATATCTCTTGATCAATATTTGCAGTAAGTAACCCATGTTTGGAAAAGTTAATTACATTTTCATTATTGCATTTCCAGTGGGTGTATGTAGGGAAGGTAACTCAATCATTTTGTGCAGCTCATAACCACACAAATTAGGTATCTCTCTACTAAATGGAATCCATCTTCCTCCACAACTTATTCATATTCTTACCTTTTCTCTTCTACCTTACACATTATTCATCGATCTTATTGATAATCATCACATTTTACTGTTGTAATATATGAAAAAGAGGTTTCCATATGGAATAGCGTTCTAGGGTTTTATTTAATGTAAATAGATTTTGTGGAAAAATAGGTTGGTCTCTTCTGCAAAAAAAAATATTTTTTAAGAAAGTATTGGTTTCAATATCTATGGAACAACATTTGCTAATAGTTTCTTAGACCTTTCTGGAAATTAATGGGGAAATGCTATTAGTTCCAAGAATATTGAATTTATTCTCTATGGAATAACTCTATTTTTTTATTTTTTTGTTATTTCTTGATAACTTCTTGGTTTGAAGAAAATTCTTTACAATAAATACAAATTAACAGTCCTTTTATCATTTTTGGTTGAGGTAATGCAGCAAAAAAGTTCTCAATTGAAGCCCCCAAGTTTGTGAGCTTCAAGCGTAGACCATCCTTTGCTAATGTAAATAATTTCAGTCTGTTCTACCTAGAATGACAGTAAGCAAGTAGAATTTTATGTAAAAGAAAAACTGTAGTGAAATTCACAAAACATGAACAGTTTATGATGAAAATTTATCTTCGAAACTTGTTTCTTTGAAGCATAAATAGTGTACAACAATTGCTATTCTGTGTTAGAGAATACTCCATGCTTCTCCAAGGATCATGTTGACTTCTCACAACATAGGACAATGTGGTATTAGGAATGAGCTATAATAGAGCAAATGGATCTATTCTTCATCAAATAGAAGCTAGACTATCACCACTTCCCTAAAAACAATCAAAATATCATTATTTGCCATATGTGCTCTATACTCCGAAGTGTTTGACCAAATGTCTCTGGTTTTTATAAGTGTTATTTTTAACTTCAATATACTGCCATTTTTTATTTCACCTGCAACCTCGGTTTAGCTACAGTTCCATTATTCTTTGTGGCCTCATATTACATCAATAGTATATGATGAATACAGATTGTAAACCTTTTATGTTTTTTATTTAAAAATTGTTTATAGTCTGCTCCTATTTCATTAAGAAAAAATAAAATTAACAATGTTCACTTGCCCTATGCCCATAACTCCAATATATTCATGGCTTCATCATTTTAGAACATACTCGAGCTTCAAACCAAGTTTTTAAGTTTTACAATTGTAATCCAAATGTACTACATGGAAAGTAATAGTACAAGTCAAAAATTACTTGCTTTCACTACTACAAATCAACTTTTAACTTTTTGGCAGGAACTCGACACTTTGTGTCTCTTGTTATTGTAATGCTCTATTTAAAGGCAAAGGCTTCATTTCATACAATCTGAGTTGATCTAGTTGTATAAAATTTGTGTTCTTGAAAGATAGGTCACAAGTTCAAATCTCATATATGGGTAAGGTATGTATGCCTCGTATTGGGGTGTTTCATATTGTCATAAGCCATCTATAGACCCATATAGAGACATTGTGAACTATAAAAGTGTCTCTCCTTTCTATCTATGAAGTGTAATGTTGTATCATTTCAATGCTAATGAAATACATAAATCAACAATATAACATGTAAATATGAAATGATTGACACCCATTTATATTGTTTTGTATACAATTGTCAACAACCAATATTTTTACTAGTAATCTTGATTTGTGAGTCTACAAATTAAGCAATGTGGGACATTTTAAAAATGATATTAGCTTCTAATTGTTAGGGTGTCTTAGAAATGATGTTTTATTCTAAATTTGTGAAGGTTCTTAATTGAAGAGGAGAAAAGTGTTCAGTTAGCATATTTTTGTACTATATTTTTTTATTAATTTGTTGTCTAGATTATCTATTTAAAAGTTTTATCATACAATTTGAGATCTAACAGTGCCTAACCTTATGTTTTAACCAAACTATCCATTGTGAATTGGGAAATTCTTTAATCCTACTCCTATTCTAGGCACAATTATTATTGTGATTTTGTCCCATGGACTAGATTATTGGTGTGATTTTATTGGCCTTGATTATTGCTCACTTCATCACTCGAAGAAATTGCATCCTAAAAGTGACTATTACCAATTGACATGAGCACAAAACTTTCAAAACAAACACTTTGGATTGCACATTTTCATATATATCAATTGGTGAATTTTTTAAGGATCCAACAACATCTAGGACAACATTTGATAAAATAATTACACATAATTTTAGAGTATTTTAGGGAAATTAGTGAGAGTTCTTAAAACTTGAATATTGAATTGCACTTAACATTGTGTTGTCAACATATTTTTATCTTTTCATTACTCATGATGGAAATAAGTGAAAATAGTCTTGATCAAGGCAAAATATGGAGATTAGAATACTTATAGACCATATGACAAAAGTTCTATCATTAGAGGTGTTCCTAACATCACCTTCACCTAGTGTAGGTTCAAAAGCATGTGCAAAATTTGAGGTGAATAATAGACATAGAAATGATAATACTTATTGTATAAGATTTTTTTTGTTGTTGTGAAGACTAGACTACAATAAAAATTCTTTATAGTTGATGTATAAAATTCAAGGACGCATTTATGTTGGTGTAAATAATTATTCATCTCGGATATTATTACACTTTACTTAGGTTTACTTAGGTACATGAATTTAATAGTAGTTTGGGTATGAGACACTTGGTTGTTTGTGCCACATTGGGATAGTGTGTGTAGGAGAATTTCCACCTTTTATGGTGTTGATCTTATCTTGTTGTTACATTCCACCTCAAGTGGAATATTATATTATTTCTCCTACCCACCCACACCTATTTCCTACCTACCCTTGTTTCTTATTGAGCCACATGTCATGTTTGTGTGCTCACATATCCCTAGCCTTGCCCATAAAAGCAGGCTCATCTACTTTGTTTGTATGGACATTCATTGTATCTAACGATTGATGATCCAGTTGATCAGTATTTTCATCTTGATAGAATACGGTTTATTTCTATCATCTATTTTGTTCTCTCTTATTTGTGCTTTCCATTGCCTCTTGATCTTGGAAAAATATCACATGGTATCAGAGCCATTAGAATGTCATTGGTTTGCTAATTGAGAGAAATTTGATGCTATTTGGGGTGTGTATTTTGGAGCTTTCTATTGCAGGTTATTATTGAAGCTTGATGGGTCAAATCTAAGGTCACCATTGGTTTGAGGAGGTCCAAGAAATTCAATTTTATCTTTTCTTTCATCCAAATTAGACTTCGGAGGCCAAATCTAGAGGCATTTGAAGTTTGAAGCTGTGACGGAAATTTTCCAGAAATTATAATGTTGCAGACAATTTTCAAATAGTGATATCTCACTCATCCGAACTCCTTTTTTCAAGAATTTTTTTTTGTTTTGGGGTAGAATTTCATGATCTGTACAGTGGTGCATGAGTTTTCTGATTTTCACATATAGTTTTTTTTAAAATTGTGAAATCCCAATTTTTACAACTTTGGAGGCTTTATTTGGGCTCATATGGACTCCTTTTCAGGTGTCATTTTTTTGAGAGTACATAATTTTTTGTCTACTTTCATAATCTACCATTAGTTTGTAGTGATGTTGAGTATAAATTGTATTTTCAATATTTGGTCATTTTTTGGCCTATTTGGTACTTGTATTTTGCTTGGATCTTAGTTTAGATCACTAGCAGTATTTGTTGAAGTCTCTTATATCTCATTTTGAGAAGTTGTAAAGTTGAAATCAGAAGTTCACTTTGCCATTATTTGCAAGTGCCAACATGATCCTTTTATGGGGGGTCAGTCGTTCATTTATATCTCTTGGTGAAATTCCATTTGGAGGCATCTTCATTTGTAGTATTCTACAGGGCTTCTTTGTTGGTGGCATCATTTTCATGTTTCCACATTTGAATATTTAATCATGATGTATGCTCTTGCTTGAGAAATTTTGTACTCGCCCTATCATAAAGTGCCACACCTCTTTGTATCTTGTCATTGTTGACTATTTGATGTAATCCTCTTGTACACATAGATTAGGAATATCTTGTGAGACTTGGTGCATGGCTCCAGTTGAGACTTAGATTGTGCACATTTGTGCATGGCTCCCATGAGACTTTGATTGTACCAGTATTTCTGCCATTTACGAGTATCCAGATGATTCTCACAGCAGGTTGTCTCCATGCCTGATCTTCATTTTGTTGTAGTGAGTGATTCATAGTCATCGACTTGGTACCTGGTTTTGTCACACTTTGACATTATTGGTGCAGCATTGGCTCTCTTTCTTCCTTATGGGGAGGTATTTTTGGTCATCTTCATTGGACCATCTTTGCAGAAGATTCGACATTGAGGGGGGACTTCATGGTCTCTTCTTCATCATTGAGAGAATTGTGTGCTTTCATCATCTCTCTTTTGGGGGAGGGTTTTTTTCCCATTGGGTTTTTCTCTCTTTCTCTGTTTATGGGAGATTTCATTTGCATTTATACATGGGTACCTAACATGGTCTCATAGCCGAGACCCATCTTGCATTGCTTAGTTGCATTGTAGACTTTAGTGCATTCCCCTAAGTTGCACTTAAGGGGGGTGTTGGTGTAAATAATTATTCATCTAGGATATTATTACACTTTACTTAAGTTTACTTAGGTACATGCATTTAATAGTAGTTTGGGTATGAGCCACTTGGGTGTTTGTGCCACATTGGGATAGTGTGCGTAGGAGAATTTCCACCTTTTATGGTGTTGATCTTATCTTGTTGTTACATTTCACCTCATGTGAAATATTATATTATTTCTCCTACCTACCCACACCTATTTCCTACCTACCCTTGTTTCTTATTGAGTCACATGTCATGTTTGTGTGCTCACATATCCCTAGCCTTGCCTATATAAGCAGACTCATCTACTTTGTTTGTACGGGAATTCATTGTATGTAACAATTGATGATCCAGTTGATCAATATTTTCATCTTGATAGAATACAGTTTATTTCTATCATCTATTTTGTTCTCTCTTATTTGTGCTTTCCATTGCCTCTTGATCTTGGCAAAATCTCACAATTTATTTGTGAAAAATGAACTATTCTAAGAAAAATTAATTTACAAAGATCTAAAGTTTACTCATATCATTATATCACACCATTGGAGGAGGCAAGACATTCTAGCCCTCACATTTCAAATTATTCCTATAAATATTGTCCATATTTAGTTTCTTGGTCCAATCATTTAGATTGAATAAATTAATTAAAAGAGAGCAATCCTTAAGTTTTCATCCTCTTCATTTAGTGTAATTAGTCTCTTGAATTACTTTATTCCATCCTATGGTTTTAGTTTTCTATTTAAAAAAAAATTACATTAGATCCAAATCTTTATCTTGATTTGCATTACTTTATATCTCCTTGTATGCTAGGACCTATACTTGCTTTCCATTTTCCACTTAAAGGAAACCCTATATTAAATTATACAATCATCTTTAAAAAATTTAAAAGAAATTATTATTGTTAGTCTAATAGGGATGATGGATTTGACCATAAATTTCATGTAGTACTAATGGTTTGGAAAAACACAACTCTCACTACACAATTGTTGGTGTCAAATCTTGCTAAACTGGACAATGATACTAATTTATTATATTTAATAAATTTTCACATAATTTTTTATTGATAACCATATACAATAAAAGCATTGGGGGTATAATGGTTAAAGGATTAGTAGATCAATCTCCTAATGAACATGCATATCTTTCATCAACCTCACAAACATCTTTTCCTATCATTAAAAAGTATTTTTTAATTTAAAAAATAATGTTTTTTTTTTTTAAATTATAAATATGTGAAAACTATTGTACATTTGTGTATATGAAATTAAATTTTAAATTATATTCTCTAGATTATAGATCTTAATTAAAAACTCTAAGTTTGAAATAGAAATTGTAATAACCAATTTGAAACAAAACTGAAAATGAAAATCACTCATTTTGAATTCAAAATTAGCAAATTGAAACAAAAACCCTAACTTTATTGGACCAATATAAAACCTAAATTTGAAATGGAAAGTGTAACTTTAATTTACTAATATAAAGCCTAAATTTGAAATGAAACCCCTAAATTTATTTCATGAATATAAAGATAAATTTGTTCAACAATAACCCTAAGTTTATGTAATCAAATATCAATTACTAATATTATTTAATAAAATATCAGGTTTGATATTATTAGTCAAAATAATCAAAATTATACTTATATAATATACAATTTAAAAATAAATTCATTTATCAAAATTCAATTTATCTCAAAATTCAACTTAATATTATAAAAATTAGCATGTTAATTTGTGTATCATTCATGAATTTGAATTGTTATTGAAATTGAAATGATGTTGATATTGAGATCATCAAAATTGAAATTAATGTCTTGATTTAACTTTTGATATCAATTTAATATTAATTTAAATTTTGATATCTAATTTTAAATTGATATCTTGAAATTAAAAGGTGAGCATAAAAAACTCTATAAATATCAACATTGGAATTAGTATCAACTAATAAAAATGATAATAAATACCTTGAAATTAGTATATGAAATTTGAGATCAAGATATACCAAAATTGGTATCTAAGAAATGATATACAAAAATTAGAATTGATATTATGTCATCGAAATTGTTATAATATTTTGGAAATGTCCTATACAGGTTAAAATAAAAAACATTCTTTGACATATACATTAGTGCTTGAACCCTCATGTGATGCATCACATAGAAAGAACACAATATATCAATCTCTACTTGATGATCCATGCTTACTAAACACAACTGAGATATTTGCTACGAATCCCTCTCATGACTACAAATACAAAATCAATCATGTCCAAAGGTATAAAATATGCAAATAAGGAACATGCGTAATCAAGAAGGGAAAAGAAAAGTTGAGTGTTGATACAAATCTCCATGGAAAGATAAGATTTTCTCTACCTTATAATGTGACAACACTAGTCAGAATAAATATGAACCTTCAAGAAATGATGATACGTTAAACATAGACAACCCACAAATATGTTTTACATGGAGAGCCAACATAAATTGCTAACTTGTTATCTCATAGATACTTGTTCTCAAACATATTTCCAAATATGTAATAAAAGTGAAGAGAACAACTAAGACTTGTATTAATATGCTAATGAGAATATCTACAAACTAGAAAAAAAAAGGAGCAAGCTTTGACAACATATCAAAATCTCATGACATAAATTACGACAAAATGTGATATAGGAGCACAAGAAATATGTCATATGCTCCAAAAATTTCCTTTTATTATTTGTCATTGACCTTTTATGTCTTTGAATGATCGATGAAAATTATTCTATTTACTAACAAAAACAATAGATGAAAGAAAAATCTAATCTAGCTACTTCCATTCCTCCATGAAATGACCTCTGCAATTAGAAACAATTTTGCAACTTGAATCTACAAGATCCTTGTCTTACACTACATGTCATAAATGATGAAAATGGAAGGACATGCAAGTAAAATTCATCGTCAATGTTTCCCAAAGTTCTATAGAATTCCAAAGGAATATGAGAACATTTCAAAATATTTTGTTGGATGGAGTTACTCCTATACAAGAATTTTTGTGACATACAAATTGACATAGGGCTTACTAAAAGATGCAATAATCACAAATCCAAACCAAATGAATGCAAACAAATATGATGTATGGCATATCAACCACACTATTTAAATGGAAGCTAAATTTGAAGTTGAAAAAGATAATATTAATGACATGAACACAAGGGACACAATATAAATGAATGAATGAGGATTATTTTCACAAATGGGACATATAAACAATGCCAATCTAGATGAACTCAAAATAATTGGTTAGCATGAGTTCAATAACAACAACAAATGGGATCAACATATTATAATCCAAGATTTCTAATGTTTCATATTTTTGCATGTTATACATGTAAGTTGCTTCTCTTCTTCTTTACAAATGATATTGTGTCCTTGAACCTAGACATGCCATTAGCAATTTCAATCTAATTTAAGGCTAGTAGATTTCCACAATCCATGAGGTTGATTTATGTGCCGCTTCTAGATTTGATTGTGTGAGTATTTTTTTCATCAATGTTTCGGATCACACTCTATGATCCATCATCATGATGAGATAGAGATCATAAGGATTATCAACATTTTGGATCACACTATGTGATCCATCATCAAGATGAGATGGAGATCCGAAACGTTGATAATCCTTATGATCTTGATTTCATCCTGATGATGGATCACAGAGTGTGATCCGAAACATTGATGAAAAAAATACTTACACAATCAAATCCAGAAGCAGCACATAAATCAATTTCAATCTATTTCTCTACCTTTCTTTTTCTCCCTCTCTCTATATCCCCCATATCTCTATCTCTTCTCATCTCTCCCTCTTTCATTCCCTCCTTATCACTCTATCTATCTATCTATCTATCTCTATCACTCTCTTCCATTCACCCTCTCTCTCTGCGTTTATCTCTCTACCAGCTGACCTCATGCACACAACTAATGTATATAAAAATTATACCAAAAATAATCCTAATTGACCATGCAGTTGCTAATTGTAGTTTTATGTAAATAATAAGTGTATAATTATTCTAAAAAAAAATTAAAAAAATAAACTTATAATTTACACTTACACCCTACAAAGCACAAAAATCAAGTAGAAGACATCACAAAGAAACTACATAGGTCCATTGATCTAAATGAAATTATGCTGATTTTATTCGCTAAGTTTCCCAACTCTACAAAGTGGGATAAGGTGCATGAAAGTCATAGCCCTCAACAGAAATTGAGCTACAGTAGTTAATTTTCTACCAACAAAAACTGAATCTATGGGTCATGTCTCATTCTATCGTTATTGGACGGCACTTGTTTTGCTCGTATTTGATGGGTTAATCTCATCTTGCCGGAGAGTTGTAATAGGGTCGAAATCAACCATACATGTTTTACCCCCTGGAGCTATTCAATGTTATATTAGACAACAAAACGTTAGCTTCATTTGAATCAGCGATGCCATATGAGAGACATGTCCCAACAGAGCTTAATTATGGTACTGGTCGATGCACACACATAGAACAGTTTTATATATGGTCTGTAAATAAATCTTACCGTGCTCTAAAGTTTTAAAGAGCACCCCTTTGTCAATTTAGTTTGTATTACATTCACTTTAGCGTATAATGTGTATATCTTACATATTTAAATAAGAAAAATGATTAAATTCGGGAATGGCTCTCTTTCTCATGTTGGCAACCTACTCTTTAATGAGAGCCAATGTCGAAGAAATGACTTTGATGATCTTAAAAGACAAGTTCAGTCTTAACTTGTGAGGAAAATGTTTCACAATATCCATTTTTAGTTCAAATGTCTACAAGTCTACAATTTATTTATTATGGATGGATAATCTTTCAATAAATTTCTATATTTCATATTTTTTAAGTTATATATGTAATTTGTGTTGGGATTAAGGTGTCTCAACTTTAGAGTTCTAACATGCCAAATTAATTAATTGTTTCCTAATTGATTTATTTTAAGATATAAACTTCCTAAGTTGTCATTCATTTTGTGGGAACTCTTGGTGAGGTGGCATCCTACATGGCAGGTGATGAAATAGCATATTCCTTATTTTCTAGGAAGTTGGTACCCACTTGGAAGATGCTATGTTGGAGTGGAAATTGATTTGGTTTTTGCCCGTGTTGACTAAAGAGTCTTGGTTTTCAGCTTCTATTATGTATTGGAGTTGTATTTTAGATGTTGGCATTTATGGTGGAGTTCACTTGTACAAGTGGTGTGAGCTAAGGAAGGTGCCTATTCCTGGTCATAGTAAATTCAATGTTGTCCTTGCATTGTATTTGGTAAGATGACCATTATGGATGAGATAGGTTTTGTTTCCTTGGAAGTTGCTATGAGCAACGTGTCATGGGATTAACAAGATATTGTTTATGACACAACTTACCTCTTAGGCATTGAAGATGGTTTTTGAAACCATGGGCACCTAACTCTTTGTATTGAGCTCTATTAATATGTTGATGTCTTAGCTGATTTAAGTGAGGAGAGAAGTTCATTATTACATGGTTATGCTGTCATATTTTCTTCAGGATGGAACAAGATGTAAATCTCCAATTAAAGGCTTAAAGCCTGTAAATGTATTGTAACTTGTTGCTGAATAATACATTGGCTCGATGTTTTGGAGAGTGGGGTTTTTTACCCGAAAGGGTTTTCTCCACATATATCTATGTTCTCTCTTTTTTCTCATTCTTCTTGTTTCATGATTCTAAAGTATTAAATCTATATGTCATAATTCTGTTGAAATTTTCTTAGATCTGTAAATTGCAATCAGTTTCCTCTAAGATTTTAATCATGGGAAATCAACTATGTTTGTTTCCACTTTTATGGAATAGTACTATGTGCTTGTATCAACATGTTGTAATTTTTATTAAAGAAGATATAGGATACTGGAGGTGCATATTGATCTCAGATAGCTTTCTGAGATGTCCTATTTCCCTTTAATTTGTTTCTCTTCTTCTTTACATATGATATTGTGTCTTTGAATCTTTATATATCATGTAAATTTTTTTATCATAGTTACAATAGAATTTTATATAAATCAACTCAAAATCTTTTACTTCTCTACTTCCAAGTGAATTAGACTCAATAAAGACTTTAATGTGATCATTGTTATGTCTACAATACACTTTTATCACACTCACATCCTATTAAATAACATAGCATTTCCTTTATTTCAAATTAAAATTATTAACATAAGGAAATGAGATATTCAACTTTTTTAAAATCTTTCTTTCATTGATTGGTAAACAACTACATGTACATTACAATAATGGATAGAAGTTGAAATTTTACTTGATGATTGTAATTATTATTTTGATGATCATCACTACATTCTATCAGCTTTTATGTATTTCCGCACATGTTTGAGAGGAAAGAGAAGATAACTATTCCTAGAGTCTAAGTTTTCTTATGAATATTGGACCGAAATATGTTTTAGAAATTTTAAGAGAGCCTTATTCTTTTGTACATTCTTCTTCTTTAATAAGTGATTTGAAGGAAATTTTTTCATTATGAATGAAATAAAATTAATAAATACTTATCTTCAAAGGAAAATAAGTAGATAGTAGAGATTACTTCTATATAACAATAGAAAATTAAAATCTTAAAATTCTTATGTTTGAGATTTATCTTACCCTTTTATGACATCTTTGCAAATAATAATGGAAGTCATGACATATTAGTCAAATTATTGTATTAAATAATCTTTGATTGGTAGACAATTACATATATAATACAATAATGGATACAAGTTAAGATTTTAATTGATGATTCTAATTATCATTTTGACAATCATCACTACATTCTGTTTGTTTTTTTATGTATTCTCACTCATGTTGGCAGAATATGGTAATTTCTATCTACAAACATTTAATGTGCTGTCTAGAAGTGCGGAGAGAGTAGAGAAGTCTAGAGAAACCATTGTCGGAGAAGACAATTCCAGAAACTTTGCCATTCTTCCAATGGCCTCTATAAATAGAGGCAAATGTAATCAGTTAAAGCAAGAAACAAAATAAAAGTTTTCATTGTTTTTTTCTTTTGTTTTCTTTTGCCTCTGCGCACTGACATAGTGGTATTAGAGCTAGGGTAAAACCATTAAAGAGCACAAAAATATGAGTTGGAGGAAAGCAAAATATGATTGTTGAAAGGAAAAGAGATTGTGGGAGATCCAAGGAAGATTGAGAAGAGATGCAGACAATGTGAATATAGCTGAAGTAAAGATTGAATAGAGATTCAGGCACTCATTAAAGAAGTTTGCAGTCAACCGCTAAGGTTGCAAAACACAGGTTAAAGAAGAAATGGTGAGATCACTAAAGGTATGTTAATTTATTCTAGACCTTTCATGAAATCCTTGGTTGCAGCTCATAAGGATCACAAATAGATATAATAAGATTGGAGGCTGAAACCATTCAAGAGAAATTTTGGAAGAAAGAATTTGGCTAAAGATAGTTGAGGAATTGTAAAGTTAGAGAAAATTTGTGAAATTTTAGAGAGATTATAGAATTAAGAAAAGAGAGCAGAAGTGAATTTGTAAGAATTTGTGTTTTGCAAATAAGAGAAGCCTTGAGAGTTACATTGTTTATAATACTTATTTTTGTATGGAACATTAATATAAAAAAAAGATCATTATTGTGGCATTTAGAAAATTGATGTTTTAGTTGTAGCTTAAAAGAAGTTAAAGTTTAAAGCCACAATGACATATCATATGAAGGAAGCTACATAAAGCAATTGTATAAAAAAAATGAGTCCTCAGTTTAACTACGAAAAGTGGAGATAGTGTCAAAAAGTATAGATTTCTCTATATCCAGATTTGAATCATAGAAGTATTGTCATTGATAAGACATTTTAGGAGATTAAAATCTTTGAAGGCATGCAAAACCACCAAATATTAATCAAATTTATATAGGAGAATTACTGTAATAGATTGGAACAAAAAGCATGGCATCAGGTATCAACTACTTGCAGCCCCTAATTCCACTTTTTACTGGCAAAAATTATGATAGTTGGGCAATAAGAATAAAGTCAATATTTCATTATGAAGGTCTATTGGATATAGTAGAGAAAGGATCTGTAGAACCACAAGATTAGGCATCTTTAACCTCATATGAAAAGAATGATCTCAAGGAAAATAGGAAAAAGGATATAAGGGCCTTGTAAATTATTCAACAAGGTATGGATGATACTATCCTTCCTAGAATTATTGGAGCTACTTTGGGCAAGAAAGCATGGGAAATATTAGAGACGACACAACAAGGTACAAGTAAGGTGAAAGTAGCTAAGTTGCAAGCACTTAGAAGGGATTTTGAAAATCTTCAAATGAAAGATTTTGATTCAGTAGAACAATTTTCAATTCAAGTTATGAATGTGGTTAATCAAATTAGATTAAATGGTGATAAACTAGCATATCAAAAAGTTAGAGAAAATATTATTAGAAGTTTTCCTAGCAAATTTGACACTATTGTGGTTGCAATTGAAGAATCTAAGGTTTTGTCAAAATCGTCTATATATGATTTTTTTGGATTATTGCACAATCATGAATATAGGTTGAATAGGAATAACAATTCTTCATTGGAGAATGCATTCAAATCACAGATCCAGTGTTACACCCCATTTTGACATTACTATTTACTTTTACTTGTTTTGGTTAAAATACTTTAACCATGTGAATATGCTTTGAATATATTTATCTTGATTTGGAAATCAGATGAGTGAATGTGCAATCATTCTTATAATACGATATTTTGAATAATGATGTATATATATGTTTTAAGAACAACTGACTACTGTTGTAATGTGTTGAGTTGGATGCAGGAAATGAATGATCCTCAAGAGGGGAGGAAGAGTATTACTCAGGAGAGGAATTTGGTTCGGTAATCTTACATATGTGCCTTATTGAGCTATCACACACTCACAAGCTAGTTGGTCAAATTGAGTTAGAATAGCTGGATAGCGATAAGATGTTGTCCATCATTGGGTGATGTTCTATTTTGATGATAATTCATGAAGTGTCATAATGTATTGGTTTGTGTATCCTTGTTTGGAATGTTGGATTGAATCTCTAGATAGATTTTTAATCTTTGTACTTATATATATATATATATAAATTTATATTATTAAATAATATCGAGCTCCGTTTTATTTATTATATCAACTATGTCAAAAAGGAAGCGCACTCCATACATAGAAGTGCTGCCACCCTACCCATGTAGCACATATAAATAGGAGAGGGGGGACCGACCACTTACGTGGCGTACTCTCCTTTCTTCCTTAGCAATAGGGGGAGGGCGCTGATATTCAAACCCGCCACTCTTAGTCAATGCATATTAACTAACTTGCGACCTTTGGCAAACACGTGGGAGGGGGTTAAAGCGTTTGTATGCCCAAGTAAAATGCTATCGGGACTTTGTCTTGTTAAACTACATATTGTCGAGGGTGTATGAAGTGTTAGCGCAATCCATGGGGAAGCGCATAAGTGTTATATGCCATATGTTGCTTATCGACCCCCTATTTCAAAGGATGCAAAAGTGTTAAAGGGTAATCGCTTGACCCATTCTAATGGGAAGCGAATTAAGTATTTAGTCACCCTATAATAAGGGAATAAGATGTAAGGTAGTTAACTAGGTAACAACCTACTTATTAATACTTATATTTAATAGGTATTCGGAGATAGAGTTTTATTTATATTTGGTAATTAAAGTTAGTAATAGAAACCTATTTGTAAATGATAAATGATGATTAATCATATTTGACGCATTAAGTCTCACTCTGAGAAAATGAAGGAGTGAAGAATTTGTCAAGGTCAGAGATGAAGATATGGAAATATTTTTAGGTATTTTTTGGTGCAGTCATGGTGAGGAGGGACCTCAATGAGATCTATTTGGACCGTGCAGAAAGAGTAAAACACAACGAAAGAAAGACAAGATAATGGAGGCAATACAAATCTGATTAATCATATCATGAAAATTGTTTACAATCTGTCGACAACATGCAGGCTAGAAGATTCGGCTCACTGGCTTGATACAGACATGCTCAATTGTAGACTTGGTCTACTCCAGACCTCTTAATCTCATGATAGATCATCCCGGTTCTCAAATCTTATTACTACAAGCTAAATTACATTGATTTATATGGTCTAGAGGGATCCAGGTCGGCTCAAAAAAGAATCAAACAATGATAAGTGTGATGAAACGTGTAAAACCACCAAGTCGACCTCCACCAATGAGAATCCTCCAGAAAATCCATAGGATGAAGTGTGGACCCAAAGGAAGGTCGATCACATGCCAACGAACATTGGAACAACACGTCGAGGCTTTTCAAGCAACAAAATGAATCCGCAAGATTCGCCAATAGCACGATAGGGTCAAGCAGTTCCGGAGTTCTAAGCCTGAAAACTGTCTCAGAATCCGGAATCGATAACTTGCCAGAAAAAGATTCAAACGTCTCATGGATTAGGAATAAGGTAGATGATTATGTCCTTGAACAAAATCCAGCTCTGCAAGATCCAGTGAGAAAATGCAGAAAGGAATGCTGAAACTGCAAAATAGAAGACAAACTGATAAGAAATATTTTTGGTTGATGCAAGATTGCCAAGAACCAGGGATGCTCCTACATCATTTTTTGCTATCATTTTGAAGAGATGTTGGAAAACATTTATAAATACTAGGTTTAGTACAAAATATAGAAGTATATCTCTATCTCTGAGGTAATAGGAAGGTGATAAATTTCTACAAAATTATCATGGGCCTATGCGCAATTGCTATATTTTGTATCCAAACTTTAAATATTCAGGTAAATTTAGGATTGGTATAAGATTGATACTACAGACAATACAACCATATGAGGCTTGAAGTCTTTGTTGTATATTTTGGTTAATTAATGAAGGGGACTGGCCTAACTAGTAGTTTATTTATATAAAAAAAAAAAAACATTCCTATCCCATAACAAATTCAAATTCCGTCCTCTTCAAGTTGTGATCTAGAATTTTTTTTTTTAAAGAAACAAAGAAGCTACCCATTGAATTAGGACCCTAGATGACCATTTCTTTTGTTGTGGTTACAAAAATAGCAATATCCAAGAGAATCAATAAATTGGGCTCTAATTTCTTCACAAGGGAAACAATGTACTAGGAAGAATTTTCATTTTGGATTTCCATCATCCCAATCAACATTGTCAAAAAATCTAGAATGAAAGTGTCGAGAGAGGGGGTCCATACATATAGCAAACAAGGGGTTAGAGTAGAGGGAACCTTTGCCAACCCAAGTATCCTCCCAAAAATAGTCTCTCAACCCACTACCAACTCGCCAACTTAACTTTACTTCAACGTATTTTTGGAATTTAGGATAATATTCAATATCATAGATCCTTTATAGGGATAGGAATAGAGGAGGTCCTCATCCCTTAGGAATTTAGCTTGGGCAATCCTAGTCTAGTCATTATTCGTGGAAATCATATTCCATGCGATCATAGCAAGAAGAGCTTTTTTAAAAGTTTGGAGTTTTCTAAGCCCAAGACCCCCATAGGTTCAGGTTTGTAAATAGTATCCCATTTAACAAGAGTCATTCTCTTTTTTTTCCTCTACCCCTGTCCAAAGAAACTTCTTTTGTATTTGTTCCACTTTGTCAGCAATAAAGGCCAATATTTTGAATAGAGAGAGGTAGAAAATAGGGATGTTTTGGAGGGTAGCTTTTAGAAATTGAAACCTTTTAGACTAGCTTAGAAGTTTACCTTTCCATCTTGGAAGCTTTTTCTAGATTCTTTCATTTATCCCAAACCAATAGTTATGAGGAAGATTTTTAGTCACCAAGGGTAGTCCCAAGTAGGTCACCGAGAGATTGTCCTTTTGAAATTCAAGAATCACGATGATTTTCACCTAGATATTTTCCTTAGTATTGATGAAATATAAACAATTTTGTTAAATTTGATATGTTGTCCTAAAATATGAGCATACCTATTTAGAAACACCTTCCACTACTAAGCTTCATGGCCATCTAAGATAAGCCCAAAAGGATAGTGGACCATCGACAAATTGTTGATATAAGGAAGGAGGCAGGGAGGAAGTTGGAATCACACCTTTAAGCCTACTCTGGGAGATAAGTATATCAATGTACTTACTAAGAACCTTTACCACTGGGATGAACAAAAAGGAGGGCAGGGTGTCTCCCTAATGTAGACCCCTTTCATTATGAAAGAATTCCCTGGCAATTTTATCGACCAAAATAGAGAACCATAGGGTAGTGACACATTCCTTGATAAGTTGGATCCCTTTGTTCTAGAATATGATTTCTAGAGGACCTAGTAAAGAAGAAACTTCGTGATATCATATCATATGCTTTTGAGATGTCAAGTTTAAATACCATACCTATTTTATTATTATTTTCAAAGCCTTTGGGGTTGTCATCAATATAAAATAGGGGTGACGTGATCATTTATATCTAGAGGTGTATACTCATTCCTCAAAGGATTCATATTACTCATGTCTTGTATTTCCTATTTTTTTTCCTTTATTAAAATTTAATATATAAATTTTTTCTGTCTCTTTATATTGCATTTGCATCCCTTTTTCAAGGATTTTGTCTCATTTAGGAACAACAATCATATCCTTAGGTCGAGGAAGAGCCTTCCCAAACAATTATAACCTCTCTTTGGAGGGAAATTTCCTTGGATCTTGTGAAAGATCTATTGAAGGAGGCCACTCAAAAGAAAGTGATCTTTTCCCAAGCTTATGTTGGCTAGGTGAGCCTCTAGAGATTTATTTACCTTTAGAAGAGGGGTTCTAAGGTGGAAGAAACAAACCATTTGTCAATGAGGCACACAAATATGAAGCAATTTTGATAGAAGAACCCCACATTTTCACACACAATAGGTTGACATATTTTCCCATACTTTGAGTTCAGAATAATAATTTGAGGTAGAGACTTATTGACTTCAACTTTGATACAATTTCTAGCAAAAATAAGGTAGGATTTTTTAAGAGTAACTTTGTCAATAGTAATAAGTGTCCCAAAAGAATTAGCAGTACTTATTTAGAGTGTTGGGACTCTGGTATTCCAAAGGGAAATCCAGTAAATGAACCCAAATAGGGGCTACCCTACCCAAGTCCATTTTAGGGTCAGAATGTGGCCTCCATTTGCAAAGAGAGAGCCCTTTGCACCATCCCTTATTAAAAAACTAGGGGACCTCAAAAAGGAATTTTATCATATCTTCCTTTAAATAAAATTTAAAGAGAAATAAAGTTCCTTTGACATAGCACTAGTTAGTATACTACCCTTCAGTTTCCAAGTATCAAAATCCCATTTATGAACAAGATCCACATTAGGTATAAATGTATAGAACTTACCTATTAGAGCCATAGATGGATCTATTGTATCCTCATATGAGAAAGTATATGGTAGATAAATCACAATAACAACTTCAAACACTTCAATTGAAGAAGAGGTAGAGTAGTTGAAAGAATAGGTAAACTTGCTGATAAGTTTATTCACTCAAGAAGTTGAGGCCATACCTCCACAAAATGATTCTTCTTTTGAAAGATCCTCATTTTCTTTTGGATGGACATCCGTCACTTTCTAAGGTAGGATAGAGTCAACCTTTTTGACTATACAAGCGTTGTTTGAAGACCTTTCATTCTCTCTTTCTATGGTAGTATGGTCTCTTGAGTCAAAAAGTGTGTCCCAGGGGGTTAAAACCCCCCCCTCTCCCCAAATGACATCTCCCACAAGAACTAGAAATTTGAAATTTCAAAGGGTGGGAAGTTGCAAAGCTCCTTCTATCATAGTTGTATATATATGAACTTTTTTAGCTTAACCTTAGATATCTATTGTTTACATAACTTGAATAACATATATTTTGAAACCTATTACAAAGGGATGTGTATAAATTAGGTGGGATAGCTTCTTGAGATAGGGGTTTACCCATAATGGAAAGGGAATATATATCCTTAAGAGGGTGTGTTGTGACCTTTAAGTAAAGGTTAGTGTGGTTAGCAATGAGATGAAGGAAATCATGGGTTATGGTTGGAAATTTCTTATGAGCATGAGGATGATCCAAAGGATTAAGACACACAATGTGATAAAGATGGGAGAGATCATAACTACAATGTAATTTAGCCTTTGAATCAATAACTTTTCTAAGGATCACAATTTTTTTTCTTTTATGAATCTCTCCATGAGATGACATCCTTATTATTAATTAAGGATAGAATTAGGATTGATAGTGTATTTGCGTTGGTTGAGATTATCATCATTAGCTTCACTCCCATTATTTTTTATTTGAAAAGTTTCTACTAGCAGAGTAAACTATTTTGTGAGGGATTAATTATGAAAATAATTTTCTTCAGGAATTTCACATCTATTGGTTCATCTAGTGTTAGGAGCCATTGGATTTGGTTTATACAATTCGATATGGTATAAGATGGGTATGGAGGACTTTATGGAATTGGATTTGTATCAAATGAGTTGCAAAAATATGAAAATATTTTTAACTGAAAATATTGGACTTGTGTTGATTATGTCAAAATGAAAACCAATTCTTAAATGGGGACTAACCTTAGGTGGTATTTTTCATTCAACCTGGAAATAAATTGAATAGAAATATTGCATAGATAAGATGATTCCAAATTTGGGAATATATTATTAGGTGTAATATATGAATTTGATCTAATAAACTTGGGTTTAAAGTTTATGCTATGCTCTTGGATGCTTTGGAATCTATGGAAGGTTATACATTTTGAAGGATTAGACTATGAGCCCTAGGATGGAATAAGGGTCCTAAAAGATGGATTAGGTGATGATCTTGTTAAAAGATATCCAAAGGTGATTCCCTCAAATGTTTCCAAGGGTTATCTTTGGTGATGAGAGGATTTAGATTCATAAAAAATGTGTACATAGGATAATTATTGTTTAACGGTTTTAGATAGACTAAAGTAGTTTGATGACTTGGAACTCAAGGATGGCTAAGGTTGTGAACCAATTTAGATAATAGATAATAAGTAAAAAGTAATGATTCCCTTGAGCCCATTTAAGATGTGGGATTGGTTATTGGACAATGAAAATGAATTAAAATATGGATATAGTGGGTATGAGACTAAGGTTGAGGTCAAAATAAATAATGTGAAATAAAAAAAGTTGCTGGTTTAGTATGAGATATGTAGGAAAAAAGCGCTATAACTTAGACTTAAAGAAAAGTAATAGATAATGGAAAAAAGGATTACTAATAAAGTGTTATGGATGATGGATTTCTAGATTGGCCTAATTTTTTGGAAGCTAAGGACTATGGTTTTGTGAGCTATGTGTTTTTGAATATTGAAAATATGACCAAGGTAAAATAAATCTTGGTACTATGAGTGTTGATAATGGTTATCTAAAATATGGCTTCAACTTTCATTTTCAAGGATATCAATAAGGATTGTGTTTTAAAAAAATAAAAAAAAAATTTCAAAAAATAGACTTGATCAAATTGGTTAAAATGTTTGCAAACAAAAAATCAGTATGTACACCACTCAATCAAGAAGACATAGTAAAAAGATTAAATTATTCATAAAGGTGTATCAATCCTTGTGAAGCCACATTACTTTCTCTATCAAGTGATGGATAGCTAGAGAATTCAAGGTCATGTAGCACCTATGAACCCCTTACCTTTGAGGCCAAATCCTTTCCCAAGGTTAGCGATATTCCCTAACTTAAAAATATATTATGAGTGTTGGTAGAATACAAAAGGTTTCGATGCCATTTGGGTTATTTTTAGACCCACATATCAATTTTATATCACTTAAATAGTTTTAAAATACCTCTAATATGCCTAAATCAACTAGAAAAGAGTAAAATATCATGGAAGAAAGCGAAAATTTATGGGAATACAATCAATAATTAAGAGTTATTATAAACAAATATGATGGATAGGCATTATGAAAAGACATAAAGAATGCTAGTCTTCAAAAACTGGAAGAATTTAGGATATGTAGGAAAACTATTCAATCCCATTGTACCAAGTGTGATAAGATGATGATAAAGATAAGGATGATGAGGGTTGGGGACCACCCATGAATACTTTAAACCTCATTGACATTCACATAATAAATTGAGTGATTGAGACTCTTCTCCCCCATTTTTGGACTATTGTTGCAACTGAATAACTTGTTAAATCATATATTTCATAAGTTAGATGTATGTCCTCCATGAATTGTAAAGATGTGATTTTATATCTACCCATTCCTTTTCTTTTTCTTTTCTTTTCTTCTTATGAATACATCTACTAATTTTCATAATTTATAAAAGTATATACATATACCCATTTCTTTATTAAAAATGTGTAATATTACTTCTATAATACTACTACACTTATTCATTTAAAAAAGATAAAAAATTAGAACTAAAATTATGATTTATACGGATCACCATTCAAAGCTCACAAACCATTAATCTAAATTAGTTTATGCTGATTTTATTCCCTAAAAGTACGAGGCAACACTGGTCCCGCCTCTACGTAAAACTGCGACAAGAAACCCCATGGCAGAGAGAGAGAGAGAGAGAAAACAAAATCCCACGCACAGCACGAGGAATGCTTGATAAGGTGCATTAAAGTCCTATCTCCCAACAATTATTGAGCTACACTTGTTTATTTTCTTCCTACAAAAGTTGAATCTATGGGTTCACGTCTCATTCTATCGCTATCGGATAGCACTCGTTTTGTTCGTTAATTTCACAAGCTGGAGAGTTGTATGGTCCAATCTGTGGGTTGTAAGACTGATGCATTTTAAACAAAATGCAATAGGTCGAAATCACCACTAAATGTTTCACCTACCTACAGCTATTTAATGCTCTAATGCTATATTAGACAACAGAATAATCAACTAATTTATATGACAGGGCTTGGTTTAAAGTTTAAACAGCACACTAAATTGTGTTCTCGTTTTCTCAGGATGCTACGTTTACATTTATCAGACACCAAAAACATACCTCCACTAAAAATAGATTATTTTGTTTAAAAGAATTCAAAGTCTATAAAATCTATGTTTATATTGCAAACTCTCCATATTGGATAAAAAAAATCTTTGCATCTCTAAACAAATCTATTTACCCAGAAGACCCACGTTATAATGTGCTTCCCAATAATATTTTTCCTTATAAATAGAAACTTTTGAGCGTGTACAAACATCCCTCCTCACTTCATCCTTGTGTATACAGAAATGAAGGTGGAAGAAGTGTTCAAGCAAGGCCCTCTGCACACTGATATCCTTACAGTGTCTGAAGGCGATGATAATCGGTCCCCTCCCAAGCCCCTCCAGCTGGTTGTCCCTTCTCTACAAGGAAACTACCCTGTCCTCCTCTTCCTCCACGGCTTCTATCTCAATAATAATTACTATACTCAACTTCTCCAACACGTTGCTTCCCATGGATACATCACAGTTGCTCCCCAGGTTATATAATACTCTGCATATAAAACTCTATAATCATTGAAATTTTTGTTAGCGCATAAATTCTTCCCGTTTGACCGTGTAACTTCTTGTTTGTTTTGTAATTTACGGAGAAGTTTTGGTTGCATGCTTTGTTTTGGTTCCATCGTAATTTCAGTTTAACTCTTACACCTCTTCAGAAATTACATGCATTTCCTTCATAATTTTTGCCCCTGAGATTATCTAATCTTTGTAATTTCTACAGATTGTGAATGATTAAAAGGATTTTCATTCTCAGCAGTTCTGTTTTTGTTCTGTTATCTGCAAGTTTTTCTTCTTTCTCCAGCTAGATCTATATTCTTTTTTGGAGGATTAGCTATAAATGTTTACATGAGATTCTAGAGTCGCTTCTAAGGTTTTTTTCTAATGGGAAAATATTGAGCATTGGATAAACAATGTCATCATATCAATTGGAAGACATCTATGTAGTTCTTTAGTTTGGAGCATATTTCTTAGAATCATATTTTTCTGTCTTCATACGATATAGATCGTGTATCTGTCTGTTCGTCCATTTGAACAGTGTAGAATATGAACATCTGCATTTTTGAGCATTCCAGAGTATCCTAGAGGTACTCATGCATGGTTTCTATGACTTTAATATAATCGTGTTGTAATGTGGAATCATTCATAGTTATTCATCAGGAATTGTAGCTTTCTTCTTTACATTGAATAAATGGTTACTAAATTTTTTCCATTTCTCTTCTTAATTTGGTTCTTATCGTGACGACGTTGTAACAACCCATCCCATATCTCTCCTTAATTAGACTTAAAAGGGAAGTTAATGTATTTAACATTTATATTCCTAGCGTAACTTACAAACAACAAATGATGCATATGCATTTGTGCATGTAAGCTAATTAAAGAGTTTTAACTCCTCCCCTACCTTGTAATTTCTAGTTAAACTATTAACGCATTTTCAGAAACTACATGCATTTCTTTGTAACTTTTACAGATATGCCAATGTCAATAATAAAATTTCATTATTATTTGCAGCTATGTTCTTAATCTGTTTTATGCAAGTTTTTCTTCGTTTTCCAACTAGATCTATATTCTGTTTTAGCTGCAAATTTTTATATACATGGTTTTGATTGTTACGGAATTCTGATATTGTTTTAATGTTTCGAAGAATAGTTGATCCAATTATATTCACTTGCTTTCGATGTTAACTGTCTGTTGGTGTATACATATATGATTGACAGTATACCTGAATGCAGATGAACTCGTCACTGTGCGTAGCGGACGCCACTGGAGAAATAGAAGACACGGTGGCCGTCACGGAGTGGCTGTACGAGGCGCTTTTTACTATCTGCCGGGAAAAGTCCAGCCGGATTTCGAAAAACTGGCCATCGCCGGTCACAGCCGGGGTGGCAAAGTGGCCTTCGGGGCGGTGCTGGGTCGAACCTCACTCCCTCCATTGCCGTGCGCAGCGCTCCTGGGAATCGATCCCGTCGACGGAACGGGTCGCAACAAGCAGACTCCGCCGCCGATTTTAACATACGAAGACCATTCATTTCCAGGAAATACTCCGACGTTGGTTATAGGATCGGGTTTGGGCTCTAAGAAAGCGAATTTTTTTGTTCCTGCCTGCGCTCCGGCGGGCGTGAACCATGTCGATTTTTTCGCAGAGTGCTGCGCTCCGGCTTATCATTTCGTGGCGAAGGAGTACGGTCACATGGACTTGTTGAATGATGAGCTGGAGGGAGTGATGGGAAAGCTTGTGGATAGACTGATACAATTTGCGTGTAAACACGGGACGGCGAGGGAACCCATGCGCAGCTTCACTGGAGGAATCATGGTGGCTTTTCTCAAGGCATATCTGAACAAGGAGACTGAGATTTTGGAGGAATTGGTGGCGAAGCCTTCTATCATACCGGTGACAGTGGAAACTCCTGAGCGTTATCTTGACAAAATATGCGTCTAATTTAAGCTGCTACTTTATTTGATTATATCATCTGTGGGTTTAAGTTGAGACAAAGATAATTTTTAATTTCTATATATGCTCGCTCTTTCATATTATTGTAATCTTTTATATAAATGGAGAAATGTCATATCTTAGTGGACAAAATTTAGTATATCTTTTCTAGTGAAATAATTCCAGCATATATTATTTGGATATTATTGTAATCGGTATTTTTGCTAGGCATCCTACATTAGTTTATCTCCTGATTTGTGAGGCCAGTTTTAAACTACACACATTAAGCAACAGATTAAGTTTAGAGCATGTTAGTCAACTCTGAGCGTTTAACGCTTTTAAGCCTAAAAGTGCATTCGTAGTGTGACAACATACATTAAGCAACATATTAAGCCTAAAAAATGTCATTCAATTCTAAGTATTTAACACTTTTAAGCCTAGAAGTATAAGCTTAGTGTGTGTGATTTAAGTTGTTCCAATTTGTTAGACTACAAAAGAAATACCATGAGATATTCTAGTAACAATGTTAGCTCCTAGTTGTCAAGGTGTCTTTGAAATGATGTGAGAACCCTATTCTATTTTGTTAATTTTTTATTCCCTACTTTTTGATATATATATAATATCCCAGTGAACTATTTAAAAATTTTAGCATCTAAGTTGAGAGAACAATGGCTAAATCCTATCCCTTAACTGACATATGAAATGATTGGCGCCCATTTTTGTTATTTTAAGCATTTATTATTTAGATATTTTGGGAAGCAATATTTTTGCTAGGCATTCTACATCTATTATCTCTTGATTTGTGAAGCTAAAAATAAAGTAACATGAGACATTTTAATAATGATCTTAGCTCCTAATTATCATGGTGTCTTTGAAATGATGTCATGTCCCAAAGTCATGAATGTTGTTTTTGAGTTTTTTATTAGGATAAACAGGTTTTGAGGGGACCAGGAACCCCATACATAGGTTTGAAGGGACCTGAAACCCCCAGAAAACACATGGATCCGGAACCAACAAAGGGACGCTGCAAGCATATAGATCAAAGACACCTAGCAACCAACACTAAACAGACGCCAACAAGATTAGAAAGATATATCAAATTCATGAATGTTGTTAATTGTAGAGGAGAACCATATTCTATTTTGTAATTATTGTATTCCCTACTTTTCTAATAAATATGATATCCTAATAAACCATTTAAGAGTTTTAGCACATAATTGAAAGAACAATACCTAAACCTTATCCTTTAACCAACATATGAAATGATTGGCACCCATTTTTATTATTTTCAATATTTATTATTTGGATATTTTGGCAAGTAGTATTTTTTCTAGGCATTCTGCATCTAGTTATCTCTTGATTTGTGAGGGTGCAAAAGGAGTAACATGAGACATTTTAATAATGGTGTTAGCTCCTAATAATCATGGTATCTTTGAAATGTTGTTTTGTCCCTAAGTTTTGAATGTTGTTAATTATAGAGGAGAAACCAATTCTTTTCTTTTAGTGTTTTATTCTCTACTTTTATGATAAATATGATGTCCTAATGATTTGTTTAAGAGTTTTAGTACATAAGTTGAGAGAAAAATACCTAAACCTTATCCTTAAGCCATGATATGAAATGGTTGTCACCCTGTTCTATTGTTTTTAACATTTATCGTTTACATATTTTGTAACCAACATTTTTGCTAGACATTCTACGTCTAGTTAGCTCTTGATTTGTGAGGCTACAAAAGAGTTAGCATGAGACATTTTAATAATGATGTTAGATCCTAATTGTCATGGTGTCTTTCAAATGATGTCAAGTCACTAAGTGTTGGCTTGCATTACCTTTCTTGTATGGTAGGACCTATCCTTTCTTTCCATTTTACACTAAGAAGGATTCCTATATTAAATTCTACAATCTCCTTTAATGAAGTTAAATAAATTGCTAGCTTTGACCTTTTCTTGACCCAAAAAAGGTTAAACAAATTGTTTTTTAGAGTCTTACTAGACAAATTCTTATATCAAATCTTGCTAAATAAGATAATGATTCCAATTCGCTATATTTATCTTGGCTTCCATTACTTTTCTTGTAGGGTAGGACCTATCCTTTCTTTACATTTTTCACTAAGTGGGATTCCTATATTAAATTCTAGAATGGTCTTTAACCAAGTTCAATAAATTGTTGTTTAGGGTCTTACTACACAAATTCATATTTTAAATCTTACTAATTTGGATTTTGGATGAAACGATGGCAAATCCTTCTGTCATATCAGTGACGGTGGATACACTTAAGTATTAACTTGACAAAATATGCATATAATTCAATATGGTATATTATTTTATTATATCATTCAATAAGATTAAACTCCTAGTGGAGTTAACTTGAGATAATGATAACTTTTAATTTTGGTATACACTCTTACATAATATTGTAATCATTTATATAAATGCATAAATGTCATATCTTTGTGGAAAAAATGTAGTATATCTTTCTTAGTAATGAAATGGTGAAATCAACAATATGGCATGTATATATGAAATGATTTCAACATTTATTATTTGGATATTATGGTAACTAGTATTTTTTCTAGGCATTCTATATTAGTTGTCTCCTAATTTGTGAGGCTACAAAAGAAATAACATGAGAGATTCTAGTAACAATGTTAGCTTCTAGTTGTCAAGGTGTCTTTGCAATGATGTGAGAACCATATTCTATTTTGTTAATTTTTAATTCCCTTCTATTCTAATAAATATAATATCCTAGTGAATTATTTAAGAGTTTTAGAACATAAGTTGAGAGAAAAATGCCTAAAAATTATCCTTAACTGACATATGAAATGATTGAAACCCATTTTTATTATTTTTAGGATTTATTATTTGGATATTTTTGGGAGCAATATTTTTGCTAAGCATACTACATCTATTTATCTCTTGATTTGTGAGGCTACAAAATAAGCAACATGAGACTTTTTAATATTGATTTAGCTCCTAGTTGTCATGGTATCTGTGAAATGATGTCATGTCCCTAAGTCATGAATTCTCTTAATTGTAGAGGAGAACCATATTCTATTTTGTTAATATTTTATTCCCTACTTTTCTAATAAATATGATATCTTAATGAACCATTTAAGATTTTTAGCACATAAGTTGATAGAACAATGCCTAAACCTTTTTCTTTAACCAGTAGATGAAATTATTGGAACCCATTTTTATTGTTTTCAACATTTATTATTCAGATATTTGGGAATCAATATTTTTTTCTAGACATTCTACATCTATTTATCTCTTGATTTGTGAGGATAAAAATAAAGTAAGATGAGACATTTTAATAATGATGTTAGCTCCTAATTGTCATGGTCTCTTTGAAATGATTTCATGTCCCTAAGTTGTGAATGTTGTTAATTGTAGAGGAGAAACATATTCTTTCTTTTTACTATTTGATTCTCTACTTTTTTGATAAATGTGATGTGCTAATGATCCATTTAAGAATTTTAGCACATAAGTTGAGATAAAAATGCCTAAACCTTATCCTTTAGCCATCATATGAAATGGTTTCGACACCCATTATTATTGTTTTTAGCATTTATTATTTGGATATTTTGGTAACCAACTTTTTTTCTAGGCATTCTACATCTAGTTATCTCTTGATGTGTGAGACTACAAATGAAGTAACATGAGACATTTTAATAATGATGTTAGATCCTAGTTGTCAAGGTATCTTTGAAATGTTTTTGATAAAGATAAACGGGTTTTACATGGACCTGAAACCAAAAGTTTTACAATAGTCGGCCATTAGCCAACAGACATGAAACAACATCAAAACAAGGGAGCAACGCCAAGCAGTCACGGAAACAAAGGAAACACGGACAAATAAGAAAAAACAAAAGAAAAATCTCTCAATTAAGAGAGAGCACCAGATCCTTGTTCTTTTGGATGGAAATCTTGTTGATTTCCTCCAGCTCCTCCATAATGAATCTAGAGGTGCCCTTGTTGCTGCTTCTGCTCCTGGTTTTGAAATTGGGTCCAGTGGTTTTGTTGTCTCCAACAGCCATATCATCTCCTCCAAGATCTTTCACTGGTTCACTATGGTAGGATCTATAATCAGCAACCATGGCATTAATCTTTTCAAGCCCCTTAATACTGTTGTTCATGGCTTCTTTTCCTATGTCAACCAAGTTCTTGAGATTTTTCTTAATCTCTACCATGGATTGCTCCACATTATCAATCCTTTGTTCGTGATTGCATTTCATCACCTCAATGTCCTGGGAGAGTTTATGTGTCATAATCATGAGTTTTTTCGGTTTGTTGGGCCCAAGGGAAGCAGTAAATATATCAATTATCTCTTTAACCCCCATTTTGAGGGTATCAATTTCGCACTCAACTCACTTCCAGCAGATCTCCTGGCTTTTGGTAGCTTCCATAACTAGATTCATCAGATTACCAGTCTTCTGATTCTCACTATTCTCTTCATTGGCTATGGTCCCCTGTTTTTCTTTCAAGACATTGATAGTCCAATGTCCAGTTTAATCCCTTACTCCATAATCTTTGGGTTGTGGTCCTTAGGCGCTAGCTTTTTCTTTTTGGTGAGGGGCTCAGCCTTGGAGATCAGTTTGCTGGTGGTTTTGTATTTTCTATCCGCCCATCTGCGAGGATTCTTGTTGTCGAACGTCCCAGGGGTGACCATCATTTCCCCTTCATCCATAGGTTCATATTCAGGGTCATCAATAGGAACCCCACTTTCTTTCAAGTCCATTTCCGAGTTAGAGACATCCTAGATATTAGTCTGCGGGCCAGTCTTAGCAAGAGGGGGCACAATTTCAAGGGATTTAGTGTGCTCCATGATAAGGACAATAAGTCCCTCATGGAGAACAGGGTTGTTAGGGTTCTCCAAATGTTTTTACAGACTGTTAGGTATCTTTGAAATGTTTTGATGTCCCTAAGTGGTGAATATTTTAATTGTAGAGGAGAAACATATTCTTTTTTGTTAATATTTTATTCTCTACCTTTCTCATAAATATGGTTTCCTAATGTTGCATTTAAGAGTTTAAGCACATATGTAGAGAGAACAATGCCTAAACTATGAATTCATTGGCACCAATTATTATTGTTTTTGGCATTTATTATTTGGATATTTTGGGAACCAATATTTTTGCTAGGAATTTTAAATAAATGTGGACAAAGTATATTATTATTTTATTAGTAATGAAATGAAAAAAGAAACAATATGACATGTACATATGAAATGGTCAGTGCCTATTTTTACTATTTTAAATATTTATTGTAACTAGTATTTTTTCTAGCTAATCTAGATCTAGTTATATATCTTGATTTAAAAAGTTGGAAAAGATACATACTATTTTAAATCTTACTACTGATGCATTTACCAAGGTCATTCCCAAATAGATGTTGGAGTTCTAAAAAGCTTCTCTTGGTTTGGCAAAATTGTGATGATAAGCTTGGAAAGGAAGGTGCATCGCAAAGCTTTAATTTAAAGTCCAACAATCATATTAACTACCCCTTCACATTCTTTTCTTATATGATTCCCCAAAAGACTTATTCTATATATATTTCTAAAAAAAATTATTATTGTATTTCTATCATCGAAGAACTTGTATTTCTATAGTTCATCTAATAAAGAGGTCAAACTAACCTTTCTTGTTGGTGTAGCTATACTGAAAAAACAAATAATCTATATGTTATTTCATTATGAGTATGCTCCATTTTATCTACAATTGTTTTGTTTAAATCTATTATTTTTATTATATTTTCTTTACTTTATTATCAACAAAATGATAGGAAGATTTTGTCAAATCTTGTAGCATAGATAAGACAAAATGTGTAAGAATAGACAAAGCACACGAACTTTACAAAATTTCATGATTTTACGATATGTAAAATTCAAAAACAAAGAAAAGATACCTACACTGTTTGGTGAAAATCAAAATGTCTTAAAGCTCACTATTGTAATGGAATACTCTGATCAAGGGAGGATATAAAAAAAACTAGTTTGTTGAAAAGGCTTTAAAAACTCCCTGACCCTAACTATATTGGAAGGTCGAGGCACTTTTGGTGGATGATTATGGAGGTTGAATAACATGGTTTAGATGTAAACATGTCATAGTTTTTGTTAAGCAATTCTTTGTATATCTTTACTTCCATGCCAATTTTAGAGAGGGCATGAAATAAGTTGACCCTACTGATCCATAATATTATCTAAGAAACAAATTATTAACAACATATTAGGTTTTCATGTCACATCATTTCATGATGACGATGAATTCCTTCTAGTTGTTTCAAACTTCTGCCATATTATCAAGTTGTTTTGTTCAATTAGGCAATATCTTAGATGGCTAATTATATCTATTACTTAAATATTTAATTTAAATAGTTGCTTAAAAAAAAAGAAATTATTGTAGTCGCACTATCACACATTCACTTTGATCTTTTATTATCCTTTGCATCAATAGAAATGACCTTATAGTTATAATGGGATGCTAGTTGTTATCATATTAAATGTTTGTTAGAAAGTGGTAATTTATTTATCAATCTAGACAATTTTTAATTAATTAGATAGTTATATTCTTTAATTAATCTAGTTCACTGTTGATTAATTAAATAATTATATCATCTAATTTTAGTTTATTTTGCATCTAATTAAATATTTTTAATTTGTACCTCACATTGTTAATTATTTAAATAATCAAATTTCCTTTCAATGATTTCAAAAATAAATGATCAACTAAATTATTTTTCTTATATTTTTTGCTACAACTAATTGTTTATAAATATTTCTATTTTTAGCTAGTTTATTATCATTCATTCATCTTACACAAAATAAATCAACACCTTTCACCTTCTTGATTCAAGAAAAATAGTCTCAATTTATTTCTAACATATATCAATCAGTAAAACCCTAGCCATCTATCCTCCTAGCTATTTTTTTTATAAATAGATCTTCAATCATTCCAAAATTAAGAGGGAGTAAAATTGTCTGTATATTCTACAAATATTTTGAAGTGAATTATTGATTGTATATTTGAGCAACCACATTCCAAAAGCATTAAGAATTCTATTTCATCGTGGAATTTGATTTTAGAAACCTTACTTATTTGAATGTTGTTTTTCGAATTTCGTTTATACTTAATACTAAGCTTTGTTTTTTGTTTTTTTTTTTAAATATGAAATTTTTTATTATTTTTATTTTATTTCTTGACTAAGTTTTGATTTTATGCATACATATTGGTGATCATGGAAAGACTCTAAATTTTATTATATATTTTTTATCGTTGTTCTCATTAAAAAAATAAAAGAGGCAAACCCCATATTTATATATTAGCAAAAGTTCTCAAAATATAAAAAGCTTAATTCAGCTATAACAAAATTTATGTTTATCTTATCTTATTTTTTACTATTAATCAGACGGCTGAAATCACACACACTAAATTTTGACTTCTAGACTTAAAAAAGTTAAACACATTTGCTAAACTTAATATGTTGCTTAATGTGTGTTCTTTAAGAATGATCGACTTAAATCACACATCAATATTAGAACTCCATATAGCCAGATCATTCATCATCAAAACCTGCCAAAAATTAATTCACTTGGGCCATGAACATATTATGACCATATATGCAAAATGGTCAGAATAACCTTCCAAAACAACTAGATATCCAAAACAGGGAAGATCAAAAGGCCCCTCCAAATATCAAATTATCACTTTTCCGTACAACAGAGTGGGACAATTTGTTTTAGGGCAAGAACAAAAATAGAAGCCTTCAACCATCATCTTGTTACATATCTATCCACCACATTTTTTGAAGCAAGCCCTTGAAGAACACAACATGGTAGTAATAGAGGAAGGAAAAAATCCTTCAAAACACCATCTTTCTCACCCAAATTGTTTCTAGCCACCAAGTATTCGTAGCAAGACTTTACCATAGTTGACCAACTTTCCTAAACAAACCCTCGGAGAATAGAACCATGGCAGGAGGACCAAAAGTCCCTTTGAAACAACACCATTACAGGTCCTTTATGAGACAAACATTTACAGCAAATTTTGAATATCCCAAAAAACTTCATATATTAATTAAAAATTTAATCTTCTGAGGTGAAGATGGTGATTTATGTTGGAAGTGAAGTCCAACAAACTCCTTCCCTTTATCGCCAAAAACTCTTGGCTCTTCAACTTCTATTTGTAATCTCTTTAAGAGCTGGTTGCATATCATTTTGTGGAGTGAATTCTTGAGCTGCTTGCAGTTGTGTGTGTACAAACCAAACTTGGTTATTAATACATTGATCCCCCTGCTTTAAGTGTGGACATAAGCAATTACCGAACCACGATAAATTTGTGTGTCTCATTTTTCTATGTTGTGAATTCATAATTCAATTTTCTCTACTCTTCTAATTCATTCCTAAATCCTAACAATTGGTATTAGAGCGAGGTTAGATCATTGTTAAGATTTCGGTGGTTGAAATTTCGGAATCATGGAAGAAGCTAAGATAGAGAAGTTCTCCAGTCAGAGCTTTGGATTATGGAAGGTGCAGATGGAGTCTTTGCTGATAAAGAAACACCTTTCACTTGTGTTTGAAGGGAAAGCAAAGAAGCCAACTATGATGGTTGATGAAGAATGGGAAAAATTAGACAAGAAGGCAAGAGCAACAATTTTTCACTCACTGTCCAACAATGTTCTCTTCAATGTCATGAGTGATGCAACAACAAAAGATGTATGGGATAGACTCACAACCATGTATGAAATGGCATCGACTACCAATAAAGTGTTTATCATGCAACACTTGTACAAGCTTAAGATGAAGGAAGGTTGCACTATGGAAAACCACATCAATGAATTTAATACATTGATTAGTCAAGCAACTTCAGTGGGGATGACACAAGATGATGAGAGAAAGGTTGTTCTTCTATTATTCTTTTTGCCAAGTAGTTGGGATGGCGTTGTAACAACAGTTAGCACATAATCTAGTAAAAATAAGTTAGTTTTTAATGATGTAGCAGCTACTTTTCTCAACAAAGATTTGAGAAGAAAGAATGATGAACCTTCATCTGGTGAATCCTTAATGGTGGTAAGCACCAAAAATAGAGGTAGAAGCCATAATAGAGGTAGAAATAATTATCATAGACATTCAAAATAAGCAAGGAGATTGAAGTCTAGAAACAGAAATGGTGATTGTTGGTTTTGTGACAAAGTTGGTCATGTAAAGAAGGATTGTAGAAACTTCAAAAGGGCACAAGAGAGGGTACGGGACAGTGAAGCAAATACAGTCTACAATAAAGATGATAGTGTACTAATCCTTTCAACAACCAACACTACTCTAGATTCATAGGTTCTTGATTCCAGTGCCTCCCATCATGCTACCTGATGCCTTGAAGCATTCATTAACTACCATGAAGGTCATTTTGGAAATGTTATCTTAGGAGATAACAAAGCTTGTGAAATTATAGGAAAAGGTGATGTGTTGCTGCCATTAGAAGGTGGTAAAACATGGCTGCTCAAAGATGTTTGCCATGTCCCAAAATTTAAGCGAAATTTGATATCCGTTGGACAGACCTTTGATCAAGGTCTTAAGGTGAATTTTGTTTCGAATACATGGAAGGTAACTCATGGTACCATGCTGATTTCAAATGGTAATAAAGTGGGTAGTCTATAAATATTTAAGACTCATGGTGAAGTGGGAGTTGCAATGGTGATTGAGGACAGCAAAGCAGATATTTGGCATCAAAGACTTGGGCATATTAGCAAGAAAGGACTCCATGTTATGCACACAAGAAATCAACTTTCGGGCCTCAAACTTGTTGACTTAGCCTTTTTTGAACATTGTCTTTATGGCAAACAAAAGAGAGTTAGTTTTTTGAAAGGTGGGCGTGACACAAAGACAACACCATTGGAGCTTGTATACTTGGATGTTTTTGGGCCTACCAAGGTAACCTCCATTGGAGGAGCTAACTATTTTGTCAGCTTTCTTGATGATTGTACAAGAAAAGTATGGATTTATATGCTTTCTAAGAAATCTGAAATTTTTTCAAAATTTAAAATTTTCAAAGCTTTAGTTGAAAATCAGATTGGGCATAGGATTAAGTGTTTACAAATAGATAATGGTGGAGAATTTTGTTCACATGAATTTGATGATTTTTGTGCTAATAATGGGATTATAAGAATTAAAGTTGTTTCTTTCACTCCTCAAGAAAACAGTGCAACCGAGAGGATGAATAGGACAATTCTTGAAAAGGCACGATGTATGTTATCAAATGCAGGTTTAGACAAGGAATTTTGGGCAGAAGCTTGTAACATAGCAATGTATTTGATCAATTGAAGTCCCTCATCTAAACTGGATTTTGGTATTCCGAAAGAGGAATGGCAAGGGAAGAGGATTTCATACTCTCATCTTCATGTGTTTGGATGTGAAGCCTTCTTGCATATACCCAAGGAGAAATGAACCAAATTGGATCCAAAGTCACTGAAATGCATTTTTGTGGGGTATGGTGAAGAGCAATTTTCTTTCAGATTGTGGGATCCGGTTCATAGAGAATTGTTCACAGCAGGGATGTAATTTTTCATGAGACTTCCTTCCCCGCACTACAAGATTCCAATAAACCTGAAAAAGAATATGTCCCTATGTCTCTATTTCAAAATTATGCTACCAGTGTTCTGCCTCATCAAATGGGAGCCCCTATTTCGTCTACCATGGTAGAATACAATTCTTAGAATGAGAATGATGAAGAGAGTGCTTATAATGGTTGCTCTCCATTTAATTCTGAAATTGGGGGTCTGCAGAACAAAGCACATCTTCCATGAGCTAGCACTCACGTTGAAGAAGATGTGGTGGGACACCCATATAGTGAGAACTTTGGCTCACATTATCCCTAGTTTGTTGGGTGCCCCTCTCGATGGTCTGCATCTCCACTGGTTCCTACAAAAAATGACCCACCCTCCCCACCACTTGCTGGGCTTCCACACTCACCCGCTGGGCACACAACGCAACCAACGTAGTAGTCTTCACGTGGGCTCCCTATAGGTTCCTCCTTAGTGATCAAATAGCAGTGGAGACATCCTCCCATGCAGACCGTGGAGGATTCTCCCACAACTCCCAGCTCCCCGCACACTCACCAAACGCAGTATGTGGAAAACATTTCTGCGGATTCATCCTCTCGCAATCTGCCTGCACCCAACATGGATAAAAATCCACAAGCCATTGATTGCCCTATAGACAGGAAAATTAATAGGGAAATTAACAGTGTGAATCACTTATTAAATAGGAGTGACATCGATTCACAGAGAACACATAAATCGAATGTTTCCACTACTCCACCAAAGAGTCAATTGAGAAAATCTACCAAACAGAGGTGACCTCCTATAAAGTTCTCCGACTATGACTTATTGTTTTGTGAAGAAGTTGAGCCTACTTTACTAATTTCAGATCAAAGAGAGCCTGAAACATACAAAGAAGCTATTAAAATTGTAGATTGTGATAACTGGCACACTGCAATGTGTGAAGAAATGGATGCACTATTGTGAAATCAGACATGGGATTTGGTGCCACTTCCACCTGATAGAAAGACATTAAGAAATAAGTGGGTGTATAAATTAAAAGATGAAGTTGGTGGTTACAAAAGATTTTGAGCAAGACTAGTTATCAAGGGATATGCTCAGCAACAATACCTCAATTTCAAAGAAATTTTCTTGCCAGTAGTCAAAATGACTACCATCCGAGCAGTATTGGGATTGGTTGCAGCCTAGGATCTTGAGATTGAACAGCTGGATTGAAGACGACATTTCTCCATGGTGATCTTGATGAGGAACTATTTATGCATCAGCCTGAAGGATTTATTAAAAAGGGTTAGGAACATCTCTATTGCAGATTGAAATGCAGTTTGTATGGGCTTAAGCAAGCCCTTGCTAGTGGTATCTTAAATTTAGCAAATTCATGATTGATCGCAAGTTTACTCGTAGCGAGTCTAATCCTTGTATCTATTTTAAAAAGCTTCCTAATGGAGAATTTTTCATACTTCTCCTTTATGTGGATGATATGCTAGTGGCCGGCACAAGCATGAAGATCATGAGTGAACTTAAAACTCACTTAGCAAAGGAATTTGCCATGAAAGATTTAGTGGCAGCAAAGAAGATTCTAGGGATGACTATTTTTTGGGATAGAAAAAAGAGAGAACTCAAACTATCTCAGCAAGACTACATTAAAAAAGTATAGGACAGATTTGGTATGGCGGATGCTAAGTCTATTTGCATACCCTTAGCCTCTCATTTTCAGTTGTCTTCTCAATTGTGTCCAAAAACACAAGAAGATAAGGATTTTATGGACAAAATTATATACAAATTTGTAGTTGGCAGCCTTATGTACGCTATGGTGTCTACTCGTCCAGACATTGCTCATGTCGTGGGAGTGGTGAGCAGATTTATGGCTAATTCGGGCAAATCACATTGGGAGGCGATCAAGTATATTTTGCGGTATCTCAAGGGTACTTCTAGTTTTGCTTATGGTTTGGGAAGGGCAAGGCAATTTGGCAAGGGTTTACTAATTCATATTTTGCCGAAGATTTAGACAAAAGAAAGTCTACTTTAGGTTACACTTTCACATTTGTTGGGGCAACGATTAGTTGGGCTTCAAAATTACAACATACAGTTGCTCAATTGACTGTGGAGGCTAAATACATAGCTCGTTCTAAGGGAGCAAAAGAGATGGTATGGTTGTAACTCTTGTTCAGCGAGTTGGGTTTGAAGCAATCAGATTTTGCTTTGTTTTGTGATAATAGCAGTGTCATCTTTGACTAAACATCAGACATCTCAACCTCGGTCAAAATATGTTGATGTTCGCAGTCATTATGTTCGTCATATGATCGAAGAAGGCAAGTTTCATGTAGATAAAATTCATAACGACAAGAATCCGATTCATGTGCTCACTAAAGTTCCTAAATCCTAACAATTTATTACCTTCCCCGCTTCCCTACACTTCATCATGAACCTGCACATTACTTTCCAGATTGCTAAACTCCTCGTCACATACCAAAGAAAGGTTTGATTTATTCTAATCTATCTTAAGCAAAGCTAGCACAGAATGCTTGAAGAGAACCTTGATAGCTTTGTATAACTCATTAGAGATAAAGAATCTTGTCCTCAATTTCTTCTTCATGAGAAAGTAAGTCATTTTTGTAAGTCATTAGACAATCAGATTCAATACTTGTCTTTATATGTCATAAGTCACTAGACAATTTGATCCAATACTATTATACAAACAATCCCCAGATCATTATTCAACGACGAATTGTATAACCGAATCCACAAAAGCCCATTCGCAAGATTCATAATCCTTAGATTAAAACTGGGAGTCCATCTTAGTACATAAATGTGATCTCCCTCTATTTCCTAGCAAAAATCCTATAGAATCCAATCCCTACTATCTTCACACTTGAAATCAACTACAAAAAAACCTTTTGAAAGTGCAAAGATTTTCTCTACTCCTTGCCAATTCTAGTGAATCTACTCCTGGATTTTCCTCATCCTTCCCTAAAAAGCTGAGCCCAACCTCAAACCCTAGATCCTATGGAGCCTACTTGGAGCGCACCTACATTTTTTCGCTCCTTCGCCATTTTGTTTTATAAAAATACATAATTTAACAAATATGTTATTACTTCTATCCTCATTCTTCCCATTTTTTATCTAGCGTGGATTTCTTCTATCCTCATTCTTCTTGTGGCAAGCATAAGGAACGAAAGCACCACCACGACTCTCCCTCTCCTACTCCATCCAGTCTGCCCGTGCTTCCTCTCGCTCCTCAGCTGGCTGACTCTTCCTCCGATTTGTTCACTCCCGACCCCTCACATGTTTCACCGGAAATCTTCTACTTAATTTCAGATTTTTACACTCTTTGGATCGATAATTTAGATTTCTCGATTTAGGGTGAGATTTTTTGGATCACAGTTCCGATCACACTATCTGATTTATTCTTTATCAAGATTTTTTTTTCTTTTTATGCACTTTCTTTTTTCATCACACTTCAGATCATATTCTCTGATTCATTATCAAGATTTTTACATTCTATTGGATCAATAATTTAGATTTCTCGATTCAATTGTGCGAGAGTTTTTGAATCACACTTCGGATCACTCTTTGATTCATTCTTTATCAAGATTTCTTTTTCTTTTTATGCACTCTCCATTTTTCATCACATTTTAGATCACACTCTCTCTGATTCATTATGAAGATTTCTTTATCTTTTTATGCATTTTTTTCATTGTAATTCTTTATCAAGATTTTTTTTTCTTTTTATGCACTCTGTTTTGTTCATCACATTTCAGATCACACTCTCTTTTTATATATCTTTTAGATGGGACATGTTGATCTTTTGATGGATATGGATTTCTGGACTTATGGATTTTATGCTTGGCATCCAAATTGCTTCCAAAGGGAATGAGAGTCATGGATGAATAGGAATGATATGGAAGTCTTTTAGATGGGTTGATGTATGTAGATGGTTGGAAGCTGCTCAAAGATGGGTGCCTTTGTTGATCTTGATTTATGATAGGGTAATTGGATTGTGAGCTAGGGATCATATGGATAGTGGATGGAGGGATGTAGGGTCATAAGATGGATGGAAGGGAGTAAGGCTTTGATTTTGGGATACAAGGACCCAAAATGGATTTGGAGAATTGGGAATGTGCATGCTTGGATTTAGATGGATAAATGTGGGATTTAGTAGGGACACCAATGTTTTGAGAGTGAGTTGTGTAGCCGAGGCCATGATAATTAAGATTTGTTTCGATATGGAGGGATTCTAATATATCTTGTTCATATAGGCCTAACCCTTTGCCTTGATAATGCATTTTTTGATAAATTTTTTTAGCAATGGGATACATGTTGCTTTTAAACAAGAGGCAAGTCCATTTTGAGGATGATATGGTATGGAAGGAACGATAGGATCATGAAGTAGACATGCCCAAATGAAAGTGGAGGAACACATGGATTTGATATGTAGGGGATTCATGAACAACTTGGGTAGAGGCAATGGGATCTTGTGGAATATTAGGAGCAAGAGGGGGATAAGAAGGGATGATGGGATCTTGAGGTGGATATGGAGGGTTATGACATGGAGGTGAAGGGAAACTTTGATCTTGAATTAGAATACGATCATTGGTATTTTCATTTTTCTCTTGATTTTGAATGGAATTATTGGAAAGGATGGAAGGAATATCATGATCTTGCTCAAGGAATGGATTATGAATGGGATTTGAAAGAAAACATTTATGTTGAGGTGGAAGTGAATAATCTTGGATAGAATAAAAAGGGATGAGGGGATTATCATAAGACACTTGAGAGATGGGATCTTGGTCAAAAATTGGATGGGATGCAAAGGTTTGTTTTTTATCTTTATTTTCTCTAGGACTTGATTCTTCATACTTTAGATTATCCTCTTGACATGGGGTAGGAGTTTGAATAGGTACAAGGGATTCTTGAATGGATTCAATGTTTTGGCATGATGGTACTAGATCTGAAATAGGATTCTCAAAAGTAGGTTTGCTTGGGAAAGGAGCATATGGAGGCCTTGGATCTAGGATTTTTGAATTGTACAAGGGATGTGTATAGAGAAATGGATTAGCTTAGATTTGTACTATAGATAGCCCTTCGAAGTAAACTCGAAAGATGTCATTATTGGATTTACTGCTTGTTGTGGAGTCACATAAGATAGATATGGAATGATATAATCACTTTGGAATGAGTTGTTTCTAGATATAGGTAGGTGATTTTGTTCATGATTGAAAGTTGCATCTTCACATATTTGATTTTCCTTGCTCTGAGATTGTGTATAGGCAATGAAGACTCCTAGGAGTATGTTGATGAATACAAAGGTGGACATTATATTTTTGGATTTTTTATTTTTATTTTTTTGCAATTTGGGATGACAATGCAACTAAAATTCACCTATGTTTTTAGATTTTTGGGGATTTAAGATGACTCTAAAAAGAGGAACTAGATGCACCTATAGAATTTAAGAGCTTCATTGACCACAAATTTTGAAATGATTCGGATCCTAGTTAAAAAAAATTGATTGATCCTACAAAGCACTAGTTTTAACATTAGGACTGGACAGATGCGACACAAATTCTGGACAAATGTGAAATGGGAAACTAACAAGTGCGAAATTGTTCTGGTCAAATGTAAAATGTAAACTAGATGAAAATGGGATTAATTTAGGACAAATTTGAAAGGGATTGTGGACAAATGAAACAAGGTTTATGTTTGAATGCGAATTTTGAGTTCCCTATGGAGTCTAAAAACGTTTGATTTGTTTCAAGGAATTTTGATCAAATTGTGATAACAGATAGTCATAAAACAATACAAATAGTATGGCCTTGGATTTCTATTACTATGAAAAGAAGAGTTGCATGTCAAACGACCTAAGTTGGCCCAAATCAAGACTGACTCTACTAGTTTATCACATCAAATATTTTGTAGACATTTAAAAGACAAGCACATGGCCTACTCAAGATACAAAGGAAACCATCCAATGGGGTCCCCACAACAAAATACCTTAGACAAAATGGACAACTAGAGATTAGGTGGCACTTACTCCCCTCCACAACATTGACACACCTTTTCTCTTACCTTGAAGATTCAAAGATCCTATTATTGAGGGATTCCTATCTCATTTTGAAGGGTAAATGAGGGATATCTGTGGAGTACAATCCACACTCCCTGAACCAACAGATGTAGGATTCTTGGCCTTAAAAAACAGTAGTTTCTAGTCAAAATCCATGAGCTCCAGCATCTTGTGTGTACTAAGGCAATCATACTGGAGATATGAAAACCCTTTCAGATTGACAATAATCGCAGAAGCTAATATCGGCTGGACTATGACTTTCATTGAACCCTTTTTTATATAGTGGACCAGATTAAAGTATCGCTTAGGTCGTTCCCTCTCACTTGCATAATGCTTTGAGAGGTAGACCTTCTAAAGGGGTTAAACAAAATTGGCAAGTGTCTGAGACACATCAAAAAAGTTGCTCATTTTAAGCACCAAACAAAGTGTAAGCTTATGGGTATGTGCACCAAGTTGTGGTACGAAAAGGGAATCTTAAGATGCCACTTTTTTTTTCTGAAATCAGCAAAGTCTAAACTTCAACGACAAATTGAAGATAGTTACACTCCAAATTTGAAGATGCAACTAGAACAAGAATTGGAGTGCTTTGAGTCTACTTTCTAAACTACTAATTTGTTTTGAAAATGGTGGAGATTAAGGGCTTCAAAAAGGGGGGCCACACAAAGTGGTCTTGTTTTTATGCAAAAAACATAACATAGCGTCTGTTGTGGCCCTCCCTAAAATGTGAACTTTTTTTTTGAATTTTTAAAATCGCTTCAGTGAGAAATTATCTAACACCTGGTAGTTTATGCCAGATTTTTCAGCTAATTTTTAAATGAGTGTATGATTTTTTACTAATTTTTGAAGTGGAAACATCCTAAAAAATAGAAATTTGAGTGTGATCCCCCCTAAAATCATTGATAACTAATCACAAATCAATTTTTTTTAAATTGTTTATAATGGAGTCTAGTTTCTAAAAATATAAGTTTCTTCAAAATCTGATGAATGTGTAAAAAACTCTACCCAAAATAGTGCATGTTGGTTTTCGATCAAAAATGGACACACTAACAAAATAAATTATAGATTAAAGCCTTAATGAAATCAAAATGCGAAAATAATTACATGCTTGGATAGCTAGGAGAGAGATTGAGGTTTCTATAGTGTTTATTTTTAGTTTCATTGAAACATGTGCAAACCTGATGGAGGGCACGACCAAAAATATGTGAAATTTTTTAATCTTCTGATAAAAACACGTCTTAGACCTGAAATGGTCATCCAACCCAAAGGTTAGGTGGTTTCCAATCCAAACCATTTGATGACTTCCAAATATGGCACTCGCAAAATGTGAAAAGTCATTTTTTTGCATTTGGCGAGCGCCAAATTTGGTGCGTGCCAAATGTTCTACATTGTCCAATGTGAAGGTTTTGTGAGTGTGTAGATTTTCACATTTCAATGTCTTTTTTCTTTCTTATACTTTCTTATATTTCATGTATATATTGGTAGGATGTTTGAGAGTGGTTTCAGCTCTACAGGACTTATAATGTAGATTCTAGATTTAAGAGGATCATATCAAATTTTAGATAGTCAAATTTTAGTAATCAACCTGCTCCTATTAGCATTCTTCAACTATGTATCTCACTCTCTTTATCATCCCCAAACTCTAGACCTATCTCTATCCCTCTCTTGTCTCTCTCACTTCTCTCTCCCCTCTCTAGGTAAACTCAACTTCTCTACCTTTCATTCCTTCCTTAACCCCATATCTATCCTTGACTCCCACCCTCTCTCTTCTTTTATCTCATTCTCTTATTATTTCACTCCCCTCCCTCTCCATTCTCTTGGTCACTACCTATCCCTTCTATCTTATCTCTCCCCATATCTAGGTCTCTTCCTCCCTCCTTATATTATTACCCACCTCTCTATCTATTCCCTCTCTCCATTGTCTAGGTTGTCACCTCTCCCTCCTACTCTCTCTACCTCCCTCTCTCAAATTTCTAGGTTTCTCCCTCATTCCCTCTCCACCTTTATACTTATACATTAATGGCTCTTTAGGAACCTATCTTTATGCCCCTCTATATATCTCTCCTCTATCTCTCCCATCTAGGTATTTAACCTCTCTCTCATGCTCTACATATCTCATCTCTCTATTTATCCCCTCTCTAGTTCTCTCCCTTCCTCTCCACCTATCTCTCTCCATCACCCCTTACCCATCTCCATTTATGAACTATCTCATTCTCTTATCTCTCTTATCACCTCTTTCTTCTCTCTCCCCTCTCTAGGTCTCTCCTATACTCTCTCCCTCTCTCTCACACCTTCCCTCCTTATCTCCATATATATCCTTCCCTCCCTCCATCTCTCTTCTCTTCTTATTTTTTCTCTCCACTCTCTCTGTGATCTCTTAATGAATACCCTTCCCTTCTAACCTCTCTTTCCATACCTATTTTTCTCCTTCCCTCCATCTTTACATATCTGCATCTCCCTCTTTGTCTCTAAATCCCCTTGTATCTCCTTCACCTCTATCTTTCCACCCTAGGTATCTCACCTCTCTCTTCCTAGGCTCTAGATCTCTCACCTCTATATCTCTCTCCTCTCTGATTCTTTCCTTTCCACCTCCTTACCCCTCTTTCTCTCTTTGTGAACTTATCTCTCTTATTTTATTCTCTCTCTCCCTCGCCTATCTACTCTTCCCTCTCTAGGTCTCTCAGCCACTCCCTACCTACCTCTCCCTTTCTTCGTAGATCTCTCTTTCTCTTTATTCTTCCCTCTCCCCTCTTTTTTATTCCTCCCCTATATAGGATTTAGATAATAGGTTGTAGGATATAAGGTTTATGGTATGGGGTACAAGATTGATGGAACATTGTTTAGGGTAGATAAGGTTGAGGGTAGTGATCGTATTGATACTCGAGACACCATATGAACCCTTAAGACACCATATGACCCCTTACGATACCATATGACCCCTTAGGACACCATATGACCCCTAACAAGACCATATCATGTCCCAAGGGTTCATATGGTGTCGTTAAGGGTCATATGGTGTCCTAAGGGAAAATATGGTCTTCTAAGACCCCTTAGGATGCCATATGACCCCTTAGGACACCATATGACCCCTAATAATACCATATCATGTCCTAAGCAGTCATATGGTGTCCTAAGGGGAAATATAGTCTTCTAAGACCCCTTAGGAAACCATAGGACACCATATGACCCCTTAGCACACCATATGGTGACATTAGGGGTCACATGGTGTCCTAAGGGGTCATAGAACACCATATGACCCCTTAAGACACCATCTGACCCCTTAGGACTGGTGTTATATGACCCCTTAGGACACCATATGACCCCATACAACACCATATAACCCCTAACGACACCATATGGTGTCCTAAGGGGTCATATAGTGTTCTATGACCCCTTAGGACACCATATGACCCCTAATGACAACATATGGTGTCCTAAGGAGTCATATGGTGCTATATGACCCCTTGGGATACCATATGAGCTCTCAAGACACCATATGACCCCTAAAAACACCATATGGTGTCCTAAGGGGTCATATGGTGTTTTATGTCCCCTTAGGACACCATATGACCCCATACGATACAATATGACCCCTCACAACACCATATGGTGTCCTAAGCATTCATATGGTGTCTTAAGAGGTCATAGAATACCATATGACTCCTTAGGACACCATATGACCCCTAATGACATCAGATGACCCCTTAGGACACCATATGGTGTCCTAAGGGGTCATAGAACACCATATGACCCCTTAGGACACCATATAGTGTCCTTAGGGATCATATGGTGTCCTAAGGGGTCATATAACACCATATAACCCCTTAGGACATCATATGATCCCTTAGGACACCATATGACATGTCCTAAGGGGTCATATGGTGTCCTAATGGGTTATATAATACCATATGACCCTTTAGAACACCATATGATCCCTAACGATACCATATGACATGTCCTAAGGGGTCATATGGTGTCTTAAGGGGTCATAGAACACCATATGATCCCTAAGGACACCATATGACCCCTTAGGACACCATATGGTGTCGTTAGGGGTCATATGGTATCCTAAGGGGTCATATGGCGTCCTAAGGGGTCATATGGTCATAGAACACCATATGATCCCTAAGGACACCATATGACCCCTTAGGACACCATATGGTGTCATTAGGGGTCATATGGTGTCCTAAGGGGTCATCTGGTGTCCTAAGGGGTCATAGAACACCATATGACTCCTTAGGAAACCATATGACCCATTAGGATACCATATGGTGTTGTTAGGGGTCATATGGTGTCCTAAGGGGTCATAGAACACCATATGACCCCTTAGGACACCATATGACCCCTAACAACACCATATGACCCCTTAGGACACCATATAGTGTCCTTAAGGGTCATATAGTGTCGTAAGGGTTTATATGGTGTCCTAAGGGGTAATAGAACACTATATAACCCCTTAAGACATAGTATGATCCCTTAGGACACCATATGACCCCTAACGATGCCATATGGTGTTGTTAGGGGTCATATAGTGTCCTAATGGGTCATAAAATACCATATGACCCCTTAGGACACTATATGACCCCTAATGACACCATATGACATGTCCTAAGGGGTTATATGGTGTCCTAAGGTGCATAGAACACCATATGACCCCTAAGGACACCATATGGTGTCGTTAGGGGTCATATAGTGTCTTAAGGGGTTAGAGAACACCATATGACCCCTTAGGACACAATATGACCCCTAAGGATACCTATGATCCCTAATGACACCATATGACTCCTCAGTACACCATATGGTGGTCTTATGGGTCATATGGTGTCCTAAGGGGTCATACAACACCATATGACCCCTTATGACACCATATGACCCCTTAGGACACCATATGACCCCTAATGACACCATATGGTGTCATTAGGGGTCATATGGTGTCATAAGGGGTCATATGGCATCCTAATGGGTCATAGAATACCATATGACCCCTAACGACACCATATGGTGTCCTAAGGGGTCATATGGTGTCCTGAGGGGTCATATGGTGTTCTATGACCCCCTAGGACACCATATGACCCCTTTTAACATCCTAGTACATGACATGACCACTTGTAACACCATATGACCCCTCAAGACATACTATGGTGTCATTAGGGGTCATATGGTTTCCTAAAGGGTCTTGTGGTGTCATTAGGGATCATATGGTGTCTTAAGGGGTCATATGGTATTCTATGACCCAATAGGACACCATATGACCCCTTAGGACACAATATGACCCCTAACAACACCATACGACCCCTTAGGACACCATATGACCCCTAATGACACCATATGGTGTTGTTAGGGGTCATATGGTGTCATAAGGGGTCATAGAACACTATATGACCCCTTAGGACACTATATGGTGTTGTTAGGGGTCATATGGTGTCATTAGAGGTCATATGGTGTCCTAATGGGTCATATGATGTTCTTAGGGGTCATAAAACACCAATTGACCCCTTAGGACACCATATGGTGTCATTAGGGCTCATATGGTGTCCTAAGAGATCATATGGTATCCTAAGGGGTCATCGAACACCATATGACCCCTTAGGATACCATATGACCCCTAACGACACCATATAACCCCTTATAACATCATATGACTTGTAACGACAACATGTATTGTCCTAAAAGGTCATTTGGTGTCCTAAGATAGATAGTAATGGTTTCCTAAGGGTTCATATGGCCCACCATGCTCCTACACATACCTAGATGGGTTATATAGAGATATAAGATACCTAGAGGGGGAGAGAGGTGTAAGACACCTAGATAGGGTGAGAGAGAGAGAGAGGGTTGAGATAGAGGGGGATAGAGAGAGGTTGGTAATGAGATATGGATGGAGATATAGAGAGGTGGAGAGGGAATGAGGGATAAAGCTAGAGAGGGGTAGAGAGGGTGTGATGGAAAGTTGATGATGTGGATAGTAAAGAGAGAATAAGAATTAGTAGGGAAGGGAGAGAGAGAGATGGGGATAAGTAGGGAGAGGGAGATAGAGATGGCTAGAGAGGAGTGAGATAGATAGAGGTGGGTAACGAGACCTATATGTAGAGGTAGATAGGTGGAGAGGAAGGGAGGGAGAAACGTAGAGAGGGGATAGAGGGTGGGATGGAGAGGTAATAACCTAGACAATGAAGATAGAGAATAAGAGAGGAAGAGCGAATACAAGAGAGTGGGAGAGGGAGATAGAGAGGGAGAGAGGAAGAAAGGAAGGTAGAGACCTGGAGAGGGGAGGGAGGGAGAATAGAAGAGATAGAAGAACAAAGAGATGAGTAAGAGGATATGGATAGAGAGGTATACATGGAGGGAGTGAGAGATATAGATAATGAGGAGATAGATAGGTTTGGAGAGAGAGAGAGAGAGAGAGAGAAGAGAGGGAGAGAATTCTTAAATAGATAGAGGTAAGGAGAAGGGAGAGAAAGGTGGAGAGGTAGGGAGAGAACTAGAGGGTGGACAGTTAGATAAGGGAGAAACTTAGAGGGACAGAGAAAGGTGGGTAATAATATAGGGAGGGAGAGGCAATGAGGTGAATAGGGAGGTATGGACAACCCTCGATATGGGGAGAGAGAGGATAAAAGGGATAGGTAGTGACCAAGAGAAAGGAGTGGGAGGGGAGAGAAACAATAAGACGGTGAGAGAGAAGAGAGAGGGAGAGAGTCAAGGATAGAGAAGTGAAAGAGAAAAGAGAGGGAGAGAGATAGGTCTAGAGTTTGGGGAAGATAAAGAGAGTGAGATACATAGCTAAAAAATGCTAATAGGAGCATGCTGATTACTGAAATATCACATGTTGATTATTGAAATTTGACTAAGTCTGAAATTTTATATGATCCTCTAAAAACTAGAATCTACATTATAAGTTCTATAGAGGTATACTTAAATGTTAAATTTGATGTATATATTCTCCTTTAGGGGTGGATATAACTTGTGTTCAGACTGGAAAATCTACACATTCACAAAACCTTCACATTGGACAATGCAGAACATTTGGCACTCACCAAATGTAAAATATTGACTTTTCACATTTGCGAGTGCCAAATTTGGCATGCACCAAATGTGAAAATTCAAAATTTTGCATTTGGTGAGCACCATATTTGGTGCTCACCAAATGGTTTGCTTGGGAGAATACCAACCCTTTGGGTTGGATTTTCCTTGGGAATCCAACCCATAGGTTTGGATGACCTTTTCATGCCAATGATGCATTTTTATGAAAAGCCAAAAAGTGGCACCTTTTTGGTACCACAACTTGGTGCACTTACCCTTATCTAAGCAAAAAACCAAGACACTATCCTATACTACTCCTACAAAATAATGAATTAGTAGTTTTATTAATTTTGTGTCTTCGACTAATCATATGGTTTTAATCTTAGAATTTAATAGATACAATATGCTGAAAAATATGAAATTAGTAACAAGAGGAAAAACTAAAAATGAATTTGCAAGCCAAGACAAAAATTATATTTGATAGTCGAATGCAAAATAGTAAACAGACAAATGTGAAATGCAAAGATGAAAAATGTGAAAAACCCAACAAGCAAATGCGAAATGAAATGTTGACAAATGAAAAATAATTACTTTGCAAATGCAAAAATTTAAATCGTGATAGAGAGATATACAAAACAGAAAGTCAAAATTTTCTAGAAAATAGAATTACAAATCAGAACATCAAAGTCATCCTGGGGTGCATGTTATATTTATGGGTGTAAGCCATGATGGGCATTTGATATTTTGTAAGCTTGTTGTATTCATCGGGCTCATTGAGTTATATTTCTCCTTGCAAGATCCACTTAAATTGTTTGTTCAACCTCTTATGTGCTATTCTTTCATGGTATCATGGAGACCTTGTCTTTATTTTACAAGGCATTTTATCAAATTCATTGTCAATTATAATTTTTTTTATCAATTTACTTTCAAATCAAGAGTTGAATCCTAAAGGAAAGTAGACAGTGGAATAAAATTTGCACAAATAGCATTTATACCTTTTCCTATTTTACCTAACTAGTGTGGCAGTTTCTATGATGAATAAGAAATTCCTGTGAGAATAATGCGGAACGAAACCCTAACAAAATAAAAATATAGTTTGAACGAATGTGGAATCACTTTTAACGAATGCAAAAATCTGGAGGCAAATGCTAAATTTCATCATTGTAACCTACAAAATGCAAAACATAAAGAAATAAGTCAAAAGATTTGATTCACATCAAATTAACCACTCTGTATAAAGGGAAAACTCATGATTAATTATGTTAATCAATAGAAATGGGAACCATGAATCCCTTTCTAATTAACAAAATTCTTTTGTAATACTAATAAAAATGCATTCATGAATTCAATAAGAAATAATAGAATCATTGTAAAAACTCCCTTATTGGATTTGAATGCCTCACTTACATTGTTCTTCTGCTTCCTACAGTATGGTGGCTCTTAGAGTCACATTGTGAAACTTGCAAGATATGGACACAAGGATTCGAAGATCGTGGCTGTCGAAAAAGGAAAATTGATGTCAATTTTATCAATTTTGGAAGGATTGATTGGACGGCTGAGATTAACTTGAGAACTAAATCAATCAATGGTTGAGATTTCATGTGACAAGTTGGTAGGAGAGAAATGCTCATACTGAATTAGAGAGATAATTGATCTGATTGGAAGATGAGAAAATTGATTGATCAATCTAGATTTTTTATTGATAGTTAACAAAATTGATTGATCAATCAGAAAAAGATGATTGATAGTTAGGCTCAGAGTTAGTGGTAGCTAGAATTTTGGCATGTGGTATTGTTAGTGAACAGATTTGTCCTTCAAAAATGAATATGCAAATTAACTCCCAATGCCCAGAATGAAAAACAAAAAGCACTAACAATTGGATCAATTATCATGAGATTGATAATCTTCCTCTGAATTTTACAGGGTACAGCTCCCCGATCAGATATTCAATAAATTAATTGGTTTTAAACCACACATTTGCTTTTAACTGGAAAGCAACTAAAGGCACCAACACCTACTCATAACCATGAAGTAAATGTGAAGATGACTGAATACTAAATAAAGTGAATGCAGGAAAAAGAAAACACAGTTCATATTCCCAACACCCATAGAAAATAACTAAAGAGGTAGGTGCACATATCCTTCCCAAGAGGTAACTTAATCTGAAAACAAAATTCCAGAATTAATCACATCTACAGCTTGTCATGACAAGAATGGTACTGAATAATAATATTAACGAGACAAAGCTCAATAAAATTTGAAGACAACAGTAAAGAATTCAAAGATTCCTGAATGCCTTCTTCATTCCTTCAATATCAAAATGAGTTCAAAGACTCGGGCTCTGTACATTAGAACTGTAGGAAAAGAAAACATGCTCCTTGCTACAATTAAAAAAAAACACTCAAAAATTATTGCCCTTTCCTGTAGCACACAGACTACCTGAAAAGAACCCCCTTTTCCCCTTTCTTTTGCATATTTATCCTTCTTTTCCTCTCGGTGAAACACTTTCAGTTCCAAAAACTGAATCCTGGCATATCATATGCTGACAGCTGGATATAAATAACTATCTTCATTCCTTCAACACTTTCTTGGCTTCAATTTAATATTTAATCATAATGTTTTAATCTGAAAACATTATAACTCAAAATACATAATATCTAGGAATTAACTATGGGCTCCACCATTACAAATATAAGTCTTGCCTAGTTAATATTTGAAAACAGTAAACTTGGTTGCTGTTGGTCACTTTGGAAAGACCCGCGCTTAGTCCACCATAACTTTCGAAAGAGATATAATTAGGTTAATCTCTTCGGTGAAAATGTGTGTAACTTTTCTATTCACAACATATCAAAAAATGAGAAAAATCCAACGGTGGAATAAAAAGATATTCCCCCTGCAACATGACAGTTTTTCTATCCCAAAAATCAAAACATGTTCTTTGTTCTACACTTGTATTCTGTCAAGTGTATCTTGCAGACCAAATTGAATTTCCACAATTCCTTTGGTGAGAATTTATAAAAATAGGTTTCATAAAACATATCCAAAATCTAGCTTGATCCAATGATTGAAGTGAGAGATATACCCCCTGCACAGAGACTGATTTTGCTATCTCAGAAAATTTGTATTTACAGGCTGCATTGAAATTTATAAACATTCTTCGTGCTAATTCTTTCACAATCCTCTAGGAAAAATAATCAATTGCTACCTAAGTAAATGGTAAATCAAATTCCTCTTCCAAAATTTTGTTGGTTGATCAAATTTGTCCACCGATTGCTTTGTCTCTCCATTTTGGTTGTGCATTGAACCTTTGAACTTCATTGAACATGTTGAACATCCCCGAACTGTTTGAACTATATGAACCTGTTTGAACTGAATGAATTGTTTGAACCTCCTTGAACTGTTTGAACTGTATGAACCTGTTTGAACTGAATGAACTATTTGAACCTCCCTGAACTGTTTGAACTGTATGAACTTGCTCGAACTGAATGAACTGTTTGAACAGTATATGACATATCACTTGCACAACACTTAAGTGAACGTTAGCCCGAAAATGTCTTAGACACAACTTAGAACCCGCGGTACCTAAATGAACACTACGAACTCTGTTCAAGATGGTTCAAGGGGTTCAAGAGGTTCAACAGACCATTGAAATGTAATGCTAAGGACTTAGAAATGATTTACAGGAGGATTAGGGATTGAACCAACAAATTTTTGACAAGACAAAGACTCAACTAAAATTTTTGCATGGCGACTCACTCTTGTTATGAGGGACGAATGACAAGGTAACAGGTATAGGGAATTAGCATGAAAACCAATTTAATTTGCATTTAGATTTTTGAAAATGCCAAATGACATGCAAATGAGAAATGAAATTAATTAGAAGAAGTTTGAATTTAGAGGGAATTTCTTTAATTTGAAATTAAATTTAATAAATTTATTTAATTTTGGAGGAAATAACTAGATAATTAAATAATTTAAGGAAATTATTTAATTATGGGAGAAATAGAAATCGAATTTAATTAAATGATAAAAATCATTTAATTAAGGTAAATAATCACAATTAATTAAATAATAAAATTAGTTAACTAATTTAAAGGAGAAAGATACTAATTAATTAAATGATTAAAGTATAAATTGAATAATTAGTTTGTGATGGGAAATAGGTTTATTAATTCAAAAGATCAAAATTAGTTTAATCATTTTGTAGAGGCCAGTGCTGCCTACATAGGACTACACATGGTGAGCAAGGAGGGGTTCAAATGGGTCTGGTTGGAGAGTGACTTGCTTAACATCATCAAATGCATTAAAGGATGTATGGTGCCTAGCTGGACTATTTCAAACTTAATTAAGGATTGTCTTGAAATGATAGCTGACCTAGAGGATTTTAAGATCTTGCATGTTTTTGAGGAAGGAAACAAACCAATGGATAATTTGGCCAACTTGGCAGTGGGTAACGTGGCGGTAAAATGGTGGAGAGGAGATGAAACTTTCCCAAAAACCCTGTGCGACCTGGCAAGAAATGATGCCAAGATCTTCGGCCTTTCCAATGAAATTTATGATGAAAGATTATGATCGGATGGGAGTCGTTGGGGTGGTATTTTGAATTATTACCACTTTGAGAAGTGTTAGAACTTTCAATTTGCCCTATTTTTGGTTTTCTTTCCTCCTGGTTTTTCTGGAATCTTTGATTTGCTTGAGCTTCAGAATGGGAGATGAGAATAATAGGTATGAACCCACAACCTATGATAAGTGGCAGAAGAACAAGGAGGTTTGGGAGGAAATTTTTGACAGTGGGATGGTCCCCTTTTTCAAGAGATTGCATGGTCATTCTACCATTGTTACATAAATCTTTGTTAAAGGTTGGAATAAGGGTGTGCTGACTGCCTTTGGTGCGGAGTTTCAAGTCAATGAAAATCTAGTCGCCACTATTACTGGTCTGGATATGAAAGGCATAAAATTCTATAGAGATGGGAAGTCGAGTAAGGGGGCTATTGTTGCCTTTTATGATAAGGAGAAAAAGACCGAGGGTTACAAAAATGGTGGACAGTGGCTATAACAGGATAGAGTTGATTTCCCTCTAGGCTGATATGGCATAATTCATCATGAGGTACATCACCTTGGATGGTAGATATGATAGTATTTTCTCTCATCATTTTACTATCTTAAAACATTTTAGGCATGGTATATTGATTTCCATTCCCTTTTATTTGGTTTCATCCTTGGAGAATAGTTTAGTTAAACATTATGAAAACCAGGATAACCCTGTGATTCATGAAGGGCTTATCTTGTTGATTATGGAATACACCTAGGCTCTTGAAGTGAAATCCTCCCCCAAGGATAAAACCCACATTTCCTCTTCTAACCCTGATGTGTAGTTGGTTTTTGATACGAAGATGGATGAGGATGAAAGTGGTACTATCATGGATTGGTGTGATATCAAGGATATGGAGGACCCTGAGTATAGACCAAAGAAATAAGGGGAGCTTATGGTGACCCTAGGAAGAAACAGAAGTAGGAAAATCAATCCTCTAAGGTGGGTAGCTAGTAAGTTCAAATCTAGCAACAGGAAAATGCAAGACCTGGAGCCACCCACCAAAAAGAAATCAAAACTTACTAAATCTAGTGGGTCCAAATTCCTCGACCACGAGATTAGGTTGGACATCCCTATCAAGGTGGATGATGAGAAATAGGGGTTTGCGATTAAGGAAAATAAAGGCGAGATAAAGGAGGAGAGGGTGATGGGAAATCTACTATTAGAGTCTACCAGAAGTCAAGAGAACTGTTGGAAGTGAGTGGAGAAGGAAATTGGATCCCTAAAAGATGGGATTAAAGGAATTGTTGACACTTTCATAGAATCCCTTGGGCCTAATAAATATGAGAAGATCATGAGTATGATCCAGAAAATTTTGCAGGATGTAGAAACTATGAAGGGTGACCAAGAGTGCAAAATTAAGAAGCTGGAAGAGGATGTGAGTGAGATCAAGGAAAGCCTCACCAATCTGGTGGAAATCAGTAGATAGACGATGAACAATAGTGCTGATGGCTTGGAAAATATTAATTCCATGACAACTGATTATAGAACCAAGACCATCTCCAGTGACCCTCCCACAGGAGAAAAGTAGAAAAAGATTGCTTCAGAGGGTGGATAGAGTGTTGTTGGTGGGAATATTAGTTTGGGTCCATGTACTAGAACCAAGAGCCAGAGCTAGGACCAGGGAACCTCCAGATTCATCATGGAGGACTTGGAGAAAATTAATAGGAGTATTATTCAGAAAATTACTGAATTGATGCACTCTCTTAGCTGAGTGCGTGACCCTATTTTTTTGGTTCAGTTTTTTTTTTTTTTTTGGTTGTTGGTCTGTGTGGGGTTTGTCCCCTATTCTACTTAGTTTTTTGGCCTAGTTGGCTACTAGCCTTGGTCTATAATACTTTGGGTTTCAAGTCCCTATAAAACTTGTTTATCTTTCTCAAAAACAAAATTAGATTAATCAAATAATTAAAACTATTTAATAAATATAGAGGAACAATTAGCAATGTTAGTAATAGGACAATTTTAAGTGACTACACAAGTACTTAGAGTAGTTTATGGTAATAAATATGAATGGCCTACTTAGAAGTTTGAGAGTTATGTAGGAGATGGTGACCTACAAGTTTGCAAGATGTTCAGTGTGGCATGCTTAATTAGGAAATGTAGAGTTAAAAGGCATTGATATTTCTAGAGTGGCATGTTGGATCAATCAACATGTAGATTAAAATGCTAGTGGAATTTGTGGTTAAAATGAAATAGAATAGAAGAATTTCAATATTCATAAAGTTTATAGAATTGTAAATCTTGTTTTTTTGTTTTCGAATTTGTTGACCATATATCAAGAAGTATTAAGATGAGTTCTTTTTTTTTTCTCAATATTTTCTTCTTCAAACAAATCTTATAACAAAATAATTGTTAATTGACCAGCATGTTTAGTCCAAATGCTTGTAAACTTCACATTCTAGAATTATAAAATTCAACTATACAAATAATGCAAAGGATATACTCTTTCCTCCCACTCTTCTTTAGGTATCATCTATATCTACTCATTACATTTTGAAAATGATTTGTGCTAGTTTTTAAGAACTATAAGTATATTTGTATTTCAAAACATATTTACTTCAATACATGTTTTAATGATGATTATAGGTAAGGTTGTATTTCTCAAGATAATACAACCTCTTTTTTATTAATAATTTTTGCTACAATCCATATCAAAAACCTTTTATAGTCAAAATTTGAAACTAATGTACCTCTCAAAGTTAAAAACTTAATAGAAATATTTATGAATTAAAATTAAATATTATCAAACACATTCTAATAGAAAAACATTTTTTGATTAAATGTTCTCATTTTGATGGCCCTAAAAGAGTTCAACATATGACTTCCTTGATTATTTCCTCTAAATAACAATAGACAAGGGGTATGAAATAATAATATGTGATCTACTTTTATGGAACCTTAGTCTCTATGACATCAACTTATTGCAACTAATGATATCATTATATTTTTGCACCCAATAAGAAAAAACTTAAAAAAAAAGAATAGAAAAAAAAACTTTTGAACCCTATGATTTTATTCATAAGTGTTTATATGGAAGGGATCACATTTAGAAGAATATTCATTAACAATTCTAAATGTTGATATTCTTTCAAACACAATGTTGAAGAGTGTCTAGTTAATAAGGAAAATCATAAACTAAGGAAAATTACCAAAACTTGGATTACAAAATGTGAACCTTAAGATATGTATATCATTCTATCAAAGGGAAGGATATTGGATTTTTTCTTTTTAGTTTGATTTTCCCATGGACTTGTTCTTTTAAGATAGAGAGATGGTTTTTCCTATGACCTAAAATTGGGAATCTAAGTTTTGTTAAAGTTTTCAAATCAAACACACAAGAAATATCAAATAGAAGACAAGAACACCTTCCATAAATGAGATTTTCAAAGAATATTTTCAATATTCCTCAAGCACAAAGAGTACATAATGAAGTTTGCAAAATAAGAACACAAGGAAGATCAAACAACAAATAAGAAAACCTTCCACAAATGAGAGCTACAAAGAATATTTTCTATATTCCTCAAGTGAAAATAGTACATAATGAATGAAAAAAGAAAGAGGGTTGATTTATAGTAAAAATAAAGGGCAAGTGCAAGGTAATGGGTCACAAATTGGCGGAAGTCCACGCGTTGGAAAATGCGCTCTAAGAAATGGGGGTCCGTTTTTGCTTCAGGCCCTTGAGGCAAAAAGTAACGAGGGCCTGAGGTGAAACTAAAGAGGCCCCGATTTTGTTCTCAAACGGGGGCCCGCTTGAAAATGAAACGGGGTCCCATTTTTAAAAAATGGGCCCCCGTTTGTAAATCCAATTTCACCCATTTTTCAGACGCATTTTGTCATTTTTACCTACAACTGTTGTGAGAAAAGGAGATCAAAAATGTCCCCACGTGTTGTGGACTCCATTTCAAGCCTCCACCACTATCCTAGGTACACATTCGATCATCCATTTTCACATTTTTTAATTTTCTTGTATATTTTTCCCGTTTTTTGGGTATTATTTAAGTTTTTTTGGTATTATTTAAGTTTTTTTTTAAAGTAGCCTATAAGTAAATTTGTTTTTACATTTGTAAATTCTTAATTTTGATCTAAAATATTCTTCAACAGTTAATCCTAAACCCTAAACCAAAATCAACAAATTTACAAATCAAAACCAAATCTAGATAGTTAACAAAACAAAATATCAAATTTACAAGATACAAGATATCTCACAAACATCAAAACCAAAACCAAATCGAAACAAAACTAAAACTAAATGGAAATCAAAACCAAAACCAAATTGAAACCAAACCGAAACTAAATGGATGTATCAAAACCAAAACCAAAATGAAATATCATGGCATGTGTCATGGCATAATAGGTCCTGGCATAATAGGACATATTATGCCATGACATGGCATAATAGGACCAATTATGGACCTATTATGACATGTCATGACATAATAGGACATATCATGTCATCATGGCATAATATGTCCCATTATACCATGATATGGCATAATAAAGTCAAACTATGACCTCTCAAATGTGTCAAATAAAGAAAATGAACTATATGCTATTGAGCATAGATAATGTTAACTAATGTACGTGTAATCATGTCTATTAAATATTATGAAAGAGATGCTAGTGTATGAGTTATCATAAAGTTTTTGTCTCAATCTCAGTAGTCCTTTTTTTCTTTCACTTTATAATGAGTATCAACTTGTTTGACCAAGTGCTCTTCCTCTATGTTAAAAGTCCTAACATTGTAACTTCATTCATCCTAATGGTGTGAACTCAACATTAAACATTAACACATATATTCTTACACATGGAAGTGGTGCACTACCAAGGTCAAGGTCATCCATAGCTCTAAATGTAAACCTCAAGGGTCCTCATTCATGATGACCCTACTTAGATATTCCATTTCGTAAATCAAAGGTTTCATAGTTTATACACCAATATTAGAGGGATTTAATTCTCTCCTCTTGTATAATATCTATAATTTCTTAATGAGACCTTCAAAACATGAATATTCATTAAGAATTAGCCATTGACATAATCAAACTATTATTGATTTCATAACTATTTTCCTATTATTCCATGACGTGACATAATAGGACCAATTATGGACCTATTATGGCATGTCATGGCATAATAGGACATATTATGCCATCATGTCATATTAAGGCATGTCATGGCATAATAGTAATATAGTAGGTCCTATTATTCCATGACATGGCATAATAGGACACACTATGCCATGATGGAAAATTATGTTCCTATTATGCCATGTCATGGTATGATAAGACCAACAATGGACCTATTATGCCATGTCATGGCATAATAGGACACATTATGTCATGATGGAATAATATGTCCTATAACTCCATGACATTGCATAATAGGTCCATAGTTGGTTCTTTCATACCATGGCATGGCATAATAGGTACTATTATGCCATGGCATACCATAATAGGTCCTATTATGCCATGAAATGGCAAAATAGGACCGTTTATGCCATGTCATGGCATAAAAGTCCTATTATGGTCATATTATGCCATGTCATGGTATGATAGGACCAATTATGAACCTATTATGCCATTATAAAAAATGTTGCATATTGCACCATGTTGTCTCAAAAATGTAATCCTGACATCAAAAACCATACTAGAACTATCAAGATCCTTCCATTAAGATATGTTAGTTTTCTCACCAATCACATCACTATCTACATGCAAGATAGTCAATGAATTCATGAAATCCATAGTGAAAACTACTGAGACATCAAGAGACTTTACTTGTAGTAAGGTTTGATCCACTATAGTAAATTTCAAATGGACTTTGAATCTTTTAAAATTGAATTTGTGAGACTTGGCATAAAATGTCATGAAATGGCACAATAGGACCGTTTATGCCATGTCATGGCATAAAGGTCCTATTATGGTCCTATTATGCCATGTCATGGTATGATAGGACCAATTATGGACCTATTATGCCATGTCATGGTATGATAGGACCAATTATGGACCTATTATGTCATGGCATAATAGGACACATTATGCCATGATGGGATAATATGTCCTGTTATGCCATGACATTGCATAATAGGTCCATAGTTGGTCCTATTATATCATGTCATGGCATAATAGAACCTATTATGCCATCATGGTATAATAGGTCCTATTATGCCATCATGGTATAATAGGTCCTATTATGCCATGACATGTCATAATAGGTCCTATTGTTCCATGACATGCCATAATAGGTCCTATTATGCCATGAAATGGCACAATATGACTATTTATGCCATGTCATGGAATAAAGGTCCTATTATGGTCCTATTATGCCATGTCATGGTATGATAGGACCAATTATGGACATAGGACCTATTATATCATGTCATGGCATAATAGGACCTATTATGCCATGAAGGCATAATAAGTCCTATTATACCATGACATTGCATAATACTCCACCTATTATTCCATCATGGCATAATAGGTCCATAATAGGACCTATTAAGCCATGACATGACATGAAAAGAATTTTTCGAATTGCCAACTTCATCATCTAATTCATCTCCAACACTGAAGTACTAACTCAACATGTTTACTTAGTAAAAAAACACTTAGAGAGGTTACCATCTAATATATTAGTACTATTCCAACACAAGTACTAATTCAACATGTTTACCAGAATTGTGACTAATTATTTATTATATATTACTTTATATATGTTGATCTTATTTTACTTTTTTTACAAGATCATGTATGGAATATTTTATATTGATTTTAATAGTTGATGCATTTTACAAGAAATGAATGCATTAAATTGAATATATAATAGATTTATGAAGTTTCAATGAAAGTTTTATTAAGTTTTGTGTGCAAATTTGATATTTAAAGATTCAATAGTATGAGTATGTACATGTATATTTTTTTAAGTTCAATATTATATTATATTTCATGTGTATCTCATTCAATAACATAGAAATGTTACTATTTATAAATGCTTTTTTAAAAACTAAAATAGATTCTTCTTTGACATAGAGTTGTATATAATTCATGTATATCTTTATATATGCAGGAGATATTTGTTATGATGGATGTGTTTGACATAGATGAATTGTTAGGTGAAAATCCCCCACCGCAACCCCCTCCACCTCCACCTCCACCTCCACCTCCACCTCCACCTCCACCCCTAGATTAGATGAAATTCATTTAAGAGAAAGAATTAATGAAAACCTACAAGTTATTGAACAAAATATTACTTCAATCCAAAATGAGCCAATCACCCTCCCCTCCCCATCTTCTAGAGTTTGCAAAATCAATGCAAACTATGGTCGAGTTAGTTAGATCAGTTGATTCTCAATTAGACCAATTTCATGGATTAACTTATAGGCAGATCACTAATCTTAGAATAACCAAAGCTCATTTATGTCCATATTTTACTAACCCAAAAACAAAAGAACCAATGCAACCTACCCAGAAAAGAATTTCAATTAGGTGGTGTGATCATCCAGAAATGGCTAGACACTTCTGGGATAGATGGTGGATGGTTTTTTATTATCCACCACATCGTAATTATGAGGTACCTTTATATTTTTTGAAGAAATTATACTGTGAGTTTGTATTGCACCAAAAACCAAATTATTTTGATATTAAGTCATTCCAGGGTGTTGGTGGTGGAATGCCACAACATAGATTAGGGGCACACACTAATAATCCCCTACCAAATCCACCCATGGTTCTACCTATTGCTCCATTGATCCCTATAGATGTGCAAAATACATCATTCATTTCAACATTAGATGCTTTGACTTCCCTCACAGGTAACCTGAGTGAGCAAGTTGCACACATGGCATCCGCTCCTCGATCGATGCCACATATGTGTATGAGTTGTCATCAGATGTGTGTAGGTCCTACTGCTGATCCATGATCCACTTTAGTTGTAGCTGAGCATGATGTAACAAATGATACTATGATGACATCATATATGGATTGTCTTTTTTCTAATGATCATCTTGAGCAGGTATAGATATATATACATGTACATGTCAATATATAAATTAAGTGAATGTCTTTTTTTTTTATACAATCTAATACTTCATTAAATAAATTTGGTTTATGTAGATAAGGACTACACCAAATTTTTGATTCAATATTGCATCTACTCCTACACAGCTTGGCACATCTTTTGGGGTATAGTATCAATTTCTATCTAGACTTTGTACTAGCTTTTAAGTTAATATGTTATCATCGTATACTATATAAATTTTCATGTTGATACATTGAATGCTTCTTTCTCCATGCTTCAGGTCATGAGGGACCCTCTACATCACATCGAGAAGAAGGTGTGACAACTGTGACACCATCTATTGTATGTATCTTAGAATTCATAAATTAAATGTGTTCTTACAACATTGTAACTTAACTTGAAATTATTTAATACACATATATATGTTCAATAAATATGATTTCATTAAATGCATGTTTGCAGGTGGACACTACTATCAGGATAGGTTATCCTTGTCATTTTTATTAGAGCCAAATTGAACGTCCATTGACATCCTTTGAGGTCTTAATATGTAATACTTAATTTGACCTTATTTTGACTCTTAATTTGACATTTAATTGGACACTTTGAATTTGACCTTGTACAGGACTAAGCTAGATCTACATTTGGCATTGATTTCAATGTGCATACATGTCAAGGTGTAGAAGATACTGCTAGAGGAGATGAGCAACCTTATGTATGATATTTTATTATATGGTTATTTAATCAAATTATACATGTTCATTTATATTTAATAAAGAAATAAACACATGTGTATGTGCTCATGTTCATTATATCATGTTTCTTATCTTGTATATAGGATGACACAACTCCTGAGCATATAGTACACGGAGAACAAGTTACTAGAGTTGATGTGGACACGCATACGGTAAGTTTGTAACTTTATTTATGAATTCCAACTATATTTGATAAATGATTATCTTTTAATAGTTAATCAAGTATTTTAATATTATTTTTTCCTTGTACAACATGAGACGGGTCGATTTGGTCCACGTCCCAAGGAGAAGAGACCACGAGATGTTATTGATGATAGCACTTAGATTTTATAGTTTAATTGGCTCTGATATGATGTACATGTACTATTTTATATGATATGTACTTTTTTATGGACGTTACACATTTTTTACACATGTACTTATTTTTTAACATTGTATATATTGTCTTGGACGTGCACATACTTTATATATATGGATAGTTGCATAATAGGATTAGATCATATATAGTTTATCATGTTACCATCCAAATATATATGGATTAGATATTATGTGGAGTTCATCATGTTACCATCCAGATATATATGGATTAGATATTATATGGATTATGTGGACTTGAAATTTTATTTATGGAATTTTATTTAAATAAATTGTAATTAGATAAAATAAAGGTGTACATCATGAACTAACAATGATGATAAGGCCAAAGTATCAAAACATATCTTATAATTATAACATATTTTAAACTAAATTAAAAAGTATTAATCATCATAGATACGCAAAATATATAATCAAAATATAATTATCATTACAATAATAATTATGATAAGAGAAAAGTATCAAAACATAGGTTTAAATATATAATTACCATTTCAATAACAATGATGATAAGAGAAAAGTGTAAGGAACAAAGTAGGCGGTATGGTAGGGTCCAACAAGTAGAACCGGTGTGCTATGTATGAAATTAAATTTACCCAATAGAATATATAATATATTGAATAGAACTTGATTAAAACATAATTATCTCATTCATAAATTTGACCAATAGTCTCTCATTTATGTATATTACACAAAGTGTAATCAAGCAGACCTATCTAAAATATTTGACTTCATCTCCTAAGGTAAAAAAAAAAACATATCATATAAAATACACAATCATAATTCAACATTCAAGTGCAAGAATATTACTTTACTCAAGTAAATTTTAAAAATTTAACCTTAAACATATTTGTAAATGCACAAATAATAATATTCATTGATGCCATGTACATGTGGAAGACCTGAAATAAAATAAAAAATAGTTTATTTAAATTATACTAATAAGGATATATCTCTCAAAATACAACATAAAGTATGCACAAACAGTAGTAGTCATTGAGGCCAAGTCTACTCTGAGAGACCTGGAAATAAAAATATACATATGATTAGTTTTTATAATGAGGATGCATTCAATTTAAAATACAACATAAAGCATACATCATGACTCTTAAAAGGGAGTTTCCTTAAGGGTACAAAACTTTAACTTACTTGTAATTATTCAAAATGAAACATAAAGTACGCACAAATAACTTGGTTTTCATTGATGCCATCTACTTGTCGTAGACCTGAAAAAAAATTACTAGATTAGACTCTATAATTAGGATGCATGATTTAAAATGCTATATAAAATATACATTATGAATTTTAAAAGGGAGGTGGATTAAGGGTTCAAATTAGAACTTAATTGTATATATTCATTCTGTAATACCATCTGCATCCTCTCTCTTTTGCAAAGCATCTATAATTGTCTCATGCTCTTCCATAGAGAGAGTCCATAATTGTTTATTAGCAGGTCTGCCACGATATCTATCCAATTTTATATTAGTTGCCACTACCAAATGCGAGTAATGTATAATCTTTTTCTCTAATTCATAATCTTCAAACGCAGGCAATCCATTCTTTCTTGTTAGATACTTGTGTAGCCAGGTGCCAACAACAACCACAGATCCTGTTGGATAGCCATAATCATCATTGTAGTCACATAAATCTGTCCACTTAATTAAATGAATATTTACTATTTATTTGATTATCTAACCTTCAATAATCAATTAATTAAATTAATATTTAATTAATTCATCCTCAAACTCTTCTCCTATTCATTAAATAAATTATTCAATTTATTTAAATTAATTCATTAAACCACACCTCTAAATCAATTAAAAGAATAAATCATATTTATTTAATTTAACACCACTTTCTTCTTTTAAATAAATAATAAAACATTTATTTAAATCCCTAAACTCCCCCCCCCCCCTCCCCTACTTGCATTCTCCTACAAATGCAAGTTGCAACCACAATTGAAATAAATTAATTTTATTTTAATTAAAATACTATTTTCCCTCACCCACCAAACCCACTTGCAATCCTAAATCCCCTTCTAGACTCTTCTAACCACTTTCTAAATTCTTCTAATCACTCCTAATTAGCCTAATCCATCTCCTAAATATTGTCACATTCCTAAGCAACTTGGAGTCACTTCTCAAATCCTCAAAGTCTTTGAAAAGCATTTAATGTTTTATGTGTTCAACAAGCTAACTCCTAAAGTCTTCCAAACCACTAATGGCTCTTACATAACCATTTACGGTTAACTCAAATCACCCACATGGTTAGAGGCTTTCCCTCTAACTCAACCTCCATTTGACTCATGGGTCTCTTCAAGCATTTATTGCTTTGACCATGGTTATCCTTATTAACTCTTGCACAAGAGTTTATCCATTGGATAAAGGCATTATTTATTGGATAATGACTTTATTCATTCAACTCAACATTAACCTTACCTCCCAAGTTAACCTTCAAGTCATGTCAAGCATTTAATGCTTCTTCCCTCTCCTCTCAACCCATCTCATGATGACATTTGTCATTCTGGGATTGGGTTGAAATCCCCTACATAGATCATAAAACCATCAATCCTGATCCTTGTTGAGATTACTCAATCTCAACCCTCCATTGCTCCATTTTACCTATAAATAGAGCTCATTTCTTCATAATTCAGATCTAGAAATCTTATATGCATCTAAGTTATTGTGAATTTTAGAGAGCATTTTAGCATAATCCATATTGTCTTTTGGCTAAAATTAACATTAGTTAATTAAATAACATCTCATATTTAGTTTGTTTTACACTTGCATTGGCATCTCATAATCATTTCAATCTTGAATCTCCATAAGACATCCAGAATAGTGCAAAAAGATACTTAGAGCTACACTCATTTGGAACTTGGAGAGGAGAGGAACAAGGGAGGAGTAGCTACAAACATGGTGGAGGGTATTTGGAGATGTTTTATTACATTCCTTAGTTTTGTTAAGATTTCTATTTTGTGTCTGGTATCTCTCTTGATATGCTTGCTTAGGATAGTCTTTGATTTGTGATTTTTAACACTAACACTTGGATTGTTTCTTGTGTGTTTGTGTTTGTCTTCCTAAACATATTCTAACATCCTTTTTGCAGTGCATCATTTGGTGAACCCGATGTGAATCGAACATGCAATCTTCTGATCAAATTTTTGCTTGTTTTAATTGACACATAGGTCACGCTTTAGCACCATTGATCATTTTCTAGTGCCTTCAAAAGTTGGTGATTTAGTGTTATTGTTCACCATAATAGTGCTATTGTCTTCCAATTGGCAGTATCGTCCTTCTTATAGCGTTGTTGACCATTAAATAGCGCTATTGTGTCTATTTTTAGCACTTTTGCACTCTTTGTTTGACATAATTTATTTTGTTTAATCAGATTCTTTTAGTGCGGTTGTCATTATTGTAGCATGGTTGTAGTTAGTTTAGCACTTTTGTCATTAATATAGCACTTTCGTGTTAAATAGCACTTCTGTTTTCACACAGAGTAGCGCTATTGTAATAGAGAGTTGTAAAAACTTTTTTGTAACCAAAAAATTAAAAACATTTAGGCTTGTAGAAGCCCACCAAAAATTCTTGTTTTACTAACTATTTACTTTTTTTGTGCAGGTTTTTTGACTAACCCCCTTTGTAGGATTTTCAAGAGTTAGATTAGGAAGTAAAATTGTTTTTTGCTAACTTTGTCTTTAAAGTTGGGTTTAAAATGAATTCACTTTCTATTTTGGGTTAAAAAATTTAACTTCACATTTCATTTTGGCTTAAATGAATCACATATTTTAAATTTGGGTTTAAAAAGAATCTCACTTGTCAAAATAAAAAGAACCACAAACTCAAACCCAACAAATTTTTTTTTTTGAAAGTTAGGATTCATTTCATTTTGGGTTTTAAAACAAGACAAAACAACTTTCATTTCTTGCATCAAACTAAAATTCACAATCAACACTTCATTTGTGCAAGTTAAAAAGAACCCCCAATTTGTCAAAGTTTTGTTTTCAAAGTGATTTACTTCAAAGCAAAACATGTTTCAAATTCAATTGACCAGGATTTCAAGTTCCTAGATTATATAACATTTTGCCTTGAAGTTAATAAGAACACCATTTTTGTTGGAGCAACATCTCCAAAATAGTTAGATCACATTGGTATAATTTGGTTAAAAAGAACAAGTGTTTTTGGTGATTGGCACACTTGTGCAAAGTTTGTCGAGTGATCCTACTTCTAACACATACTATCCTCTCCCTTGGCTTTCGTGGTCTTAGGTGCAAGAGAAAAGTGTTAGTAACACTCAAAATTTTATCTTTTTAAGAGAGGCCTGCCAAGAGACACATCACTCTTGAGAACAACCTCATGTGGTAAATCCTTCGAGCCACTATAGAAATCAGGTGTGAGCGAAAGTTGTAGCCTTGGGTATAGCTATTCCTCCAGTGTAACTTTCTGAAAGGACATATGGACCCCACCACAAGTTACAAGGCTCTTAAGTGAGTCACTGCAGAATGAACTTATGTCCAAAAACATTGAACATTACTAGACAATGTTTTATATATAAACCCACCCGTTCTATTGATTGAGGATATTTGTGAGAATTTTAGTGCAAGAGCATAGATGGTTTTGCTCCCATTCGTTGAGTAGAAATAAGGCTTTTTGAAAGGCTACTTGTATCTTGATAAAAGTGGTGACTCCCCCATCATAGGGATCATCTATCTATTATGCTCGCCCAAGACTTAGTATATCACATCCTTACCTTGTACAACAGGATTCATAAGGTATGTAGTACCAAAGTTGAAGAAATATCAAGATGTGGGTTGAAATTATCGCAATTGGCCATTTGACCTTAGGGATAAAGTGTGTTTGAAGTGCCTTCATTTTGTGTCAAACGAGTGGTAAATTGAGCTGACTTTAGGCTTTTGAAAAAAATAAAAAATACAAAAACATTTGAAAAGGGGTCAAAAAGTTCAAAGATTGGGTTGATTTAGACCCACACCTATTTGTGCCTTTGAGGCACCATTATTGTGCTTGTGTGCTTGCTTTGTTTTCTTGTCAAAGAAATTAAAAAACCAATTCAAACCAAGTATTCATCCAACACAAATTTCCATCCAACATTTATCAAACAAAGTGCAAACAAGGTATCAAATTATATGACCATCCTTCAAATCTTGAGAAAGAGGAATTTTCATCAACATGTCAATTTGAAGAGAAGACCATTGAGTTCAAAGGCTTTTATCAAAAGAAGGAAATTTTTCTATCTAAATAGACAATTTTTTATCTCACATAGAGCTTTCTTGTGTCATATGCATCTATATCTTCAAGGAAAATCCAACGAATTCGATAAAGAGCCTTTGAACAATAGAGCCTTTACTCAGTATAGAGTTTTGAGTTATCATAAAAATGAAGGAGGCAAAATCAACCCTGATTTCTTCCCAAACATATGCATTACATATAACATAGCTTAGGAAGAACCACCAACCCTCGAGAGAGAAGAGGAAGAATTTGTCCCATTTGTGACACAAAGTTTTTATTGAGGTTCACATTCTATCCACTCTCACATTCATACATCATCAATCCATTCAACTCTGAAAACATAAAAAGGTCTTGTCCTAGGTTCTTTTTAGATATTGCTTAAATCAAAACAACACATCACTTTTTAGAGTGTCTCTACATCTAGGATAAATCATCCTAAGAGGCATTTCTACGCAAGTTAAAACTATCCTGTGAGTGCATCCTCTCATTACTAGGTAGCTTGGTTTGTAACACATCTCAGACCTTGCTATACCTTATCACATCAACATTGTTGACAACACAAAGAGCAATTCATAAAAGAACTTTGGTAACATCAAGCCTTTAGTGTAAGAGATCCATCTTCTAAAAACACTTCACAAAACATTTATCTCTCATTCCATCACCAACTCATAATCACTTTTACCAAACTTCAAAAATAACTTTCAAACAAAATGGCTCACACCAAATCAAAAACTAGACAAATAGAGATCGAAGAAGAGGAGGACAAAAATATCAATGAATTTCAAGAAGCCTTTGGAGGAGGTACAAATGATGAAGATCCTAGTACTCCCACTCCTAAAGCAATATAAAGAGCACAACACAACCCCCTCTTCAATCGAATTTTTCATGAAATCCTTAAAAACAATGCAAATGCTCATTTTTTAAGACTTGCTCAAGAGGGAGCTAAACTACCCTCTAATTTTGATACTGCACAAATATGGAAAACATCAGAAAATCATAGTTGTAACGAGGGTGGAAGAGGTAGAGATCACTTTAGATATGACCTTAATCAAGGAAACCCCCACCCTCCTCCTCCTAACAAAATAGACATGTTGAGGCAATAAGACAAGAGAATCTTGCCCAACAACTCCACAGTGGTGTGAAGACTACCCAGTTTTCACTTAATGATATTTGTCCCTGTCCCTTTGATAGGAACCTACATATGTCAAGGAATTTCACTCAGCTTGCCTAGAAGTGGCATATGAAAACACATATTGAATGTGCCTCTTTCCTCAGAGTTTGGGGGGAACAACCACGCAATGGTTTTCCGGATTACCAGGTAGCATTAGGACATTTGAAGAACTAGTCCAAAATTTCATCACGCATTATTCACACAACATAGAATGTGATGTTACCATGGAAAATCTATGCAATACCAAACAAAAGCCAGGGGAGTTGTTTTCAGCTTTCCTATAATGGTGGAGGCAACTGTCTAGTAGATGTTCTCTTCATCTACCTGAACGAGAGTTAGTGGAAATATTTATTCCCAACTTGAACGATGAAATGGAATCCCACCTAGAAATGAAGGGCACAGAGTCCTTTGAAGACATGATCACTTAGGGATTAAAATATGAATAGGACCTTATCAAAAAGGGACTTATCAAGATATACAATGAACCAAAAGATGGCCCTCGCTTGCATTTTAACAATGATAAACCCAACTTCTGGAATAAGAACAAAAACATTGTCAATAACGGGGTTGTAGATGAAAGGACCATAAAGAGTGCACAACCTGTGGTCAGATATGCGGGGAGAAATACCCCTCCTAAAAACAACACCATTTCTCCTCCACAAAATCAGGTTCACAATGCACCGCAAGAGGAACCCAGATAACGACAACAAAATTATAAACCAAAACGTACATACACACCCTTAGGGGAACCCATCGAAATGGTATTGCATCAATTGGTATCTTCAAATCTGATGACCTTACCAAAGACATCTAGCTATGAACCTTAGGTCAAACCTCCATGGTGGAGAGATAATGAACATTGTGAATTCCACCAAGGGAAAGGGCATAAAACAAGTAATTGCCATAGACTGAAAGATCTTGTTCAAGATCTTATTGATCGAGGAGAAATTGAAATCGAAGGACATGACCCAAAAACCTCAAATAATGATCATCACATGTTCAAGAATCTGCTTCCATCACAAGATCAAAGGGGTCCTTCCACCTCAAGGCGAATCACAAATACAACTAATTATACGCAAGCTACCTATAATTACACTGTCAATCACCTCTATGATGTCGATGAATAAATCACAACCCTCACCATCAAAGATCCAAACCCTACCTGCAATGTTGTTACGCGTCGTAGAAAGATCACTATTAAAGCAACTCCACAAAGGAACAACATCAATTCCCAAGCAGTATAACCTTGTGGAACAATTGGACAAAACGCCCGCACTCATCTCCCTACTAGAGCTCTTACGCCTATCTCCATCCCACTAAAATATCTTGGATCAAGCTCTCCAAGAAGCGTCAGTCCCTTCCAATATTAATACAAATCAATTTCAAGCTATGGTTGGTAATCTGAGGTCATCACCATGTCTCACTTTCTCTGACAATGACAATACATCCTTCCAACAACCTCATAATGCCTCACTCGATATTGAAGGATTTGTCAATCAACATAGGATCAAGTGAGTCTTGATTGACAATGGCATCGGTCTGAATATATGTACATTATAGTTGGTCATAGCATTAGGATATGCAATAGAATCAGTGGACCCCCACAAAAAGATAACCATAAAAGCCTATGATGATGTAGAGCATTCTTCAGCAGTTGTGTTACCAATTCAAGTGGTCCTAGTGGTGAAGCACATCATCTGTCAAGTTCTGGACCTTCTTCTACCATATAATCTCTTGTTAGGAAGACCTTGGATACACGCCATGCAAGTTGTTCTATCCACCTATCATCAATGCATCAAGTTTTCCCATAACGGTGTAGAAATCACAATCCTAGGCGATGCAAATCTATTTGCATATTGTAACAATATTAACCATCAACCCAAGATCACCATTCCTAACAACAAAGAATCCATCCCGTCCACATCATATGTTAGTCCAGCCTCTCTTTCCAAATCAAACACCCCTATACCAAAGCAAGAGAAGCTGAAAATGAAAATGGCAGAGGAAGGTCCTGGGGAATATAATCTAATCCAACTCTTTTTTGTTGGGAAATTACCCACTTCCCCTAGAACTCATGGCAAGCCTCAAAAGTTGCTTCGAATGCCATCAGCTAAGCAAGCATGCACTTTGGCACCTTTTATCCTTGGTAAAAATCAGGAAGAGGAAACTAGAGATGAGGACCTAGCAGAATGGATCTATAAAGACCCAAATCCCACGGGCTAAGCTTCCTATTGATAAATATGGCAAAGGCCTTATCATTATGCAAATAATGGGCTATGATGGCCAGAGTGCTTTGGGACCTTGCAACCAAGGTTTACATGAGCCCTTACAACCAAAATTAAAACCCAAAGATAACACTGGATTAGGTTTTCAAAAAGAAGGTCTTACCAAGCTCAGATTCAAAAGGAAACCCAACAAACCTCTATATCAGCTTAATACTCTAAAGAGGCCACCCTTGATTATATCAGCAAAACCAAGAACAACACCAACTGCCCCAACAAGGCTGAGAATCCCATCAGTAGCATCCACAACACCACTCACACCACTAAAAATACCTACAAAACCCATAATCCCACTAGCAGCACCAATAATATTACCTACAACACTAATAATCTTACCTGCAACACTAATCATCCCACCAATCAAACCAACAATCCCATTAGTAGCAATAACTGCATCAATAGTACCATCAGCAGTATCTGTACCCCCATCAACATCAATAGAACTGGTAGACCCATCAACAACATCAATGGCACCCACAGTACCAGAAATTCCATTACCAACAGTACATCAGTCGATCACAACTATAGTGTTCAACTCAAAAGATACCCTGGTTTGGTATAGTAATCGGATACTAGAAAGCGACTCAGAGACTGACTCACATGAGTGGGAATTTGATTTCGTACATCTCAATACTTCAGATGAGGAAGATGCATCACCACCACCACCTCGCAAAGAAATCCCTGTTTATGGAGAGGCACAGATTAAAACCTCTTGGGTTCCTGAACTGGAAACACCTTCCACAAACCCTATGTCACATCCTATGCCTAATTCTGACAAGGAGAGTACCATCAAGGACCTTCACCACAATGTCTTAACCCTCACTGACACATCCCATGAACTTAACCTGATCGATGAGGTAATGCCCATTATCAATCCTAAACTCATCTAATTGAACCAACCTAATCCCCCATGTCTTGACCAATTCCAAAATGATGAGGTGATCATTAACTTTTTGGAACTACGAGATAACATACTAAACAGGGATCACAAAGCTAGATTTGCCATCGAGCTTAATAGTGCAGCATACTTTGGGATGGATGCCAAACCTTTTAGCTACAAAAATATCACAATAAAACATGGATCTTCTAGTGAAAACAACACTATGGCACTATTCGATCCCAAAAAAGTAAAAAGAAAGAGCGTATCCAATAGTGAAAACCTCTCTGAGGCACCTGAGGATGAAAGGTTTGACATCCTCCCCTCTAGTACAAATTAGGAGAGATAGACAATCCTAATTGAGGAAACAAAAGAATTCAATGTGGGGACCCTTGAGACTCCTCACCAAATACATTTGGCATCTCTACTCACTCTAGAGGAACAACCAAAATTTGTAGAATTCTTCCACAAGTGTCAAATCAACTTTGCATGGTCTTATGCAGACATGCCTAGTCTAGATCCTAATTTGGTAATGCATCACCTCACTGTGGCAGAAGGAGTTAAACCTGTAAAACAAAATCTTAGAAAGATACACCTACAGATTGTTGTGCTTGTCAAAGCAGAACTCAAAAATCTCTTAAATGTTGGTTTCATCCGACCAATCGATTATGTTGATTGGATCCCCAACATTATACATGTTGGAAAACCAAATGGGGGCATCTGTATTTGTACTGACTTCAGAGATTTGAACAAAGCATGTCCTAGGGATGACTTCCCCCTACCAAACATTGACATGATCATGCGCCTAACAATAGGACATGCCATGCTTTCTCTTATGGATGGCTTTTCAGGGTACCCAGATAAAGATCACTCCACAAGATCAGCATAAAACTGCCTTCACATGTCCATGGGGAGCATACTATTGGAACGTGATGCCTTTTGGTCTAAAGAATGTAGGGACGACCTCTCAAAGAGCTATGACCACCATCTTTCCTAATATGATGCATACCATAATGGAGGATAATGTCGATGACTTACTGGCAAAATCATTAACAAGAGAAGGTCATCTTGCCATATTAGATAAAATCTTTGACATACTAGAACAATATTATGTTCAACTCAATCCAAAGAAATGTGTCTTTGGAGTAACCTCAGGGAAGCTTCTAGGATACATTGTCTCAAGCAAACGAATTGAAGTAGATCTGGTGAAAGTCAAAGAAATCATGGACATGCCATCTTCAAAGAACATCAGTCAGTTAAGGACACTGCAAGGACGACTACAATCAGTTCAGAGATTCATTGCAAAACTGGCCGATAAGTGCTATCCCTTCACGCATTTGTTAGACAAAAATATTCGCTTTCAATGGGATGCCAGATGATAGCAAGCATTCCAGATGCTTAAGGACTATCTCATGAATACACCGTTGTTGATCCCACTAGATCCAAGTAGACCTCTATTGCTCTATATTTTAGTTATAAATACGACATTAGGAGTACTGCTGGCACAACACAATGCAGAAGGGAAAGAGTGTGTTGTATACTATATCTCTTGCACATTGGTCGGCTATGAACTCAATTACACACCTATTGAGTGAGCTTTCCTAGCAGTTATCTTGGTAGCCACTAAACTGAGGCACTACATGTTGACACACATGTACAACTCATTGCTAAGATAGATCCACTAAAGTACTTACTCAACAAAGCAGCATTGACAGACTGCTTGGCCAAATAGGTTATGATTCTGAGTGAATTTGACATAGAGTACATGGACTGCAAGGCTATCAAGGGCCAAGTTATTGTAGATCAGTTGGCCGATGCACCCCTCGTAGGTGATCATCCTCTTGTTTCAAATTTCCCAAATGAAGAGATCTTCATGATCACAGTAACACAACCATGGAACCTCTACTTTGATGGCTCATATACTAGACATGGCTCGGGAGCAGGCATTCTGTTTATCACACCTCAAGGTGATAGCATCCCGAAGTCTTACAGGCTGACTTTTTCATGTATAAACAACATAGCAGAATATGAGGCCTTGATCACAAGACTTAGACTAGCCATACAATGGAAACTAAAAGAGCTATAGGTATATGGTGACTCCCAACTGGTCATCCAACAAGTCACATATGAATATCAGACCAAGGATGATAAGCTTATGTCGTACAAACAAATGGTGAACAGTTTAAAAGCATCATTTACAACTATCACCTTTAAGCAGATACCCAGAGACCAGAATCGAGCTACTTATGCAATGGCTACAATTGCATCTCTTCTAGATCTTCCACAAAATTTAACACGCTATGAGTTCTTGGTATAACAACTTTGGATTCCCCCTTATGATATCCCCAAATCTAAGATGATATGTTACCTTACTGGTTCTGAATCCCCATGGTACAGTGAGCTCTACACCTACCTACGCAATCACACACTTCCTCCTAACCAATCAAATAACCAATGCAAAACATTCATTCGACAAACCACTCGATACACCATCATTGTTGAAACCCTATACCAACACAGTCTTGATGGTACTCTCCTTTCATGTTTGGAATAGGATGAGACAACAAAGGCCTTGGAAGAGGTGAATTTGTGGGACTCACTCAAGTGATCCTTCCTTAGAAAAGAAGATAATGTGCACTAGATACTATTGGCCATCCATGGAAAAAGACTCCTACTATTTGTCAGAAAATGCAAGAAATGCCAAGTTCATGGAGACCTAATACATTCACCAGCATAGGAATTGCAACCAATCACAACACCATGGCCCTTTTTTCAATGGGGACTTGACCTTGTGGGTAAAATTCATCCATCTTCATCCAACGGCCACAAATTTATCTTTACCACGACCGAATACTTCACAAAGTGGATCGAAGTTGTTCTGCTTACCCAAGTCACCGACAAGTAGATCGCCTCATTCATCCTTAATTACATCATCTGCTGGTATGGTGTACCCATGTCCATCATCACAGATAACAGACTTCCATTCAAAAATGAGGATGTCCGTGAGCTCTATGAGAAGTTTCACATCCAACACCGCTTTTCCACTTCCTATTACCCACAAGGCAATGGTCGGGCTGAAGCATCAAACAAAAAAATATTGAGAATCCTCAAGAAGACAGTCAATGATGTTGGTCATCATTGGCACGTTCAATTAAATCCAACACTATGGGCATATCAAACTAGCATTCGAACCTCTACAGGTGTAGCTCTGTACTCACTGGTCTATGGCACAGAAGCCATCCTTCTTATTGAGGTTGAGATACCATCTCTACGAGTTTCTTTGCATAATCTGATAGATGGTGAAGCATACCGAGTCTCCCATCTTCAAGACTTGGAACTACTTGATGAAAGGCGACAAGCTGCATACAACCACCTCAAGGCCTATCAACAACGCATGAGCAAAAGCTATAATCATTGGGTTAAACCTCATACATTTGAGGTAGGTGATCTTGTTCTTAGGGATAATCCTCGTAACCAACCAAACAAAGAACATCAGGGAAAGTTTGGATCTAACTAGTAGGGTCCATATGTTATCACTGTTGTATTTGGGTCTAAGGCATATCAATTGGCTACTTCAGAAGGAGAACCGCTAGCAGATCCGATCAACAACATGTACCTCAAACAGTTTCATACATAAGCTATACAGAGCATCAGGCTCCAATACATACCAGAAAAACACCAAAAACATTTAGAAAATGTCCTGAAGAAAATACAAAAAAATCAGAAAATAGTAAAGAAAAATCATTCATCCAAATAGTGAACAACCACTTCGATGGCACTTTGGGTAAGTGCGATGGTGAAAACCTGGCAAACAAGCACCACTCGTAAGGGATATGGCTCCATTATCTTTTAGACTTGTTGCAATCACATTCATTGCATCCATTCATCCATCATTCAAACCATGGCTTGTTATTGATCTACAATCAGGGTTCGTACTTCATGCATCCTCCATCCTGCTTTTCATAGTAATATCTAAACTAGGGGAAATTCTCTTAACCTATTTATGGAAGTGGATTCTAAATTACTTGTGATTCATTGAGTTCTTCATTCAAAAACACTCATAAAATACCAAAAAACATTCAAAAACACTCACAAAATCCAAAAACATCATAAAACATCAAAAATCAATAAAAACATGGCAATGCATAAAACCCTTTGTACATAGACATCACAAACAGACATCAAACAAACATTTTGAGCTACTCCAACAATGACCCCTTATCAAATCAACCAAACAATCAAAACATCCACACACAACTATCTTAACAAGGATGTATCCTTCCTTACCAAAACAAAGACATGATAACATTTTCTTTGACAAGAAAATTTTGTTTAAGCTATCAAGTACTTGGTCAGTTTGATAAGTTATTTATTCATTTATATCAGGTTCCTATGCTACTCCAAGATATCCACAAGTGATTATAATTGTCGGGATGGTTCCTAAGTATCATTTTGTTTTATTGTCTGCAAATTGTTCCAATGAAATTCTGGGGCATGTACTAATGGTGTCTACGTGGGAAGTTCACTAGGCTACGTGATCATATGAAAAAATCTAGTCATGGATCACTATGACTTACTGACTACAATGTATACCTCGATAATCTGTGCATGAACCAGAATGGAGAGTCCATATTCTTTTATCTATACCGCACTTGGTTCCTACTGCCTCATCCAAGATTGATACTACCACGCTCAATGATGAAAAATAAAGCACTATGGATCATCATTTCATCTCATCTATATATATTGCATTTCGTTGCATTCTATCCATCCATACATCCATATCATTGCATATCATGCATACATAGTAATAACAATGCATACTCTATTTTGATCTTCTTCCATTGGAATGGGTCCTAGGTCCTCCATACCTTCTATCTAACATTGCATCCCCCCCTCACCCTCTCCATCTAGGTCATCATAATAATCCCTTCATAATTTCCCATCAACCCAATCAAGCCACATTCATCACCGTCCGTCTCTAACAAGAGGGGTTGCGTTTCCCATCCTAAGTCATCCTATAAGCAAGCCAATTACTCTATCTACACAAGTAAATCGACTCACACACACCTAGGCTATCAAGAGATACTTTGATCAAGTATCTTCGGGTCTCAATAGGTAATCGATTATGAAAAACCTAGACTACAACAGACATTTCTCATAATGACCTAGTCTCAACGGGGCTGCTATGATTCACCACAATCATCCATCACACACACACACACACACTATCAATTGATCAACCAATCAAACGCAATCACAATAGACAATTACATCAATTGTCTAAGTCTCAATGAGTATTTTGCTTCCTATACCTTGACTTCATCGGGCAATTACATCAATTGTCTAAGTCACAATAGGTCACTTTGACTCACTTGCCCAGACTTTATCCTATCCAAGTGAACAACTGACATCAACTATCATGCTTTGACTCGACTGGGGCAATTTAATCAATTGCACCAGATTGTCTAGCCATTTTGATTAATTATATAGCATCAATCAAAAGCACAACACCACATTTGTACCGTATCTCCTACATGACCTACGGGTACTCATTAGCTTGCCATTTCTCCGTATTCACTCTGTTTTCTTCCATTCTTTCACTATTATTGCTAATTTATTCTATTCTACCTCCCCTCCACTTTTCATCCTTTTTCGAGAGATCGCCCGATTTTTTGAAATTTTTCGGCCCATCTCTCGAGGGGGCATACCACCCACTAAATTAAAATTTATGGGGCATATTTCTTCACGTCTATTTTTCTTTCTTTGAAACGACACAATAAACCACACCGTCTCAAAGAGGGGCAAGTGTAGTCACATAAATCTATCCACTTAATTAAATGAATATTTACTATTTATTTGATTATCTAACCTTCAATAATCAATTAATTAAATTAATATTTAATTAATTCATCCTCAAACTCTTCTCCTATTAATTAAATAAATTATTCAATTTATTTAAATTAATTCATTAAACCACACCTCTAAATCAATTAAATGAATAAATCATATTTATTTAATTTAACACCACTTTCTTCTTTTAAATAAATAATAAAACATTTATTTAAATCCCTAAACTCCCCCCCCCACTTGCATTCTCCTACAAATGCAAGTTGCAACCACAATTAAAATAAATTAATTTTATTTTAATGAAAATCCTATTTTCCCTCACCCACCAAACCCACTTGCAATCCTAAATCCCCTTCTAGACTCTTCTAACCACTTTCTAAATTCTTCTAATCACTCCTAATTAGCCTAATCCATCTCCTAAATATTGTCACATTTCTAAGCAACTTGGAGTCACTTCTCAAAGCCTCAAAGTCTTTGAAAAGCATCTAATGCTTTATGTGTTCAACAAGCTAACCCCTAAAGTCTTCCAAACCACTAAAGACTCTTACATGACCATTAATGGCTCTTACATAACCATTTATGGTTAACTCAACTCACCCACATGGTTAGAGACTTTCCCTCTAACTCAACCTCCATTTGACTCACGGGTCTCTTCAAGCATTTATTGCTTTGACCATGGTTATCCTTATTAACTCTTGCACAAGAGTTTATCCATTGGATAAAGGCATTATTTATTGGATAATGGCTATATTCATTCAACTCAACATTAACCTTACCTCCCAAGTTAACCTTCAAGTCATGTCAAGCATTTAATGCTTCTTCCCTCTCCTCTCAACCCATCTCATGATGACATTTGTCATTTTGGGGTTGGGTTGAAATCCCCTACATGGATCATAAACCCATCAATCCTGACCCTTGTTGAGATTACTCAATCTCAACCCTCCATTGCTCCATTTTACCTATAAATAGAGCTCATTTCTTCATAATCCAAATCCAAAAATCTTATATGCATCTAAGTTATTGTGAATTTTAGAGAGCATTTTAGCATAATCCATATTGTCTTTTGGCTAAAATTAACATTAGTTAATTAAATAACATCTCATATTTAGTTTGTTTTACACTTTCATTGGCATCTCATAATTATTTCAATCTTGAATCTCCATAAGACATCCAGAATAATGCAAAAAGCTACTCAAAGCTACACTCATTTGGAACTTGGAGAGGAGAGGAAGAAGGGAGGAGTAGATACAAACATGGTGGAGGGAATTTGGAGATGTTTTATTTCATTCCTTAGTTTTGTTAAGCTTTATTTTTTGTGTTTGGTATCTCTCTTGATAGGCTTTCTTAGGATAGTCTTTGATTTGTGATTTCTAACAATAACACTTGGATTGTTTCTTATGTGTTTGTGTTTGTCTTCCTAAACATATTCTAACATCATTTTTGCAGTGCATCAATCATCATCTACTTGAGGAGTGGTTAGCTTATGTTTTGGCTCTACACATCGAGCCAACCAATACTCTGTCCACTCTTCATTGTCCTCTGGTGCAACAATGATATAGACATGTGCTGTGCACAAATTTTTTTTATTTTAATATTTAATGAGATATAAAAACAAAAATATACACTATAAGATTTCATATATGTATTATTTAATAAATCAAAATAAATTTCAAAAACAATTTTACCTTGTTGTATAAGATTTGAAATGCGATCATAGTCATTTGATACAAACATCTGATCCATATCTTCATCAGTTCTTTCATGCGGATCATTTGCATCTATGTGTATCAATGATTTTTGTTGCCATTCTGCAACCCATTCTTTAATCTCACAAAATTCAACCCATTCTTTAATCTCACAAAATTCCCAATCTTCAGAAACACAAAACTGACAAAAGCAAGCAAGCTCCCTTGTGAATATAGTCCATGTGTTTGAATTAGAACTTTTAAATGAATGTTATTTAGCTGATCCAATGATGGTATTACAATCATGCCAAATAGGAATACTATCTTCCTCTACCAACTAGAAGAAACATTGAATTGCAGAATTCTTGGTTGATCCTTTTGACAACTTTGAATTGCACCAATCTACAACTATACGAGAATATTTGAATTTCACTGCATCCTCAAACATAAATTGTTCTCTAGCAAGAGCTCTTTTTACACAGGCACTAGCTCCATCATGTTCCCCCTTACCATGTCCTGCTTCAAAAAAAATCCATAAATGTTGGACATTGATTTTCTTGTGAGCTCTGCATAGCCAATAAAACATTCTTGCATTTTTTAATTGTCTAGTGCAGTTATCTGACCATATCATATGTTGTTTCATGTCAATTTCTCTTTCCTTAAGATTATCATGAAATACCTCGAAGCAATGTTGAACAAGCTCTAACGAGTGTAATCGATTACCACTAACATAGAAATGATACTCCCTCAAAAAAATTATGTTATCTTCTGTAGTGTCATGGTCATGTCTATATATAATGTGCACAAATATGGCTAGTTGCACTGAGTTGTAGTATGTGATTGAGTTTCCTCTTGTGGTTTTAGAGTATGATTTTATGCAAAATCCACAACTGATACTATTGTTCCAACTAGAAATGTGTTCTTGCATATGTGAAACTGTCCATCAATTCATTGGGCATGTTGGGAATGTTTCACATATTTTGGAAAAATATGACTTTTAAACTCACTGATAAATGCATTCACACTATTATGTTATGTAATCAATTCTAAATGTTTCCCCATCTTTCCATCCTTTCGAGGGTATTCTATATTTTTAAATCTCCTAACATCAACCAATTTTTGTCCAAACTCAGATGAAACATAAATTGCAAAGGCCATAAATGCATGAACTGGAAAGAAATAATTTCTCATTAGGTGGTTTACAAAATAAACTTGCAATAAAATCTTTAATAGTTTCAAGTGGAACATAAAAACCACAATCTTGCACAAGATCATTACCATGCAACATACAGTGTATGTATATCGAAAAACATCATAATAGTAACAAAACTGAACATGAGTTTTATAACAATGCGATATTCTTTGTTTATTGATTTTAACATACCAAGGTTTGCATTTTTCAAATGATCTTTGAATAATTCATAAATTCATTAACACAGACTCATCACTAATTTTTTTAAAGAATTCAGTTTAAGTCATGTCAAGAAGATGTTTTGGTTGAGGATCACAAATTTTTTATCCCACCCTTAACTTTAAAACATCTCTAGCATTTGATGAAACTCTAGTGTTATCATGCCAAAATTTTGCGATTAATAGTTTATTTCATCATTTAATTTCATATCTGACCTTTCAATTCTACCATTAAAACTCCAACAATGGTTTAGTGGATCAATTTCAATTGTGTCTCCTCTTTTGGCCACTCTTGACAAGGTTCTACGATGTAAGTTTAAATAGCCACTTATATCACTTAACATACTTTTACTAACAATTGTTTTATCAACTATAACAGTTGTTATAACTCTACGTGCCACATTCTCATCTTTAGATAGACTTGTTTTTCTGATAGAATCGATGGCACTAGAAACAGTAGATACAACTTGCTTATATGATTCATCTTTTCTTTTTGGTTTTGCATAAATACCTATTTTTTCATGACTTTACACATTTTTATTAATTGTAGCATTAATTGACATTGGAATCCTAACTTTTTATTATAGAAAAATTATTTATATAAGATGTTTGCTAGTGTTCTGACTTGTCTCTAAGAAACCAACCCATTAAGATTATCTAGCACATTGCTATCAATAGTAAACAAATTACATTCATTTTCTTTCAGGGAGGGTGGTGTAATATTTTCAATTTTAATTTTTTTTGTATTGGTGTATTAAATTTATATCCAGCTTCATTTAAATCAGCAATTTGATTGGCATCATATTCTTGGGGATTTAAAAACATACCAGGATTTGCATCTACATGAACAATTGCATCAACAGTCATACCCATGTTTGGTTCTACATTGCTTGCATCCATCATGATCTCTTCAATGGTCTCATCTACAATGGGCACTGAACTAGATGCTTCAGTGTTCTTCAATTGTCGTTGTTGTGATCTTTGATCTCTTTGACATTTTGCTTCCTCTCTTTGTGCTTGAATTTTGTCTATTGTCATTGTCTTCCTTTGTTTCTTTTGACGTTGCTTTCAACCCATCTTTACAAACTCCTCTTCAAAAAATAATATTTATTTTTATCGAGTTCTTTTGAAATTTGTGTAAAAAAGATAAAAACATAGTGCCAAATGCTGTAAAAAATGTTTGTCAGTACGGATTCCAATGATAATCTGGTAAATTGATGCAATTTGTCCTTTTTTTGGACAGTAATGGTAATTTTAGGAACAAGCCCCCATTTTCAAAATGGGGGCCAGTTATTTATATAAAGGGCCCCCGTTTTAAAAATGGGGCCCAGTTATTTATATAACGGGCCCCCATTTTAAAAACAGGGGCCCGTTTTGAAAACCAACGTGATGCAGGGACTTCGCGAGGTCATAACTTTTGACTCGGTTATTTGATTGGGCTGAAATTTTATGTGGACATGTATCTTGTGGAGTTGATTGGATTTTCCATTAAACCTAGTTTAGCAGGGCCTCCAAAAATTTAAATTTTCAGGTTCGGATTCCTTCATTTAAGGCCTCAAAATTGGCTTTTACTTTCTTTTTTGGATTTTTAGAAATTTGGTTTTTTAGTTAATTTTGAGCTTGTAATATTTATGAGATTAGAAAGTTGGTTTTTTGTGTCGTAGGAATTTTTTTTATATTTCTAGAAGATTTCATGATTTTTGGGATAGATTTGAAAATTTCTATAAATGGCAATTTTTGGATTTTGTAAAAATTTGCCCAAAAAGGAAATTTTTGGTGATGGTTTAAAATAGGGACTTTTTCATTGTAATGGAAGAATGGTTGGAGTTGCAAAAGAATAATGAATAACATTTGATGTAGACTTCTGTTTATTTCTGATTATTCTTTGTTATTGGTTATGTTTTAACTAGCTACATCACAACGATTAAAAAGGATCAGGCCCTCGTTTTGTGGAAGTTGATTCCACAACCCACCACTTACCTTGGGGTTAGGTTTGGGATAGGCCTAGGATGGCCACACCTGAGACATGGACCTGCAAATTCAAATCTCCATGAACGAAAGCACAAATATGAACTTCTGAAATAGTTTACTTGCCTCTAATTAGAGAATTTTTATATGAAATTAAAACCCATTTTATATTATACTATCTAGATTATAAATATGTATTTTTAAAAAAAAATTGATTATTTTAACTATTTTTTATTTAATTTATACTAAATCAGGTCCATAAATTTGAAATATTAACTAATTTTCTTAATTTAATAACTTTTTTATTTCAATGAATTTTGATAAAAAAATATATGTCATCAATCTACGCAAAGAAAAATTCTATTTAAAAAAAAAAATCAAAAAATGTTAAGTTTACGTGAAATTATGTGGGTTGTACACGTCAAATTAATAAAAAGATAATTACGGTCATTAAAAAATTAATTAAAAAAATATAATTTAAATATATATATATATATATATATATATATTAATTACGGTCATTAAAAAATTAATTAAAAAAATATAATTTAAATATATATATATATATATATATATATATCAATCTTCAGTGTGTTACAAACCATTTTGCAAAAAGGTTTGAGAAAATAATTTTAATTGTGTCAAAAAGTGTGGGTTGTACACATGCATGGTATGGTCCTGAAACAAACATTTTTAAAACATAGTTTTTAGAATTCCATTCAAAAAGTTATTTTTTATTATGTGGGTATTAAAATAAATTACATATTTGGAAAGTAGACCCAGAGGGATATCTTTTATATTACTGACTTTTTCCAAGATTCAATCTCCAAGTGTTTCAAAATTTAAGCTTAAATGAGACAAAACTTGAAAATCAAGGAAAACACTTCCACTTTTTGGCCAAAAAGTGGACTCAGCTTCTTACACTGACCCTAAATGAAAGTTGAATTTATAATTATAGAAATAAAAAATAGCTCTAAAAAACTTTAAGTGAGATTAACCTAAAAATATTGTGCCTTTTAAATATAAAATGCACCAACACCCCCTTAAGTGACACATAGGGTAAAATAAAATAATGCATGAAAAAGAAAAGGATGGGTCTTGAAAAACGAAAGGCTTGCTGAGGTACCCAAATACAAATGAAAATATATCTCACTACTAAAGGAAAGAGAAAAACCCTATGGGTGAAAGACCCTCTCCAAAAGAGAGAAAAATTAATGAAAGACTAATAAGCCTCTAAAACTATGTCCCAAAAAGAGAGGAACATGGTAAACATCACTGAAACATAAAAAAATTGTAGAAAACTATTAGATCATGATTACTATAATTTTCTAAATGAAGAACCTCCTTTGAAAGAAAGAAGATGATTAGGATCAATAAGACAATAATTTGCATGAGTTCATGTAACACTACTTAAACAATGATTGGATAGAAAATGAAGGAAAACAATCTAGTAGTTAAAGATACAAGCGGCACATGAATCTACATGAGTGAAAAAATGACACTATCCAACCATGCAAATAATATTGTTGAAAATATAAAATATAAGTGACAATAACACAAATAACACTAATCAATAAGAATGGAAGGTCACCTCCACAAAACTAGAATGTAAGAGTGTCTATATGGTAAATTATTAATCTCATTGAAATGCATGGGTAACCAACCACTACATTTGTTTGGTGCATATGAACAAATACTAGATACATAACTCACGCTAAATAAAAACCAAGGAATCATCAACGAAAAAAGTATAAACCCCCCATAATGCTAATAAGGGTGAGGGATGATAGGCCCACTAAAACCATGTGCCAACATGTAGTGCATGAAGAAGTAAAAAAAACATTTTAACATGCACAGGAAAGAATCTACAACTTAGAAGGGTGTGCAAATGAAGGCATACATGCATGAGACATGAATCACTAGGATTCATGTTCTCATGGAAGGGACACTCACTTGACAAAGTTGTGATGAAAAAACTAAGACACTATACAATCTCCCATGACACTTTATAATATAATTTGAGTATAAAACACAACAGAATGTGTGAAATCCCCCCAAAAAACACACCTAAATGACCCTATCTTAGTGCATCTACAAAATATACTGAAAATTCCTAGAAAATACAAAATATGGGAATACTGCATGGATAGCCTAGAAGAGTGTAAAGAGACCTTTCCAGCACCTCAAAATTATAAAAAAGTGAAGTACAAAAATATATTAGTAGTGACAATAAAAGTAGTAAATTTGACTTTAATAAGTGATTAAATATACCAACAAAAAACATCATAAAAATATCTACACCACTAGGTAGTTATCAAAACTAGTTTACCAACTATATCTCATTTACCCAATTTCAATGCCATATACAAAATTTATAGCTGATTTAAAAAAAAAAGTGAAAAAGAAAAAAAGGCTAAGTTGGTGGCTAGTGGGTGCTGACATGGTGTACTACTTACAAGGAGATGACTTCACAATTATAGGGTGACACCAAAAAATGTTGTAAACATGCAATAAAATGTGTAGGTAAATACTAAATCTAGTATTACTAAAAAATTTCCTATATCACCAACAAAAAATAAAAATGCACAAAAAACTACACTAAACGTTAAAAAATGGCACATAATGACCAAAAAACTATATATAAAAGGTATAAATAAGCATACAAATGTTTATATATGGTACATCTATATAAAATCATATGGATCCATATATTTGTATGAATCTATTTTGTTAAAAATGTGCAACCCTAAAATAATTTAAATTTCTCCTTCTTAGATTTCAGTGAATAAATAGTTGATATTAATGTTTTTGGATGTTTCAAACACAATGGTGAGGCCCCTTTTTCTCCAATGTGCACTAGTTTTTTACTTGAGGTTCGATTTTCACCTTGAATCTTGAGCCCTATGAAATTTTTTTTTAAAAAAATTCTTATATTTTTATGAAACAATAATTGATCATTAGGTTTTTTTCCACTCTAGATGCAATGGTGAGGTCCATTTTCCTCTACACTACCAAAAAAATTCCAAGTATAGATCCCATAAAAGAACTATAGATTCCAAATCTACAATTTCTATAATTCCTCTTAAGAAAACCCTCAAATATTCAAAAGGGTTTGTTGAATCCATATTTAAATACCATGTTAAAGTTTTATAAACAAGCAAACAAGAAATGTTTGAAAAAAGAAAAAAATGGGGAAAATGGTGGAGACCCAAAGTAAAGGGGGTGAAGACATTAAACTGGATATTCCCCTAAATGTGGACCCAGAGGAGTGTAAAAAGGATGAGATGGATATTGATAGGCTCATGGTTAATTTGACTTCCAACCAGGAGAAATGTTTCCACTGGGTTATTAGTGAAATTGACCTCCTTAAACAGGGTATCAAGGACATCATTGACACTTTCACTAAGAATTCGGCGCTTGGTAAAACTAAAAAGCTCTTGAAGTTGACTCAAAATATAACATAGGACATCAGGATTGTGAAAACAGAGCACAAATCTAGGCTTGCACGCATAGAAAATGGTATAGAGAAATTGATGGGCAAACTCAAGGGATTGGTGGAGATTAGCAAAGAGGCTATTCTTAATAGTGTGGAAGACCTTAAAAGGGTTAACGAAAAAATCACCATACAAAAAGCCCAACTTGCCAATTTTGATTCGTCTTCATAGCCAATTTGGAAAAGAAATACTAGGCAACACAGACTTCCACGGGGCCCTCTATGAGGACCAGAAGCAAAAAGAAGGAAAAAGGCAGCTCGAGATTTATTATGGAGGAGCTTGAAGAAATTAACAATAATATGATTCAGAAGAGTACTAAGCTCATGAAAGCTCTTAGTTAGTTGTTTTTGACTTTTTCTTTCTTTAGTCTTGTCTTTTTTTTACTGGTTCAATAGGGAGCTTCACCTATTTATATTACTGTTTGGCAGTTGTTTAGACTTTGGTTTGCTACTGGTTCTATTTTTGTTGGATTTGGATTTTAGTTCCCTATAAAACCCATTTATCTTAATAAAAAATAAGCAAACAAGAAATATCAAATAGAAAAGAACACCTTCCACAAAATAGAGCTACAAAGAAGATTTAGTATATGAATCAAGTGCAAAAAAATATAGAACAAATGAAAAAAAAAAAGTAATTACTTTATTAAAAAATAAATAAAAACCTAATCAATAATTTGGAAACTCAAAAGAGCTTTAAAGTTTTCTTAACCTAAAATAGAATGCCTCCTAAATATAGAATGCACCAAAAAAGTGTAAATTGTTTGTTTAATTAATTCTAAAGTAATTAAGGTTAAACTAAATTAGCTTTTAATTTTACACCACAGTTATATTATAATAAAAGCACCTTTTTCTCTTCTTAAATTTTTTAAGCTTTGATATTAAAATGGATTTGATATCTTTTGAAATATGATTTAGTCTAAAAGTTGGTTTTAAATTTTTAATTAGATAACTTTGAGAATTAGAGTGATCTTTACAATTGTTCAAATTATTAATTTAGCGTTTTGATTCCATGTAAAAAGAGTACAATTCTAACAACAAATGAAACGTTCACACTTATAATAAGATTAAATATATTTAGTGTGATTATGATTAGATAATTTGTTTTGTGTTTTTAAGAAAAAATTAAGTAAAATGACGGAATATAGAAAAATATTATTTTCTTAATTTCTGAAAATTTATTTTAAAATAGATTTTACTTTGGAGAAATTTGAGGGGATCATATGTTGTCGTTCACATTTATAATAAGATGAAATATATTTAGTGTGATTATGACTAGATAATTTGTTTTGTGTTTTTAAGAAAAAATTAAGCAAAATGACGTAATATAGAAAAATATTATTTTCTTAATTTCTGAAAATTTATTTTAAAATAGATTTTACTTTGGAGAAATTTGAGCAAGTAAGAATTCTTCATTGGAAAATAATATTTAATTAGATAAATCTTAGGGAAAATGAAATTTTGAGTTATTAATTATTATTTTTTAAAAAATTTTAGAATTCAATGAGGCTTTTTAATTTAACTTTAATTTTTCAATGTTTATCCCAACATTGAACCTTTTATTTTGCCTATGAGTAGAGATAAGGCATAGATTCTAGGGAGGTTTGTGGAAGCATCTCAATAATTCACCAAGATTTACCATCATGACTTGAACGTATTATCATGAGTTAAAACGTCATTTGTGTCTTATTATCAAGAAACATTAATTTAGTTGTCATATTAGGTGATACATTAATAGAATTAACTTAATTTATAAATTATGCTATTTAGGTATTGTTATAAAATGGGTGGTGCAATTGAAAAACTCATTATCAATTCCAATGACTATATTTATTTATTTTTAATCAAAAAATTCTATAAATAATCAAATATTATTCTTTTAATCCAAATTAGTACCAATGTTATATGTTAATTTTTTTTAATCTTTTAATCCAAATTAATACCAATGTTATATGCTAATTTTTTTTAATCTTTTAATCCAAATTAATACCAATATTTATTTTCCTCTTTTTTATCTCAAAATTAAGTTGTGCATCTATGATTTAGTCATTGCATTTTATAGGCATTTTCCCATTAGCATATTTTAGTTTGAAGATCTAATCACTTGAATGTTATGTGGAATATATCATTAATGACATATGCATTATTCTGGGAGTTTCCTTGTTGAATGTATGCTACTAATTTTTCTTGGAGATTACGTTATTCTGATATTCAATTTGTGTTAAAATGGTTGTTTTTTGAATAGTTTGAATATTTGTGCGGGAGAAATCGAAACTAAGTATATTTATTTGGATCAATAGTCTTATTTTTATATTTCTCTATATTCATTTTATTTTATGATTTTTTCTTAAATATGGTTACATTAGATTTAGAATAGGTCTACCTGATAAATAAATATTTTTTCTTTTAAAATCCACTTGATTTTCTTACAAAACCATTTGTTTATGTTCGTATTTGCAATTATATTTTTTTAGGGAAGGTATCGAAGATGACTTAATAAGAAATAGAACTAACAATATATTGGGTACAATTTCTACTTGTTTATATAGGTCCATATATAACTGAAATTTTTTGTGAACAAACCAATTAAGATATTCTAATAAACCAACTAACATTTATGAAGGAATCTCAATCATTAGGAGAGTTAAATCCCTTTTAAGAGATGACCAATGTATTCTTGATGTTGCAAGTCTTTAGTTTCTATGTAGCATGTTTGTTACTAATATAGCCAAATTATTTTTTGTAGAAGTAGAACTTAGAGATTTCAACTATGATATGATAGGTTTTGGGTATTGTAAAAGTTGTATAAGCTTCCCATTGTATATGGTTGAAATTATAGTTCTTATAATTTTCAAAACATCTATGTTCAAGGATTGGTTCTTAAATTATTGAATTCTTTATATTTTATAATTTTCAAAACATCCATGTCCAAAATTAACATATCAAAAAAATATTATTACTAGAACATAATGTTATTTGGGGTCATATACCCTTATAACGCTTATATATTATATGCTTTATTAAGCATTTAACATTTAAAAAGCATATCTCATTATAAATTCTTGTATATTTCTATTATATTTTTTATTATTTATAAATTATATTTTTTATTAGGTGTGACTAATATCCTTCAAACATTTAGACACCCCTTCTCTTTTTTCTAAGGAGGTTCTCTCTCATTGAGGTGTGTGAGTTATGATTTTTATAGATAATTCTATCACTATTATTATTGGCCATGTGGAAGTAAGGAAAATTTCTCCCTCAATTTGATCCATTCTTTTAAAAGACCATTTAATGAGTGATTTATAATGAAATGATGTTTTCTTGATTTTTAGTTGAAAGGGTTTTGCCAATGTATATATTTAGTAATGTGTTAAATCCATGCATCTATACTTTTTATTTTATCTATATTAATTATTATATTAATATCACAATTTATTACACAGTATCAAACTAGGTTACACTATACTAATATTTTTTATTGGTTATATAAAAAGACATATAGAACTTATAGAAAAACTCTTATTGATTGTATATATTTAGTAATGTGTTAAATCCATGCATCTATACTTTTTATTTTATCTATATTAATTATTATATTAATATCACAATTTATTACACAGTATCAAACTAGGTTACACTATACTAATATTTTTTATTGGTTATATAAAAAGACATATAGAACTTATAGAAAAACTCTTATTCTCAATCAACAGATGTGCACATGTGGCATGTTTTTCTGTTTTTTTTAAATCAATTCATTAAAGTAGAATAGAAAATGCTAATATTTTTTTGGAGATGGTATCTGAGATAATGTTTATATTAATCTTTTTTGCTCATATATATATGAAATTCTTTAAAATAATTTTTTCTCTTGCTAAAATATTTGGTCAAGTTTTTTTGTATTTACCTACCAAGAAGTTGTTTTGTATTTAACTACCAATAAGTCATAATAGCATTCAAGATAGATATACAAAATTTTATATTATGAAATATTAAATAGTTTCACCTTGTCTTGCATTATATTGCAACTAAGTTGGTCATTCATTGTGTCAGTTATCCTTAATTAGGTCATTTTATATATTATCACTTTGATTAGTAATATAGATTATGAATCTCTTTTCAACAACTAAGAAATTATATCATCAAATTTAATTAGAACATAGGGTGCAAGCAAGGAGTTGGGTCCCAATCCCATAGAAGTCTGTAGGTTGGAAAAGTTTCCCACTAGAAATGGGGGGCCAATTTTTAGGAATCAGGTGCCCATTTAGCTTCGGGGTCCCGAGGCATTGAATAAAATGGGTGCACATTGTCAGAAACATGCACCCGTTTCGCTTCGGGCCACCAAAGCAAAACAAGCACACATTTTTTACAAATTGGGCACCCAATTTGTAAAAATCGTGTGCCCGTTTTGTAAGTATATATTTTTTTTTTTGTAGCCATTTCCTCCTCATTTTTATTGTTCACAAAATGGGTGCCCGTTTTCAAATCGGACGCACGTTTCTAAAAAAGGGGCATCCATTTTGCTTTCAACGATACAAAGTGAAATGGGCACCCATTTTTTGAATTTCAAATAATGAGTGCCTGTTTCATAAAAGGTGGAGCGGGAAACAAACCTATACCTCATTTTTGGCTTTGGGTTAGGCTTGGTGGGACCAAGCCTATCCTTGGACCTCCAAAAAAATAGCTAAGGCAAAATAATATTAGATTTCTGGCTTGCCCTAATTTTTGGAGGGCCTTCCTGATCGAATTTTTTGTTGAAATGAAAACTCATTAGAGTTATCAGTGTCCTGATTTCAAAAATGTAAATTTCATAGTGATAAGAATATTTTTACTATTTTTGCATTGTTTATTAATCAAAAGTGGTACTTAAACCTAAAATACTGAGGTTTAGTAAAACTTTAATAACTTTTTTGTTTTTAGGTTTTTAGAAAAATAAACTATATGACATCAATATACATACAATTATTTTGAAGATTAAAAAATAAATTTAAAAATATGAAATTTTCATCAAATTATGGTGGTCGTACACCTGATGTTTTGAAAATATACTTTATAGTCAATTAAAAATTAATTAAAAAATATATTCAATAAAAAAATAAGAAAAAATATTCTCATCAATATGTGGTGTCTTAGGTATCTTTTCATAGAAGGATTTGCAAAAAGTCATTTATTTGCGTCAAAAATGGGTGGTTGTACACATGTGGGGTATGGTCTTGAAACAGGCATTTTAAAAACATGGTTTTTAAACATGCCTACTAAAAAGAAATTTATACCATGTGGGTATTGAAATAAATTACATATTTGAAAAGTAGACTCTGAGCACTACATTTTCTATTACTAAAGTTTTTTTAGATTCAATCTCTAAGTGCCTCAAATTCTGACATCAATTGATAGAAAATTCAAAAAACAGAGAAAACACTTCCACTTTTTGCCCAAAAGTGGGACTCAACTTTTTGCAACCACCCCATAACTAATATATATCTTGAGTCCCCTTCTACAATGGGGTTGTAAGTGTTTGTTTCAAAGGTGAAATCTATGCTTGACTCCCCAACTGTTTCCTCTAAATAACTCTTTGTATTGGATGAGGGTAAATATATCTATGTGGATAAGAAGATGGGGTTCTCTCCCACTCAGTAAGCCATTGGGTAAAAGTACAAACCCGTGGCACACTTTTAGAAAGGAAAAGGTTAACACAACAATAACTGTTCAATTTTGATGCTATAAAGTGGCATTTGTATTTTGAATTTGAAGATAATGTAAACTAATGAAATCTATAAAATTTGATGAAGTTTGAGTCTTTTTTTTTTTTTTTTTTTAAATGTCAAGGATTGATATGGTTTTTTAATTTTTGAAGTCAAATTTTTTATTGTTGAAAATCAAGGGGTTTAGTTCCTGGACCAAAAAACAAAATATAAATCAACTTATTTTTTTCTGATTTTGATATCCCTAAAAGATGACATACATATACATTGCATCAAAATAATAATAATTTTCGATGTATATTTTCTTCGTTATAACATTTTAAAGTCGAACACACCTGAATTTTACAGTTTTTATCTCCCACCATATTTTGTTTATTTAATTTTTGATAATCAAGAAAAAAAACCATTTTGGAGAAAATTCTCTCCTCTAGTGAACCATTTTTTTTTCAATTTTTTTTGAGGTGATTCAATATATTTTTTTTTGTTTTTCAAACTAGCCTCTTGTCAAACATTAGAATACCTAATTGTAGTATTTTTGAAAAATATATATTAAATCTAATCAAAACATGATAAAAATTATATGAGTAGATTCTTAACTTCAATCTCTACAAAAGGGTATTTTTTGTTTTTTTAATAAATTGAATTTACTTGTAGAATTTTATTGCAGAAGTCGGAAGTTTTAGAAATTTGTCAAATCTGGTGATGTGGCTACCACCAAGATGCCACTAAGGACATTCTGGCCAGAAGCTGACACGATCGGTCATTTGAGTGACCACACCTCTTAAACCCCATATAAATAATGATTTATTTTTTTGTTTTTAAATATGAAAATGGAGTGTGAATTAATATAATTTATTTTTGAAATAAATCAATTATTTTTGCAAATAAAAGCTGCATTTTTAATATAAAGGGGCAAAGATTTCCAATTTTTTTGAAGATTTTGGTTGAAGGCTTCTACTTTTTTCAAGTGTGTTATTTCAAAAAAAAAATTCAATTAAATAAATATCCAATATTAAAAGGATTTTTTAAGTATGTTATATTAAACTAAATATTTTTTAGATTTTATTAAACCTTATTTTTTGGATGCATAAATTGTTAAAGAAAAAATTGGATTGAAATGTTATTTACTTTTTATTTGTGGATTCATTCATGTAATTGTTCTTGAAAAATATTTTTAAATTTTTGATCCAATAATGTATTTTCAATTGAACCTTTTATTTACACATTTATGGATTCATTTTTTATTAAGATAAACAGGTTTTACAAGGACCCAAAACCCAAAGTTAAAGAGAACAACAAAAATAAGCAGTCCATAACCAACAACATAACAACCATAGAAATAGGGGTCAATCCCACGTAGTAAAAAACAAAACAGAACAAGAAAAAAACCTAAAACTCGCTAGACCAGAGATTGCATCATCTTTGAATTCTCCTGAATCACCCTCTTGTTGATATCCTCAAGCTCATCCATGATGAACCTGGAGATATTCTTCTCCTAGTTTCTGCTTATAGTCCTAGTATAGGGGTCTCTGGTGGTTTGACGTCTCGTACCCTGCAAGTTCAGTTCCTAGATTTTCTTCTTCTGTTTGATGTCAGAGGAGGGAATATTGGTGGTGGACTGAGCTCTTTGATCTGCTATCATCTTATTTACCTTTTTAAGACCCTAAGCACTGTTATTCATGGTTTCCTTGCTAATATCCACCAAGTTCTTTAGATTACCCTTAATTTCTTCCAAACTAATCTCCAACTGACCAATCCTTGATTAATGATTTTTTTTCATGGTCTTTACATCTTCTATGAGTTCCTGTTTCGTTATGAGAAGTTCATCCATTTTTCTTGGCATGGGCCTCTTAGTGAAAGTATAAATGATATCTTTAATTCCATCCTTTAACAAATTAATCTCCTTACTAACCCAAAGAAAGTAGTTCTCCTAGCTTTTGACAACACTGCTGAGGAGAATACCAAAATCAAAATATTTTTGGGTATCCTCTTGTTCCCCCTATTCAACATTAATGGGGATTCAACTTTATTTCCTTCTCATTTCCCTTGGTTTCCCCTTTTTTTTTTTGGTTTTAGACTTCTTCATATTCAGTGGCCCAGAATTGTGTAATTTGGGGTTGGGGATTTTATACTTATTGGTAGCCCATCTCGGGTGTTTGTTTCTTTAGCTTCTTCTAGTGCTAGGTGTAATATTTTGTTGGGGGCCCTCCTCTTGAGAAGGAAGGTATTCCAAATCATCCAAGACATTCATGTCCTGCAAATCCATAGCCCTACCAAACTCTTCTTCATCCATCTTTGTATCCGACACATAATGAACATCAGTGTTGGTCAGAGAGTTGGGGGGTTTAACCGTCAATGAGGGTTTAACCCCATGATTCTTAGCATATTCCATGATGAGCATGATTAGCCCCTCATACAAAATAGGGTTATCACCATTTTTGGCATGATTCGTCAAGCTATTTTCAAGAGAAGATAAAATATAGAAAGGCAGAGAAATTCTTTTGTTGTGCCTAAAATGGTTTAATATCATAAAATGGTAAGAGAAAATAATGGCATAGTGTCCATCAAGAGTAATGTACCTCATAATCACTTCGGCCATCTCTACCCGAAGTGATTGTAGGTCCTTCCTATTATAGTCATCATCCTTCATCTTTTGCACCCTTTTCCTCTCGTTATCTTTGTTGAAGAAAGTTGCAATAGCTTCTTCTATCGGCTTCCTTTCTCTGTAAAAATTATTTCCTTCCATCTGCAAACTAGATATCTCTGCGATGAAGGTTTCATCAATTCTAAACTCCACTCCAAATGTCGTGAGGATTCCTTTCTCCCAACCATTCACAAAATCTTTTGTCACTTTCAGATCATTGTCATGAAGCCTCTCAAGATATGACACAAGGCCCCCATCAGTAATCTCTATCCATAGCTCTCTGTTCTTTTCCCATTTCTCATAGGAGGTAGGTTCCATTTTGTTCTTGTCACCTCCCATGAGCAAATTACCTCTGTAACAATGGAAACCAAACCAAAACCAGGCAATGAAAAATTAAATGCAAAAGAAAGCTCTAGAAAACTTGGTTTTGGAATTCGAACAAAAATCCCACGAAAGATTATAATTCATTTGGCAATCTATCATCATTAATGCGATAGGAATGACCAAAGCATTGAACGTCCTTTCTCGTTAGTTCGTACAATTGTATCAAGAAATTTTCCTTTCCTATCCACCATTTTATGTCCACATAATCCACACCTATGTTTGTCAAGTGGTCCACTAGCCTATTACCTTCCCGATACACATGGGAGATCTTGAAATCATCCAATTTAGTAATCATGATATGGCACTCCTGAATTAAATGCTTGATTGTCTAGTTGGGCTAAGTTTTCTCACTCACACACCTGATGATATTTAGAGAATCACTCTCAAGCCAGACTTTTTTGAACCCTTATTTGATCGCCATGTGTAACCCAATGTAAGCAGCTTTAGCTTACATGTATGGATTTGTTTATATGTGTTCAAGTGCACTTTTTATTTACATGTATGGATCTCTTTTTATTTACTTGTATGCATTCATTTTTATTTACGTGTATGGATTCATTTATACGTGTTCATATATATGTGTGGATTCATTCTTATTTACATGTACATGGATTCATTTTTATTTACAAATAAACTAATGGAGTTTAAAAGACATTCAAAATAGTTGTCATCAATTGTAGAAAGTGAAAAATTAAATATTACAAAGATTGTAGAAATTTTATTTAGATAGATCAAATTTATTTTAACATTACCAACTAAGAAATAAGAATATTATTAAAGTAAGTCTTTGAATTGTTACTAACTATTGACATACTAATCCAAAAATAGTTCGAGTTAGTGAATTTGTGAAATATATTACACTAATAGAATTGATTATGACACTATTTTGTAACATATAATTTTATTTATATATACAACTCAACTTCTCTCTATTTCAAAAATTAGAGTTTAGGTTCAAATGATAAATGGATGATGAGAATGATTACTATATTAGTAATAATCTCAATGAAAACACTTCTTAAATTGTCACTCTCAATAATGTGTTTTAGAAGGAAGCAAATAATAACTTCAATAATGTACATGAATCATTATTTAAAACTATATATTTAATTATCATTTCCATAACCAATGGGAAAAATTATAGTGATCTTGAAATTCAATATGTTTGTCCACCTTACTTTTCTTTCTCTTTTTTTTCTATTTAAATGCTACTACATATACAATCCATCCTCAACACTTTTATATAACAAGCTAACACCTATCTAGCAAGTTTAAGAGTGCAAAATTATACATTGCATAATCAAAATTGTGAACAAATCATAGAGCTATTTTTTAAGAAAAAGGAAAAGTAAATTTAGTTATTTTGTATATCTAGTATGTACTAAGAAATATTTTAGACCCAGAACAATAGTTATATCTATATGTGAACTTACAAATGAAGTCTATATGTATCTAACTCTAATGTATTGCTCAACATTTAAAATAACTTGTGCATGATCAATGATTTTTTTCTTATATGGTATATATTTGTTTGTGTGTTTAGGTGTTCAATTTTGTGCAATGGGGAATAAGAGGACTAGATCAAGGTTGCATGTCGAAAAAGGGATGATAAGATGAAAGGTCATACGAAATGTAGTCAACAACAATTCGTTGATGTTCAAGATCAACCTATTAATATTCAAGAAACAACAACTCAAGTACAAGATCAAATTGGTACAATGTCAAGTTCAAATTTTTTCTTTGGTATGAAAAATTTGATGGAAATGAATGAAGATGGTCTTTTCAATGAAATTTCTTCTGAAGATATGGTACTTGAAAGCACAATAAAATTTCATTGTAAGAAAATGTGGGATGATTATTTTGAAAATAAGTTTATTATTGGAAGAACACAATTATTTGCTAAGTTATTTAGGAAAAGAGAAATGACCCCTGTTTTGGAGTTTTGGGTGTTGATAATACGAAAAGCTCACATGATATATCAGTAAAAGAAACTATAATTGAAAATTTGCAAGAAGCATTGAAATGTATTGACAACACAAGTTGAGGTGTTGAATTAAGTGATTCACGTAGAGAATTGAAGACTATGATTTCTAGTAAGAAATTGTCTCATAGAAATCAAGTTCACTCAATTTCTCAATTAATGAAGGTATCTAGAAGAACTGTTCAAAGATATATTAGGAATAGAAATATGTTAGATGAAAACATTAAAAACAATTGGGTAAATATCTGTAGGGTTCCTCGAAAAGATAGAATTTTTAAAGATGTAAAAAGACAGGTCATTGATTATTGGACCAACCACTCTCATGTTTCTTCCAATAGAAGGGACACTATACAGATGATAGATGAAGATGGTACAAAAATTTCACATCCAAAACATTTTCTAAATACAACACAAAGTGAACTATTTGAGCTTGCATTCAAGCAAAGAATTTTTAGATGTGAAGATTTGTCAAAGGATGTTTGAGAGATTGCATCCTTTCTTTGTACACATAAATAAGGTACGTGAAACTTGTTGTTGTCGAAATCATGTTGAATTTCATCTACACTTGCAATCATATAAAAAAGTCATGGCAACAATTAATCCAAATCTAGAGTCATTCCTACAAGTACAACACACTTTGTGAAATCTATTTTATGTGATAAATTAGAAGATTCAGATGAGTTCAAAATACAGTGTGTAAAAGGTGCATGCAATGATTATGGAGATTTGAGTAAGTTTTTATTGCAAACTGAGAATATTGATATTACAATGTAATTTATGTGGAAGAGATTTGAATATGAGACATACCAAACTAAATCATGAGTTGAATCCAAAAAAAATTATGTTGAAAGAGTTTGAATTGCCCTACATTGAGTTTATGACTAGATTTCATAGTATCCTATATCCACATATCCAACATTGTCATGGTGAAAGATGGCAAGCTCAACATTCGTGTGAGTCAAAGAATTGTTTTCCACTAGGTTGTACTATTTCAATTGTAGATTTCTCCGAGAACTATACATTTAGTCCTCACACAAAAATTAAAAGTTAATATTATCATTTTGAGCAAGTTGCAATATTTGTATAAGCTTGTTATAGACATGCACAATTTCAAGTGGATGGTATAGGGAGTACTAAAAATGAACGCATTGTCATCAAGGAGGTTCGTTTCTATATCAGTGATGATATGTGTCATGATAGGAGATATGTAGCACATTGTTTTGGAATGTTTTTTGAAGATATTAGAGAACGTGGGATAAATTATTCACAACACTTGTGTATTGGTAACACCATACAGGATTCAAATGAAATTGTTGAATGGTGCAAAAGTCATTTTGCTAGTTGTGATACAACATACAACAAGCGTTATTTTTGGGAAGTTAAAGGTATTTATTCTTGTGTTCAAATTATTTTAAAACTGTGTATTGAACTAGAAATGTAAATGTGTGTTTCTAAATTCATAAATTTGTAACATATATTGATCGATCAAATCCTTATAATTGTCAAACAATTAATGGTATTAGAAGTTTAAATCAAGTCATGACTACAGACATAGCAAGCCTTATGTTATTCTTGTAAGAGAAAAATCATGCTTTTGTGTTGATTGCATTGAGAACAACACAAATACTCAATGTGAGAACATTGGAGATGGATATGTTTTAAAATGGGAAATTAAACACTTACTCGCAATGCCTCCTTATGAAGATAATGAAATTATTGATATTCATGATCCTCTATATTTAACTGATTATGAAGGTGTTTCTAATTTAGTTGTTACAGGTGCGTGCGTGCATTTTTTAAAAATATATACAATTTTTTAAATTCTTATTTATTTTATTGTTCAAATAATTTATGTTATTTTTGTTTAAAATATATGTTCTCTATGTAGGTGATATTTTTGTGGTAGTTGTTTATCCTGACAATACTGAAGGTGTTGATTATTATTTTCTAATATGAACAACACCAAAATGTAAGTTATTAGAATCAGTCACCGATGGTGATGGACAACAATATCCCATCAGTTCAGTTGTTGTTGAAGGCACCTATTATCAGATAATAAAGATAGATAAAAATAGTGTAACATTTATTGATTGTATGCCAAGCCAAAAATTTCTACACTATAATCACTTAGTAATAGCGATAAGATTGCATTTGGAGACATTGCCAAAAAGAAGACGCGGCAACCAAAAGTGGAGGTTGCCTATTGAAGATCGTGAAAAAAATTTAGAGATTATAAAAGATAGGGAGGATCCATATTACATGTACCAGGAGATTTAAGTTAACTTGTCATGTTTGAACGTTTTTATATTAGATAGGTCATACTTCGATGAACTCATATTTTCTAGGACAGGATCATATATATCTATCTAGATATAGACATTCATGTTTGTTTGGATAAAGTAGATAGTTATAATACTATACATATTGCACATGGAAATTTAATTTTGTGGATGCATTTAAATTGTTAAAGAAAAAATTGTGCATTGAATTTATGTTTTATACTTAAATTTATATTTTGTGGATGCATTGAATTTGTACATGTATGTATGGATTTGAATTTTTATATGTATGTATGTGTATAGATTCATTTATATTTACATCTATGGATTCATTTATATGTGGTCTTAAGGGGTCTTAAGGGGATTTAAGGGGTCTAAAGGGGATTTATGCAATGGGGTCATAGTGCATGTACATAGTTACACCTAGATCATAGTGCATGTGTTCTATGGATGCAAAAATTGTTAAAGAAAAAATTTGTGCATTGAATTTATGTTTTATAGTTAAATATATATTTTGTGGATGCATTGAATCTGTATGTATGTATGGATTTGAATTTTTATGTGTATGTATGCATACATAGATTCATTTATATTTACATGTATGGATTCATTTATATACATGGTCTTAAGGGGTGTGTTATTTAACCAATTTGTAGCTTTGGTAAAAATTACTAAGCAATCCATGATATAATTTAAACGGTCACTCTTCAATTTGATATTTTTTTAATTGTCATTGTTTCCTTAGGACCATATATAATAAAGTTTGTAATTTCATTTTGGGGCCTAAGTATCTTGGAAAGAAGTGCAACTTATAAATTTTGAGTCGAGACACTAAATTAGAATCTATTCCCTCTTTCTCTTGTAAAGGTAGTTTAAGGCACATAAAACGAATATATATGTTAGCTATATAGAAACATTTTCAATTGTTTTGAACTTTCTTATTTAAGAGATCCATCCAAACATTTAATTATGGATATTCTTCAAATAAACCTTACTTTTAATCTATCCTTTTGTTGAAGTTTTACATTAATGTAAGTTAGTTTTATACTTTAGATTGATAAATAATAAATTAGTTTAAGGTTATTTTTGTTTAGTAGTCCATTTATCTAAGAATCTACTACTTAGAACCTAAAGATCAATGTGTTGAAACTTGATTAAATTTTTTGAAGTACTTGAGATTGAATAATAAGTTGCGATCTAGATTTAGAAAGTTATGAAATCTCAGTGATCCATATTTATAACATTTAACTTAAAATTATATATATATATATATATATATATATATATATATAATTGGAAAACTCTCTCTCTCTCTCTCTCTCTCTCTCTCTCTCTCTCTCTCTCTCTCTCTCTCTCTCTCTCTCTCTCTCTCTCTCTCTCTCTCTCTCTCTCTCTCTCTCTCTCTCTCTCTCTCTCTATATATATATATATATATATATATATCTTTGTGTGTGAGTGTGTGTGTTTAATATATATTAATTTAAACAATCGATCTATTTAGTTTATATATGTATCTAACAATTCAAGATCCCACATGAAACACAAATCATATTATCTTGAGTCATCAATCAAAATTTAAATTCTTAAGTTGTTCACAAAACCAAACAATATAAATCTTCATGAAATGTAAGATCTAGTAAATTTAAAATAGTAAGATAGAGTTCTATATAATATATAATAAAATGTAGATCTACACATGTATGTATGTTCTAAAATATATACAGATCTAGGAAATGTCTAGAAAATAAAAATATATCTATATAATAAATTTGTCTGTAATGTCTCTAGAAAATGTACATGCGCATGCACATATGTGTCAAATGAATGTATAATGGGTCAGTCGGGGCCTTGTCCTAAACCATGTCCTGGTCCCTAGGCTTGCAATAGAGTACACATGTACATGCATGTTAAAAACATTCATACATATAAATTTAAGAATGCATGGTAAAAATATCATTAATTAAACAATTTATATCATTCAAGGTATTTGATAATTCAACCTAGATTAAGAACATACATGTACATGGTCTAGAGATAAACATGTACCTGATCTCTATCATCTCCACCATGTACATGTACTCTAGAATGTCTATGAGATGAAGAGCTCAGGTGTGATCGTGTCTCAACCTACACTGTATAAATTTTGTTAGATAAATAACTTGAACCTGGAAAATTTTTTAAAATTAATTAATTAAAATCAATATCTTTCCCTTTAAATTGAACTAAAATAAATTAATTTTTAAGTTATACCTATGTCTCATGATGAATAGGTTTAGTGGTTGTCTGCAAATCTCCATACATGGATCCTAAAATAATTCCCTACAGTTCACAAATTATAATTTTAATTAAAAAATTATACCTCTAGAAATATATATAATATTTAATTCAAAATTTATAGTGAACTATAGATAGTTTTTAAATTTTATTTTTCAATTTATACCTCATTTGCAGCATGTAATGCTCGCCCGATCCTACTGATGTCAAAATCATGAAAGGAGCCCACTATAGCATCACCGTCAAGGTCTGTCTCCATAAGTAGACTAGTGTAAACCTCCCGAACTCCAGTATCAGGTGTTGACATGCGATCAAGTGATGTATGAACACTAGGAGGAGGTGTATCCTGGTCAATTGTTGTATGTCAGGGAGGGGGTGCAGGATGTGCAACACCATGCTGAGAGTCTGTAGCACCACCATGGCAAGCAGGAGTTGGTCTACCAAGTACTCATCTAACATATGTCAATGCCTCATGTAGAGGGAACCCATGCTCCATAGAAAGAACCTGACATGCATCAAAAAGATCGTTGGATAGACATGCGCTCATTTGTCACAAAGCATCTACATCACCTAGTCGTGTAGCATCCATCGATGATGGTATGTCAGATCAAACGTAGGGATCACAACTTGATGATGTATCATCAACCCAAGGAATTCTAGTATGAGAACATAGCAAATATTTGCCCACATGATTTGATGTCATCGATCAACTTGTGTTGCTATAGTAGCAATACTAGATAAAATATGTTGTCGAGTGTCATCGGTTGCACTAAATTTGTTGCATGTGACAATTCCAAATGTTTTGGAAGCACCAAAAGGTTTGTACCAACTAATGCATGCTTATTAGCAGGTTCTGGCACATTAGGTCATCTAAAATTTTGAAAACCTCCCTCTCCCCTGCCCAGCATGCGTAGCAAAATCTGTATAGTCTACATCATAGCCCAAATGGGACTCTGCAAACAATTGTTTGCAGAAAAAGAGGGGAAAATCATCCTTTTGGCACCACATATGATGAGTGGCCAATCATGTAGGATATATAAAAAGTGCCACAAGTACATCTATGCACCTAGTAGGCATATAACCCCTTGTTCTACCTTTTGACTGATAATGGGGGAACATACTCTTCACATCAATAGTAGAAACATCATCATTGTTTTTTTGCCATTTTACAATACCAGTAGCACTATGTGTAAGAGAAGAATAGAATGCATCAATGCTAATCTCATCATATGGGTTATATGTCTCAACAATGTCAATCATATGACATAGCTCATCACTAATGGTCTCTTCCCTTTCCTTATTTATACAATTAGGGGTATTTTCCCATGTGTGCTTCAGGTGATCTAAAGCACGTTGTAATGCCTGAGTGGTTTCTGCATAAAGATGTTGCCTATCATCAACAGATCTTGCATACCGACATGATGTCTGCTCACTGCCACTTGGTTGAACACTAGACTCAGATCTAGCATGATGTGAAGTAGGATGATCTAACATGATGGTATGAAATATATATAGACATTTGCATGTGCACATGTATATTACAATTTAAAAATAATTTTTTTACTTAAATAAACAACAATTTTAAATGTACAAATATATTCTAACATCTTTTTTCTTTGAAGAATATTGAAATAAAGTGTAATTTTTCAAAAAAAATGTCTAGTTCATAGATATAATTAATTATATATAACAAATTTCAAACATATATAGAACACTGTATGTAAATTAACACATAAATGATATTTTAAACATACAAAAAGATTGAAAGAAATTTAAACATCTTGAAAACATCTTAAAGTAATAAATTAAATGTCATGTTTAATAGACCTATGTGGTCTTAAGGGGATTTATGCAATGGGGTCATATGTGGTCCTAAGGGGTCACGCATGTGTGAACACATGCGTGACCCCTTAGGACTCCATATGACCCCTTAGGACACTATGTGATCCCATGTGGTCATATTGGGTCCTAAGGGGTATGTTTTACACACTAGGATGTTATAAGGGGTCATATGGGGTCCTAAAGGGTCAACACATGCGTGACCTCATAGGACCACATACGACCCCTTAGGACACTATGTGATCCCATGTGGTTGTATTGGGTCCTAAGGGGTATGTTGTACATACTAGGATGTTATAAGGGATCAAATGGGGTCCTAAGGGGTCACACATGTGTTAGAACACATGCATGACCCCTAAGGACCCCTTAGGACACTATGTGATCCCATGTGTCCTATTGGGTTCTAAGGGGTATGTTGTACACACTAGGATGTTATAAGGGGTCATATGAGGTCCTAAGGGGTCACACATGTGTTAGAACACATGCGTGACCCCTTAGGACACTATGTGATCCCATGTGGTCATATTGGGTCTTGAGGGGTATGTTGTACATACTAGGATGTTATAAGGAGGGCATATGGGGTCCTAAGGGGTCACACATGTGTTATAACACATGTATGGCCCCTTAGGACCCCACATAACCCCTTATGCCACTATGTGATTCTATGTGGTCCTAAGGGGTATATTGTACATACTAGGATGTTATAAGGGGTCATATGGGGTCCTAAGGGGTCACGCATGTGTTCTAACACATGTATGATCCCTTAGGACCCCATATGACCCCTTAGGACACTATGCGATCCCAGGTGGTCGTATTAGGTCATAAGGGGTATGTTATACATACTAGGATGTTATAAGGGGTCATATGGGGTCCTAAGGGATCACAAATGTGTTAGAACACATGCATGACCCCTTAGGACCCCATATGACCCCTTAGGACACTATGTGATCCCATGTGGTCGTATTGGGTCCTAAGGGGTATGTTGTACAGACTAGGATGTTATAAGGGGTCATATGGGGTCCTAATGGGTCACACATGTGTTAGAACTCGTGTGGCCCCTTAGGATCCCATATGACTCCTTAGGACACTATGTGATCCTATGGCATCATATGGGGTCCTAAGGGGTCATATGGTGTTGTCAAGGGTCATATGCAGTCCTAAGGGGCTACATGTGTTAGAACACATGTGTGGCCCCTTAGGACCTCATATGACCCCTAACGACTACATATGGCCCCTTACGATAGTATATGATCCTATGGGATGAGTAGGGGCCATTATGGGTCATAAGGTATTATTATGGATCATTACAATCATAAGGGGTCCTTACAGTCAAAAGGGGTCTTAAAATGGGTGTTATTGTGTCATATGGGATCTTATTTTTTATACATGTGAGGATGCTAAAATGGGTCAAAATATGTTTGTAGATTTATTAAGGGGTCGTTCATGTCTTAATAGCATCTTAAGATGTACTAGTATGTGTCCAGGTGTCCTACTATGTGTTCAGGTGTCCTAGTAAAGTTGTATATATGTGTATGTCACATTTATAAATAATTAACCATTAAAAAAAATTAACCATTAAAATGTTTAACACTAATATATTATTAAACATTAAAAAAATTTAAAGCAAAAATATTATTAAGAATTAAAAAACTAAAAAAAATACAAAATTATTATGAAAAAAACTAAATTATTAATATATTACTATTGCATTACCAAAAACACTAATCCCCCCCCCCCCATACAAAAAAAAAAAAACCCTACCTTTGAAACACTTTTGGTCGAAAGTGTTTCCCCTTTCTCCTTGCCCGCTGAGCTCTAAGTCACTCAGTGCAAAATAAGGGGTTCCATCTTTTTCACAGTTTATATAGGGAAAGGGGTTTCAATCAGAACCCCTTTGCCACGTCGGTGCCTCATGACTGCCACATTGGTCCAGTCGGATCACAAAGATTAGGTCTAGGTGCAACACAAATCCGTACTTTTACCCCATCGATTTGTGCTTTTGGTGGGAGAGTAACATCTTTTTTTTTGTTTCATTGTGTTTGGTTGTGTCTAGTGCACAGTTTTAGTCTCTAGGTTTGCTAGTGTCTGTGGTTTTTGTTGGGTCTAGTTAGTAGTAGGTTTTTTATTATGGGTTCTCACTCCTCGTGAGTCTCTGGTTTTGTTGCCTTTATTGCGGATATGTAAGTTCGGGCCTCACCCAGTTTAATATTTTCAGAACTAATATATATTATTTGGAAACACATGCATATATATTTTGATTGATGAACTAAAACCATGGTGATTGCTCCCATATATATTAACTAAAAATAATAATCTGCTTATATTTGATATGGGCTCAAAGGACAAATAGATATTGGACCAAACACACAACGAAATTCTAGTCCAGACATTCATCTGATATCATAAAATTTACTAAGAATTTACATTAGCACATACATAGTAACTAGGAATTAATCAAAATCTTGGTAACACCAAGCCAAAAATGAGACACCTAAAATGGAGAAAAATAAAGTCACATGTTCATTCTCACTTTTGAGGGGCATCCAAGACATCAATGAGAGTAGAGATATATTCTATACCATACCTTTGGCCCATTTCAAATACCTTATTTATGAAATTGATGCTTTTTTTTGTATTCCTTCTACTTTATTCGCTCAAATTAGGCCAAGAGGAGATGACAAACTAGTGTCATTCCACCAAATCCCCAGGCTACACTAAGAGTTTGTCAAAGTTAGTAGGGATAGAAACTCTATTAACATACCAAGCAATTTTAAGTACCTCCTCCAACCCACATAGAAAATGCTTATTAATGATCAACAAAGTAAAGGTTACACCAAATCCTTAGGCTCACTTAGATCCAACAAAACAATCATGAAATTAGTGGCTATTTCTTGATTGACCCTCTATCTGTGCTCAAAGCACAAGAATTTATCACTTAGGATACAATGAATCACCATTAAAATCAATCCACTATGAGTTTTGAATACACTACAAACACTTCTCAAAAACTAAGCCAAGGAAATCCATCTACCTTTGAGAGCTAAGTAGATAGATGTGGCTCTCAATTTCCAACATTAGGATGTGGTTAACCAAAAAAAAATGCATAACAAAGGAAATTTGCATCCATGAAATAAGCATAGCATTGAATTAATCTGTGCATGTAAAGCTAGTGAAAGGAGATGTGGCATGAACAAAACTTGTGAAGATTCACTTGAGTTGGCATACTTTCCAAAACCAACCCTTCCACGATATCACATCATGATTACCCTAAACTGACCTTCTTCCCATAACAATCCTATTATTATTTGATGACAAAAGTGAAAGACATGTGAAAATCATCTTAACAACAAACTTCACATCATTGTTTAGAATTGCATTGACCAAATACTTAGCAACCATGTTGACTTTCCGATAAACATGATTGATTTTATAACCATCCAAATTTATAAAAAAGAAAGCACATAACTCAATAAAGAATTAAGCTTTTAACTCTGAGATTTTTTTGTTCTAACTAGATTGATCACTACACTTGAATCACCTTCAATAGCTACATTATTGAGATTCAATTTAGAACACATCTATAATTCTAAAATAATGGCTTGGAACTCAACCTTGTTGTTTGCCCCAATCTTAAACCTTTTTGAAGCAATGCACATGACATTGCCATTCCAATATCTTATTATGCAACCCACTCTCGACTTAATCAAAAATAAATTTTATACACCCTTTAGGAGGTGCCATGTATCTTGTGTCCCTCTTGCTTTCTTTGGAGAGATTTAAAAACATATATAAAATTGGATTCCTTAAAAAATGATAAAGGTCGTGATTTTTAAGAAGGATCGTGTCTTTCGAGGTAGATAGTTTTTAAACCTCGTGATAAGTGACGACAAACATTAGATGAAGACTTTAACATGCATAAGTCGCAATCCTTACATAATGTGGGTGGATTCGACAGTCCAGAAGAGAAAACGTTTTGGTTTCAGCAAAGAAGACAAAACCTCATTCAGGAAAGAATAGCAGTTGCAGACATATTTTTTCAGAAAAAGTTTCACTGCCTACCATTCAAATGATAAAGTGGAAGTCTTTGTTGCATTCACATCTCACTTTACTTCAGTAATGAATAAATTTATTATTATACATAGTGAAAAAGTTCATTAGAGTGGGTGTTCAACCATGGATCTAATATGTTGGCAAAGTTATCTATATATGTATTTTTTATTTATTTCTATTATGTTGTTGAAGTTATTTATACATTTGTCTTTTATTTATTTCTAATGTAATTTAAGATTGAGTGAAAAATCAATGACAGGTACATTAGAAGGGTCATTAAATCTATGGACAACACTTAATAGTTTTAAAAAGATGTATAAAGTTATTTATCTATTAAGATTATTTTCTCTATAACAATAAGAATTGAATCCATTTGTTTTACTAACATTAGCACTATACCCCTTTCAAAAATTCATATTACTTGTATTATGACCTTGTTATATCTCAGACCATTGAATGGTAAAGAATCCAAGATTAAGATATATCATAAAAGATTTACATCTTGCAATACAATCAAAATTACACATGAGCTCTTTAATACAAATGAATGTTTGGTATGTAATTTGGTTAATTCTTTATTCATTCAAATTATAATAATTAAATATTCCAAAAGCCTTTGCCAATATGAAAATAGACTATAAAGTGAAAGCTCTCAAAGTAGTGAATTATATTTAGCATTCCTTGACTCCCCATTTTAAATCATATTGAAAAAAGTATAGTACACAAAATAATTATGCCATAAGATAGAATAGTTCCATAACTACTATATATTCTAATAAAGATTCAATTATATTTATAAGGTCAATAGAAAAATAAAACTTCCTTGAATGTCCAAATCTTTGTAACTCTATTGAAACAATCTCTAAAACACCAAATCAAAGGCAAATTTAAACTAGAATGTGGGACCCTCCATTGGAATACGGATAATAATTGAATAATCTCAATGATCAATAGTCATGATTTGCCACATTTTGAAACTTCTTTATCATTAAAGACAAGGATTTGCCTTGGTCTTTCTTTTTTAAGTTCTTGACATATCCTCTATGTGTTTTGTTTAAAAAAAAGTAAATGATTCAACCAATCTTTGTCCACATTAATTTTTTTTTTTAATACAGTATAAAAGTTAAATTTAAAGACCACATATCCTTTTAAGATATATATACAAATAATTGAGGTTGACCCATGTGTCTAGAGATATATTGATAAAATAATTACATAGATTAACATATGTAATAAAGTCAAGATTTCTCTTGGTTGTGTTCTTATATAAAATATTATAAGATAGACACATAAAATACTAATGAGTAAAATGTGTTGAAAAATATAGAGGTTTAATAAAGTCAAGGTTTCACTCCTTGGGATGATACCATATGAAGATTTTATAATATAAATATGGGTATGTGCGGGATCATGGTGTGTCAAAACAGGCCTTTAAGTGACAATGAAATTTCAAAAAATCGGAGTTATACAACTTGACATGAAAATTTGAATAAGTTGTGAATATTATTTTTAAAATATCTAAGAAGAGAATCTGTAGAAAATTGAATGCAGTTTCTAATCTACTACTTGTTTTTTAGGGAAAAAAAACTATTTGATGAAAACTTCAAATTTCAATGTAGTGGTACTAAAATTTTAGGAAAAAGATAAGAAGTAGGCGTATGTTTGACCACCCTAATCAAAATCAAATCATAATATTTATTTATAAGATTTATAATATAGGTATTAGACTCATGTCCGGATGTGACACATATTTTTTTATAATTTTTTATAAAGTAAATAATTATTTATGAATTTTTTACTACAACTTTTTCAAAAATTCAGAAACTCCTACGTCTAACCACCTTAACTTGGTCAAAACCTTATGAAATTCAATTTTTTTTAATTTGTCCCTATAGTAGATGAAGCATAGGATGTGGTGCATATTTCGGATTCAAAAATTGTTATATTGTTTGAAAGTTATGAGTGTTTTTCAATTAATCTATCAATCAGGACTTTTGTTAGAATTCAATTAGAAAATAAATAATAATCATTTATTAAAGTCGAAATAAGACAAGCCTTATATTGTTGGAAAGATGAGAATGTCCTTAAAAAAACCCTTTTGTTTTATCATTTTTTGCTATAAAAAAAGTCGCCAACCACTAGTGTAAAGTCTGGAAAATCAAGGAATACTGAAAAACATGTTTTTTAGTTGACTTTCTAGGCTTGTCACTTCCAAGCCAAATCCCAAAGCAAACTTGAGCCAAAATTAAAAATTAAAAATTTGTAAAACAAAAAACGAATATCCGGTACAATTGGATATCCAATTTTAATAAGTAAAATCAATAACTAAATTTGCACATAATTAATCTATTGTTTATTAATATACAATATATTAATTTATAAATAAATTAGTATATGATATTAGAGAGAGAGAGAGAGAGAGAGAGAGAGAGAGAGAGAGAGAGAGAGAGAGAGAGAGAGAGAGAGAGATTGTGTTCTATGACCCCCTAGGTGTCAAATTTTTGTAAGCAATATTAGCACTACTTTTTATATTATAATTGTATGTGGGAAAAGCGGGTCGATAGAACTTAAAATGTGAAAAATGAAGCCTAAGGAGCCTTGCTCACGCACCCATAGGACTTCTTGGTGTAAGCTATGGAGTCATGAAGTATGGCTCAGCTTCCCAAGGTTGGTTCCATGGTTCTCTATAACCAATGTCTTTGCTCTCAGATCACTGAGCAAAGTGGTTTAGGGATGACAAATGCAAGAACGAGGGATGCTTTGGTTGATTTTAAGATGAAATGCATCCTAAAATATGCATGATCCTATAAATGCAATAAACTAGATTATAAGATGACAAGATTAGTAGCAAGACTATCCTAGCATGATATACTAGTCTATGATTAAGCTAAATGATAAAGAAAATACTCTAAACATGCATATTTAGATTAATTCCTATTGAAAAGAGAGGCTAAATGATGAGCACAAATGATATATTAAAGCTTGAATGGATTTTAGTATAAGTATGATGCTAAAGACTTGGATCATTAAAATGGAGGATGGAGAGCTCTATTTATAGCAAAAATAGGGCAATGAATGGCCAGGATTGAAAGAGGTAATCAAGGGTTGAGTTTGAAAGTTGGGAATCCATGTTCACAATTTTCACCAATGAAATGGTGACAATTGGAAACATAGGGTTGGTTGAGAGGAGGTGTAAGAAGCATTATATGCTTGAGAAGACCTCATGGTTATCTTAGGGGGTTATGGTTAAGTTAGGATTTTCCATTGGATAAAGGTTTTATCCAAAGGATAAACTCTTGTGCAAAGGATAACCATGGTCAAAGCAATAAATGCTTGATGAGACCCTTGGGTTACATGGAGGTTGAGTTTCGGGAAATTCTTTAATCATGCTAGAGGGTTGAGTTAACCATTAATGGTTTGGGAGACTTTCAAAGTTAAGTGGTTGAAGACTTTAAGGGTTTTCAAAGACTTTGAGGGTTTGAGAAGTGACTTCCCCTTGCTTAGGGATGTGACAAAGTTTAGGAAATGGGTTAGGTTAATTTAGAAGTGATTAGAAGAGTCTAGAAGGGGTTAGGAATAGGGTTTAGGAAGCAAGTGGGAGATGTAGGATTTTGCAAGTGGATGGAGGGATAATATGATTTAATTGAATAAAATGAATTTAATTCAATTTGGTTGCAATTGGAGAAATTAAATAAATTAGACTTATTCAATTTTGGATAAACTATTTAATTAAATTTGAATTTAATTAAAAAGTGGATAGGGGATTTAATTGAATAAAATGATTTATCCTATTAAATGGCAAAAGAGGTCTAGTGAATTTAATTAAATAAATGGAGTAATTTACTTAATTAAATAGAGGAATGTGAGTAATTCAATTAAATTGGATTTAATTAAATAGAGAAATGAACATAAGATATTTATTTAGGAATATGTTCATTTTTATACGTCTACATTTTGCCCCTCTTTGAAGTGACATGTGTGCACATGTTAATTCAAAGAAAATGATGTGTCGTCATGATTTATGATCAAAAAAAAAATTATGTCGTTTTGAGATATGCCATGCCCCAGTTTTGATATTTGATGTTGATAACGCCCCCTCGGGAGATGAATCAAAATTTTGGAAAATTTGATTTGACTTGATAAGTGTGTTTGCATTGTAAAATGTTGGCTATGTGGAATGCTAATAATTGATTCATCTCCTAATATGGATGTGTGCGAGGGTACGAGGAAGACCACGAGTGAATTACATGCTCAATCCCCTAACCCTAATTTTATTTCACCCTATAAAAGGGGAAAAGTGCATTGTTTTGTCTCATTTGTGCTTGTTGACTTTGGAGAGAAAGACTTTGGGAGAGAAGACAAGATGCCTATCTTGTATTCTACACATCAATTTGAGCACATTCGGAGGTATCGGAGGCCTGCTGCGTATGGACCACCAGTAAGTCGGCCTTTTTTACCCCTTTTTGATTTTTTATTTTGTCATTTTTGGTCATGTTTTGAATTTTGGCATGCAGTTTTTTTGGTTTAGCACATAGGGGTCGTTGGTTAGCGCATACAAAAAATTTTGTAGCGCATAAGGGTTGCATTTTTGGGTAGTGTCTGAAAACTTAGGGTAGTGCATAAATTTGCTATGTTAGCGCACATATTTGCTAGGTTAGCGCATAAATGTAGCTTAGCGCATTAGGGACATAGGGAGTCACATGGGTAGGGGTAAGTAGCATGTAGGTTAGACCTAGCACATAGGGTTAGATAGGTAGTGCAGACGTAGGATAGGTTAGTGCATGGGATAGGTTTAGCGCATAAGGTAGATTAGATGGCGCATTGGAAGAAATAGGTAGCGCATAGAGTTAATATAGCGCGTGGGGTAGATAGGATAGTGCGTGGAGAAAACAGGTTAGCGCATAGAGTCAATCTAGCGTGTAGCCAAATTTAGTTAGCGCATGCGGTCGGTTTTGTGAGAAAAGATGATTTGCAAGTGAGGAAAATTGATAGGATAAGGTCAATTTTGCTGGGATAGGTGTAAATGTTTCATTTCTATGTTTGCTGTCATGATTTTGATAGTTTGTCCAATATAAGTGTCGATATATAACTTGGTTTGTTTTGCAATTTTTTTAAGTTATTCATAGATATTGATGTGGATTTGATATAAACTTGATTTGATTTGCATTGTTTCAAGTTAATATATGTGGAGCTTGATTTGTGTTACAAGTTGATATGATTGTGGAACTTGAGTTGTTTTACAAGCTGATATGGGTTGGAAACTTGAGTTGTGTTACAAGTTGATGTGATGTGGGGACTTGAGTTGTGTTACAAGTTTGATATGGTTTTTGAAAACTTGAGTTGTGTTACAAGTTGATATGGATAGATATGATGTGATTTTGATTTTGATATCTATGTTTTGATGAGGAAACTGATATTGGACTTGTTCTGTTGTTTGATAGGAGCGATTGGGAGTGGTTCAGTCATGCAAGTGGTTCTTGAGATCATGGGCATTGATACCACGGTTGGCACAGGTTGATCTAGACATTATTGAGAGATGCGGCTTGATGCGGCCTGTTTTTCCTATTAGATATGCCTCGGTTTACTGTGAACTAGGGTTTACTTACAGTGCTGCAGAGAGGTGGCACAGTGACACAAATACCTTCCACTTTGCCACAGGGGAGATGACAGTGACCCCAGAGGATTGTTACCGGATCTTGCGCATACCTGTAGTAGGTGCACTACTACCCTATGAGCAGTCAGAGGAGGGCGGGACAGAGGCACTTCGCTAGTGGATATGAGATTCCGTGGCAGGAGTTTCTGGATTTGGACTATGCGCCTCTTCCATCGGTACTGGTAGGTTTTGTAGGTGGTTTTTTATGTCCTGGCTGCTAGTCGAAGGGACTTTCTATGGGATGGGGACTGGTGCTGGAGGAGATGGTGACACAGGGCTGCAGGTTCGCATGGGGATCGGCTATGCTAGCCCATTTGTATAGGGACTTGCATGAGGTAGTATACCTAGGTTACGACAATTTGTCAGCTGGCGTGACACTTCTACAAGTATGGTGTTGGGAGCACATTCCCGCAGCTAGGCCATTGGTGGATAGAGATAGGCCTGTTGGACATGCCTATGCATATGGATACATGGGATTAGTTGTCCAGTGGAAGTTGGGCAAGCTAGAGCATTGGACGAGGGTATTGGATGACATTGATACAGTCGTATGGCAACTGTATACAGGTTGCGAGGTATGAGCCGAGGATGGGCTGGAGATGCCATATGTCTTCATGACCCGATTTTTGATAGGGAGGAGCCCTTTTGTGATCGAGAGATTTTTGGTTACGAGAGTTTTGCAACAGTATGGTCGACAGCAGGGGATACCACAGGGGACCTGTTTGTATGCACACCGAAGGTAGGACATACCAGATTGGGGCCCGACTATTAACAGTGCGACAGTCGTAGAGGAGTTTGTGCAGCTAGTGAGCCAGATATGGGACTATGCCCCTAAGATTTTGGACCCTAGGATGATGGATGAGTTTTCTCGATTGTTTACAGCTTGTATCGTGGCGAGGATATTAGATCCAGTGGAGATGCGGCCTGCTTTTGATGATGATGAGGATGAGGGAGGTGGAGATGGGGATGAGGGAGGTGATGGAGGAGGTGGAGGAGGACAATGAGGGAGAGGAGATCGGGGGAGGAGAGGAGGCAAAGGTAGAGATGGGGGTGATAAAGGGGTGGAGAGAGCAGTTTGATGAGTTGTGTTGGATAGAGGTAGAGGAGGTTTGGCTATTGGAACAGGGGGTAAGGGGAGAGTGACAAAGGTGATAGCAGTAGTGGGAGGGACTGATGAGGTGAGAGGACCAGCCCAGAGGAGGAGGATTGATGTGTTACCTCCACCAGCACCGAGGATAGGTAGAGGGACAGGGGGTACCCCTTCACAAGTACCCCTATGGGTCTGGATTTTGACTCATGTGGAGGACGCCCAGATTAGGACCCTATAGGTGATAGTGTAGCAGCTACAGGCATAGTTATTAGCGCATCAATGTCAGATTACGCAGCTGACCACTGAGCGCGACACTGAGATAGAGCGACGGGGTCAAGCAAAGGAGCTCGCAGCGAGCGTGCAGAGAGCAGCAGCAGGTGGTCTGATGAGGGACACCTTGAGAGAGCTAGCTTTGAGAGCCTAGGAGGAAGAGTACTACCATCGACATTATGAGACGGTGGTACCTAGGGAGCATCGGGTGTAGAGTTTTACGCAGTCAAGATCGAATCGATCTCGAGAGACTAGATCGCGGTCAAAGAGAAAAGGCGTGACAAGGCCATCGAGACATGATCCACCTGGAGATCTAGGGGCTGGGACTTCTGCGGCAAGACCATCTCCTTCAGGAGATAGTCATACTTGAGAGACGATGTCTCCATTTGTATTTTTGATCATTGTTTTTGTTGTACGGGGCACAGACATGGCAAATATTGTACATTTTGATAATTTTTGATATATATATATATGACACCATTTTCTTTGATCACGTGATGTGTTATGGATGCATTCTTTCTATATGCTTGTGTTTATTTTATGGCAATGCAATGCTTAGATAGATGATATGATGAAGTGAAATACAATGATGTAAATGTATGATGTTCATGAGATGTATCTTGAAAATGAGATGTATGATTTAATATGCAACTAATTGTAAAATGATATGCAACTAATTGTAAAATGATATGCAACTAATTATTTTTGGAGCATCCTCATTCTGCATTTGTCATCCGATATAACCACATGTTATTTGCTTTCGATATATGTATCATCATTGAGCATGGATTGATCTTTGGATATGTTGAAAATTTATACAAGCATAATGGTATAATTGAACCATGATAACCTAAGAAAAATTTACATGATGTTTGATTTTGCAAGATAGCACAAGCGTCAAGGTATAATTGAACCAGGACGACCAGAGTGCAGATTGCATATAAATAGACAAGATTAAACCATTTGTATGCATAAAGTGGAATCATGTCTTTAGTGATATGTTGTGAATCACGTCTCGAGACAAATATCTACATAGTACAAATGATCGCCTCACAGACAGAAGACTAAGAAAATATTGGAGTTTCTCGATGTTCTCTAGCTTGGAAGCGTTGTTGAGAAAATTTAGAGAATCCAATAATTCAAAAAGTTTAAATGCAAAAATAGTCAAGACTTTATGCAAAATGCAACATTTGGTAATTCAGAAAATCATCCATTGTATTTCTCTTGTGAATCTTTTATCAATCGATGTTTTGATTTGGGTTTGTGTAAGTTTTTGTTTGTTGGACATGATGCTCTAAGTTTTGCAAATAGTCTTGACGGTTTTGAACATGCTTGTAAGTTTTGATGTTTATTGTCCCTAGCTAAGTGTACCTCTCGATGCGGGTATGTACAGTGATTACCAAGCCATGGTAAAATGTGGTGAAAGGATGGATAAATCAAGATAGTGACTACGCTAAGTATGTCCTAAATGGATATTTGCTAAGTGTCGGGCAATGGCCGATAGTGTTTTACCACGAAGATGTGGATATAGATAAAGGAGTTGTCCTTTCACAATAGCGCCTGTTACCAAGTTTTCACCAGTTGCTTTTATTGTACCTTTTTATTTGTTTTTCCTTGATTTTTTTATTTTTTGATTATTTTTGACTTTTTCCGTACATTAGACTACTCAAGTGTAGTATTTCTTCAGATGAATGTTGTTAGTTGGTTCGTCAAGCACATCTCCTTCTGAAGTTGTTAGCTGATAAGCACCTGATCCATAGACTAATATGATGACATAGGGGCCTAACCAGTTAGGCTCAAATTTCCCTTTCTTTTCTCGATCTTGTTGATTTCTTGGATTTTTCTTGAGGACTAGGTCATCAACTTTGAAATTTTGAGGAATGACCTTGTGATTGTAGCTTTTGCACATGTGTTGCTTATATGCTTTGAGATGAGTGTAAGCATGCTGATGTCTTTCATCTAATAGTTCCAGTTTTTGTAGTCGGTTGACTCGATACTCTTCATCTGGGATTAAGCCTTTTAGAGAGACTTTGAGAGATGGAATTTCTACCTCTAGGGGTAAAATAGCTTCTGATCCATAGACCAATGAGAAAGGTGTTGCTCCTGTAGGTGTGCGGATGCTAGTTCTTTATGCCCAAAGTGTTGGATTGAGTTGTACATGCCAATCTTTGCCTACATCATTCACTGTTTTCTTCAGGATTTTCAACATTGTCTTGTTGGATGCTTCTGCTTGACCATTCCCCTATGGATAGTATGGTGTAGAGAACCGATGTTGTATTTTGAATTGTTCACATAGTTCTTGGACATCTTGGTTTTTGAAAGGTCATCCATTATCGGTGATGATGGAGCTTGGAATACCATATCTACAGATCAGATAGTTTAGGATAAAAGAGGCAATTTGTTTTCCAGTCATTGTGGTCATGGGGACTGCTTCTATCCACTTGGTAAAGTATTCTATTGCAATTATAATGAACTTATGTCCATGTGAAGATGAAGGATAAATTTTTCCGACCAAGTCGAGTCCCCACTGACAAAAGGGCCAAGATGTTGTAAATGGCTGTAGCTCCTATGTTGGTGTATGTATCAGATTGCCATGGATCTGGCATTTAGGACACTTTTTTGCAAAATGATAAGAATCTTTTTCCATTGTTGGCCAATAATATCACATTCTTAGAAGCTTTTTAGCAAGAGTAGTCCCACTTGAATGTGTACCACAGATACTTTTGTGAAGCTCATGTAAAGCGGAGTCAGATTCATTACGATCAAGACAATGAAGAAGAGTACCATCTAGACCTCGATGGTACAAAGTATCAGCAGTAAGGGTATAACGGGCGGCTTATCGGATAAAATTACACTTTTGATTTTGAGATAGGTCAATGGGTAGGATGTTGTTATTTAGATAATTATATATTGGTCCATACAAAGGGGAATCCGAACCAGTCAAGGTATAGATAACATGGGATTCAGAGTGGTCCTAGGCTGGGGAGAACAGTTGCTCTACTAGAAACTCATAACGACTTTGTTGCTCTAGAATCTGTAGTAATGAAGCGATAGTAGCCATTGCATCAGTTTCTTTGTTGTTTAACCTTGGCATTTGTTTGAAGGTGATGTGTACAAAATACTATTTGAAGTCATCCACCATTCGTTTGTAGGGTAGTAGCTTGTCATCTTTTGTCTGATAGTCGTTGTTGATTTGATTGATGACTAGTTGTGAATCTCCGTAGACCATTAACTCCATGATTTTCAATTCTACAGCCATTTTGATGCCTATAACCAATGCCTCATATTCAGCCACATTATTTGTGCATGGAAACATTAGCCTATATGATCTTGGTATAGTGTGTCCTTCAGGAGTGATAAATAGAATTCCAACACCTGAACCATGTTGTGTGTAGGATCCATCAAAGTATAGGGTCCATTGCTTGGTAGAAATAGCAAGAACATCTTTGTCCAGAAATTCAATCTCCATAGTTTGTTTTCCTAGTAGCGGTACTTCAGCTAGTTGATCTGCAATTGCTTGTCCTTTGATAGCTCTTTGTTCTGTGTATTGGATATCAAATTCACTAAGAATCATGACCCATTTAGCCAATCAGCCTGTAAGAGCTGCCTTGCTGAGTAGATATTTGAGACGATCAATTTTTGCCACTAGCTTAATTGTGTGTGCTAGCATATAATGTCAGAAATTTTGAGAAGAGAAGACTACTATTAAACAAGCCTTCTCAATGAATGTATAGTTGATTTCATAGCCATTCAATGTCCTGCTAATGTAGTATATGGCTCGTTCCTTTCCTTGTTGATCTTCTTGTGCCAATAGTGCCCCAGTGATATATCTGATGTTGAAATGTATAAAATGAGTGGCATTCCTACTATTGGTGGTACTAGAACTAGTGGGTTTATTAGGTACTGTTTGATTTGATAAAAATATTTTGCACACTTGGCTTCCCATCTAAAAGGTACACTCTTATGTAGCAAGTGATTGAATGGTAGACTTTTATTGGCTAGTCGAGCGATGAATTGCCTGATTGATTGAATTTGTCCTTGTAGAGAGCTGAGCTGACTAATATTCTTTGGTGGTGGCATCTCCATAATGGCTTGTACCTTTGCTGGATCCACTTCAATACCTTTAGCTAAGACTATGTAGCCTAGTAACTTGCCTGATGTAACCCCGAAGACACACTTCTTAGGGTTGAGCCTGACTTGGAATTTTTCCAGTCGATCAAAAATCTTTGTTAGGATGCTAAGGTGTTTAGCTCTGGTGAAGGATTTAGCTAGTAAATCATCCACATAGTCTTCCATGAAGGTATGCATCATGTCATGAAAGATTTTTGTCATTGCTCATTGATCATTGATAAGTAGCTCCTGCATTCTTTAAGACAAAAGGCATAACATTCCAATAGTACATTCCCCAAGGACAGGTAAACACTGTTCTATCTTGATCTTCTGGGGCTATTTTTATTTGATTATAGCCTGAAAAACCATCCATTAGTGAGAGCATTGCATGGCCCGTTGTGAGGTCTACAATTATGTCAATACTGGGCAAAGGAAAGTTGTCCTTTGGACAAGCTTTGTTGACATCTCTGAAATCAGTGCAGATTCTGATACTACCATCTGGTTTTGATACTGGTACTATGTTGGAAATCCATTCTGCATAGTCGATGGGTCAAATGAATCCGACATCTAATAGTTTCTTCAGTTCATCTTTGACCATGAGTGCCACCTGTGGATTCATATTTCATAGTTTTTGCTTGACTGGCTTAATTCCTGGAGAGATGGACAAGTGATGCATGATTAAGTGTGGATCAATTCCGAGCATATCTATGTATGATGAAGCAAAGTTAATTTTCTGTTCTTTAAAAAAAATGATAAATGTTGATCTTTCCTCCTTTGTCAGAGATTCTGCCAGGTGTATGTTTTTGGATGCTTCTGTAGTACCAGTGTTGATTGATTGAATGGGCTCAATCAATATGGGTGATCGCTCATGAAAATGTTCAGGAAGAGTATCAAGTCTCCCATCTTTAGGTGCCTTAAAAAGGATTTCAACCTCAGATGCATCCTTTATTTTTACTTTTTTGTGATCTAGAGGTGCCATTGACTGGTTTTCAGTATCAGATCTTTTATTTGGTTCATTTTTGCAACTGAGAGACTTGGCACTCCCTTGTTTGCAGACATCGTTATTTCGTTCACTGGTAGAGCCTATTTTTGGGTTAATGGTACATAGGTAGTGGATAATAGATTCGTCATTTGGAAAAATTGGTATATCATGTTGGTGTAGGAGCACCTAGCTTCATTCTCAGCTTCATTCTCAGCTTCATTTTCATCTCAAGTTTGATTTTTGTTGTTTTAAGTTGGACAGTAGTTTAGGATGTTTTTGAATTTTTTCTAGGTTGTTTTGATGAGTTTTGAACTCATTATGGGGTTTTGGTTTCTTGTTTTCATCTTTTTGCTCAAAGTTGCTAGTTTGGTGTTGCCTGTCAAAATGATGGAAAAATGAGTTTTTTTTGTGGTTTTTGTTTTGAAAAGGTTTTAGACATGTTTTATGCTTGGTTTTAAGGTATGAGAAGTATTTTTAGGTGAGGATTAGTTTTGGAGGTCAATCTTGCATTTTCTAGGCACCAAAAGTTGTCATTTAGGCATCAAAATGTCAAAATTAAGTGCCCTTGGACATGTACCTGTCCATATAGGAGGTTAACCAACTTGGAGAGGTATTTAATCTCCTATTTTAACTATTATAAGGGTTGATTATTAGAAGTTAAGAAGCATTTTGCAAACTTACACTAGTTTTTTGGGTTTTTCTCTAGTTTTTGGCTCCACGTGAACAACAGTCTGTACACCAACTATACTTGGCCATACTGTTCTTGCATTTTCAGTTTCTAATATGTTTCCTTCAACTTTTCCCTTTGGTGGCATTTGATTTTATCAATTTTTGAGTTTGTGGCAAAATTAGTTTGATTTGACAGTTTCACTACCTTGTCTAGGAATTGGCAAGGATGCTTGACCAACTTGGTTTCTTGGCATCCTAAAATGCTTATGGCTTCCCAAGAACTAGTTGGTAAAATTGTAGACTATGTAAATAAATGTTTTGTTTTCAAGAATTCAGGTGTAAGGAGTTTTTGTGGCCATTAAGCCCTAGGCAAGTGTGCCATTTGGCTAGGGTCTTGAAGGAATTGAATGCTTTGCTTTACTATAGCAAGTGCATTTAAAAGTTGAACAGACTTGCCTTGATGAAGAAGTTTGTATGCCAAGGCAAAGAGGCTTTCTAAGCCATGAGGAGATTTTTTGCAAGTTTACTTTGTGAAAATAATGTAAAAAACAATGAGTCGTTGTTTTAGACTCAATTTTCTTGCATTAGCCTACTCTCCATCATGCATTGGAGCTTGTAAGGTTGTTATACCTATTTCTAATTGCTTGTGAACAAGCACAAGGAGTTTTCTTGATGTTAACTAAGGGTTTGAAGTTGCCAAGATCAATCAATGAGCTTTGAGGCAAGACTTGAAATGCAAACTTGCTGTCACAGTCAATTAGGACTAAGTTTTTACTTTTTCCTTGAAGTTATACATGTATTCTTCTCCTTCCAAATGACAGGTATGAAGGACAATAAGTCAAAAAAGATTGAGCCTTGTTAAGGAGCACTAAACAAACTTTTTGTGAGGAGTTCTAATAGTGAAAGTGCAGGTCACAGTGAACTACAAAAAAAAAAACAGTGAAAGACAAAGGGGAAACAACAGTCAGCTTGACAGTGAAATAAACCATTTTTTTTTTGTAATTGCCTAATGCTTGTATAAAGGGATAACAAGATTCCATTTATTTCTAAATGATAGGCATGCTTACATGTTGAATGTAATTGGTTTTGTTTGCAAATCAAGTGTTTGAAAGAGGCAAAATTGGAAAAGTTGTAAAATGTTGCATTTTTCTCATAAGCAACTTTTTGAAAAAAACTTGTTCTTCAAACTTTGAAGTGTAAATATTCTTTTTTGTGGCTTAAATATTCAGTACTATGATGGCACTAAGTTCTCTTTTCCATATTGGAGGTTTATAGGTTGAATCTTGGTTTTTCACCATCAAAACCCTTCAAAGCCCTCCTTTTTCACCCATTTTTGGGACAGTCATGGAGAAGCCCTGAGAGACCCTAAAACTTTATGAATCTTCAATTATTCCCAAAAGGGTATCCAAAAATGTAAATATTTTGTTCTGAAAGTCCATCGGTTGAACAGGGTGAGCACAAAACCTCTAATGGAGGGTTAATTGCCTAGTAGCCCGTTTTAGGCCTAAAACCAAGTTTTTGTCAAATTAGGTAAGCAAGTGAAGGTTACAAAGCATGAAATCCAACAAAACAAGTTGAAATAGGTCAATCTAACATGAATTCAGCCTATTTGGTGAGTTTGGCTTCATAAGATGGTTTTGGAGCCCTTGGAAGGATGTCATCAAACTAGGGAGTTGGAGCTTTTGAGTAGCCAAGAAGAGTTTGACATAGGGAGGTGGAGCAAGGTGAGTTGTTAGACTACCTTTGATCTATTTGCACTCTGACCTTGGTGTTTAAACCTTGAAAATAGTAAGGAACTTTTACCAAGCAAACATACTAGCCGCTTAACAACCACCCATCACTATCCTCCCTATCACATGTATTTCGGGTTCATCCCAGTCAATGAGGTCAGGAAAGATAAGTGGTAAGGAATCATTTGGTGGATCAAGTTTTGCTATTGTAACTGTTAAGATAGAGGTTTCATCATGATTGGTTCGGGTGTTAAAGAAGTTCAAGATTCCGTTGAGGTCTTCGATGGTATCATCCTTCGTATAGACTTGTTCATAATATTTCTACTCACTTTCCTTAGTGTCATAGATATTCTGTGGTCCAAATTTAGGTAGTTTAATTTTTGTGTTATGCTCTTCTTGAGAAAGGGATATGGAACTAGTATTTTTAGTGGTATCTTCAGTAGCATTTGAGCAGCTACCCCATTCATATTCATTGGAATCAATCTTAGAGTTATCATCCCAGATCTTTTCAGTGTTGTAAACAGGTATGTTGTATGGTGAAAATAGATCTTTGATGATTGATACCAGTTTGCTGGCTTTTTTTGATTCTGTGTCAGATCCTGCTTCTATTCTTTGCATTTGTTCTTAGACTATTTCTTCCTGGGGAGGAATAATGATATCAGGAGGTAGTTCTGCTTTTTTAGATATTGGTGTTTTAATATGAGCTACTACTGCAGATATGGCTTTCTTGTGATTGAGGAGTTTCTCCTAATGTTGCTTCTATTCTTGACATTCACAGTCCTTGCAGATTGTTTCTGCTGACTCAAATAGTGCTTCTTGCCAGGATTCTTCTTTGTACTTCTTCTTTGCTTTCCATTGAGGTTTTGGATTCTTGTGTGGTATCTTTCTCAGTAGGAAAGTGAGTTTACAGCCTGATCCTATTTTGTCTCTACTGAGCTATGAAGGAAGGTCTATTGGTTCAGTGACTTCTTCTTTGTGTTTTCCAATAGGTCCTTTACCATTATATCCCATTTGTTACATGATTAAGTAGCCCTTTCCATATAGGTGCGTTGGTAGAACTATTTCCAAAGCAGTTGCTCTGTTATCTTCTTCCTCATCTTTGTATAACCAGCTAAGGATGTCCTTTTCCTCTGATTCATGTACTAGAGTGCTAAGTTAGATGAAGGTACCATCAAATTTGGTGATGGGCTGAGTTACCTGATGTGTTGATGTTGTAGGTAATCCATGAGATCTGGGTGATGTTGGTAAGTTAGCCAAACACGTGGGTTCCAAAGAGTATTCCCCCATCCCTTGATCTCTGATTTGCATTTTCTGCTTGAAATCTCTAAGTAATGATTCAGACTTTTCCTTTTGTAGATCTGATGTTGAGGATTTTTGTTTTTCTCTATTATGGGGAACCAAACTGTCTTGGGTTGCCCCCATTGCATTACAATGTTGAAATGGATTGTGATCAGCAGATATAGAGACCTCTTGTCTGTTATAGGAAAATTTGACACAATGGTGATACGTAGAAGGCATTGCTTGCATTTCATGTATCTAGGGTCGACCTAATAAAATATTGTATGTGAGGTCTAGGTCTAAGACCTAGCACATAGTATCTCTTTGTATGGGGCCAACTTGAATTGGTAACAATATTGTCCCTTTAAAGGATCTTTCCTCATCATCATATGCCTTTATAGTAATTTTTTTGCATGGATCAATAGACTCCTCTGAGAAGCCTAATGCACGGATAAGTTTTAAGGTACATATATTAAGTCCAACTCCTCCATCTATCAATACTCACTTTGCTTGGTGTTTATAGACGATGACTTCAATATGAAGAGGAGTGAGTGTTATGCGGATGACTTAAGGAAGTATTATCATGTTCTGAGAAGGTGAGATTATGAGGCCCTATCATATGAGTGATCATGGCTTGGAATTTGTCAGCATCCAGATCTTGAGGTACATTGGTTTCTAACAGCGCTTGTTCCAATATGTCTTTGTGTTTTGGCGACAGTTTCAGCAACTCTAGTATAGATATTTGAGCAGGAGTTTTGCGCAGTTGGCTGACTAAATCATACTGGATTTTTGGTATAGTGTTTGTTGTTGGTGTGTGGCCCTTCAAGACATATTTTTGAGCTCTGGTTGTTACATTGACAGATTCATGATTATGCTAGTCTCGAATTGTGATGACGTTTACATGATTGTCTACAGCTGGTATGTGATTGATGGTGTTATTGTAGATGTGATTGATACAAGCCCCAAGTGTATCGTTCGAGGTTGAAGCTTCATCTTTGTTGCAGTTTGGAAGAGGATTTTTAAAGGCTCCATGGTCACCATTTGTCTTGAGACCATCCACTGTTAAATCACCTCTATCAATCATGTCTTGAACAATGCTTTTCAATCTCATACAATCGTTCGTTTGATGCCCTTTGTTGCGATGAAAATCACAAAAGTGTGAGTCACTCCACCAAGGCGGTTTGATTTGTGGTTCATAGTTTCTGATTGCAGGCAAAGAGATAATCTTGTTTGCCAGGAGTTCTCTAAATGCTGACTCTAGTGATTGTCCCAATGGTGTGAAGACATGTTTTTGAAAATTGTTGATGCCATCTCGTGAATTTTTATTAGGTCCTTGATTTGTGGTATTGTTTTGAGTATTGTTGGTGTTGTTTGTGTTGGGTTGACCTTGATTGGTATTCGGTGTGTATGTGTTAGCATCCAGGTTAGCACCTTTGGGGTTCTTTGTAGCTTGAGGATTTCCTAATAATGCGAGCACTAGTTGTTTAGATTTTGGATCATGTGATTCATTGCCTCCTTCATTTCCATTGTTTTTGTTTCGAGTCTAGAATCTAGATTTGTCTAAGTTGTTATTTTGGTTATTGTAGTTTGATGAACCTATTCCTTCTTTGAAGAATTTGAGTGTCCCTTTCTTGATACATGCTTCTTCTACTTGAATGCCATTTTCAATCAGTTTAGTGAAAGACGGTATGCATTGGAGTTTGAGCCTGTAACTCATCTCACCATTCAAGTTGTCAATGAAAATTTCCATTTTCTCTTTTTCAGGAATATCTCGAGGATATCGTGAAACCATACCTTGCCAACGTTGAAGTAATACCATGAATGTTTCATTGTTTTTCTGTTTGGTGTTACAGACGTCTAGCATGGTTATAGCATGTTGAATGTTATAGGAATACTAAGTGATGAATTTGTTGACTAGTTCATCAAATGATCTGACAGGAGGTGTGATTTTGGATAACCATTCCATTGTTTGTCCTCCCAAACTTCTTGGGAATAACCTCATCAGATAGGTGTCATCATGAGCGAATTCAAGGCTCATAGTACAAAATTCTCTAACGTGATCACGGGGATCACTTTTCCCATCGTACTTGTCAAATTTAGGTATGTCTGGATTCAAAGAAAAAGGGATCATGTGCAATCTTCTGTCAAATGGATAAGGACAAATTTCATTTAGTGAATACTGTACTGTTGTCCCTTGTTGCATATCTTGCATTTGTCTTTGTAACATTTGCAATTGTTGAGTAAGGGCAACCAAAGGCGCATTGTTTTGCTGAGGGAAGAGTTCTTCCCTTGCATTAATCCTAGGTTGAAATGGTGTATGGAATGGTATGTTTTTCTCGAGGATGTGTTGTTTAGGAATTTCTTGCTCAGGGTCACGTGCATCTTCTTCTCTTTATCTTTCTTGATATTCGTAATTTTGAGATCTTGTTCAAAAAATGTCTAGGTCAAGGTCCTCAGGAATTTTAACTCCTTTGCTTGTGAGCATGAGCAAGTATTTCTCTTTGTCATTTTCCATGAGTCTTTCTACGAGTTTTTGGAATGAAGCACTTTCATGGCATTCCTGAAGAAGTTCTTTAGAAATTTTAGTATCCTCTAGATGTGGACCTTCAAAAGGATTTGATAACCTCTGATTCATACTGGATTATGCTTGTGTCTTGCTTTATTTGTTTTGTTGAGAGTGAGTAACAAGCATTTTAGTAGAAGCTTTATGTGATAAAGGGGACAAAATCCTCTTCAATATGTTGCTTGGGGGTTGGTGGTTCAAATCGGGGTGTGTTGTAAGTGATGCACTCGTCGAGAAAGAATGCTGGATTGATCTTTCCTCTAGGGTTTATGATTTGACTGAATGCGGATTTTTGACAATATGCCCTAGTCTTCAAAGGCTCTTTGTCAAATTCGTTGGATTTGTTCTGGATATAAAGTTTGACCTGATGAAGGAATGTGTGATGAGATTTGAAGAGTTGACGATTGATGTATAAAAATTTATTTCTTTTGACAAATTTGGAAAAACTTGGTTGTTGTTTCTTCAACGTGGTGTTACGATAAATATTCTTTCTTCTCAGAATATGGGGATTAGTCATGCATAAGTGATTTAATGGTTTCCTTTGAATTGTTTTGGATTTATTTGATCTTGTTTTGAAAACTCAAGTTTTACTTTATCAAAGTGAAGGTTTAGATGCCCCCTCATGACAAAGCATGTCAAATGATATGGATAAAGTCTCCCGATATGGAAACTTGATTTGACAGCTTGAGATTTTGAACAAGTGTTTTTGAGATATAATCCGTAAGATGATAAAGGACCTATTCATCACGTGCGATGATGTTTCCCAACTTTGATAGGATAGATATGTTTATCGTGCGATCAGTTTTGGATTCTGGACAACTTTTGTTTTGACACAAAATTTGCTCAAGAAATAGTTTTTAAATCTCTGTTTTTGATACTCTAGTTTGACAAAAATGAAGCTGATGAAAGGATGTTTCCAAAAATGATTTCTAAATTTTCTAAATTTTCCACGGTTTTGCCCCCTATTTTTCTAGGTTTGATCACGCGCAAAAACAGAGACCGAATGCGCTACAGAAATTTCTTGATGCGCTAGGGAAAAGACCCCACGCGCTAGACTGCCCCGGTCTACGTGCTAATTGGTTAAGACTATTAAAATTTGTTTTCTATTATTGCTTAAAAGATCATGCGCTAGTATGGGCCTTCCACACGCTAACTGATAAACCTGATGCGCTAGAGTTTGACTCCCATGCACTAAGCTGATGCTTTGACGCACTAGACTATTTTTCGGATGCACTAACTATTTTTAACGTTGTTTCTAAATTTTGGTAAAGCGCTACTGTTAAATCTGGACGCGCTAAAGTGAAGGTTTGATGCACTAAAAGATGTATCACACGCGCTAAGAAGCTGCCCTCACGCGCTAGACTGCCCTGATATTTTCTTTTGTTTGGTTGTTGCAATTTTTGAAATTTGTTTTGAGTTTTCAGTATTGATAGATGATTTTCTAAAGTAATAAATGCAAACACAGCACCAAAGAGACAACCCTTTTGCTTAATCTAACAATGAGTGTATGTTCTGCGAGGATGTGTTCAAATACCCAATGTTTTAACAGGTTTGGATACAAATAATACATTTCATAAAGACTCTTTATTCAAGGGTCTTAAATAATACCATAGCCCACTAGTCTCGATACTCTATCAGCTCAAACAGCCGTGTCACCCCCTAGGGGGCGCCCATTTTTTCGCCTTTTGCCAGAAATTAACCCAAAGTGAATTACTTCACAATTGAGTAGTTATCTTGGGAGATATATGGTGAGTGATCTTAGGGGCGGATTCTTCCCCACCCTTGCACTATGATATTATAAATGTCTGGTTACTGACTCGACTCAAGGTTTTCTACTTTTAAGGTTCGTAATTAGGCTTCCTGTTCGGCCGTCAGTAATAAACTCCCTCAGGAGGCTTCCCAACCTTTAGAACAAAGGTTTTACGTATCTCAAGGATACTAGGGGAAGGCTAATCACTGCGCACAACCGTTGAAAAGGACTTTCATCACTTTCCACTTTTGATTATAGTGGGTTGGAACACTTGGCATCAAAGTCGCTTCCCACTTAGGTCGTTCCCTTCACACTGGCCATAAAAGGCTTTAAGAGTTGATTTCAACCCCTTGAGAAGGTAGGCCTGCTAAAGAGTTTTATTTACTTGAAATACCGAAAGCATAAGAGTGGTTTGGCTTCTTGATCACCCAGTTAAGGGGAGAGCATATACCTTCCACTTTCGAGACAAGGCAAACAAAGTTCTTTGTACCTTTCAAGTCAATGATTTTCTAAGATCTATATGGAGATGTTGCCCCACAAAATATGGTGTTCTTTTTATTTCCTTAAAGCAATGATTATCTAATCTAGCAAAAGAACCTAGTCAACAAAGCAAAACTTCGATTTGGTCAACAAAAGAAAATCGGAAAAGGAGAAGAACTACCCTTTTTTATTGTAAACAAAAACTTTTTAAGTGTGGTTCTTTTCCTTGCAAAAATTTAAAATGAATCCTTTTATACACCAAAAGATGGTGAGGTTCTTTTTAAAGCTACTTTTGCAAAAAGGAAAGTTTGTTTTGTTCTTTTTATAGCCCAAAATACAAATTTTCTCCTATGAAAGCAAGAAAATTTTTGATTGTGGTTATTTTTATAGCCCAAAATAAAGTGATTTCAATTTTATCCAAACAGAAGTAAAAGAATCTCAAGTTTTAATTAACTTAATTAAGTTAATAAAAAAAAAAAAAAATCTTTGCAATTTTGTCAATAAAATGTAAGCTCCCCCTGCAAGAAAATGTTAAAACCCTGCAAAAATTCAGTCAAACTGTTAGAAACATTTTTGGTTTGGTTACAAATTTTGATTTTGTCTTGGTCTGTGATGCGCTACAGAACAAATTGTACATGCTACAATATGGCAGTGATGTGCTACAAGATGACAGTGATGCTCTAGGCTGTTCTCAAGATGCGCTAAGCTGATTTTCGAATGCACTGCTCTGTTTTTCTCCCACGTTGAGACCTACAGGAAAATATTAGTGGGATGATGCACTATAGCAAAGACCTCACGCGCTAGAAGATGGACCCAACGCGCTGAACAGTAAGTGGGATGTGCTAGGCTGTTAACCAGATGCGTTAGGGAATGCTTCCCACACGCTGATTCTTACTTCCCGCATACCTGCAAAAGGTGTTAAATTCAAAACTGATTTGATATGTGGGTTCGAGCCCCATGGTGGGTGTCAGAAATGTATGCGGGAAAAGTGGGTCAATAGAACTTAAAATGTGAAAAATCAAGCCTAAGGAGGCTTGCTCACACACCCACAAGACTTCTTGGTGTAAGCTATGGAGTCATGAAATATGGCTCAGCTTCCCAAGGTTGGTTCCATGGTTCTCTATCTCACAAGGTCCATCAAACCAATGTCTTTGCTCTCAAATCGCTGAGAAAAGTGGTTTAGGGATGACAAATGCAAGGATGAGGGATGCTTTGGTTGATTTTAAGATGAAATGCATCCTAAACTATGCATGATCCTATAAATGCAATAAACTAGATTATAAGATGACAAGATTAGTAGCAAGACTATCCTAGCATGATATACTGGTCTATGATTAAGCTAAATGATAAAGAAAATACTCTAAACATGCATATTTAGATTAATTCCTATTGAAAAGAGAGGCTAAATGATGAGCACAAATGATATATTAAAGCTTGGATGGATTTTAGTATAAGTATGATGCTAAAGACTTGGATCATTAAAATGGAGGATGGAGAGCTCTATTTATAGCAAAAATGGGGCAATAAATGGCCAGGATTGAAAGAGGTAATCAAGGGTTGAGTTTGAAAGTTGGGAATCCATGTTCACAATTTTCACCAATGAAATGGTGACAATTGGCAACATAGGGTTGGTTGAGAGGAGATGTAAGAAGCATTAAATGCTTGAGAAGACCTCATGGTTATCTTAGGGGGTAAGGTTTATGGTTAAGTTAGAATTACCCATTGGATAAAGGTTTTATCCAAAGGATAAACTCTTGTGCAAAGGATTAAGGATAACCATGGTCAAAGCAATAAATTCTTGATGAGACCCTTGGGTTACATGGAGGTTGAGTTTAGGGAAATTCTTTAATCATGCTAGAGGGTTGAGTTAACCATTAATGGTTTGGGAGACTTTCAAAGTTAAGTGGTTGAAGCCTTTAAGGGTTTTCAAAGACTTTAGGGTTTGAGAAGTGACTTCCCCTTGCTTAGGGATGTGACAAAGTTTAGGAAATGGGTTAGGTTAATTTAGAAGTGATTAGAAGAGTCTAGAAGGGGTTAGGAATAGGGTTTAGGAAGCAAGTGGGAGATGTAGGATTTTGCAAGTGGATGGAGGGATAATATGATTTAATTGAATAAAATGAATTTAATTCAATTTGGTTGCAATTGGAGAAATTAAATAAATTAGATTTATTCAATTTAGGATAAACTATTTAATTAAATTTGAATTTAATTAAAAAGTGGATAGGGGATTTAATTGAATAAAATGATTTATCCTATTAAATGGCAAAAGAGGTCTAGTGAATTTAATCAAATAAATGGAGTAATTTACTTAATTAAATAGAGGAATGTGAGTAATTCAATTAAATTGGATTTAATTAAATAAAGAAATGAACATAAGATATTTATTTAGGAATATGGTCATTTTTATATGTCTACAATAATTATGGTTCATCTTGCCACCTTATGACACACTATGACCCCTTATGACATCATATGGTGTCCTAAGGGGTCGTGGGATACCATATGACCCCTAAGGACAACATATGACCTCTTATGACACCATATTAGGTCGTGACGGGTCCTATGGTGTCCTCAGGGGTCAAATTGTATCCTACGACCCCTTAGGACACCATATGACCCTTATGATACCAAATTGTGTAGTTATGAATCATATGGTGTCCTAAGGGGTCATATTGTGTCATATGACCCCTTTAAGACACCATATGACCCCTTTAAGATACCATATGACCCCTTAGGACATAATATGACCCTTTACAACTCTATATGGTGTCGTTATGGGTCATATGACCCCTTATGACACCATATGGTGTTGTTAGGGGTCATATGGTCTCTTAAGGGGTTATGAGATATCATATGACCCCTAAGGACAACATATGACCCCTTATGACACCATATTGGGTTGTTATGGGTTATATGGTGTCTTAAGGGGTCATATTGTCTCCTACAACCCCTTAGGACACCATATGACCCCTTACGACACTAAATTTGTCCTTATGGGTCATATTGTGTCATATGACCCCTTTAAGACACCATATGACCCCTTAGGACACAATATGACCCATAACAACTCTATACGGTGTCATTATGGGTCATATGACCACTTATGACACCATATGGTATCGTTAGGGGTCGTATGGTGTACTGAGGGGTCATGGGATACCATATGACCCCTAAGGACAACATATGACCCCTTATGACACCATATTGGGTTGTTATGAGTCTTATGGTGTCCTAAGGGGTCATATTGTGTCCTACGACCCCTTAGGATACCATATGACCCCTTACAACACCAAATTGTGTTGTTATGGGTTATATTTTGTCCTAAGGGGTCTTATTGTGTCATATGACCCCTTTAAGACATCATATGACCCCTTAGGATATAATATGACCCATAACGACTCTATACAGTGTCATTATGGGTCATATGACCCCTTATGACACTATATGGTGTCATTATGGGTCATGTGACCCCTTATGACACCATATGGTGTCGTTAGGGGTCATATGGTGTCCTAAGGGGTCATGGGATACCATATGGCACCTAAGGACAACATATGACCCCTTATGACACCATATTCGGTCATTATGGGGCCTATGGTATCCTAAGGGGTCATATTTGTGTCCTATGACCCCTTAGAACACCATATGACCCCTTACGACACCAAATTGTGTTGTTATGGGTCATATTGTGTCCTAAGGTGTCATATTGTGTCATATGACCCTTTTAAGACATCATATGACCCCTTAGGACACAATATGAGCCTTTACAACTCTATGCAATGTCGTTATGGGTCATATGACTCCTTATGACATAATATGGTGTTGTTAGGGGTCATATGGTGTCCTAAGGGGCCATGGAACACCATATGACCCCTAAGGACAACATATGACCACTTATGACACCATATTGGGTTGTTATGGATCCTATCATATCTTAAGGGGTCATATTCATGTCCTAAGACCCCTTAGGACACCATATGACCCCTTACAACACCAAATTGTGTTGTTATGGGTCATAAAGTGTCCTACAACCCCTTAGGACACCATATGACCCCTTGTGATACCAAAATATGTTGTTATGGGTCATATTATGTCCTAAGGGGTCATATTGTGTCCTATAACGCTTTTAAGACACCATATGACCCCTTAGGACACAATATGACCCTTTATGACTCTATCTAGAATGAAGGAAATTGCACTATTATTTTGAAGTATTTCTGAAGCAGATCTCAGAGTTGAATATGAGATCAAGAATGCAAACCCAAGCAGTAGATAATTTCATAATAGTGAGTCACTTGTGCATTAATGCCTACCGTTAATACAACTTCATGTATAGTTGCACAAATTATTCTTATAGATCTATTACATTACTCCAGACTTACAGTAACTTGCAAATAGAATGCAATTCCTTCCTTGAAGGAAATCCACATTCCCACTACACAGTCAAACATTGACAATAAAATTTCAAAGACAAATCAAAATATCCTTAATATTATGATTCACCATTCATGTAATATCTGAAAGTAGAAATGAAGACAATGTTAGCAACAATAATAAATATAGTAGCCTATGCATGAACTAATTGAAAAACTACTGAAATAAAGTGTACATTCTTTCACCATGAAGTCATCCTACACACTAGACAAGACAAAGCCCCATTTCTAGTTCTACTCTCCCCGAAGATGTGAAAATTATAGAATCCATCTTTATGACCTTGATATTCCTTTTATAATCATAAGGAATGCAACAAGATATCAACCTTTTACAAGAATGTGTAACATGTATTACAATGTCGTAAAACCTCCAAGTCAGTATTCATGAAATCTTTGGTTTAGAGAAACGGAAAGCTTCCATGAATGTGAACTACCTTATGAGCCATGCCACTATCGCACATTTGTGGTTATTGATGTAGAGAATACCAGGATACAAGATTCTCATTGCATTTCTTGGTAGGAGATAACTTTGAGAGTTTTGATCAAGCAGGGATGCTTGACTCCAAAACCACATCTCTTATGTCTTCACTTAGTTTTCTCTCCACATTCTACCCATTATAAGGGGGACATAGCAATTGTCAAAGAGCATAATTATTTGCAACTGCAGCTGAAGCCTGTAGTTGCACTCAAGCCTTTTAATAACCCCCCGGTTATCTTTGGCTATTTTAATAACTCTCTGGCTACAAGGTAAGTCATCAATTTTCTTTACTTCATGGCATCTGCAAACCTTCAATCATATCTCCTTATGCCAGAATTCAGTTGCACCTTCTATGCACTTCATTTTAAAACCTCTGCAAGCAAGGCAACAACACTTCCTAAAAACTTATCTCTAGAAAATATCTATCTTCAACATTCTTAAATGCAGCATGCGAATGATATAACTTCTATCTTCTACATTCTGAAATGCAGCATGTGAATAATGACCCTATTTCTTGATTTGTGAAGTGACGACAATTGACTATCAGGTCTATACTTTGGATTATTCTACATACTATATTAATCTATGTGAGATGTACTTTTCTCTCATTCCACAAGAAATCTTTCATTATAATAGTCTTGGTCCACCTGTACATGACTCACAGATATCAACACAGATTAATACTAGTAACTTCTCATTGAATATTAAATATCTGTTATCCTCTATATTTTTCTTCATCTGACACATGTAGTGTTTTAAGTTTTCTATGCAGAAGGATAGCAAAGAATCCTCGATCAAGATTTCATATGTGCCAAAAAGCAACTTTCTAAAATATTTCATATGGATATGCAGAACACTTACCACTAAGATGTGATGTGTTTACTATATTAGTTTTTTTCTCCAATTAGTAATGGAAGATTAGCCTTAATTATTCTACAATTTTTATGTGATTGAAAAACATTCACCAATGTAATTATTATTTTCCCCAAAAATAATGAATGATTCGCCTTAATTTTTCTACATTTTTCATGCAATGTGAACAAAATCACCAATGTAATTATTATTTTTCCTCAAAAATAATGAAATATTCGCCTTTATTTTTTTTTTTAAATCACGCAAAAGAAAAAGATTCGCCAATAAAATTAATTTTTTTTCCCAAAAAGAATGAAAAATTCATCTTAATTTTTGTACAATTCTTACACAACTGAGAAAAATTCGCCAACAGAATTTAATATTTTCCCCCTATTAAAAAAAATTTGCCAAAAAGATTAATATTTTCCCCCAAAATATTTAAATATTCGCTAGGATTTTACACCTTTACCCAAGGGGGGTTTCTTAAACTTATCCCTGCTTATATCTTGTAAAGGTTTCTAGTCTTTGTAGCCCCCATGACCATCATAATACCCTTCGACCTCTTTGGTCATTCATGTTGAGTTGTAAAGTTATAACCTCCAAAATCTAAAAATCCAAATTGAAACTAAATTATTTTTCTCTAGTGCATTACTTACCCATGTCAATGTCCTTATATTACTATCAAACATTTTAATCAATATTAATGCTCCCAATCACAATAGTATTATAAAAAGTATTGTTTACCATAAAAAGAACACTACCATCACTAGATTGGTAAGAATAAAACTAACTTCTCTGTGGATACATGATTTGAAGTGCCATAATATAATAGCCATCTCAGGTGATATTGTGAACTATTCAATGTAACTAAATATTCCCTTGACTAACCTTTCTTTCTATCAATTTTTGTTGTGATCTATGATTTTCTAATTTGAGCTATTTTGCTCTATCTATTTCAAATTATTGCCACAAAATGGGGTTGTGGTATTATGTGGAGGCTATGGTTTTCTTCTTTATATAGGAAGATAAGGCTCTATTTTTTTAGGGAAGGATAGGTACGAAAGGGCTATGAGAAAGAGATGACTAGCTTCACCATGATTTTTTTAATCAATTTTTTATTTTTTATTAAGTAAAATTTACACTATAGAATTTTTTTGTTTGTTTGTATGTTTTCTCAAACAACATGGGAGCATTTTCTTCATTATTTTTATCTCACTATATATAAAATTATCTCTTTAGTGATTTGTTAATGTTCAATTGCAAGTGCAAAGGTGTTTATCTACATCATTTTTTGGTATCAAAGCAAATGGATCCAAATGAGAGGATGTTAACATGAAGGTTGTGTAAGGAATAATACTATGGGAGCTCTATTTTAGCTTGCTTAAGTTATGTTATCTTTCTATGATTAAAAGAGGAAGCATGGGAACTTACATGGGTAGTTACAAATGGTTAGGAGAGCATAGATTATGGGAAAAAAATTAAAATAGGAGGGGTAATTGCGTGTTTGAGCTTCGGTTTTGAAGGAAAATATGGAGTTATATTATAATGTAAGAAGAAAAAAATAGGGTGGAAGAAAAGATAAGATAAGGGAAAAGACCAAACATAACAAATGACCAACAAAAAGAGTTGCAAAAATTACAAATTGAGTTGGAAGAGTTATGGTGCCTATTGGAGGAATATGAAATCTACAACAATAAGCAATAAAGGAAAAATAAATCTACAACATGGGTGTTGAAGAGTTATAAGAAGGTCAAAAAGAATGGAGAGGATAAATACTCACCTTGTGAGCAAGAGCCATTTTTAGAGAAAAAAATCTATTGAGTTAAGAATTAGCAAAGAGGCCTAGAATTGTTAGAACAAGGAAAGATTAAATCTATTGAAGAGTTGGAAAAATATATTAGTGGATATAAGACACTTAAATGTGGTCTTCCAAGAGTTATAGAGAGAACAAATAGAGGAATGAGATGAAGATAAAGAGATAGATGAATGGGATACAAATGAAGAGATAGATGAGCTTAATGGAGTTGTTGAGTTGTGTTACCCCAAAGAAAGAGAAGACATTGAATATTACAATGTAAAAAAGAAAAGAGTTTGAATACTGCAATGAAGGCATGCATCCTATTACAAGAGGAGGCCCAAAATATTATAGCAATGAAAGTATTCCACGATGGATAGAAAGATGCAGTAGAGATGGAGACTTTTGGGAGCTCCATATATGATGAAGATTAAATGTTTGTAGAGAATACGAGTTGTTAGAAACAACTAGAGGTATGTTTAGAAAATCCCATTAGTGATGAAAAAGGAGTAGAAGATTAGCACTCCTTAAGGAGAGAACAAGGATGACTGAGGGAGAGAGTAGAGACATTTTCAATTATGGTATAAAGGATAATATCCAGAAAGATTTGACTTGCGAACAACATCACTCTAAGCTAAGAAACGAAGCCCACCTTACAAAATATGAGATGAAAAACATGCCTAAATGGCATAATGTAGAGAAGGAGAAATTATTTATGGATAAGAATTATTCCCTTAACTTTATTTATATTTTAAATGATATAGGTGTTATAAGAGCTATTAGGAATGATGCAAAGATCAATGATGATTTTTAGTGGAGGAGGACTACTAAGCCTTCAAGTGGTTGGAAAAAGAGTAGAGAAAAATTCAAAACAGGAGGATGATCTTTGTTCTAACAAGAGGTTGTTGGCAATTGACACGCAATTGGTTGGTTCCACTATGTTGTCATTGATGGAAACATGGCAAGCTATTCTGACTTCATATTTTAGGTCAATTGTGTACCGACAGGCACTTCACCAGAAGACACTTCACTGGCACCGATACTGGCAAGATGAAAGGAATTCTTTTGGTTATCGGCAATGCAAACCGACATGGTTATCGTTATTGGAGGCTGACATCTTTTGGATCTAGCATCGGCAATTATTTTTGATATTTATGTATTTATGTTATCTAACCGACATGTATATTGATATTGTAATTATCTTTGTAAGCCGACATAAGGCATGATAAATTGTATAAGGTATATAGATCAGTTGGATTAGATTATTTTGATATATGAAGATGATGATAAGGATGTGAATATGGATGGATAGCAGATGCAAAATATATGAGAGAGATTATGTATGAGAGGATATTATTGTAAAGGGGTATTCTGGTAAGGGTTTCAGACCAGAACAAACAAAGCTTAACCGAAATTGTATTCATGCATAGAAAGATGCTATCTTAGCATTTCACTCATTTCTCTGGATTGTTGTCTGGATTTATATGTAGTCAATGAAGCTCCTTTTGTGATTGAGTAGTGTGCTCTAAGCTGTAAGCCTTCTTACAAGTGTAGGCCCCTTTTATAATATCTCTTCATAGGGCCAGTGAATTGATAATGTGGGTCACAAATCCCACCGTGGTTTTTCCTCTCTGAGGTTTTCCACATATAATTATGTGTGTTATGGTATTCATTTATGTGATTGGCTTATTGGTTTCTTTACTTCTTTCAATTCTATATGTACCGGTATACCAGTTGGGGGAAGTTTAACAACTTGAGGGAGATCCTGAATGTGGAATCCATGGATATGGGTTTGGAAAAGCAACTTGAGATGGCACTTGAAGATTGTGATGTTGAAATGATAATGAACTTAAAGCTACAAGATGAATTAAATTTTGCTAAGGAATTCATTCTTGTTCTACATGAGAGGTTGTAATTTGTTAAAGCTAGGAGAAAGGAAATTTTACAAAATCAGGATGATGAAGAGAAAGATGCACTTAAGGAATAGTGTCAGAAGTTGAGTGAGGAGAATATGGTCATGAGAAATGAAATGGAAGCTATAACCATGAGAATGTCTAAAGAGGTTGAGGACCAGAAGAAAAAAGGAAGAAAATCTTGTTGTATCTTTGAAAAACAAATTTGAAGAATGTGGTAGGTTGGTTCATGAGAATGATATGTTGAGAATTGATTTAATACAATCCCAGACTAATGAACAAGAGCTTGAGAGACAAATGATAATTTTGAGAGATGATCTAAATATTGCAAGTGAGTATAAAGAAAAATTCAAGATTAGATCAACACAACTAGATGAATTATTAAAGAGACAAAGGCAAAATGGAGATTCCAGTGGACTTAGATTTGAGCAAGGACAGAGTTTCAGTACTGCTAATCAAGATCAAAACCACAAGGCATTGGTAATAGAGTTTAATGCTTACAAATTTAATGGTAGATGTTTTGTTTGCAATAAATTTGGTCACATGGCTAGGAAATGGAGAAACAAAGCAAATCAGAACCTTGATTCTACTCCTGGTCAATGTTCTAAATGTAAGTATGGTCATAAGATAGAAGATTGTAGAATGAATGTTAAATGATATGCATGTGGAAAATTTGGACACATGGCTAATCAGTGCAGGTCAAACAATTATACCGATTTTAGCAAAGCAATCAAAGGAACAATGTTACATGTTATGCATTCAATGAGGTTGGACATATTGCGAAATTGTGTAAAAGCATAAATCCATCGGTTGGTAATATAGTATCAAATGAGAAAGGAAAAGAGAAGGTTAATGAAATCTAGCAATATCATACCTAGAGGTGGATTAGGAAGTCGGAAGATCAATCTGCAGATGGAAATGCACCGTTTACTTATCCAGCAGAAGAGGTTGCTCCTGCATCGGTAGGAAGCTCAACCGCTAACTGAGGCAGATGTCTTAGGGGTAGGCAAAATTCCTGAATATGTTGCATATGCCCCATGAAGAGTTTCTGGAAGATGTTCTAGACATTGGAGATGCTTATCCGGCATGGAGATGTTCAGCAGAGATCCGATATCTTTCACCAGAAGTCATTTATATCAATGATGGATTAGGGTTTTTCTTGGAGGTTAAAAGGTTGAACTCATTTCATTTTTTATCACCTTGCATTCAATGTGATTAAGAGCAATTCAATGCAATCAGATATCTTCTTGAGCGATTTCATCGGCGACTGAAAGAATTTGTTAGGGTTTCACCAACAGCGATTAACAGATACTTACCTTTAATCATGGAAGCAAAATCATCATATGTTCCTATCTTTGTTGCAAACCCGACTGTTGTTGAGGTTAAGGACCATCCCAGACCAAATTTCAAGCGATATCCGCATGTGGCTACCCTGGATGACTCAGTTGGAGCATTTTATCGTGTTCTGGAAGGAGTTGTGTATGTAAAAGATGTTAGGGCATACATACACTGTCACATTGAGGATTTGGGGACATCTGATATAAAGGGCATGTACATGAGCAAGATGATGGGAAATTTTGGAAAGATCAAACCTTAATACGAGCACATTGAAGACTTAGGGTTTACCGACATTCTGGACATTCTAGAATTCAGAGATGAAATCGTTAGGTATGTTTTGAGCAGAGTGCATGGAGAGTTTATCTGGTTGGATAGACCATACAAGATCACAAAGGAATCCATCAAGTCTCTCACCGGTTTGCCACAGGTTGGGCAACGTCCAAATAAGAAGGTTTCTTATGATTATGTGAATAAAATCACCGGTGCAACATCAGATAGGCGATCCATGAGAATCAGCACTATTACCGACACAGACATTAGAGTCGGTAGCATAGTCATCAATTATAAGGTAACTCAATCAAACCAACTAAATTCTATTTCTAGCTCCTGCATTTTCGCAGATTATAAGATGATGAGAGAAATTGAGAAATTGGATCTATGTGGTTGGATGTTAGATGAATTATTGATAAACCTAGAAAAGATTAAAGGAGAAAAGAAAGGAACTTTCCAATATGGAAACTTAATTGTCTATTTAATATTTATTTCATTAATGAGACTCCCAGTTTTGGACAGAGACAATGGACATTTGATATCTCGGTAGGGAGACAACTGAAATAGTCAATTGCTTCATTGGGCAATCAGAGAGCTGACAAAGTATGGGGATATTTTAAGGCATTCCAGTAGGCTATGAAATCTAGAGAAAGGGTTCCTAAGCATATTGTTGAGAATTTTTTTACTGACATATGCTTCATGGTGAAGAAGGATGAAACACTCATGGAAGCAGTCAAGTCCCAAAAGATTTGGATTGAGGAAATGTGCTATGAAGTTGATGGACAGATTTTAGATGCCCATGCAAAGATGTTGATTGATACACCTATTGATGAGGTTGAGAATCCCTGTGGTACTGCTAAGCAAAAGACACAAGAGGTTGAAACAGAGTTCAACCGGAATAAGAGAGAGAAGAAGAAAGGAAGGGAAAGTAATTTTTTTGAGAAGGTCTCACAGGACATTAAAGCATTGATTGATGTTGTCCCAGAGAAAGGCAAGAAAAGGAAAGAACTAGAAGTGTTCATTGAGCCTATGGCAGGAGAGTTTGAATCTAAGGATAACACACCCCTAACATTCAAAAGGGTTATAAGGAAGAAAATAGAAGAAACCAAGGTAGAGGCTAAAAAGCAACTAGTTAGGAAAAGTTACATTCAAGTTACCGGCACAGAAACAAGCACCAAAAGTAACACCTTCAGCCCCATCTGGTACTACAAGAAGGAAGAAGAAGGCTGACATTGATCTAGAAATTGAATATGGTAATGTAACTATCATTCCACCAAAGACTTATACAAAGTTAGTAGATGAGATTAATAAGGATGGTATGTTAAAGAATGTAAAGTTCTATTATGAAAAGTTAGAGAATGACGAACAAAGAGAAGTAGAGGAAGCAGTTTTGTTATATTTGGATATTTATAAGAAAGCCTTAATAGAGATTGAAAACCAAATACCAGCAGAATTATCTAATATGTTAGATGCTAGGAGACTATCAGCAATGCAAGAGGACAAGAACATTAAAATTCAAGAGTTGTTATCTGTTTGTGTTTCTATTGCTCCAAAGGAGATGGATAGGATGCTTGAGGTTGCTGATAGAAAAGTCTTTAACAACAAACATAGAATAACCAGTCTGATGCTAGGAAGGGTAAATGAGATAGTAAAATAAACCCACAAGGCATGGGTTAAGTTATTTGAAGAGAACCAAGGTTTCTTTACTTCATCGGAATCAAAGATAGACACTGTAGAATCTCAATTGAAGGGAAATGAAAGAGTATTATGGTACTTCACCCTCAATTTTGAAAAAAATTAAGATAGTGGAAACTAAGCTCCTGTTAGATAAACATGTACAGGAAAATGTTGAGATACTGACAAATATAGAGAGTGTAAAGGCTGATAATGTACAAGATACTAATGCTAAGGACAACAGTCCTCCTGATACAAATGTAATGGATAAAGATACAGTTCCTAGGGAGGAACTGACAGTTACAAAGACTGCACCAAGTGGCAAAGCCACCGGTGCAAGTGAGGAAACTATAAAGGATCAATCATCAGAAGAGAAGAAAGGGGAATCTGACAGTGAACTAGTAGTGAGTTCATCATTGTTGTCAATTGACACCTCACAGGTTGTAAAGAAAAATATAACCGAGATGAGTTCTACTGAACTCATGATGATGGATGCACATAAATTAATGAAGGAGGGATCTATGGATAAAGGGATTATTGATCAATCTATCACTGTTTTGCATATACTAGTCCCGGATTGTAAATTTGACAAAGAAGCGAGCCCATCCAGCAAGCTTAAGACAATTACAAAGCACATTTCAAAGGATTTTCAATCCTTGCAGTACATTTCAAACTGACAAGCACTAGAGAGGTTCACATAGGCTAAAAGAGCTACATTTGATCAGATGATTGAGTCTGAGAGAAAGGAAATTGATGATAAATTGAAATTGATAGATAATTATTTGAAGCAGTGTACAAATATTTACAGTATGTTGTAACATAGATGCTCTTACATTTAATTTGGATAAGAAGATTGAGGAATTCTAGGACAAAATTGCAAGTATGGGTATGTGCACAAAGATGGTGGTCAGAAAAGTGGACGCCACCCAAAAAAACCATGGAAAAACAAGCAGCGCGTATGCGGTTCTAAAATTTGAATTCACCGCATACGCGCTTAGGTTTGTTGTTCTCAAGCCTAGAGAAGGTAGCGTGCATGTGCTGCTTTTAGGGAAAGTAGTGCATACGTGCTACCTCTAGGAAAATGAGCGTGTATGTGCTACTTATAGGAAAATGAGCACGTATGCGCTAATAATCCCAAGAGAACTGCATATGCGGTGCCTGTCAAAAAAAAATTTAAAATAAAATGGGTCTTATTTTCCCGTGAATAGCGTGTTTTTACTTTGTTTTTCTTCATTTTCTCTCCTAAACCGCGAACAGGGTGCTATATTTCTCCTCCAGACTATGGATTAAGGTTAATTTTTATTTATGTTTGTCTTTCTTTCCCGTTTGTTCAATTTGTTTTACATTTTAAATTTAATTTCATTAATTTTGATTAGGTTTTTCATTTTTTGTTTCAAAAACCAGATTCTTCTAATCCACAACAAGAACAATGAAATGCACATCCTGAAAACCCACAAGAACAACCAAATGCACCTCTTGAAAACCCACAAGATACACCCCCGATTCCTCCTTTTGATTGCACACCCAAAACACGGGAGCAATTAATTAATCAGTTAGGACAAAATACATCTAAAATTAATAAAAATTTGTTAAATTGAAAACATTCGAACTTGAGCATCATCAATCCCTCACCACTAGCCTAGAAACATTAGCTAGTGGTGTCATAGCTATTTCCACACATATTACCAAATGGGGAAGCTTTAGGGATAGGTGTCATCAATTCTATGTCAATGGGCTATCATAAGAGGGAGTAAAAAATAAAAATATTAGTAAAAAACAAATATGTGCCCTTTTCGTTGATCCCAAAATGGTCAGTCATTACCTCTTAATGCAAAGAGGTTTCCCATACATTGGTGTACCAATGTGCAGATGAAGAATCTTTTTTGGCAGAGGTGGTGGATGGTCTTTGATGATCCACCTTTTAATAATTATGAGGTGCCATTATATTTTTTGAGAAAAGTATATTGTGAGTTTGTGCTCAATGTGCACCCAAACTATTTTGACATGAGAGAGTTCCATGGTAGAGGTGGTGGCTCTACCCAAGATAATCCTGGAGCCCCTAGGCGATTACTCGCATAGAGTCACCACCCCCTAGCACCCAAACCCAAGGTGCATCAAGCTATCCCAGTAGAGCTGAAAGAGTCGATGGAGCTACAGACTCTTCAGGCAGCCACAACATTGACTGGTGCCATCATCCAACATGGGACATTGTTATCACACCTTATTGTATTGGATGATGAGCCAATAGTTGCTCCAGGTGGCGACAAAGAGCCCATCCAACATATGTGTGTTAGTTACTCAAGGATAGATGATGCAGCTGGTGTAGATGTATAATCATCTCGTCTATGCACGATTTGTGGGAGTAGATGTCAAGCCCACACGATTGAGGATTTCGTGCTGACAGATGATTTGATGGACGTGGTGTTTGCCCATGAGCGACACACAGGTGTCTTGATTTGAATTCATAGCATTTTATTTATTAGTCACTTTAAATTTGTAATTACATAAATGAATTTTCATTTATACATCGATTTAAATTGAGACAAATAATATGCATTTCAGGATGCAGTAGCGATATCCCATACTCTTCCCCCAGTTACTATAGCTGCAACTTCGATGCCTAATGTATAAATTTTGTAACATGTTAAAATAGAATAGTACACTTTGAATTCAAAAAAATACAAGATATACTAACTATCTTTAATGTTTGGTCCATTTTTTGGTTTGTAGGTGTTGACAGGGGACCAAATGTCCCAGATTGATGACATCACGCTCTCAACAATCGATTTTGGCCTATGTATTGTTTTGATGGAATATGCAAGTCATTTCATTTTAGTTTTTTAAAATTATGTTTAATTTATTATCTGTACTAATATCTCATGTTAATTTTGTTTTTTAGGGTACCCCCTCTGTGTCTAGGGCTCGTCCTAAGAAAAAGAAATCCTCGAAGACGCCAAAACGTGGGAAGAAGGTAATTGAACACATTTTTAGTTGTACAATTGCTTGAAAATGTTGAAATCAAGTATTAGTTGGGGTTTGTAGATTGATTAGTATTTTGTGTCTATTTTACATGTACAACAGCCATTGAGCTATGTGGATTTGTTGAATGCACCTGATTCGCCCGTGGATCAAGAGAGGGCAGAGGTATGTATCTCTACTTTATTTTCTTGATTTCATAATTATATGCACGCATACATGTGAAATTGTGATATATTATAATCTTATATTTTTTTCATACAGGAAATATCCATACCTATTTCATCAATGGTGAACCCTCCTCCATGCACTAGAGAAGCATCTTAGGATCCGGTACACTTTTATTTGATATGTAAAATTAATTGTTTTTAACCTACAATACTTATCATTATATTAATTGTATTTAATCTTTGAACATTTTTTGTATAGGTAATAGCGACGATTTCTCCATCGATGGTGATCCATCCTCAGTCCATTGGAGAAGCATCTCAAGCACGGGTACATCATTGTTTTCTATATTATAGCTTTTAAGTGTTTTTGATATATTTATGTTAGTACATGGTATTTAATTATACATTTAATCTACAATAGACCCCTTCGCGGTTCAGCCATAACGTGGATCCATTTAAGTATGTCTTCAAGAAAACTCATAAGAGTGACAAGGAGAGGAGAGCGAAGACATTAGCTCCTAGATCAGTCGATGAGGTAATCTACATTTCAATTGTAAAGAAATTATAGTTAAATGCATAGTTATGTTGTTAATTGTGAACTATTTTTTACAATAGAATTCTAACTTGGCTTTTGAATTGTGATTTTACAGCCATCTACAGAGTCATGTACTGCATCAAAGAGGCTTGATTTTGATGATCCACCACCAGTTTAGGATCATATAGTGTTAGCTTTGGTCATAGAATGACCAATACATGTAGATATATTCTACATTTTTATTGTATAGTGATTTGGACATGGCATATGCCACATTTTTGTAATACTTGTATTGACTTGGCACACATGCCTTTTTTTATATATATAAATGTTGATATTTGATCCAATAAATGTGTACCGAGTTCATTATTTTGTATTTGTTGTATTTTGTGGTTGTCCTTTTATAAATTTAATTGATCATTTGCCTATGTAATCAACAATATGAATATAAACAACAAAAATATATGATATAAAACATTTCAATCGTGGAATATGATTTGATAAAATTTCTAAAATGTTGAATTAACCCTACAAAACTCCTTGTACTCAGTTCATTATTGTCTATTCGTTGTATTTGGTGGCTGCCCTTTTATAGATTTAAATGAATATTTGCATATGTAATCAACAATATGAATATAAACAACAAAAATCGACAATATGAATAAAAATAACAATATGTGTTTGGTGTGAGAGGACCCTCACGCTCGCAATGGTTAAATTTTGTTCGTCGTGTGCACAAACCGATGCCATGAGTGCATCCAGGTGGGAAGGTTTACGCTAGGCATGCCCCTATCGTGCATCCCAAAGCGCCAAAACATCGAGAGTCATACCATACTGGTGCAATCTCTCAAGTGCTTTGAGTCCAAAAAATTGTCAAGATTTGACAGATTATTTCTTCAAATATAGGACACATATGGTCGATCCGTTTGAACCTGTGGGGTCGCGTGAGGCTCCTCTACAATGGCCTATCTCGGTTTTTGACGACTTGGAGTTATTTTCAATTAGTAGCATTTTTTTGCCTGCTGCAAAAATCGTCAGTTGCAGATTTGGCTACAATTGCTTCGGTTCATCGTGTGCACAAACTAACGTCGCGAGCGCATCCAAGTGGGTAGGTTTACACTAGGAATGCCTCTGTCATGCATCCCAAAATATCGAAACATCGAGAGTCATACCATACCGGTGCGATCTCTCAAGTGCCCCGAGTCCAAAAAATTATCAAAATTTAATGGATTGTTTCTTCAAATCCAGGACACATATTGTCGATCCGTTTGAACCTGTGGGGTTGCATGAGGCTCCTCTACAATGGCCTATCTCATTTTTTGATGATTCGGAGCCATTTTCAATTGGTAGCATTTTTTCGCCTACTACAAAAACCGCTAGTTGCATGCAATGCAAATTTGCAAGATTGGCTAGAATTGATTTGGTTCATCATGTGCACAAAATGATGCCACGAGTGCATCTGGGTGGGCAGTTTTACACTAGGCATTCCCTTGTCATGCATCCCAAAGCGTCAGAATGTCGAGTCATACCATACTGATGCGATCTCTCAAGTGCCCTAAGTCCAAAAAATTGTCAAAATTTGACGAACTGTTTCTTCAAATCCAGGACACATATGGTCGATTCGTTTGAACCCGTGGGGTTGCATGAGGCTCCTCTACAATGGACTGTATTAGTTTTTGACGACTCGGAGCCATTTTGAATTAGTAGCATTTTTTCACCTGTTGCAAAAGTCATCAGTTGCATGTAATGCAAAGTTGCGGGATTGGCTAGAATTGATTTGGTTCGTTGTGTGCATAAACCGACGTCACGAGAACGTCTGGGTGGGAAATTTTACGCTAGTAATGCCTCTGTAATGCATCCCAAAGCGCCAAAACATTGAGAGTCATACCCTACCGATGCAATGTAGAAGTTGTTTGACAACTTTTTTGACAATTTTTTTGACAACAATGACAATTTTTGCTCAAATTGTATCTAGTCTTAATCTATGACCCCTATGACCTAATAATGACTCAAATAATTCTCCATGATTATACAAGAATAAATAATGCTCATGATTGACCAGGGACACATCACATATACTCAAAACATAGTCACAAAACATTGACACACAAAATAGTCACAAAACATTGTCACATATTATTCAAAAATTTGCCTCTAAATATGGTCAAATCATCTCTTGGCTATTTGATTATACAAAAAAATTTCTTACAAATCATCTCATGGACTTTTATACAAAATTTGGCATTACAATATGTGTGATTCAGCTCATCACCATTTTAATATACAAATCATCTCATGGGCTTTTATACAAAATTTGGCATTGCAATATGTGTGATTTAGCTCATCGCCATTTTAATATATAAAATTTGGCATGTACATATGTACAAATCAGCTCATTGTCATTTAAATATACAAAATTATGCCCCTAAACATGTAAAAATCAGCTCATGGGCATTTATATATACAAAAAATGAATATAGAACAATTCGTCAATGATTTATACAAAATTCTCAAAATCATTCTACTCTAAACCATAGAATCAATCAAGTGAGCCTTCAGGATTGGCTCTAACCTGTATTGTGTCAAGTATTGTCTCGTGATCAAATTCACGAACTTTCCATAAAATCTTGTAATGAGATCTACCATGATACTTCATCAAATGAATATTTGTTGCAACAACAAGGTTAGAGAAATGAAGAATATGTTTGTGTGTTTCAAAGTCCTCCAACAACCAAACATCAAAATTCTTGATAGGGTATCTCCAAAGCCATTTTCATGTTATGACAACAGACCCTATTGGGTACTCAATACCCTCTCCATCAATGATTATGGTTGTCAATTTTCTTTTTGGCTCAACACAACGACACAAATAGTAATTTGTTCCTTCTTCATTGTTCTCTTCTACAATAACTTCATACATGGGACCTACATTTTATAAAGTGTTAATTAATACCAAAAATAAAGAATGATGTACAACAAAATGAACCAAAAACAATACTTGCAAAAAAATTAACTCAAAAAATCACCTGAATCCACTAGGTCGGATACATGGTCAAAATCCATTGATGTCTCCATCTGGCTCAATTGTAGTGCTTTGGGAATTTGATATGAATCAATGGGAACCAACAGTCTACAAGACCATTTGTCAACCCACTCTTGTGATTCACGTTCTTCCCACAAACAATACATGCATGAAGAGCAAAAACATACCACCTGTCTCATATAAATTACGAGTGAACTTGAATTTGAACTCATAAATGAGTGCATGTCACTCGATCCTGCAATTGTAGAATAATCTAGATAGTTTTCAATGTTAGATTCAGTGATCAACCAAAAATACCTATTAACCATTGACGTATCTAGATTACCTAGACACATCGTAGATTTACACCATCACACAATTGTTTCTGCATCTATCAACTCAGCACCACCTTCGTACTTAAATTCTTCTCTAGATAGGGATCTTTTCACACATGCTCCTACACCATTGTGTTCTCCCTTACCATGTCCAGCCTCAGTGAAATTCCAAAAATGTTGTACACCGCTTGTCATGTGCATCCTTGTCAACCAATAAAACATCCTTGCACTCTTGAATTGTGCGGTGCAATTATCTTACCATATTAAGTGTCAGTTGTATCGTATGTTCCTTTCCCTTAAACTATCATAGAAAACTTTAAAGCATCCTTGTACAAACTCTAATGAATGAGTACGATCATCAATTATGTAGAAGTGATACTCTCTTACAACCTTTTTATCCTCCTATGTGCTATCATCTACATGCATTAATTATATGTGTACAAAAATAGAAACTTGTGTAGAGTTGTAATGCATAGATTGCACTTCATTTTGAGGTTGTAGTGTCTAATTTTCAGCGAAATCAATGGTGCCAAGAGAAAATGTGTCCTTACATAACTTGAATTTCTCATCTAACCATCGAGCTCTATGTGTATGCATTATGTACTCATAAACTACTTTCTCTCGAAACATTTTCATAAATTCAGCTACACATATATCATTATTCACTAGCTCCCATTGTTCTTATGTCACGTAATTTCTTCATACACTGCCTTTGTCTTTCCTTTTCAACCTCTTGTTGTTCCATCATTCCTCGCTTGTTTTTTCCCATGGTTGATATCGGTTGTTCTAAATAGAATCATATTATATATATATGTAAACAAAAGTTCATAAACAAACAAATAACCATAAATATGCATCTTATCACTATTTTTTGGAATCAAACTATTAAACAATCACAATACTATTGACAAAACTAATAAGAACAACAATTCCATTATTTGAAATCATGCAAAAACAAAAAAATCACTTACTTATATGTATAAAATAGTGATAGAAATGTAGACATAGTTCCAGTGGGGTCTTCAACGACCTCAAAAACTTCGTTGAGGCTCTTGGGAAACTAAAACTATGTCTATGTACCGCGTGTGCGCTACATTAATAACCGCATACACATTGTTAGTCCATAAAATGTTGGCAAGCCCAACGGTATTTTTTTTCCCTTATGTACTAATAAGTAGTGTGTACGCGCTCCTAAGCCTAAAAAATGTTATCGTAGGGTAGCGAATAATGAGCTCAGTACCCCGTATGCGCTTACAAGTAATAAGTACCGCGTATGCACTCCTACGCCTTAAAAATGTTATGGTAGGGCAGTGAACTAATAGGTTCAATACCCCATACACACTATTAGTAGTAGAAAAAATGTGAATGAAAAGGGAGGGAGGGAGAGAGAGAGAGAGAGGGGGAGGGAGAGAGGAGGGGGAGTGGAAGGGAAGGAGGGAGAGAGGGAGAGAAGAAGGAGGGGAGGAGGGAGAGGAGAGGGGGGAGGGAGAGGAAGAGAGAGAGAGGGAATGAGGGAGAGGGAGAGATAAAGGAGAGGAGGAGGGAGAGGAAGAGAGAGGGAAGGAGGGAGAGGGAGAGAGAGAGAGAGAGAGAGAGAGAGAGAGAGAGAGAGAGAGAGAGAGAGAGAGAGGGGGGTTAGGAAGGTAGAGAGGGAGAGAGGTAGAGAGAGGAAAAGAGGGAGAGAAGAGGGGGGAGGGTGGGAGAGAAGAAGGCATATGGAGGAAGTGTTGAAATGTGGTGACTGATCAGCAAAGTACTGTGTAGGGGTTCGGGGGCGGCAGCCCCCGAGAAAAGCGGGGGTTCGGGGGCGGCAGCCCCCAAGAAAAAAAAAATTTTGCCATTTTTTTTGATGAAAACCAACATTGTAATAAAACCCTAAAAAAGGCCGACTTTGTTTGTTGCCCTAAAAATGGATGTTATAAGTGGCTGGGATGCTTAAGGCATTGTAAGGTTGATGTACTGTTTTTGCTGGATAATAAGAAAGATTGGACGGCTGTGTATGGTGGACGTAACCCATTCTGGGTGAACCACGTTAAATCTTTGTGTTATCTGTGTCCTGTTTTATTTCTTTATCTTTTGTATTTAAATCTGCATATAATTGTTAGTTCATATTTGCTTCGGATCTGCTTGAAACCCTAACAATTGGTATCAGAGCGAGGTTTTCTGTAAATTGGCAGGACTTTCAGATTTGAGTGGGAGCAATGGAGCATTCCAAATTCAAGGTCGAAAAGTTTAATGGCCAGAATTATCAGTTATGGAAAATGCAGATGGAGGATTACCTGTATCAAAAGGATTTGTGGCGGCCATTGGAAGGAAAGGCAAAGAAACCGACCACAATATCAGATGAAGAGTGGGACATTTTAGATAGAAAGGCTTTGGGATCCATTCGATTGTGCCTTGCGTCATCTGTAGCATTCAATATAACAGAAGCAAAAACGACTGTAGATTTGATGGCAACATTGGCTAAGTTGTATGAGAAACCCTCGGCTTCAAATAAGGTATTTCTTATGAAGCGTTTGTTTAATTTGAAAATGAGTGAGGGAGGATCTGTAGCGGAGCACTTAAATGAATTTAATACAATTACCAGTCAATTGTCTTCGGTAAAAATTACCTTTGCAGAAGAGGTTAGGGCTCTCTTGATTTTATGTTCTTTGCCAGAAAGCTGGAATAGCTTGGTTATGGCTGTAAGTAACTCTGTCTCTGGTAAAAATACTTTGGTATTTGATGATATTGTTGGTGTTATCCTAAGCGAGGAAATGCAAAGGAAAAGCACAGGTGAGACTTCAACATCATCGGGTAGTGTTTTGAATGTGGAGAACAGAGGAAGATCAAAGGAAAGAGGAAAGTCAAAGAAAGGACGCTCTCAATCTAGAGGAAAGAAAGATTGCTGGTACTGCGGAAAGCCTGGTCATCTAAAGAAAGACTGTTGGTCTCGGAAAAACAAAGAAGGAGACAAAAATGAAAATGACAGTAAGGAAGCTAATATTGCAAGTAATACTTTACAAGATGCTTTAATCTTATGTTTGGATAATGTTAATGATTCCTGGGTAATAGATTCTAGGGCTTCATTTCATGCTACACCCCATAGAAAATATTTTCTAGATTATGTTCAAGGTGATTTTGGACAGGTATATTTGGGTGATGATGAGCCCTGTCAAATTGTTGGAAAAGGAAAGATAAAGATCAAGTTGCAGAATGGTAATGACTGGTTTCTGCAGGAGGTAAGACATGTTCTTAATTTAAGAAGAAATTTAATTTCTGCAGGGCAACTAGGTAGTGAAGGTTGCATAGTTACCTTCTCGGACAGTATGTGGAAGGTCACTAAAGGATCATTAGTAGTAGCTAAAGGTGCAAAGGTAGGCACATTATATCTGTGTACTGGTAACACTTACTCTACCTTAGCTGCTACAGATAAAGTTACTGCAGGGACAACAACAATAAATGTTGCAAGAACAGATTCGATAATGTGGCACCATAGGCTTGGGCACATGAGTGAGAAAGGGATGAAAATCCTTCACTCCAAAAATCTATTGCCAGGACTAAAGAAGATTGATTTAGAGTTTTGTGAAAACTATGTTTATGGTAAACAGAAAAGAGTCAGATTTCTCAAGGTTGGGAAAGAGAAGAAGAGTGAGAAGTTAGAGCTTGTACATTCAGATGTGTGGGGACCGGCTCAGGTATCATCTCTTGGTGGCTCTTGTTATTATGTTATTTTTATTGATGACTCAACCAGAAAAACATGGGTATATTTCCTAAAACAAAAATCAGATGTTTTTGAAACTTTTAAGAAATGGAAAGCTTTGGTTGAGAATGAGACAGGAAAAAAGTTGAAGTGTCTCAGATCGGATAATGGAGGTGAGTATTGCAGCAAAACATTTGAAGATTACTGTTCCTTAAATGGGATTCGAAAGCAGAAGACAGTTCTGGGAACTCCACAGGAAAATGGTGTGTCAGAGAGAATGAATAGGACCATCATGGAACGTGCAAGGAGCATGAGATTGCATGCTGGATTGCCCTTACATTTTTGGGCAGATGTTGTACATACTGCTGTCTATTTGATAAATAGAGGACCTTCAACCCCTTTGGATGGTGGTATTCCAGAGGAGGCATGGACTGGTAAAAAGGTAAATTATTCTTTTCTAAAAACTTTTGGTTGTGAAGCTTTTGTCCATGTTGATAAAGAAAACAGAACCAAGCTTGATGCTAAATCTCAGAAATGTACCTTCATTGGATATGGGATAGATGAATATGGCTATCGGTTATGGGATTTTGAAAATAAGAAAATAATTAGAAGTAGAGATGTTATATTCAATGAGAAGGTTGTGTATAAAGAACAAATGCAGGAAAAGAAGCATGAACAGGACAAACAAGAATATGTGGTGTTGGATGAGATTCCTGAAAAAGAAATGCCACAGGTACCTGATGCTCAGCAACAACAGATTGTCCCACAAACTTCTGCAAGTGTTAGACGTTCTACGAGGACAAGTAGACCCCCTGAAAGATTTTCTCCTTCTTTGTATTCTATTTTATTAACGGATTCTGGTGAACCAGAAGAATATGAAGAAGCAATGCAGGTGGATGCCAAACAACAGTGGCAACTAGGCATGAAAGAGGAGATGGACTCCTTGATGAAAAATAAGACTTGGGACTTAGTCCCTTTACCTGCAGAAAAAAGAGTCTTGCCTAACAAATGGGTTTATCGGCTGAAGGAGGAGGAAGGAGGTCAGAAAAGATATAAGGCCAGACTTGTGGTAAAAGGTTTTGCACAGAAAAAGGGTATAGATTATGATGAAATATTTTCTCCAGTTGTAAAAATGACCTCAATTAGAACTGTACTTAGTCTTGTGGCTGCAGATGATTTACATCTTGAACAATTAGATGTCAAAACATCTTTTCTCCATGGAGATCTGGAGGAGGAAATTTACATGTTGCAACCACAGGGATATGAGGTCAAAGGTAAGGAGAACTTGGTGTGCAGGTTGAAGAAAAGTTTGTATGGCCTAAAGCAAGCACCCCGACAATGGTATTTAAAATTTGATAGTTTCATGGCTGAACACGGTTATCATAGATGTCATTCTGATCATTGTGTATATTTTAAGAGATTTGATAATGGCAGTTATATTATCCTATTGCTTTATGTTGATGACATGCTTGTTGCTGGGTCTAACATGCAACATATAAATGATCTTAAACAGAAATTAGCCAGGTCATTTGCTATGAAGGATTTGGGTGCAGCTAAGCAAATTCTCGGTATGAGGATTACACGGGACAGGAAAAATAGAACCTTAAATTTGTCCCAAAGTGAGTATATAAAGAAGGTGTTGAAAAGATTTAACATGCAGGATGCAAAAGCAGTTAGTACACCTTTGGCTAGTCATTTCAAATTGACTAAGGAGATGTGCCCAAAGGCACAGGAAGAGGTTAATAAAATGTCTAACATCCCATATTCATCAGCTGTTGGTAGTCTGATGTATGCAATGGTATGCACAAGGCCAGATATTGCACATGCAGTGGGAGTTGTGAGCAGGTTTATGAGTAATCCGGGTATGGAACATTGGAATGCTGTAAAATGGATTCTTCGGTATTTGAAAGGAACTACTATGAAGGCATTATGTTTCAAAGGATCTAATGCTGCTCTAAGTGGATTTGTTGACTCTGATCTGGCTGGTGATATTGATTCACGGAGGAGTACTACAGGGTATGTTTTTACTATAGGGGGAACTGCAGTCAGTTGGATTTCTAGGCTACAAAAGGTTGTTGCACTTTCAACCACTGAAGCTGAGTATGTTGCTGCTACAGAAGCCAGCAAAGAGATGATTTGGTTGCAATATTTTCTAAAGGAATTGGGTCAGACACAAGAGGATAGCCCATTATATACTGATAGCCAGAGTGCCATTCATCTTGCGAAGAACTCTGCTTTTCATTCAAGGACAAAGCACATTCAGCTCAGGTACCACTTCATCCGGACTGTTTTGGAGGAGGGTCAATTACGGCTTGAGAAGATTCACACAAGTGAGAATCCTGCTGATATGTTCACAAAGGCAGTTCCACAGGAGAAGCTGATTTCTTCATCAGTTTTTGTTGGTCTTCTTGATTGATAATTGTGGAATTTATACCAGTCAAGTCCTAATGTTTTATCCAGCGGATGTTGCATGTACAGTGGTGTCGTGTAGTGTCAGTCTCCAAGTGGGAGATTGTTCGATGTGGAGCCTGATAATTGTTCGGTGTGGAGCCTGATCAGTCTCCAAGTGGGAGATTGTTGAAATGTGGTGACTGATTAGCAAAGTACTGTACACTCAGCACGTATCCTCGCTGGGGTCCGGGGCCAGGTTGGGCCCCGGGCAGGGGTTCGGGGGCAACAGCCCCCGAGAAAAGCGGGGGTTCGGGGGCGGCAGCCCCCGAGAAAAAAAAAATTTTGCCATTTTTTTTTTATGAAAACCGACATTGTAATAAAACCCTAAAAAAGGCGGACTTTGTTTGTTGCCCTAAAAATGGATGTTATAAGCGGCTGGGATGCTTAAGGCATTGTAAGGTTGATGTACTGTTTTTGCTGGATAATAAGAAAGATTGGACAGCTGTGTATGGTGGACGTAACCCATTCTGGGTGAACCACGTTAAATCTCTGTGTTATCTGTGTCCTATTTTATTTCTTTATCTTTTGTATTTAAATCTGCATATAATTGTTAGTTCATATTTGCTTCGGATCTGCTTCAAACCCTAACAGGAAGGGAGAGGGAGAGTAGGGGGGAGGGAGAGAGAAGGAGGGAAGGAGGGAGAGGGGAGAGAGAGAGAGAGAGAGGGGGGGGGGAGAGTAGGGGGAGTGAGAGAGGAGGGAGAGGGAGAGAGGGAGAGAGAGAGGGGGGGGAGGGAGGGAGAGGTAAAGGGAGGGAGAGAGACAGAAGGAAGAGGGAGAGAGAAAGGAGGTGAGGAGGGAGAGGAAGAGAGAGAGAGGGAGAGAGAGGGAGAGAGAGTGGGAGGGAAGGTAGAGAGAGGGAGAGAGGGAGAGGGAGGGAGAGAGGGAGAGAAGAGGGGGGAGGGAGGGAAGAAGGGAGGGATCTATAACAACACCAAATAGTGTCTTAAGGGGTCATAGAACACCATATGGTGTTGTTATGGGTCATTGGTGTCCCGAGGGGTCATATGGTGTCACGAGGGAAGTCACAGGACACCATATGACCTCTTAGGAAACAATACGACCTCTAATGACAACTAAGGGGTCATATGGTGGGCTAATAAAATGATATATTAAATTTAAAGTTATGAATATAACATCATACAATAGAACATCGATAGTTTAGTTTTGATATAACTAAGTTAGACCATTGTCAGCATAAGAGAGACTCCAAGCGAACAAACAATGAGGCTTCACTAAAAAGAAAGTGTAAGAGCTTGACCTAACCCTAAGAGTACTGCCTAAGCTCTAAAACATATGTTGGTATTAAATTTTCAAGGTTATAGGACTGATCTCCATTGTGACTATAGGAATTATAGAAGAAGAGAAAGAGGGAGGGAGAGAAGAAGAGAAAGAGGGATGGGGTATGGAGAAAGGGAGAAGGGGAGAGAGCGAGAGAGAGAGGGATGGGGTATGGAGGAAGGGAGAAGGGGGAGAGAGAGAGAGAGAGAGAGAGAGAGAGAGAGAGAGAGAGAGAGAGAGAAGAAGGAGGGGGGAGGGAGAGGAAGAGAGATCAAATCCAGAACACAATATGACCCCTAACAACATCTAAGGGGTCATATGACACTATATTATCCCTTAGCACACCACAGGACCTATAACGACACCAAATAGTGTCCTAAGGGGTCATAGAACACCATATGACCCTTTAGAATACCATATGGTGTTGTTATGGGTTATTGGTGTCTTGAGGGGTCATATGGCATCCTGTGACCCCTTAGGACACCATATGGTGTTGTTATGGGTCGTATGGTGTCTTAAGGGGTCATATGGTATCCTAAGGGGTCATAGGACACCATATGACCTCTTAGGAAACAATCTAACCTCTAATTACACCTAAGGGGTCATATAGTGGGATAATAAAATGATATATTAAGTTTAAAGTTATGAATAGAACATCATACAATATAACATCAATAGTTTAGTTTTGATATAGCTAAGTTAGACCATTGTCAGCATAAGAGATTCTCCAAGAGAACAAACAATGAGGCTTCTCTAAAAATAAAGTGTAAGAGCTTGACCTAACCCTAAGAGTACTGCCTAAGTTCTAAAACATATGATGCTATTAAATTTCCAAGGTTATAGGACTGATCTCGATTGCGACTATAGGAATTACAGAAGAAGAGAAAGAGGGAGGGAGAGAAGAAGAGAAAGAGAGATGGGGTATGGAGGAAGGGAGAAGGGGAGAGAGTGAGAGAGAGAGGGATGGGGTATGGAGAGAGAGAGAGAGAGAGAAGAAGGAGGGGGGAGGGAGAGGAAGAGAGATCGAATCTAGGACACAATATGACCCTTAGAACACAATATGACCCCTAAGACCCCTAACAACAACTAAGGGATCATAGGGTGTCCTAAGGGGTCATATGACATTATATTATGCTTTAGCACACAATAGGACCTATAACGACACCAAATAGTGTCCTAAGGGGTCATAGAACACCATATGGTGTTGTTATAGGTCATTGGTGTCTCCCGAGGGATCATATGGCATCCTATGACCCCTTAGGACACCATATGGTGTTGTTATGGGTCGTATGGTGTCTTAAGGGGTCATATGGTGTCCTAAGGGGTCATAGGACACCATATGACCTCTTAGGAAACAATACGACCTCTAATGACACCTAAGGGGTCATATGGTGCGCTAATAAAATGATATATTAAATTTAAAGTTATGAATAGAACATCATACAATAGAACATCGGTAGTTTAGTTTTGATATAACTAAGTTAGACCATTGTCGGCATAAGAGAGACTCCAAGCGAACAAACAACAAGGCTTCGCTAAAAAGCAAGTGTAAGAGCTTGACCTAGAGTACTACCTAAGTTCTAAAACATATGATGCTATTAAATTTGCAAGGTTATAGGACTGATCTCGATTGTGACTATAGGAATTACACATTTGATTGCTTTCATAGGTATGTACCATTCCAAGTCGTTTGACAAGTGATGATCATCATATACTACCATTGCCATGCATACAACAAACTTTAATTTCTTTAGGTGACAAACATTGTGTAACAACATGTGAACTCTCACATACCCACCACTATCATTCTCCAGGACATCATCTATGTTTCTCTTCCTACCAGTTGTTTCCTTCTAAAAAATATATTGTAGGTACTTTGACTCATCATGTTGCTTTGTTGACACTATTTTCCACATCTGCTTTGCTCATTAAAAACACATTCGAGAAGAATATTGCTGCGGGTTTCCTTGTTTATCACGGTAATGCACCTGTGGTTCAATTTCAAACCCTATTCCTCCTATTCAATATACACACACAAATCCATTAGTCAATTTTCTTAGGAGAGCATACATGATAAAAATCAAAGAGGAAGTTGCAAACAAGAAATAAATTCACTTACTTCTATAGAACTGTAGACACAGTTGGAGTGGGGTATGGAGGGAGGGAGGGAGAGAAGAAGAGAAAGAGGGATGGGGTATGGAGGAAGGGAGAAGGGGAGAGAGTGAGAGAGAGAGGGAGAGGGATGGGGTATGGAGGAAGGGATAAGGGGAGAGAGGGAGGGATGGGGTATGGAGGAAGGGAGAAGGGGAGAGAGGGAGAGAGAGAGACACCTTGTATGCATTTGAGAGGGGGAGACAATACACTTATATGTGTATATATATACTTAATATATTATATATTATTATATACATATATATATATATATTATATATTATATATTATTATATACATATATATATATATATATTATATGTATATACACATATCATATATACAATATCATATTATACTATAGCGCGTACATGTTGTTTATAGTAAAAAGAGCGCGTATGCGCTACTTACACCATAAGTACCCTATACGCTCTTTTGACTATTTAGGCTTGGAAATAGGCCTGGATGACAAATCTACGGTTTGGAAGTTTGATTTCCCTCCATTTCTCTCATTTATGACATGTTTTATTTTATCAACTTGGTGTATCAACTTTGTCATCATCAGGTTTACACTTCATCAAGTGGGTATTTTAAAAATTGCCACCATATTTTCATTCATCTTCTGAGCTTTCTAACCATATAATTTTTTTTTCAATTTGAACAACAATAACATATTATTATTATTGAATTTCTTTTACTAGTGTCTCCATAGTTCTCACAAACATAGGTGCACCATTTTTTTAATAACTTTTGATATACTTATCCAAATTTTAAAAACTTTATATATTATTGTAGTGCACTTGATTCTTTACAATTTAAAAAAAAAATGTATTTTTGATTTGTTTAGTGCAACTTATACTTCGCACACGAACAGGTACCTAATTTTCAAGATGTGCTCGATTGGAAAAATCATAAAAAAAAATACTCAACAAAAAATTACAAAAAAATACATATCTTCTATTTATCACTCTTAACTATCTTTTTGCCAAAGGATTTCTCAAAATACAAAATCTAACTATGACTTTTTTTATGTGCACGTCAGACACTATGCTATGTTTTTCAGAAAAAATCAGGGTCTATTTTTAGTGCGCGAAGGATTTGACCCCCTTAATCTTATCCAATGTTGAAAAAGTTTACTAGTTTGGAAACTAGATTCAGAGTACTACAATATTTGTTCTTTGATTATCTTCATATCTTAAGTGGATGATTTTCAAATTTTGCCTCCAAGTTCAAGTTCACCTAATTTCAGAAAAAAAGTGTCCACTTATACCCCCCTTTTTTACCACCATCTTTGTGCACTTACCCGTATAGCTAATTCTTTATATGGATTGAATTAATTGACTACATCCATTAATGGTCAAATTTTGGTTTTGGAAGCTCAGATTTCTTCTCTTGAGAAAGAAAAAGACAAAATCATAAGGAGAGTCAGAAGTTTGAGAAGTTTGTCTTCAGACATGTAGTGTCATGGTTAAGACACTTCATTGGTAAAGCGGCCACCAAGGTTCAAATCCCTGTTGGACCTTTGTGCTCGCAAGGCCTTGTGCCTTCGCTGGGTCGTTGTGCTCGCGGATTTGAACAAGTGAAGTGTAGGGATGAGGTCCCCCGTTTGTGGCCTCACTGTTTCATAGCTCCAGGTCAAAAGCGTTTACCTCTTAAATAAATAAAAAAAGAAGTTTGAGAAGTTTGGTGAGTCCCCGATTGGATTCACTCAGTGTACATAAGAAGGAGTGTATAGATATGGTTGGCAAGCCCACACCGACAGAGCTAAATGAGAAAGTCCTTTGCCCATATGCTAAATGGACTTGTATCTATTTCCAACACTTTCAAATCTGGTTGGGATACTTATCTTGAGATTTTGGAGAAGGCATACCCAGATATTTTCAAATATATTAATCTTCGGTAACATATTTTAGGTATATTCATTGTATAATATCTTTCATTCTTTGTCCCGGTTTTGGATCTTTGGCATTCTTTTTGGAAATTTTGATGGCATTGATGTCAAAGGGGGAGTGATATATATGTGAAAGAGAAAAAGGAGTTGTATACATTAGGGGGAGTATGAAGTATTTTTTACTGATGAATATTCATCTCAGGGGGAGCAGGCAGGATGAAACCGACAGATGAAACCATGATCATTTTTCACATGAGGGTTGCCAGCAATGCCAAAGGGGGAGATTGTTGACAATTGACACTCAATTGGTTGGTTTCACTATGTTGTAATTGATGGCAACATGGCAAGCTATTTTAGCTTTATATTTTGGGTCAGTTGTGTACCGACAAGCACTTCACCGGCACCGGTACTGACATGATGAAAGGAATTCTTTGGTTATTGGCAATGCAAGCCAACATCTTTTGGATCCGGCATCGATGATTGTTTTTTATGTTTATATATTTATGTTATCTAGCTGACATGTATATTGATATTGTAATTATCTTTGTAAGCCGACATAAGGCATGATAAATTGTATAGGGTATATAGATCAGTTGGATTAGATTATTTTGATATATGAAGATGATGACAAGGATGAGAATATGGATGGATAGCAGATGCGAAATATATGAGAGAGATTATGCATTAAGAGGATATTATTGTAAAGGGGTATTCTGGTAAGGGTTTCAGACTGGAACAGACAGAGCTTAACCGGAACTGTATTCAAGCATAGAAAGATGTTATCTTAGCAGTTAACTCATTTCTCCGAACTATTGTCTAGATTTATATGTAGTCAGTGAGGCTCCTTTTGTGATTGAGCAATGTGCTCTAGGCTATGAGCCTTCCTGGAAGTGCAACCCCTTTTATTTTGTAATATCTCTTCATATGGTCAGTGAATTGATAATGTGAGTCACAAATCCCACCGTGGTTTTTCCTCTTTGAGGTTTTTTATGTATAATTATGTGAGTTATGGTATTCATTTATGTGATTGGCTTATTGGTTGCTTTACTTCTTTCAATTCTATATGTACCGGTATACTAGTTGGTGTATGCATGTTTTAATAAGGTTAAAATAGATCATACTAGTAGAACATTGATTCACCTCTCCCACCCCCCCCCCCCCCCCCGCCTTGTGTTCTTGGATTTCAACAAAGGCTGGAAGAAAAATAAGAAATAATGTCATGATAATTTACAAAAATATCTAATTTGGTGGAAGGCAATACAATGGATTGATTCTTCAAGTCAAAAGAATGGTTTTTTATAATAGTAATCTCTTGAAGTTATCCAATTCAAACTCTTCTAAACCTATAGGGTCAAAGTTTTCAAGATGGGAAAGATAAAGCAACAAAATATTCCATTGACTAACCTTTCTCTATGACAATTTGTGTTGCAATTTGTGATTTTCTAATTTGAGCTATTTTTGTTTTGCGTCTTTTAGACTGTTGTTAGATAGTGGGGTTGTGGTGTTATGTGAGGGATGTTAGTTTTCTTATTTATATATGAAGATAAGAATCTATATTTTTTAGGGAGGAGGAGGTATGAAGGGGTTGTGAGAATGAGATGAGTAGCTTCACCATGATTTTTGGAATGAATTTTTATTTTCTATTAAGTAAAATGCAATACAAAATTTGGTTGTTTGTTTGAATGTTTTCTCAGACAACATGGAAGCATTTATTCATTATTTGTCTCTATATATAAAGAATTAGCTCTTAAATTCTTTATTAGAATTGACTTGCAGACTCAAAGGTGTTCATCTGTATTACTATTATAAAAAGATAAGACTTCATCAACAATACTAACATACTTGAACTTGTCTCAACTAGATTACCTTCCTTTGCAGAGGACCATCTCTAGCTTCCTTCCTATTTTAACAATCTTTCTTGAGATTGTTAAAGTGTCTTTAGCTTCCTTCTTTATATAACATCTTTCACACAAAAACTATCATCAAACTTTTAATTTTTTCTTAAGGAAATAATAATTTTTCTTTTAAGGAAATGTAATTTTTTGGGGATAAGGTAAGATAAGATGAGATTCACTTCATATTGTTGTCAGAATCCAACATTTTGGTAATAAATAGAAGCATGTGAACATGTACAACCATCCCTCCACGCCTGTATCGTCAACTACAGTGCAATGCGGGTGGAAGATGTGTTCAAGCTTGGCCCTCTGCCCACTCAAACCCTAACAATATCACAAGGCAGTGCCAAGCCTCTAATGCTGGTTGTGCCTTCTGTACAAGGAGACTACCCTGTCCTCCTCTTCCTCCACGGCTACCTCCTCGTCAATAGCTTCTACACTCAACTTCTGCAACACATTGCTTCCCATGGATACATCACAATAGCTCCTCAGGTGATATACTATTGTGCATAGACTGTTTTAACATATTTGAAATCTGTACAGTTTTGAATGGGAAACGATAACGGAATTTTAATATTGTCGAAAATAAGCATACTCTAAATAATGGTTAGAGATAGTAAAGAATATTAACGTGTATCAATTTTTGGATTTGACTGTAACATGTTTAAACATTAGGATCATATTTTATGATCGAATGTTCTTAATAATAAAAGAACAATTGATTCAGACATTTTGTTACTTGAATACAGATATTTTACTATTTTAAAATTTTAGATCATAATACTCTATGATCCATGCTCTTAATCGTAAATAATAGTTGATTTAGACATTTTGGATCTGACTGTAACAATTTTTTATCATCAGGATCATATATTTTCAGTATTTCGACAACAATTGATTCAGACATTTTAATTTCTTGTTTAAAGAACACAGATATTTTACTGTTTTAAAGTTTTAGATCATAATAATCCACGATCCCTGCTGTTAATCGTAAAGAATGGTTGATTCAGACATTTTATTGTTTAAAGAATAATTTGATTCAGACATTTTACTATTTAAAGAATAGTTTGATTCAGACATTTTGTTACTTAAAATATCCAGACATTTTGCTATTTTAATGATAATTTATTATTATTAATTTTCACGATAGATTTTAATTCTATTTTAACTTTCTATCTTCTTGATTGAACTCTTGAAAAAAATTGCAGTTGAAATATCTTCCTATAAATTTCACATTTTCACCTCTATTTGTAACAGAGGGTAAATATCATTTTAAACTTTCCACTGCAGAGTAAAATGTCTCTCTGACAACTTTTGAAAAAAATTGCAGTTGAAATATCTTCCTATAAATTTCACATTTTCACCTCTATTTGTAACAGAGGGTAAATATCATTTTAAACTTTCCACTGCAGAGTAAAATGTCTCTCTGACAACTTTATTTTATGCAGATGTACACTGTAGCCGGTGCAAACGCCAGTGGAGAGATAGATGATGCCGTGGCCATAACGGAGTGGCTCCGTGCAGAGCTTTCTGAGCACCTGCCGGAAAATGTGCAGCCGGATTTCAAAAAGGTCGCCATTGCCGGTCACAGCCGCGGCGGCAAAGTAGCTTTCGGAGTGGCGCTAGGTCGAAGCACGATCCCTCCATCGTTGCCCTTTGCGGCACTCCTGGGAATCGATCCTGTCGATGGAACGGTGCCGCTGATTTTAACGCAAAAGGATCATTCGCTTTCAGTAAATATTCCGACGCTTGTTATTGGGTCTGGTTTGGGGCCGGTGAAAAGGAACCCTTTATTTCCTCCCTGCGCTCCGGCCGGCATGAACCACGTGGAATTTTTCAGGGAGTGCTGCACTCCGGCTTATCATTTCGTAGCGGTGGAGTACGGGCACATGGACTTTTTGGATGATAAGACGGGCGGAGTGAGGGGGACGACATCGTATTGTATGTGTAAGAACGGAACAGAGAGGGAGCCCATGCGGAGGTTCGGCGGGGGAATTATTGTGGCTTTTCTGAATGCGTGGCTAAAGAAGGAAGCCGAGGTTTTGGACGAACTGCTGGCGAATCCCTCGCTCATACCTATCAAGGTGGATACCCCCGAGTGTCATCTTTTGCAATCAGTTGTCGTTTAATGGTTGCTAAAAAAAAATTATAGTCATGTTGTTTTAATTAAAAGATTGAGGCTGATTTTAAGTCTAGATATATGGTCATTAATGGGCTATATAAAGTTAAAAGGTCAGAGAAAGCTTTGTTTCCTATCTAATTAAATTTAAAAAATAAAATTTTAAAATTGTTGTTCTCTTCTCTTTTCTACTAGTCAATTTTTAATTTGAAGTATTAAAAAGAACTCATTTGCATCTAAATTAGCATATGGGAAATCACATGCTTGAGTTTCATGTCTTAGATCGATTTCCAAGGCTATAAATTTAGTCTATCTAAAATAGCATAATTGTGGATAACTTGATCCATCACAACATGGAATATCTACATTACAATAAGCATTCATTCTATAACATTTAGATTTGTAGTACTAAAAAGACTTGTTTGCATCTAAATTAGCACTTTTGCAGATCACATCCCTGAGTTTCATGTCTTTGATAATTTTTCAGGGTTATAAATTTAGTCTATCAAGAAAGTTAATTAACGATAACTTGACCCATGTTGATTCATTAGCTTCCCTGGGGTTTTTTTTAATAATACTAGAACTTACACATCATCAAACAAAATGTTCTAGCTAACTAGGTTACAAAAATCAGCAAACTTATCAATATCTGAACCTGAGAGGTCAATATTGTGTTCTAGGATCAGCTTTGACTCACTTGGGATTATTGTAGGATCAAGTTTGACTCACTTGGGATTATTGTAGGATCAATATTTTTAGTTTGGTATGGTTTTGAGATAATGAGCATATCAATGTATTAGTTTTTTGACATCAACAATCAATTTTGTGTTACAACAACAATATTTTTGGTCATCTTTGCAAGAGCTTAGTACACCTATGTAGATTACATTTAAGTTTCAAAAATAGCATTTTCATTTATCCGTCATTGATTTTAACTACTCACTTAAATATAGGTTGGTGTTTGATTTTATAAAAGTGAAATTTCTATGTCCATTGCCAATTCCCATTTATTTTGGGGCCCATTTTGGTGTGAAAAAAATACAATTAAACATCAACTTGAATGGAGCAGTCTTGCGCAATTTCGTTCATTCTTTGATCCTTCACCCATTCTTGTTTACGTATACTTCCATGCATTTGACCTAATCTAATCCCTAATTGTAGATATTCTTTTGCATTCACCAATTCAAGTCATTTATAATCGCACTAATGCTTGCATTCACTATTGTGGATCAATTACCCATCTTTAAATTCATGCCTCACTATCACGAGTCAATGCCTTGACATGCAAGTTTGATCTTGCACCATATGGAAATGACCCCTAAAGTTTAAATATTCAAATTCAAAAACCATTTTATTCCTACCTATTTCACTAGTCATTAAGGGTCAACTTGGTCCACCTTTATGTGATTTAATATTATGCCTTGATATTCAAAGACATTCAATTCGCAATTAATGTTTTAAAAAGGGCAATTCACGTGTTAAGTATCATGAGAAAGAACTATTCTCATAATACTTTGTTTTGGAGCACTAGAAGGAATTTAATCTATGTCCAGTTCATTAGGACACCTCTATGTCTAATTGTTGTCTTCAATGTTCTTCTACAATCATGAAGTTGATCTAATCAAGAAGATCGACTAAATAAAATACTACCCTTATGATTTGAAGATCTCCCCAAGGTAGTTTTCAATGTTACTAATTTTTGTAGATCAACAAATATTAGAAATAAGGGTGACTTTTTTAACAATTTTCAATTAGTTAGTTCAATCCCACAAACTCCAAATCATTTTTTGTGTATCAAATCAATATTACAAAATATAAGATTAAAATTTGATCTAATAACATATTCCACATATATTTTGAACCTACAATTTATTCTAAATTGTAAACATTATTTTTATTCTATTACATAATAAATATCAATAACATCAAAATTATATATTATCAGAATTTTGAAAACTAAATTCCCAATCTTTTCTATTTAATTTTCAATACTCATTATTGCAATTATCAATTCCCAACTGACACTAATTAATATAAATTTATGCAGATTATATGCCCTTAAAATACGATGAAAAACTGGTCCCGCCTCCTACGTAATATGACAGAAAAAGTTATGAGAGAGAGAGAGACACGTTATACAGCTAATCGAGATTTTTTTGATAAGTATAAACATTTCAACATGTGCAATTGTCCCTTCTCATGTATCCTCGACTGTACTGAAATGCGGGTACAATTGATACTAAAAATGTTATTATTTTCCTCCTATTCCATTGACTATATTTTTTGAATGAGGAGATTCCATGCCATAACTATTATCCATTAATTTCAAATGTTAATCACCTGCTCGATTTTTTATTGATCAATAATTATATTTAGACATAGAGAACACGATCATTTTGGGGTTTCATTTAGGATAATTAATGGAATGTTAGATGTAATATTGTACATTTAATAATAGATCTTAACTAATTATGTCATAACATTATCAAATAAATTTGGTGTTTTATATATATATATATATCAATGTTTCAATCTAGTATATGAAGAAAATTTTATAAAAATTGAAAAGAGTTCATGAAAAGGCAATGTTATATTCTATTTATTTTCATAAGATACAATTGTAAAATATCAAGATAAGTGCTTTATGAGATTCAGGTTGTAGCTAATCTGGCTCCAAAAACCCCACGATTTCCGCATAACATGAGGGTAAGTCAAAAATTACAGATCTTGGTCATGCTTGGCAGAACTAGCTACATCTTTTATATTTTGGTTGTGTCTATAACATAAAGGTTAGTCAGTCGTTTTGGAGCCAGATTAGTCACATCCTTATGAGAAGAAGGATAATGTACATGATTTATATAAGATATAGTTTGATGAATAATTTTTGTTTAAACCGTAATGACTTAAATTACACGACCCATAGACATATGCATAAATTTCTTGATATGTGAATGGATTATAATGTTCTTAATGAAGAACCAATGGTACAAAAAAAACATTAAGCGCTTGACACATTGTGATGGGTTACAAATAATTCAAAAGAGGTTGGATAAATATTTTTCAAAACCTAAAGCCTTTTGTTATGTTACCTATTGATAACAATGATAAAGGTCTTGATATATGTATTCTTTTGATGATCCTTATAAAGAACAAATTACTTATGTTGCAAGAAAGGATAAAAAATTAATGGTAATGAAAAAATTAAAGTTTCATACAAAATATTATATGTGCTCAATAAAAGTTCTTTGATGCATCAAAAGTAAAAGATATAACACAACCACCATAAAATAAACAATAATGGTTTAATAAGGAGTCACTTAATATGCCACGAATTGACAATGTGTTTGTAAAAGGTTTGAAAAATCACCAAGAAGAAATGTGTCATAGAAAAAGAAAACCATGAGAAATATGTATTGAAATTAATGTAGAATATTGTGATGAAATAGGTTGTACAAATATGATCTATTGGAGGATCATCATCATCATCATCCTAGATTTTCTCAATGATTTACAAGCATCACTAGAGACTACATAACTAATTGCCTATATTTTTCACTTTGTATTTTATTTTATACCCTTTTTACCTCTTTTATTATGACTCATTTTACATACTTATTTGTACTCTCTACATTACGTTTCATGTTTTTCCCACTTGTAGGGTGTGGAGGAAGTGGTGTTTATTTTTTGCTTCTTTCTTACTTGACATAAATTTGTATTATACTTGTTTACACTAATTTTTTCTATTACTATGATCTTGTGTTTCCCACTTCAATCTTATGTTGTCTCATGTTTACCACTTTGGTTAATGAGTTCCTTTATTTGATCCATGTTTCTTTGGTTCCTTGTGGATCCTTATGCTTTGTCTTAATCATACTATTTACTTATGATTTTTCATATTTATCTGCATATAATTATACAATGCATGCTTATGATTATTATTCCTACATCAACCTTATTACACTTTAAAATCTTATGCCTAGCTCGATCTTATCATTTAATGTTATATTATCATCACATGTATCTTCATTGTCATATCATACTTTTAGAGATACCTTATTACATTGGGGGGTAACATATATTCCCCTTGCTTTTTTGTCCTTTCATCTATTTATCTTTCTAATAGATCTAACTTAAATTATATTTAGGGACACCATGTCTTCCTCTTTCTATGTTGTGCAACTTATTCTCCTCATCAAGGTAAGTGCACAAAGATGGTGTCCAAAAAGGGGGTCTAAGTGGACACTTTTTTTTCTAAAATCGGGTAAACCTAAACTTGGAGAAGAAAGTTGAGAGTCATCCACTCAAGATATGAAGATACTCAAAGAACAAAGATTGTAGTACTCTGAATCTAGTTTCCAAACTACTATTTTTTTTCAAAATTGAATAATATTAAGGGGGTCAAATCCTTCGCACACGGAAAATAGACCTGGGTTTTTTTTTAAAAAGCATAACATAGTGTCTAACGTGCGCATCAAAAAATTCATAGTTAGATTTAGTATTTTGACAAATCCTTTAGAAGAAAGATAGTTAAGAGTGAGAACTAGAAGTTGTGTATTTTTTTGTAATTTTTTGTTGAGTATTTTTTTTTTTATGATTTTTCCAATCGAGCACATCCTGTTCGTACGTGAAACATAACTTGCACCAAAACAATTGAAAATGTTTTTTTTTTAATTATAAAGAATCAAGTGCACTACAATAATATACAAAGTTTTTTAAATTTGGATAATTAGATCAAAAGTTATTAAAAAAATGGTACACGTATGTCTCTGAGAACTATGGAGACAAAGTAAAAGAAATTCACTAATAATGATATTGTTGTTCAAATTAAAAAAAAAAATGGTTAGAAATCTCAGAAGATGGGTGAAAATATGATGGCAATTTTAGAAATACCCACTTGATGAAGTGTAAACCTGATGATGACAAAGTCGAGAAACCAAGTTGATAAGACAAAACACGTTAAAAAAGAGGGAAATGGAGGGAAATCAAACTTCCAACCCGCAACTTTGTCATCCAAGCCTAAACAGTCAAGACCGCGTATGGGTTTTTTTTGGTTATAAAACCATGTATGGGGTGTTTTCTCAATAAAAAGCGTGCTCGCGGTTTTAAAGCTAAAACCGCACGTACGCAGTTCTTCCTGTGATACTCCATAAAAATATAATGTGTGTTTAAAATATGTGTGTATATATATATATACATATATATATATATATATATATATATATATACATATACATATACATATACATATATATATATATGTATATGTATATGTATATATGCATATATATATATATATACATATATATATATATATATGCATATATATATGTATATGTATATGTATATATGCATATATATATGTGTGTGTGTGTGTGTGTGTATATATATATATAGTCACACAAATCTGTCCAGTTTAATTAAATAAATATTTGTTATTTATTTGATTAAAAATCCACTAGCCATCAGTTAATTAAATTAATATTTAATTAATTCATCCCCAAACATTTTTCTATTAATTAAATAAATTATTCAATTTATTTTAATTAATTCATTAAATCAAATTCAAAACAATTAAATAAATAAAATCTATTTATTTAATTAAATCCCCTATTCCTCTTTTAAATAAACTAAATAAAACATTTATTTAAATCATTATCCCCCCCCACTTGCATTTTCCTACAAATGCAACTTGCACACATTTATTGAAATAAATGAATTTTTATTTTAATAAAATCCTATTTTCCCTCACCCACCAAATCCACTTGCAAAATCTAATCCCCTTCTAGATTCTTCTAACCCCTTCCTAATTAGCCTAATCCATCCCCTAATTATTGTCACATTCCTAAGTAAAATGGAGTCACTTCTCAAAGACTCCAAAGTCTTTGAAAAGCATTTAATGCTTTGTGTGTTCAACAAATTAACCCCCAAAGTCTTCCAAGACCACTAATGGCTCTTACATGACCATTTATGGCTCTTACATAACCATTTATGGTTATTTCAAACTTGTCTCCCCAAACATTTATTGTTTTGACCATATTCATCCATTTCACATTTGTACAAGAGTTTATCCATTGGATAAAGGCTTTATTCTTGGAATAAAGAGTTTATTCATTCAACCAACCTTGACTTTAACTCCCGAGGTCATTTCAATCATTAAATGCTTATTCCCTCTCCTCTCAACCTATCTCACATTGACACTTGTCATCTTGGGATTGGGTTGAAAGCCCTCACATGGATTTGAAATCATTCAATCCTGACCCTTGTTGAGATTGCTCAATCTCAACCATCCATTGCTCCATTTTTCCTATAAATAGAGCCCATTTCTTCATAATCCAGATCCTGAAAACTTGTATGCATTTAAGCTATAGGCATTTTAAGAGAGCATTTTAGCATAATCAACTAATATATTGTCATTTTGGTTAAAATAAATCAATTTTAGCATCAATAGCATAGTATTAGCTTTTCATTTCACATTTGGAGCACAATACTACAATCTCAATCCTCCATAAGCATCCATAGTGCAAAAAGCTGCTGAGAGCTACACTATTTTGGAACTTGGAGAGGAGAGGAACAAGGGAAAAAGAAACTAAGAGCATGTTAGGAGGTATTTGGAGATGCCTCATCATGTTTGCTTTGTTAGTTAAATATGCTTTCATGTTTTTAGTGTCTCTCTTGATATGCCTGTTTAGATTAGTTTTTGATTGACTAACACTAATGATTTTTTGGTTTCCTGTGTTGTTTGTCATTTGCTAACCTTGTCCATTTAGGAGGGCATCATTTGGTGAACCCGACATGAATCAAAACACCAAAAATATCATTTTTTTAAGCAAACTAACATGTCTGATTGTTGAAAGTGTCACACAAGTTACGCTTTGGCGCTATTGAACACATTCTAGTGCTACCGACACTTATGTTTTTAGCGCTATTATTTTTTTTAATAGCGCTATTGTCCAAATTTCAGCGCTTTTGGAACTGTTTTGGCGCTTTTGTCATTCTTTTGGCGCTATTGACAATCTTTCAGCACTTTTGCCTCTCTGTCTGTTCCATTCTTTCAGCACTTTTGTGTTAAATAGCGCCTCTATTCAAACACAGACTAGCGCTATTGTAATAGGATGTCGTAGAAAATTCCTTGTAACCAAAAACCAAAAATTTTAGACTTGTAGAAGCTCACCAAAAACATGCGGATTTTTTTAACTAATTATCTTTTGTGCAGGTTTTAACTAACCCCTACAATAGGATTTTTTTTTAGCAATTTTAGCTTAGGAAATAAATTTGTTCATATTGCTAACTTTGTCTTTCAAGTTAGGATAAAATAAATTCATTTTCCTTTTGGGTTAAAATCAACTACACTTTCATTTGGAGTTTTAAAAAAGAACCACATCTTTTGTTTAGAGCTCTAAAAAGAATCACACTTGTTCAAAGTTAAAAAGAATCACAAAAACAAACACGCAAATTTATTTTTTGCAAAGTTAGGAACAAATTCTTTTGGTGCTTAAAATCAACAAGGCAAATTTTATTTCTTGCATCAAGATAAAATTCACAATCCACACTTCCATTTTTGGTGCAAATAAAATTCACAATCAACTTGTCTCATTTTTAAAAGCAATTTTACTTCATGCAAACGTGTTTTTCATTAAGTTGACCAAGATTTTCAAATTCTAGTTTACTCAAACAATTGCCTTTGAAGTTAAAAAGAACACCATGGTTGTTGGAGCAACATCTCCAAATAGTTAGATCACATTGCGATGATGGGTTAAAAAGAACAAGTGTCTTTCATGCTTGGCACACTTGTGCAAAAAGTCAGTCGAGTGGTCCTACCTCTAACACACACTATCCTCTCCCTTGGCTTTCGTGGTCCTAGGTGCAAGAGAAAAGTGTTAGTAACACTCAAATTTTATGTTTTTAAGAGAGGCCTGCCAAGGGATCGATACTCTTGGGAACGACCTCACGCGGTAAATCCTTCGCGCCGCTATAAAAATCAGGTGAGAGCGAAAGTTGTAGCCTTGGGTATAGCTGTTCCTACAGTGTAACTGGCCGAAAGGACAAATGGGCCCCACCACTAGTTACAAGGCTTTTAAGTGAGTCACTGCAGAATGAACTTATGTCCAAAAACATCGAACATGACTAAACACCTTTAAGTAGTATCCCACCCATTCTATTGATTGAGGATATTTGAGATATAATTTAGTTCAAGAGCATAGATGGTTTTGCTCCCAAGATACTCACCATACATATTTTCTTGAGTAGAAACACAACTTTTTTAAAAGTCACTTGTGGCTTGATAAAAGTGGTGACTCCCCCATCATAGGGATCATCTATTTGTTATGCTCATGCAAGACTTAGTATATCACATCCTTACCTACCACGGTGGGATTCATAAGGTATGTAGTACCAAAGTCGAAGAAATATCAAGATGTGGGCTAAATTTATCACAACTGGCCATTTGACCTTAGGGATAAAAAGTGTTTGAAGTGTGTTCATTTTAGTCAAGACCAAGTACAAATTGAGCCGACTTCAGGCTTTGGAAATACACCTTAAAATACATCTAAAGGAAGGGTAATATAAAAGTCCAAGGATTGGGTTGATCTAGACCCATACTCATTTGTGCCTTTTAGGCAACATTCTTGTGTTTGTGTGCTTGCTTTGTTTTCTTGTCAAAGAAAAATTGGAAAATCACTTCCAAAAACAAAGTATTCATCCAACCAAACACATCAAAAATAAAGTACAAACAAACAAAGAGTCAAATTTTATGACCATTCTTCACATCTTGTGAAAGAAGAAGCGTCATCAAAATATCAACTTGAAAAGAAGACCATTAAGCTCAAAGGCTTTGATCAAAAGGAGGAAATTCTTCTATATAAATAGACAAATCTTTGTCTCACATAGAGTCTTTTTGCGTCACATGCGTCTCTACCTTCAAGGCAAAACAAACGAATTTGATTCCGAATCATTGAACCGCAGAGCTTTTATGCAATATAGAGCTCTGAGTTATCACAAAAACCAAGGAGGTAAGATTAATCTCAACTTCTTCCCAAACGTCTGTATCACATACAACACAGCTCGAGACATACCACCAACACCCGAAAGGGAAGAGGTAGAGTTTGTCCTATTTGTAACACAATTTTTATTGAAGTTGAAAACATTTTTTCATCCATCATCTTATTCATACATCATCACTTCATCATCATCAATCCGTTCCAACTCTCAAAACATTAAGAGGTTCTTGTCCCAAAGTTCCCTTTTAGATATTGCTTGAATCAATCGCATCACATTACTTTTTAGATTGTTTCTACATCTAGGATAAGCTCATCCTAAGAGACACATCTACGCAGGTTAAAACTAGTTCATGAGTGAATCCTCTCATAACAAGGTAGTTAAATCTGTAACACATCTCAGATTTCTCTACACCTTATCACATCAAAACTTATCAAACAAACAAGCAATTCAAAGAAGGAATTTCGGTTACATCCACCTTAAAAGTGCTAGAGATCCACATGCAACACAATTCACCAACCATCATCCTTTCATTTCATCAAAAACTCATCATCATTTTCACACAACTTCAACAATGACTTGCAAGCAAAATGGCTCAAACCCGATCACAGTCAAGGCAACGAGAAATTGAAATAGAAGAAGAAGAAGAGGAAAATCTCAATGAATTTCAAGAAGCACTTGGAGGAAATGCAAATGACGAAAACCCAAGTACTCCTACTCCTACAACAATAGAAAGGGCCCAGCATAACCCTCTCTTTAACAGACTGTTTGACGAAATACTCAGGAGCAATGCGGATGCTCACTTCTTAAAACTCGCTCAAGAAGGAGCAAAACTCCCCTCTGACTTTGATCTTTCCCAATTAAGACAAGCATCAAAAAGACAAAGTTGCCATGAATAGGAAAGAGGTAGAGATCCCATCAGATATAACATTCCTCGAGGTAACCAACCACCTCCTCCTCCAAATGAAATGGAGATGTTGTGGCAACAAGTCGAGATTCTCACCCAACAACTTCATAGTGGTGTCAAGACTAACCAATTCTCACTCAATGACATCTGTCCCTATCCTTTTGATAGGAATCTTTACATGCCACCATTTTCACGAGGATTCGAGACACCCAAATTTGAAAAATATAGAGGAAAGGGGGATCCCCGCGATCATGTCCGAGAATTTCATTCCACTTGTCTCGAAGTGGCATATGAAGACACATACCTAATGCGCCTTTTTCCGCAAAGCTTGGGAGGGACAACCACATCATGGTTTTCCTGCTTACCAGGTGGCATTAGAACATTTGAGGAACTCATCCAGAAGTTCCTAGCTCATTACTCTCATAACATTGAACGCGACATCACCATGGCTGATCTATGCAACACCAAACAAAAACCAGGTGAACTATTCTCAATATTCCTGCAAAGATGGCGCCAAATGTCTAGCAGACGTTCTTTTCAATTACCTGAATGAGAACTAGTGGAAATATTCATTTCCAACTTAAACGAAGAAATGGAATTTCACCTAGATGTCAAAGACACGGACTCTTTTAATGATATGATCACCAAGGGTTTGAAATGTGAACGGGCACTCATCAAGAAAGGACTCATCAATATCTTTAATGAACCAAAAGATGGTCCTCGCCCACGCTTCAATAGTGATAAACCAAGCTTCTGGAACAAAAACAAGAATATCGTCAACAATGGGGTTGTGGATGCCCAGACTATCCAAAATGCACAACCCGTGGTTCGATTTGCAGGACCAAATCCTCTGCCACAGAACAACACAAATGTTCCTTCTAATCAAGGTCGCATCACCTCTCATGATGAACCAAGACCTCGTCAGCAAAAACAGAAACACACATACACTCCCTTAGGGGAACCCATTGAAACAGTATTGCGACAACTCATTTCTCAAAATTTGGTCACTCTACCTAAACTATCAAACTATGAGCCTTAGGTCAAACCGGCATGGTGGCGAGATACTGAACACTGTGAATTCCATCAAGGAAGAGGACACAAGACAAGTAATTGTCATCGATTAAAAGATCTTATCCAGGATCTTATTGACCGAGGAGAAATTGAAATTGAAGGACATGACCCAAAAACAACAAATAATGATCATCTGATGTTCAAAAATCCACTTCCATCACAAGATCAAAGGGGTCCTTCCACTTCCAAGTGAGGCACTGATACCACTGATTATACATAGGCTACGTATAATTACACTGTAAATCATCTGTATGATGCCAATGAATAAGTTGCAACTATAACCTTCAAAAATCCCAACTCAAATTGCAATGTTGTTACGCATCGCGGCAAAGTCACTATAAAGGCAGCTCCACAAGGCACCACCTCCATCCCAAAGCAGTACAATCTTGTGGAACAATTAGACAAAACCCCTGCGCTTATATCCATTTTAGAGCTATTGCGCTTGTCACCATCTCATAAAACTATCTTGGATCAAGCACTCCAAGAGGCATCAATCCTTGCAAATCTGAATACAGACCAATTTCAAGCCATGGTTGGAAGCCTAAAGTCATCACCTTGTCTCACTTTTTCCAAAAGTGACAACTCTTCCTTCCAGCAACCTCATAACGCTTTGCTACACATCGAAGGATTTATTAATCAATACAGGATCAAGCGAGTCTTGAGCGATAATGGAGCAGGCTTGAACATTTGTACACTACAGTTGGTCACCGCATTGGGATATGCAGTAGAATCAGTGGATCCTCGTAAGAAGATCACAATCAAAGCCTATGACGATGCAGAGCGTTCATCCAAAGGAGTTGTGGTACTACCAATCCAAGTGGGCCCTATGTTAAAGCACATCATCTATCAGGTTCTGGACCTTCCTCTGCCATACAATCTATTGTTAGGGAGACCTTGGATACATGCCATGCAAGCTGTTCCATCTACCTACCATCAATGTATCAAGTTCCCACATAATGGTGTAGAGATCACAATCCTGGGTGATGTAAATCCCTTTGCATTTTGCCATAATATCAACCATCAACCAGAGATTATTGTTCCTAATAATAGAGAAGCCATTTCCTCCACATCATATATAAGTCCAGCCTGTCTTGCCAGTTCAAACACCCCTATACCAAAGCAAGAAAAGCTTAAAATGAAAGTAGTAGAGGAAGGTCCTGGGGAATACAACTTGAGTCAACTCTTTTGTGTGGGACAGATGCCCACTTCTCCTAGAACACATGGTAAACCATAGCAGTTACTCCAACAACCACTGATCACGCCAGCGTGTGCTTTGACACCTTTCATCCTTGGAAAGAGTCAAGAGGAAGAAACCCAAGATGAGGACCTAGCGGAATGGATCTACAAAGATCCCATCACCACTGATATACTGCAAGTTAAACTTCCAACTGATCAGTATGGCAGAGGTCTCCTCATTATGCAACGAATGGGATATGATGGTCAGAGTGCTTTGAGATATTGCAAACAAGGACGACATGAACCTCTATTGCCAGAATTAAAGCCCAAAGGTAATACAGGCTTAGGCTTTGAAAAAGAGATCTTTCCTAAACTCAGATTCAAAGGAAAACCCAGCAAACCATCATGTCAACCTACTGCAAAAAGGACACCTTTCATCATTAAAGCAGCCTCAAGCACCATCCCAACTGCCCCATCGAGGCTCACAACTCCAACGCAACCATCACCAATGCCATTCATTCCACCAAATGAACCCATAATCCCATCAGCAACACCATTAGTAGCAGCAACTGTATGAGAACCCGCAGCAATATCTATGGCACCAGCAATTCTAGCAGAAGCCACTGAGTCAACACTACCGATACTCCCCGTATCAGATTCCTTGATCCCCATCAAACTTCTTGCAACACCGATCACTACAAAGGTACATCAACCAATCACACCTGCAGTATTTAACTCAAAGGACATCCCAATATGGTATAGTAATCGGATGCTGGAAAGTGACTCAAAGACCGACTCACATGAATGGGAATTTGATTCTGTGCAGCTTAACACTTCAGATGAGGAAGACACATCACCACCTCCGCCACGCAAAGACATCCCTGTTTATGGAGAAGCACAGATAAAGACCACTTAGGTTCCTGAACTGGAAACATCTTCCACATACCCTACGTCTCATCCTATGCCTGATTCTGACAAGGAGAGTACCATCAACGACCTTCACCATAACGTCTTAACCCTCACTGATACATCTAATGCACTTAACCTAATCGATGAAGTAATGCCCATTATCCACCCTGAACTCATCGAATGGAACCAACCAAATCCCCCATGTCTTGACTTCTTCCAAAACGATGAGGCTATCATTGACTTTTTGGAATTAAGGGATAACCTACCAAGCGGGGATCACAAAGCTGGATTCACCATTGAACTTAATAGCACAACATACTTCAGGGTGGATGCCAAACCTTTCAGCTGCAAAAATATAACAATAAAACATGGATCTTCTAGTGAAAACCACATTGTGGCACTGTTTGATCCCACAAAAGCAAAAAGAAAGAGCGTATCCAATGGTGAAAACCTCTCTGAGGCGCCTAAGGATGAAGGGTTTGACATTCTCCCTGCTAATGCACAACAGGAACGATCAACGATTCTCATTGAGGAAACCAAAGAATACAATGTGGGGACTCCTGAAAATCCTCATCTCATACATCTGGCATCTCTTCTCACTCCAGAGGAATAGCCTAAATTTATAGAGTTCTTTCAAAAGCATCAGATCAACTTTGCATGGTCATATGCAGACATGCCTGGGTTCGATCCTGATTTAGTCATGCATCACCTCACAGTAGCAGAAGGAGCCAAACCTGTCAAACAGAAGCTTTGTAAGATGCATCCTCAAATTGCAGTGCTAGTCAAAATAGAACTCAAGAAACTCCTAGATGTTGGTTTCATCAGGCCAATTGATTATGCAGAATGGATCTCCAACATTGTGCTTGTTGGCAAACCAAAAGGGGGCATCCGCATTTGTACTGACTTTAGAGATCTGAATAAGGCATGTCCTAAGGATGACTTCCCCTTACCAAATATCGACATCATAGTGGATCTGACAGCAGAACATGCCATGCTTTCACTCATGGATGGTTTTTCAGGATACAATCAGATAAAGATCGCACCGGAAGATCAACATAAGACCGCCTTCACATGTCCATGGGGCACATATTGCTGGAATGTAATGCCTTTTGGTCTAAAGAATGCAGGAGCAACCTATCAAAGAGCAATGACCACCATCTTCCATGACATGATGCATACTATGATGGAAGATTATGTTGATGACTTACTAGCAAAATCACTCACTAGAGAAGGTCACCTCCACGTCTTAGATAAAATCTTTGATAGACTAGAACAATACCATGTTCGACTCAACCCAAAGAAATGTGTCTTTGGAGTAACCTCCGAGAAGCTTCTAGGATACATTGTCTCAAGAAAAGGTATTGAGGTCAACCCAGCAAAGGTAAAAGCAATCATGGACATGCCACCTCCAAAGAATATCAGTCACCTAAGGACATTACAAGGGCGGCTTCAATCCATCCGAAGATTCATTGCACAATTGGCTGATAAGTGTCACCCATTCACACACCTACTACATAAGAACATCTGCTTTCAGTGGGATGCCAGATGCCAGCAAGCATTTCAGACACTTAAAGACTATCTCATGAAACCACCATTGCTGATCCCACCAGATCCAAGTAGACCGTTGTTACTCTATATCTCAGCAACAAGTACAACATTAGGTGTACTATTGGCGAAACATAATATGGAAGGAAAAGAGTGTGTTGTTTACTACATCTCTCGCACACTGGTGGGCTATGAACTCAATTACACACCTATTGAGCGAGTTTTCCTAACAGTAATCTTAGCAGCCACTAAACTGAGGCACTATCTATTAACACACAAGGTACAACTCATTGCAAAGATTGATCCACTCAAGTATTTACTCAACAAAGCAGCATTGACAGGTCGCTTGGCCAAATGGGTGATGATTCTAAGTGAATTTGACATTGAGTATGTAGATCGTAAAGCTATTAAAGGTCAAGTTATTGCAGATCAGTTGGCCGATGCACCCCTCATAGGCAATCATCCTCTCATTTCCAATTTTCCAGATGAAGAGATATTCATGATCACAACAACACAAACATGGAAGCTATATTTTGATGGTTCATACACTAGGCACGACTCAGGGGCGGGCATTCTGTTTATCACACCTTAGGGTGATAGCATCCCGAAGTCTTACAGGCTCACATTTCCATGCACAAACAACATAGTGGAGTATGGCCTTGATCATAGGACTCAGGCTAGCCATACAATGGAAATTACAAGAACTGCAAGTATATGGCGACTCACAACTGGTCATTCAACAAGCAACTGATGAATATCAGACCAAGGATGATAAACTCATGCCATATAAGCAAATGGTGGACAATCTAAAGACATCATTTACTACTATCACTTTTGAGCAGATACCAAGAGATCAAAATCGAGCTGCTGACGCTATGGCTACCATCGCATCTCTCCTAGATCTTCCACAGAATTCAACACGCTATGAGTTCTTGGTGGAACAACTTTGGATTCCCGCTTATGATATCCCAGAATCCGAAATGATATGTCACCTTGTTGGTTCTGAATCCCCATGGTACGGTGAATTCTACACCTATCTCCGCGATCACACCCTTACTCCCAACTAATCGAATAACCAACGTAAAACCTTCATTCGCCAAACTGCTCGATATACCATTATTGTCGAAACCCTATATCGACGCAGTCTTGATGGTACTCTCCTTCGATGTCTGGAACAAGGTGAGATAACAAAGGCTTTGGAAGAAGTCCATGAAGGAATTTGCGGGACTCACTCAAGTGGTCCGTCACTAGCCAAGAAACTCCTGCGCAATGGATACTATTGGCCATCTATGGAAAAGGATTCCTACTACTTTGTCAGAAAATGCAAGAAATGTCAAGTTCACGGTGACCTAATACATGCACCAGCCCAAGAACTGCAACCAATCACAACACCATGGCCTTTTTGTCAATGGGACCTTGACCTTGTGGGTAAGATTCATCCATCTTCATCCAATGGCCATAAATTCATTATTACCGCCACCGAATATTTCACAAAGTGGATCGAAGTTGTTCCACTTACCCAAGTCACCGGCAAGTAGATCGCCTCATTCATCCTCAATTACATCATCTGTCGGTATGGTGTACCCACGTCCATCATCACAGATAACGGTCTTCCTTTCAAAAATCAGGATGTTCATGAACTTTGTGAGAAATTTCATATCCAACATCGCTTTTCCACCCCCTATTACCCACAAGGCAATGGTCAGGCCAAAGCATCCAATAAAAACATATTGAGGATCCTAAAGAAGACAGTCAATAATGTCGGCCGTGATTGGCATGTTCAATTGAATCCAGCACTATGGGCATATCGAACTAGCATTCGAACCCCTACAAGTGCAACTCCTTATTCATTGGTCTATGGTGCTGAAGCTATCTTACCTATTGAGGTCAAGATACCATCCTTACGGGTTTCCTTGCCTAAACTCATCGATGATGAAGCATACAGAGTCTCACGCCTTCAGGACTTAGAGTTACTTGACGAGAAGCGATAAGCTGCATACAATCACCTCAAAGCCTATCAGCAGCGCATGAGCAGAAGCTACAATCACCGAGTTAGACCTCATACATTTGAGGTAGGTGATCTTGTTCTCTGAGAGAATCCTCCCAACCAACCAAATCGAGAACATCAGGGCAAGTTTGAATCAAACTGGCTGGGCCCATATGTTGTCACTGCTGTATTCGGGTCCGGGGCATATCAGTTGGCTACATCAGAAGGAGAATTGCTCGCAGATCCAATTAACAGCATGCACCTCAAACGGTTTTATACCTAAGCTGTCCAGAGCATCAGGCTCCCCTACATACCAGAAAATACCAAAAACATTTAGAAAAATGTCCTGAAGAAATACAAAAACATTCAAAAAGTAAAGAAAAATCATACATCCAAATAGTGAACAACCACTCCGGTGGCACCTTGGGTAAGTGCGATGGTGAAAACCTGGCAAACAGGCGCCACTCGTAAAGATAATGGCTCCAATATCTTTCAGGCTCGTTGCGATCACATTCATACATACACACATCCATCCCAAACCATGGCTTGTTATTTGATCTGTAATCAAAGAAAGTACTTCATGCTTCTTGCATCCCACTTTTTCATAGTCATGTCTACACTTGGGGGCAATACCCTTAAAATCTAGATGATGGAAGTGGATTCTACATTACTAGTGATCCAAAATCCAAAAAACATTCAAAAATGTCTGACAAAATCTAAAAACATTCAAAAATGTCTGACAAAATCTAAAAACATTCAAAAATATCTTACAAAATCCAAAAACATTAAAAAATGTTCCACAAAATCCAAAAACATCGCAAAACCATTGAAAATCAAACAAAAACATGGCAACACCTTGTACATATTCATCCGAGTAGATACAAAACAAACATTGACATACTCACATGATGACCATTTATCAATCAAACCACACAATCAACATCAACACTCAAAACTGTCTTTAAACAAGGATGCATCCTTCCTTACCAAAACAAAGACAAAAAAGAAAAAAAGTGACGTTTTCTTTGACAAGAAAATTTTGTTAAGCTATCAAATACTTGGTTGATTTGTGAGTACAATCATTCGTTTATTTGTATCGGGATCTTTCAGCATTGTTTGTGTATCTTCGGTGCATTATTCTGATGAAGTACTGGGGCATGTCCTAATGGTGTCTACGTGGGAAGTTCACTAAGCTATGTGATCATAGGCAAAAATACAGTCATAGATCACTACGGCTGGCTGACTACAGCGTATACCTCGACCATATGAGCATGAACCATTACCAAGGATCCTTATTCTTTATTCTTTATGTATATACTGTTTGTTTGCAGGTACAATGATCATCCTTTGGTTCCTCCCCCTCCAAATTGGATAAAGGTTTTATTTCTTAGTACGGTATGCACTTGTCTCAGGATATGATCAGCCTAAGATCAAGGAGGACGATCCAATTCATGCATAAATGAAGATAATCCTTGTCTATTCTGCAAGCAATACTCTGGTCGACTTGACCCTTATATCAAGTCGTTTGTATTAACTTGCTATATCAAATCCATGTAAGAAATACTCTGGTTATCTTGAATCTTTATGTCAAGTTGCTTGTATTTTCTTACAACATTTTAAAAGCTCAATGATGGCAATAGAGCACTATGGATCATCATTCCATCTCATCTATTTATATCTTGCATTCCGTTGCATATCACCCATCCATTCATTTATTCATATGTAGGCTTTATATGCAAAAGTGACCATACAAGCTGGTCTTGGATACAATCACGACCGAGTACTCTGATACATCATCAATGCATCATGCAAAGTCTTAAAAACCTTGCATTCCTCACGGTCATATCATCATCGCATTTAAGGTGCATCTTGCATTAAGTCCATTCATGTCATTTTTAACTTAATATTGCATATAGTTCATGTTTGACATTAGTTTTCATTAATAATTTTGCATCATTGCATCCATCATAAATAATTAGATTCATTCATGCGATCAAATTATCCTTGATTATATTAAAACCATTTACTATGCATTCCTTTAGTGTCAATTATCCATCATCATTTCATCATTCTTTATCATTTATCCTTGCATACATTCATTAGTGAAAAAGTGCATTCATTCATTCATTATTAAGTATCTTATTATGCTCATTTTAGGATTCATTTCACATTGCATCCATTATCCTCTTTTTAAATTGCATTAAGGTGCAGTTATTAAAAACCAAGAGTTGTATTATCATCACATTATCATTCTTACTTAAAACATATTTAAAGCATTTAGAATCATCAACCCATTTGTTTCCAAACATGGGTTCATACCATTATATATATCCATTATACATATGCATTTGTTTAGGCATTATCATATAAACATTTGTACTTTACATTTTGTTTATCCATATTACATTCATCTAAACACATCTAGATGCATATTCATACATAAAAATCAACCATTCAACCATTACATTAACATCATCGCATAAATTATCTCATCATTATCATCACAAAAGGAAATACCAAACTCTTGTTCATGAATCATCATGGCATCACATACATAAAGCATTACATCAAAAATCAAAAATCAAATCATACATATATAAACCTGCATTCATATGTCAGTATCCCACATCATAAATCATCATAAAAACATACATATCAGAAACATCAAAATGCATACATGTACACATATCCATCTAAGCAATAACTCATCATCCTGCATAAACATCCATATAAATCAACTGCATATCATCAAAATATGGGATCTCCTCATATATCTCATCTCATATATCAGAGTACAATGAAGTCTACAAAATCGGCTACCAAGAGCCATCCAAGATACAGTCCAAAAAAATAAACATTGATACAATACATATATGCAAAATGCTCTCTCAAATGCCACTCTGGCACCGCCATCACCACCTGCTCTCCCACTGGTGCCTGCACCACCTGATCCATCTCTCCGTGGAGGCCTCATCGAACCCCCACTCCCTCCTGCATCCCCTGATCTCTCCTACCGTAGAAGACCCATCACACCCCCACTGCTCTGCACCCTCTGCGATCGCTTTGATCTGGCCTGTCGCATCTGAGAATAGCTGAGAGCTCGTTGGCTAATTGGAACAACCTACTCATACAAACCCTGCCAGTACTCTATCTCTGTCTGTGCTCGTTGTATCTCCCTCATCACCTCCCCTATAGGACACTGTGCCCCTACTCCAACCCGGACTCTCTCCTGCAACTCGACCAATCTCTCCACTACACTATCCCTCTCCCGCAGCACCACCGTCAGCTCTGACTCTCGTGCAAATAGCTGCATATCCCTAGCTGCCACCTCCTCCTCCAAATCCTCTATCCGGGTCTGCAAGCGTACTATCATGTGATCGCGCAGATCTCCAATGGCTCCCTCCCCAGTGTCCATCGTCGCCTCACCTATACCACCCTCTCCAGTAGTCCCCTCCCCTCTATCCATCGGGATCTCTCTCTCCATCCCCCTCCCACTCAGCTGAACTCCTCCCTATATCAATGGTCCCTATGATATCTGTAGAGGCAGTCCACCTCTCCCTCTCCGCTGACTCCGCAACCCCAACTCACCTCCTCCTCCACCTCCATCCCCTCCTCCACCTCCTCCACCTCCACCTCCATCTCCTCCTCCTCCTCCTCCACCCCCTCCTCCACCTCCTCGACCTCCTTCTCTCCTCCGTCTCCATCCCCTCTCATCCTCAAACTCTGGGATCAACTCAGCTGGATCCGATATCCGTAGAATCGGGTGCGCTGCTCGGTACTGCGTGTACTCATCTATCACACTTATGTCCACGACCCTCAGTCGTATGTCCCATAGTCTCATCTGCAGTGTCTGGAACTCTGCCAGTGCCTGATCATATGGTAGCACTGGACCCCATGCATACCTCTCCCTAATAACCCGAGCATACTCTCCTGATCCGCTAGGTAGTCCCTGCTGCCGTCCAAACTGTCTCAGCACTCTCCTAGGCACCTATCTCTCCACATGGTATGCGGTCTTCCCAATGAGGAATCGAGTCATAAACACATACGGCAGTGCCTCTGCATCATCATCCCATGGCTCACACTCCAAGTATGGCCACCAAATAACTGCATCTAGATCATCCAGTGCCCACCGCCACCACTCTAACTTCCCCAGGTGGAGCTGACTCATCATACCGCTATACATGAACATGTACGGCTGGTCTATCGCTCAGAATCTCAGACTCACCAGTCAAGTCACTGGTAGGTGCTCCCAAGCCCAAATATGTAGCAGCGTCATGCCCACTACTAAGGAACCCCTCCCCCGATAAACCACCTCATGGAGCTCCTGGTACATGTGCGCCAGCACGCACGGCCCCCACGCAAATCAGGTCCCCTCAGTAACCATCATCTCGATCACTTGTCCCCACCCCACGGCCAACCCATGTGATCGCCTGTCTGGACAGAGTAGTCCTCCCATGATACGTGCTAGAACTGCTGGTAGAGGCTCATATAAAGCGGCTATCTCCTCCCAGGCAATGGAGCCATCATCAATGAAAACGTCCTCATCAAAAATCCTCTGAATCGCAAGAGTCCCTGAGGATCTATCATATGTAACTAGCTCCCCTCGAATCAAAATCTGTAGGATGCGCCACACATCCTCCAGGGTCACTGTCATCTCCCCCTATGCCAAATGGAAGGTGCACATCTCGCTGTGCCACCGCTCTGCTAGTGTTGTGATCAGACCGTGATTCATACGAATCACGGGCATGTGCATCACCTCATATAGTCCCGTCGAGGCAATGCAATCAATCTCCGCCTCTGTCAATTGATCCCGCAACTTCTATTTCACAGGATGACGCTCACGTAACTGCAACACGCGTAGCTCCTCCTGCACATAGACATTCATCAAATCACCATCAGTTGTTTTATTTTCAAACTTTCTCAAGTTTAAACCTAGACTATCATCAGATACTTTGATCAAGTATCTTCGGATCTCAACAAGTAAGCAATCATGGCCACCTAGACTTCAACGAGCATTTATCCTAGCAAATGACCTAAGTCTCATCAAGCTGCTATGGTTCAAAACAACTCCCACTTCACCTCGCCATCCACCCATCATTGGCATTAGGAGATTCTCTTCATCCAAACTGGGGCATATCTTTATCCTAATGCAAAAGCGCTATTTTTCCATCAAAAGTGCTAGTTTCCCAACAATAGCACTACAACCCTAGCAAAAGCGCTCAATCAGCTATCCTATAGCTCTAAAACTACAAATGCGCTCAAACCACTATGCAGTAGTGCTAATAAAGTTCAATAGCGCTCAAAACAGCCTTCACTAACGCTTATTCATCAATAGCGCCTAAATTTGCCTACAATAGCGCTAACTAAAATCAATAGCGCTCAAACAAGGGGATAATAGCGCCATTGCGGCACAATAGCGCTAGTTAATGAAGCAAAAGCACCAAAACCGTAGTTCCAGCGCTCTTGCTCCGACCCGACTTTGACTCAGTTAAAAACCTATCTAAAATGCTTAAAACTTGAAAATTCATATTTGCGTACCGCTGGTCCGTAGTCATCTGGGCGCTGGAACCGTCGGACTTGCTCGAATCTGTGCTCTGCTATCACTCTCGGCATCCTAACTGCTGCTCGCTCTTCCAAATGTCTCTATTAGAGCTCTCGTTTCACACTGGTCGCGGTCACAAATGATCCTGTTTTCACCCCTTTCACCCCATTTATACCCTTCGCCATCACTGTAACTTCCCCCCGCTCACCATCATGGTCATCGTGAACTTCTCGAGCCCCCCATTTCTCAATTTTCACCCCGTTTTCTTCTATTTTTCACCTGTATGGCTAACTTCTTCTCTTCTACCACCCTGCCAATTTTCATTCTTTTTCGAGAGATCGCCCGATTTTTTAAAAATTTTCAGCCCATCTCTCGAGGAGGCATACCACCCATTAAATTTACATTTTATGGGGCATTCTTCACACCAATTTTTCTTTCTTTGAAATGACGCGATAAACCGCACCGTCTCAAAGAGGGGCAAATGTAGTCACACAAATCTGTCCAGTTTAATTAAATAAATATTTGTTATTTATTTGATTAAAAATCCACTAGCCATCAGTTAATTAAATTAATATTTAATTAATTCATCCCCAAACATTTTTCTATTAATTAAATAAATTATTCAATTTATTTTAATTAATTCATTAAATCAAATTCAAATCAATTAAATAAATAAAATCTATTTATTTAATTAAATCCCCTATTCCTCTTTTAAATAAATTAAATAAAACATTTATTTAAATCATTATCCCCCCCCCCCCACTTGCATTTTCCTACAAATGCAACTTGCACGCATTTATTGAAATAAATGAATTTTTATTTTAATAAAATCTTATTTTCCCTCACCCACCAAATCCACTTGCAAAATCTAATCCCCTTCTAGATTCTTCTAACCCCTTCCTAATTAGCCTAATCCATCCCCTAATTATTGTCACATTCCTAAGCAAAATGGAGTCACTTCTCAAAGACTCCAAAGTCTTTGAAAAATATTTAATGCTTTGTGTGTTCAACAAATTAACCCCCAAAGTCTTCCAAGACCACTAATGGCTCTTACATGACCATTTATGGCTCTTACATAACCATTTATGGTTATTTCAAACTTGTCTCCCCAAACATTTATTGTTTTGACCATATTCATCCATTTCACGTTTGCACAAGAGTTTATCCATTGGATAAAGACTTTATTCTTGGAATAAAGAGTTTATTCATTCAACCAACCTTGACTTTAACTCCCAAGGTCATTTCAAGCATTAAATGTTTATTCCCTCTCTTCTCAACCTATCTCACATTGACACTTGTCATCCTGAGATTGGGTTGAAAGCCCTCACATGGATTTGAAATCATTCAATCCTGACCCTTGTTGAGATTGTTCAATCTCAACCATCCATTGCTCCATTTTTTCTATAAATAGAGCCCATTTCTTCATAATCCAGATCCTGAAAACTTGTATGCATTTAAGCTATAGGCATTTTAAGAGAGCATTTTAGCATAATCAACTAATATATTGTCATTTTGGTTAAAATAAATCAATTTTAGCATCAATAGCATAGTATTAGCTTTTCATTTCACATTTGGAGCACAATACTACAATCTCAATCCTCCATAAGCATCCATAGTGTAAAAAGCTGCTGAGAGCTACACTATTTTGGAACTTGGAGAGGAGAGGAACAAGGGAGAAAGAAACTAAGAGGATGTTAGGAGGTATTTGGAGATGCCTCATCATGTTTGCTTTGTTAGTTAAATATGCTTTCATGTTTTTAGTGTCTCTCTTGATATGCCTATTTAGATTAGTTTTTGATTGACTAACACTAATGATTTTCTGGTTTCTTGTGTTGTTTGTCATTTGCTAACCTTGTCCATTTAGGAGGGCATCAGTGTGTATATATATATATATATATATACATACATATACATATACATATACATATACACATATACATATACATACATATGTATGTATATGTGTATGTATATATATGTGTATGTGTGTATATATGTATACATATATATATATATATATATATATACATATACATACATATATGTATGTATACATATGTATATATGTATACATATGTATATATGTATACATATACATATATATATATATGTATGTATACATATGTATGTATACATATACATATATATATGTATATGTATACATACATATGTATACATACATATATATATATATATATGTATATGTATACATATATACATATGTATACATATATACATATGTATACATATATACATATGTATACATACATATATGTATGTATATGTATATATATATATATGTGTGTGTATACATATATACACACATACACATATATATACATACACATATACATACATATGTATGTATATGTATATGTGTATATGTATATATATGCATATATGTATATATGCATGTATATATATATATGACGTATGTATACATACATATGTGTTTATAATATATACATGTACAATATATATAATATGTATGTATGTGTATTGTCTTTTGATAAATTATGTGTATTATATGTATATGTGTATGTACATGTACATGTATATTGATATATATTGTCTTTTGATATCATATTGTACATATTGTATTCCTCTCTCTCTCTCTCTCTCTCTCTCTCTCTGGACCCCACATAACACCTAATGACATCATGTAAGGTCCCTTAGCACACATATGACCCCTTAAGACCATATGATGTCATAAGGGGTCAGATGATGTCCTAAGGGGTCATATGATGTTCCAACATATGTGTGGACCCATTATGACCCATTATGACCCCCAATGATGCCATATGACCTCTTCGGACCATGTATGATATCACAAGGGGTCAAATGGTGTCTTAAGAGGTCATATGGTGTTTTAACACATGCCTGGCTCGATTAGGACCCTACGTGAGCCTAACAATATAATGTGCCATCTCTCTCTCTCTCTCTCTCTCTCTCTCTCTCTCTCTCTCTCTCTCTCTCTCTCTCTCAGGACCCCACATAACACCACATGTCTCTTTAGGAGCATATCATGTCTTAAGGGGTCATACGGTGTCCTCAGGTGGCAAGATGAACCATTGTTAAAATATAAAAAGTAGTGCCAAAACAACTTACAAAATTCGACACCTAAGGGGTCATATGGTGTCCTAAGTGGTCATAGGACACCATATGACCCCTTAGAACACCATATGACCCATAACTACACCATATGGTGTCCTAAGGGGTCATATGGTGTCTTAAGGGGTCATAGGACACAATATGACCCCTAAGGACACATTACATGACCCATAATGACACCTAAGGGGTCATATGGTGTCCTAAGGGGTCATAGGACACTGTATGACCCCTTAGGACACGATATGACCTCTAATGACACCTAATGGGTCATATGGTATCCTAAGGGGTCATACGACATAATATGATCCCTTAGAATACAATATGACCCATAACGACACCTAGGGGGTCATATGGTGTCCTAAGGGGTCATAGGATACCACATGACCCCTTAGGACATGATATGACCTCTAACGACACCTAAGGGGTCATATGACACAATATGAACCCTTAGAATACAATATGACTCATAACGACACCTAAGGGGTCATATGGTGTCCTAAGGGGTCACAGGATACCACATGACCCCTAAGGACAACATACATCCCATAATGACATCTTATAGTGTCATAAGGGGTCATAGGACACAATATGACTAGCATGTTCTCCCTTTATCTCTCTTATTTTCCCATCCCCCCTCTCTCTCTCTCCCTTTCCATCCTCTCTCCCTCCACCCCTATGTCTCCCTTTTCCATCCACTCTTCTACCCCCCCTCTATATTTCCCTCCTTCCCTCTCCATCTCCCTCCCTCCCTTTTCCATCATCTCTCTCTCTCTCTCTCTCTCTCTCTCTCTCTCTCTCTCTCTCTCTCTCTCTCTCTCTCTCTCTCTCTCTCTTCCATCATCTCTCCCTCCCACCCTTTGTATCTCCCTCCCACCCTTTGTATCCCTTTTCCATCCTCTCTCTACCCCCTCTCTCTTTCCCCCCTCTCTTTTCTCTCCCTCTCCCTCTCCCTCCCTCTCTTTTCCATCCTCTCTCCCCCTCTCCCTCACCCTCTCTCCCCCTCTCCCTCCAGCTCCCTCCCCCTCTCTCTCTCTCTCTCCCTTTTCCATCCTCTCTCCCTCCCCCCCTCTGTCTCCATTTTCCATCCTCTCTCTTCCCCCCTCTCTCTTTCCCCCTCTCTATTTCCCTCCATCTCCCTCCCTCCCTTTTCCATCCTCTCTTCCCCTCTCTATCTCTCCCCCTCTCCCTCTCTCCATGTCTCCCTCTCTCTCTCTCCCCCTCTCCCCTTCTCCCTCCCACTCCCTCCCCCCTCTCTCTTTCTATCTCTCTCCATCCTCTCTCCCCCCCTTACATCCCTTTTCCATCCTCTCTCTACCCACTCTCTCTTTCCCCCTCTCTATTTCCCTCCCTCTCCCTCTCCTTCCCTCCCTTTTCCATCCTCTCTCCCCCTCTCTCCCTCTCTCCCCCTCTCCCTCGCTCACTCTCTCTCCCCTTCTCCCCCTCCCTCTCTCCCCCTCCCTCCCTCTCCTTCACATTTTCTTTACTACAGAAAGCATGTACAGGGTTTTGATGAGATAAAAGTGTGTATAGGGTTACTAAAAATACCGCATACGTGGTTCTGGGACATACTTTTAGTTGCCCAATAGCCTTCAAAGATTTTTTTGAGGTCGTTGAAGGCCACACTACAACTGTTGTTGCGCTTTTGTGACTGTTTTATACATTGAAGTAAGTGAATTTTTTGTTTTGCATGATTTCAAATGATTGAATAGTTGTTCTTATTAGTTTGGTTAATGTCATTGTGATTGTTTAATAGTTTTGATTCAAAAAAATAATGATAATGCTCAATTTTATGGTTATTTGATTGTTTAAGAACAAGTATGTTTACATATACATGTAAAATGATTCTATTTAGGACAACTAGTATTAACGATGGGAAAGAACAAGCGAGGAATGATGGAACAATGAGAGGTTGAAAACGAAAGACAAAGGCAGTGTATGAAGTAATTACGTAGCATAAGAACAATGGGAAAAGAAGGTACATCATCCTCAACATCTCAATTTGATTTACCAAATGAACATAATGCACCTAATTCAATTGAAGAAGAGACCACATTAAATAATCAATCAAACATGATGAAGATACACCAGCTCTATTTGATGAATTGAATGTACCCAATGCACGCAATGCATCGATGTTAACACCTCCTAGATTCATTCGTAGGAAATCAAAGTATCTAATTGACATCGATGAGAATATTTTGAAGCCAATGCCCAATAAAATGAATGAACGAACTTGTAGGATAATGGTTAAAAGAATATGGAAAAACTATTTTCATAACTTAAATCAAATTGCAAGATGCCAATTAATTGTTGAAATGATTAAAAAATTGAATTTTAGAGAGACAATGAGAATTCTAGGCCTAAGATCATTCAAAAGTAATAGTGAAAGAGCTATTATGAGAAATCTATTTGATGCATATCAAGCTATTGGTTCAAAATCACATACTAAAGATTCTAATGTTACTTGACGTGTCATTACATCAACCATAATGAGCAAGAAAATAAAAAAATCGTTTGATAAGAAAAACAAGTCATTAAACATTAGTAGAGCAACATTACGTAAAGCTTTAGAGAGGCGAGATAAAATAGAGGATCCTAACAATAATTCTCTTTTGGCATTCTCGGGTAGACTATCGCGCAAAGACAAGGTTGTTGTTGATGCACTAAGAACATTAATTAAAATTGTTTGGCATCACAACACAAGGGTTTCGCCTAACCAAAGAGATGTTGTTAGAAGGTGAATCAAATCTAGAAATCGTGAGCCACATGCGAAACACTATTTGGATATGACTCAAACAAAATTTTATGAAAGATTCCTTGAAAAGTTTCCTCAAATAAGAATTAGTCAAAGATTTTTTGAAATGGGAAAACCTTTTTATATTAAGATTAATCATGTACACACCACATGTTGTTGTAGGATGCATATTGAATTTTACATGCACTATGATATTTATTGTCATATATGTTGTACTTTGCACACTAACAATGTTTTGCAGGAATGCAATATACCTCCTAAGTCACCAAGAGAATTTATTTCAAGTGTTATGTAAAAGAGATGATGGTTGCATTTATTATAAGATGATGTGTTTGAAAGATTATTGTGCTACATGTGATGGTTTGCAACATTTTCCAAGATGTCTACATTTGGATAGAACACGTCAAATTGATAAGAAACTAGTTTCTTTTGGAAAGTACATGTGAGTTAGTGAAAAATGACATGTGTAGCATGCAACTAACGGTTTTTGTAGCAAGCAAAAAAATGCTACCATTTGAAAATGACTCTGAGTCATCAAAAAATGAGATAGGTCATTCTAGAAGAGCCTTGCGTGACCCTACAGGTTCAAATAGATCAATCGTATGTGTCCTAGATTGGGAGAAACAGTCTATCAAAGTTTGACAATTTTTTGGACTCAAGGCACTTGAGAGATCGCACTGGTAGGGTATGGCTCTCGACGTTCTGACACTTTGGGAGGCACAACAGGAAAATGCCTAGAATAAACCTTCCCACTCGGACGCGCTCGTAATGTTGGTTTGTGCACACAAGGAATGGAATCAATTCTATCCTATCTTGCAACTTTGCATTACATGCAACTGACGGTTTTTGCAACAAGCGAAAAAATACTACCAATTGAAAATGGCTCTAAGTCATCAGAAATTGAGATACGCCATGTAGACGAGTAGGTCACATGACCCTATAGGCTCAAACAGATTGAACATATGTATCATGGATTGGGATAAAATGTCTATCAAAGTTTGATATTTTGTTGGACTCAGGGCACTAGAGAGATCGCACCGATAGGGTATGGCTCTCGACGTTCTGGCGCTTTGAGAGGAACAAAAGGAGAAGTCCTAGCGTAAACCTACCCACTCGGAGGTGCTCATGATGTTGGTTTGTGCCTACGATAAATAGAATCAATTCTAGTCTACCTTGTAACTTTGACAAGTTTGACAATTTTCATAACAACTAAGCAACTTTGACAACATCTTTCAATTTTCTTGGTGTAAATTAAGGTTGGAAGAAAAGAGAAGAGACTTAGTATTTCTTCAGAAGTGGCTAAGCTAAATTTAACACTAATAATATGTCTAAGGGGAACAAAAGAAACATCTTTCGTCATTTTCATCTCCATCTTTTTTGAATTTGCAGACAAGAAAGTAGCGTTCAGCTTCTCACTTTCATAAATGAACAAATTTTACATCTTTTATCCAAATGACCCCAAACTTTCACAAATGACCTCAAATGACAATTAATGGTCCCAAATCACCTTATTTAGATAAAACAATGGAGAACAATACGAAAACCAAAATTTGACCATTGTGAGCATGAGGGTGCTATCGCACCACTCACATTGACAAATATAAACAAAAGGAATCAAAAGCATCTAGTGATCATTAACATGGATCAAATCTAACCATTACCATTGAATTTCATTTTCATTGAGACAAGGAGTTTTGTAGGTTTAATTCAATATTTTAGAAAGTTTATCAAATCGATATACAATAAAAATGTAAATATATCTACATGTATTGTTCATTCAATGACCACAGCTAACACTATATGATCCTATACAATTTGTGGTGGATCATCAAAATCGAGCCTCTTCAATGTAGTACATGACTCTATAGATGGCTACAAAACCACAATTCAAAAGCCAAGTTAGAATACTTTTGTAGAAAATAGCTCACAATTATCCACATAACTATGCATTTAACTATAATTTCTTTGCAATAGAAATGCAAATTACCTTATCCACTGATCTAGGATCTATTGTCTTCTCTATCTTCTCTTTTTCATCCTTAGGAGTTCTCTTGAATACTTTCTTCAAAGGCTCCAAAATATGGCCAAACCGCTAAGGGGGATATTGTCGATTAAATACAATTAATACAATGTACTAACATATATACATCAAAAACACTAAAAATCTACGATATAAAGAACAAAATTGTACCGAAGCCTGAGATGCTTCTCCAATAGAGTGAGGAGGACTTGCCATCGGTGGAGCAGTTGTCACTATTACTTGTATGAAAAATGATTGATATTAAATACAATTAATATAATGATAAGTATTGTGAGTTAAAAATAATTAATGTAATATATAAAACAAAACCATACTAGAGCCTGAGATGCTTCTCGAGTACATGGAGGAAGTCTCGCCATTGATGAAGAAGCTATGGATATTTCTTGTATGAAAAATGATAAGATTATAATTCGTCACAAGTTCACATGTACACGTGCATACAATCATAAATTCAAGAAAATAAAGTAAAGATACATACCTCCACCCTCTCTTGATCCTCAGACATATCAGGTGCATTCAATATATCTACAAAGCTCAATGGCCGTTGTATATAAAACACACAAAAAACACTAATCAATCTACAAATTCCATCTAAGACAATTTCAACCTTTTCAAACAATTGTACAATTAAAAATGTGTTCAATTACCTTCTTCCCACGTTTAGGTGTCCTCGAGGATTTCTTTCGCTAAGGACCAGGCCTAGACACAGAGGGGGTACCCTAAAAAAACAAAATTAACACAAAAGATATTAGTACAAATAATATTAAACATAATTTAATAAATCTAAAATTAAATGACTTGCATAAATTCCATCAAAAGAATACATAAAATAAGGTGTACAAAATATGATACCGCATAGCTCTATAGGTCAAAATCAATTGCCAAGAGTGTGAAATCATCAATTTGGGACATTTGGTCCCTTGAAAACACATGCCTACAAAACAAAAAATTGTCAAGAATTAAAGAGAGTTAGTATATCTTGTAAAAAAAATTAATTCAAAGTGTACTATTCTATTTTAACAAGTTACAAAATTTACCTTAGGCGTCGATGTTGCAGCTGCAATAACTACGGGAGGAATATCAGATGTTGTTGTTGCATCCTGAAATTCATATTGTTTGTATCAATTTAAATCGATCTATAAATAAAAATTCATTTACAATTACAAATTTTAAGTGACCGATAAATAAAATGTTATGAATTCAAATCAACACACCTGTGTCTGCGACTGACTAGAAAATAAAATGTCCATCAATTCATCCATCAACGCCATATCCTCAATCATGCTAGTCTAACATCTACTCCCACAAATCGTGCACGAATGGGTTGTAAAGCCATCTGCAGTGGCCTTGCCATCCATCCTTGTGCATATACTTGAGCAAGTGGGACACACATGCTGAATGGGCTCACTAGTGCCAGCTACCCCAGTTAATGGATCATTGTTCAGTACATGAGGGTGTGCTAACTGTGTCCCATGCTAGATGATCACATCAGTCAATGTTGTGGCTACCTAAATATTTTGTAGCTCCATTGACTCTTTCAGGGCTATTGGGACAATCACATGCACCTTGGGTTTGGGTGCTAGGGGGCGACGACTCTGCGGGTCTAATACCCTACAAGCTCCAGGTCTATCTTGGGCAGAGCCACCACCTATACCATGGAACTCTCTCATGTCAAAATAATTAGGCTTCTCATTAAGGACAAACTCATAATATACTTTCCTCAAAAAATACAATGGCACCTCATAATTATTACAAGGTGGTTCATCAAAGACCATCCATCATCTATTCCAAAACAAATCCCTCATTTGCACATTGGTACACCAATGTATGGGAAACCTCTTTGCATTAAGAGGTAAGGACTCACCAGTTCTAGGATCAACAAAAAAAGCACATATTTGTGCTTTACTTATGTTTTTGTTTTTCACTCCCTCATATGATAATCCATTCTCATAAAATGAATGACACCTATCCCTATAGTTTCCCCATTTTGTAATCTAAGTGGAAACTATAGTGGCACCACTAGCTAATGTTTCTAGGCTAGTGGCAAGGGATGAATGATGCTCAAGGTTAGATATTTTCAATTTATTTAATCAATCTACTTATTTTATCAGTTGTTTGCCCTAATTGATTAAGCAATTGATCATGTGTAGCTGGTGTACACTCTAAAGGAGGAGTTCGAGATGTATTTTGCGGGTTTTGTTATGGGTTTTGTTGTGGGTTTTCATCTTGTTGTGGTTCTGGACTTTGAGAATCTGATATATTTATAACAAAAAATTAAAAAAGTAATCAAAATTAATGATTTTAAATTCAAAATGTAAATAAAATTTATCAAATATGCAAAATAAATAAAAAACCTACCTCTTTCCATGGCGCTGAGAAGTGGAAATCAGAAGCCCATGCACGGTTTAGCAAGAAATTGCCCCTCCAAATAAATTTCGGCAACATGTTGAAAATGAGACCCAGTCGATGTAAAAAAAAAAAATATTGATAGGTAGTGCGTACGTGGTCTTAAAACACTAAGACTGGTATAGGGTCCTAATTTCTAAGGGACCGTGTACGCAGTCTTAGTTTTTAAGGACCGTGTATGTGGTCCCTTCCCTTTTGGCTTGGCATAAATGAACCAAAGTGCATACGGGGTTATTCAAAATTCAAAAACCACATACGCACTATCTATTTTTTCAACTTTTTAAAGGTGTGTGTCCACTTTTTTGGCACCATCTTGGTGCACACACCCATCATGTTTATAAATCTCTCTTCTAAACTAAGAGAAATGTGTGTTCTATACCATGTTGTGCTCAAATGCCTTATCATGTTATTGGAGCTATCTCTCTAGATTGGAACATTATATATTCCTCATCATTCTTATATATTTCATCATATACACCTAAGAGCGACTTTGGGGGCACTGCACCTTCCCCTTTCATATGTACCTACATTGTGTCCCTAGGACTAGTACCTTTTCTTATTTATTTGACTATATTATAGGCACATTTCTACAACATAATTATGATATGTTTTTTATATGAATTTCATTGTTATTATTTAATGTCTTACCTTCTCATCATAGAATGCTAACGATTTGTAGTATCAAAAATTGTAGTCTGTGTCATTCTATGCTTCATAAGCACCTTCACTTTACGTTGATGGGAGAACTTCTTTACTTATTTGTCCTTTTGTCCACATAGCTTTCCTAGTCATCCTTCACCTTGGATTTTTTCCAACTTCATTGATTGCTTGACTTGTGGACACTAGCGTACCACAAAGACATCCACACGTTGATCTAGTGTCATGAATCTATAAATCGATGGCAATTGTTTAAATGATACACCCACAACTGGTAGGATTCGTAATGTATCTATTCACACCCACCAACGTCGATTTCATGCTTGAGTTGTTTATCTTTCCTTTTGAGCTCTATTTTTGGGCTAGATGATCTCTCTAGGCACTCTACGATCTTGAAGAAAGTTGTACAATATCTCTCTATTCACAATCTCCAACACTATTGGCTCTCTTGCAAGCATTTTTTCTCTCATATCTCAATATTTGTGCTTTGGGATCTCATTATCTTGGTGTTTTGTAAAGAAATTCCTTCTTCTTTCTCTTATCCATCTAGCAAGCTCTTCAATGTGGATGTGTAAGGGGAGTCTCTTTCCTCTTGCATTTTATCATTTTAATCTCCATAGCATACATATTATTGTATTTCTTGCATATCTATTTTTTTCATCTATCTATCTATCTATCTATCTATCTATCTTGGTTTTTCATGGAGGTGGAAACACCAAAGTGGGGGTCTAATTGTGGCAAACCTCTATACACAGTCCCATCATTTTCTTTTGGTCATGTGTGCACGATTCACTGGAGAAAGAATCGATTTGCTCGAGACTTCAATTGTGGACCGATTGTGAGATCTTTCTTGGCTTTTCTCTTCTTTTATTATTTAGTATTATTATCATTTTCTCTCTTTATCACTTATTTAGTTAACTTAAATTCTATTTTGGATATGTATCTATCACTCTGTACTTTTTGTTTTATCTTTGTACCCTTTTGTATAGGATGTTAGTGCATCATTGTTGGCAATTGACACTCTATTGGTTAGGTTTCACTATGTTGTCATTGATGGCAACATGATTTTGGGTTCCAGCTTCATATGGTGTACCGACAAGCACTTCATAGACTCTACATTGACACCGACACCAACACTGACAAGATAGAAGATTTCTTTGGTCACCGGCAATGCAAGCCGACATGGTATGGTAAATTCATCGGTATTGGAGGCCAACACATCTTGAATCCGGCATCGGCAACTTGTTTGAATGTTTATTCATTTATGTTTTATGGCCAACATGTAATCTGATATTGTATATATCCTTGTAAGCCGACATAAGGCATAAATTTGTATAGGGTATATAGGGGAGATTGATTAGATCATTTTGATATGATAGGATGTCTTATCACTATTTAACAAATGGGTTTGCTTTTCCCATAATTGGCTAAGTTTTTGAAATTTTGAATCAAGCACACTATTAACTACTTCAAATCTGTGTTAAGTCTTTAAGGGTTTAGGGTTTTTGGTTTTAAATCACTCAAATGTCTGATTAAAACCCTTTGGTTTCTATTCCCGCGTTACTTTAATTCACTTAAGTAATGGGTCTTGGGGTCGTATGAAGTGTTCCCCCTTGTCATTTACCTAGGTGGTCGTTAAATAATCGTAAAAATTTATGCCTTATGTCTTTTCTTTCTAATGTTGTAGGGCCCAGTAAGTGTCATGCAGTTCTCAGATGGATCTATGGCTTTCGCCATTTCATTAGGCGAAGTTGCGAGTGTTTTAAGTCTTGCGAAATGGCGAAAGGAAAAGCATGTTCAATGGTGTGCATTTGGTCTAGTTTAACGAGATTCCATCTCGCTCAAGATCTAATGGCTGGCATTGATTCGCAGCCAAAACTAGCAAGCAAGTTACCTTTCGCAAAATGGCGAAAAGGCTTGGCGGGACCCGGCAATGAAGATTTTTCAAATGGCTAAAAGGTGATCAAGTTCAAGAGAAATCGATGGTTCGCATTTTTTCGTGGCTATTAGATGCTCACAGGTTATGCCTTGCGAAATAGCAAAAGGTTTTTGGCTCAGGCAAAAGAGGTTTTTAAAGAGCATAATAGAGGCGCAGGTTCCCGAAGATCTAAGGGTTAGCGCAGTTTCGCATAAGAGAGATGCTCGAAGGATAGCTTTCACGAAACAATGAAATGACATGTCGTTTCAGGCAAGCAGTCCAGTTGGTTGAGATGGTGAGTAAGATGGATCCACGTAGCAGAAAGTCAAAGTAGTCAACAATTTGAATGCAAGGATTGAAAGGTGGGTCCAAGAGGATGAGTCATGTCGCGAGGTGTGAAATGACTTGGCAGATCCACATGGCAAGGATGAAGTGGAATCCAGTTTTTTCTCTCCATGAATAAAAGGATGACATGTTAGTTCGGGAATTATTAGACACCAGGTGGATAGAGCTGAGTTGGTGGGCCCACATCTGCTGAACCTTAGTAGGTTGTTAAGCATCAAGCAAGTCAGCTCTAATCTAGCAGTCTGCATGAGTTCGTGAAGGTAAAGTGCCCATGCTTTAAAGCATGCAAAATAGTAAAAGGTTTTTGGGGCCCGAAGAATAGGTAAAGCATGAAGGTAAAAGGGGATCAACTCTGAAAAGATCCAAGGGCTCGTATTGTTTCGGGGCTACGAATTAACCAAACGTTAAGGCCTGGGAAATGGCGAAAGAGAAAAGAAAGTTCTTCCTAGCGTAAAGCTTGATGGTGACGTGTCGATTGACGTGTGGTTTCAAAAGGGATTGAGGGCGCCAAGGTGTAACCGGCAGTTATAAGGGAAATACGACACGTGGCTGACTCTTAACTAAACTCGAAGAGTTTTCCAAAGCTAATGGCTGAGCGCCACGTGGTATTTGGTAACCAGTGAAAGAGAGGGGTAACCGAAGCAACCATAAAGGTCTCGCTTAAAGGATGGTCATCTCAGGATTGATCCAATGCCTCGCGTTGTTTCATGATCCAAAGTTGAAAGCGGGTTAAGCTATGCGAAATAGCGAAAAATCGTTGGCCATCAGAATGAGGCGCGATTAGTGGAAAAGCTGACAGTCTCGGTAAGGGTTAAAGGCCAAGTGGTTAGAGTTCCATCTAATGTTTGGCATAGCTTCGCGAAAGAAAAGTGCTCACGGGATAAAGCTTGCGAAGTGGCCAAAAGGAAGTAGGGCCCAATGCAAAGGCGTAGATGTTAAGACAGTGTAAAGACCGATCAAGTTCCATTTGATCAGACGGCTGGCGTGATTTCGTTAAGCGAAATTGCTAAGACATTATGCTCTGCGAAATGGCGAAAGAGCGAAAAGGAAAATGCACAGGCATGTTGTGACCCATTGGAACGAAATTTTTTAATTCTTCTATGAATTCAATTCTGAAGGGATGGCCGAAGCATCCGGTATCAATGTCGCAGTTAAGAGCCTGACTACCATATATGATCTCGTATCAATTGAATGAAGGTATCATTCTAAACAATAGTTGCAGAGAAGCAGTTGCAGAGCTAATTTCTTTAGTTGTAGAGCTAATTTCTTCAAGCAAAAAATAGGTTCTCTTATACTCTTGTTTGGCAATCACTTAACAGTGTGTTTAAATTAAGGTCTTGATTTGTCACAGAACAATTGGGGGTAATAGTTAGATTGCTTGCATATTTTTTTAAGATGGCACCTAAGAGAGAATTCTCAGGAAAGGTTAATTACCAGGAGAGGGCTATCTATGACAACTTCCTTGAACAGTTGACATTGTCAACTAATGTGGCCGCAAAGATAAAAGAACTTGTGCCAAGAGCTCCTCGCCTAAAAATAGGAGAGGGATTATATGATAAGGGTAATTGGCTAAGAGACCCTCAAATTGGGTTGTCTGGGTTGGGATTGTTTAAAGTTGGATTTGGCATGAGAAACTCCTCAGCCTCGCAGAACAGTATCTCGGAGTTGGATGTAGGAAAATTAGTGGTCCCTAGAGTATTCATGGATGTGGATCTCCTAACCCAGATTGCACACAACTATGACCCAATTACAAGAAGTGTCAAGGATATCAGTGGGAAAACCCTCATTGATATAAATAGTGAGGAATTTAGAATTTCTTTTGGGCTTAGTGAATTCACTAATTTTTTAGAGCCTATTAATTTTAAATCACTAGCTCAGGTATATAGTGTGCAGAGGAACCACCTTAGAAATGGGCCTCTTAAAGAATTCTTTGTGAAGATAGGTGGGTTGACAGTTGTAGGACCCAATACTGAAGAGCCCTTCTCATTAAATCTATTCACCCTTAGGGCCAAGGGATTATATTGGTCACTTTGCCAAATTCTAGGAGAAGATGCTAAAGCAAATATGCCAACCCATTACATGCTGATGGTTGCTCAGATTTTGAATCCTTCTCTTGCAGTGACCTTTGATTATGCTTCCTTTATCACTGATGCTATCCATGAAGGATTGATAGGAATAAAGAATGGGAAGGTAGATAGGCCTTTTGGATGGTATTCCCTCCTCATGCATTTATTTTTATTCAAGGGTGGTGATTATTTTGCAAGTGGGATGGATATTGTGAAAGAGAAGAATGGAGAGAAGATGCCAGTGCAATTATGGAGTACAGTGATATCATGGGACAGAGAAGATGCAAGCTTCTTAAAGTTTGATAAGAGTTTTGCATCTAAGATTAGGACCCTCCTCTGTTTAGAGAATCCAAGAGTCCCCAAGGTTCTTTTGGAATTTATTAGGCCAAAAGAGTTTGCAGAGAATATAAAAATTGTTCACAATTGGGGTGATATTTACTTATACCCTATCTCCATAGTTTTCAGAGTATATGGTTTCACAGGCACTCCATTTTTGTTACCCTATCAAGTCCCTCTTAAAGTGGGAATTGCAGAGATCCTCAGGCAGAGTGGTGGTGTGCAGGAGGCAGAGTTAACAGGCAAAGGTAAAGGGACCATTTTCCCTACAATTACCATAGCACACCAATTTGTGATAATTAAAGGAGGTTGGAAGTGTTTTGAAGATTTCCTTCAACCATATCATTTGTCAACTGCAGTATCCCGTTGTGCTGACCCTGAAGACTTCTTCAACGACATGTTTAGAAAGAGAGCAATATGCAGAGGTAAACCCCACCAATTCCAGTTTCCTGAAGACCTCATTAGGAATGAGTTTGATCTAGATGAGCAAGACCTAAGGAAGGAAAAGTGGGTGGCTTATAAAAAAGCCTTAGACTTTGTACACCAATTTGATACCAGCTATGACCCAATGTCTAACTTCCACCCTTTTCAAAATAAGATAAAGTTCATAATTCTTTGTTTTGAGGATGTGATGCAGACTCTGAAAGAAAAGAGGGAGGTTGTAATTAAAAACAACCTTGAGAAAGCAAGACTAGTTCTAAGTAGGTCTGCATCCACTAGAGCAATCCCTCCTGGTGACTACATGTTGCATAAGAAGTCCAATTACAGTGTGTTGATGCCTACAACAAGGGAGACCTCTACTTCAAAGGAGAAGAGGAAGATACAGGATGTCATTGACATTCAAGATAGCCCAAAGAAACGAAGAGTGGGAAAAGAAATACAATCTGAAGAACCTTTGTACTCTCCATCTCAATCCCCTATCCATATAGGAGATGAACAAGCAGTAGCTGAGCAACTATTATAGTTAGGCAGCCTTGGAGAGATAGCATATACATATGATGAACTGGAAGAGGGAATGCCAAAAGAGCCCCCTACTGCTAAAATGAACATCACTGCTAATGAGTTCAAAGGCCAGGAGTGGGATCCTGAGATCAAACAAGTCAGTGAAGATTTCTTGGCTGACAATAACTTTGTCACATCATGAGCATTCATGCAATTTGTGTGGAAGCAGAACATTGACAAATATAATGCAAGGCGTGAAAAGAGTAAAGGTGAGCAGCCCCACAAAGATCCAGCTGTGGTTGAGGAGGAAATAAAGCAAGAAATGGTTGATGAGTTTAAGACTATCACTCCTAAGCAGGGAAGAGACATGGTGGCACAGGCTGGGGTACTCATTCTCCCCAAGTGGGACATAGCAGACGCCTCAGTATTAGAGGTAGTAAGAAAAGAGACCAAACCTATGGAGGGAGTCACTTTCAGCAAAGACAATACTGCACTGGTCATGTGGTCTCTTAAAAGAGATGAAAATAAGAGAAATAAGAACACCCCAGGGTCAAGTTATCTTGGTGGAATGATAGTAAAAAGAGTTCAGAGCACTGGGGTAGTGGAAGCTGCTAGCACTGTGCTAGAAACTGCAAAGTTTAGTGTTGCAGTGGCAGAAAGGGGGGCCAAGGAAAAGGCAGATCTCTAGGTTAAGCTGTAGACAGTTTTAAAAGCCTATAATAGTGCCAAGAAGAGGTAAGGGGTAAAGATAGCATCATTGCAAAAGCCACAAAGCCAGTTGGCAGGACAATATCATCAAGGTGAGTCCTCAACACTGATGATCTCCTCTTCTGCTGCAAGACCTCCACCTACCAACCCCATTATTGAGTTCTCACCATCTCCAGCACCTTCTGGCTCTCAATTGGTTGAGATCACTCCTTGGGAGTTGGAGGATTTAAAATAGGCTCAAGCCTTGTATGCAAAGAAATATGAAAAAAGAGTAAGGGCTACAATTTCAAGTTTTGCCGACACCATGGGGGCCTCATTATTGTATAACAACATGAGCAAGATCCCAGATATGTGGAATGAACTTAATGGAGACAAGGCCATTTTAATGCCTATTTTTGACAAGTGGAAGCCTAGAGAATAGGATTTGGAGCTTATTTGTGTATCCTATGATGAAGTAGGGGCTGATCCTATTATCAAATCCACTTGTGATACCACAAAGGACCTGGAAAAATTAGCAAAAGGAATAGATAATGCAGATAGGAAGATCAATGTGTACAAGAAAGAGTACACTGATCAAGTGTTTGAATTAATTCCAGGGGGTTTTGCTAGCCCAGTGAAGGACAAACAAGTATGGCTTAAGGAATTAGAAGCCAAATTGTCAGTTAGAATAAAAGGAATTATTAACTCGAAAGATGCTTCCTTTTTTGTCATAACAATTGAGGAGATACATAGAATCAAATCTCATTATGGTTTTCTCAATTCAGAGGTCAACAAAATGAGAAATTCTTGGAAAAGGTTAGCCAAGGCAAAACCAAAAGTGATTAACTTCGCATGGCCAGCTGATGATGTATACAATGAGTGGACAAGAAAATATGCCATACAGGATGTGGAACCGTTAGAAGAGGTTGCAACTGGACAACAAGTAGAAGAAGTCATGGAGGTTGAAAAGGACTTGTAACCTCATTTGTAAAAGATTTTGTAACTTCTTCTTGAAATGTAATGATTGTAACAAACTCTCCTAGGAAAGTCTGAAGCTTTGTATGCATCCATATTGTTATAAATGGATACCAGGACTAGTAGAAAATGGATCGCAAAGAATTGTAAGAAAACACTGCAGAAAGTTATCTGAGCTTTTCCAAGTTTCGATGGAGAATATTCAAAGGTTTCTTGTAATACTTTTTTGAAGAAAATGTCAATATATAGACCATTGGTTTTGAGTTAAAACTTTGTGTTGTCTTCAAATGTGTTTGCAAGTGTTTACTATTTCATTCTAAATAATCCTGGGTTATTTCGTTTGAATAGGGGTTGTAAGGCAACTTTGAGTAGATATGTTTCTTATCTTTTCTCTTCAGGAGAGGAATTAAATATGCAGGAATCACTTCTACTAGTAAATTCCTTGTGAGATATTTTGAATCTTGATGAGCGTAGATTAATTTGGTATGAATAAATTCTTATGTGTGTCAGGCATATATAGGGATCTACAGAAGTCAAACTAATGGGATATGTAGAGATATTTGATTGTGGGAGTATTGTTTGAACTTAGATGACTCTATGACCTTGGATAAGGCACTGGTATAGATCAAGGTTGTCTATTACATATTTTGCAGGTCACTACTGAATATGAGTATAATTTTCATTCCTTTGTTTTAGTTATTTTAAGGTGATTAGATCCATTGGTTTTCTGGACTAGTTTGCTATGGATTTATCTTTTAAAAGTGTGAATTTAGTTCACAAAGGTATACCTGTCTGGACTTTGAATAGGTCCAAAGTGTAGAAGGTTAAATCAAACCTTGTCATATGTTGTCCTGGAAGTTTCCTTCTCGTTAATATCTCTTCTGCACACAGAGTTATCATATCATTATATGGTTGTTGGAGTGAATCATATTTTGAAGACAACAAAAGTGGCGACTCTGCTGGGGAAAGTCACAATAAGGATCCAGATGCAAATTTGTGTTTAAATTTTTAAAGAAAATCATTGTGTGTTTGTCGATTAGATCGGTGCGTTAGTGAATATGGCAGTGGTGCTTGGAAGTCTCTATCTGGAACTTCCCTCTATTTTCCTTTCATATATGATTTTGGTCTGAAGATTTCTGACATTTTTTCAAAGCTTGTTTTCATAATTCCCATAGTCTTGTGGGTGGTGGCTCTGTTATCTTGGAACCAGTCCTTGTGAAATACAAAAAACAAAGGAAGACAAGCACGATGCAAGGAGGAAAAAACACCAGATCATTCATGAAGAAGCACCCTCATGAAACTTTGCAAGAAGGTTTGCCAGAACAGTCATGAAGAGGTCAGAAGAGATCAGTGCTTCACGAACCATCAAATGCTGCTTGGGTGCAAAAGAACAACAACACCGGTAAGATACCTGATCGACATGTTTATGCAAAGTCTAATTCTTCTTCCAGAGAATGTGAACATGATATATTAGGTTTCCATTCTGGATTGTTTGGAAATATAGATAATGCTCATGTTGTAAATCAAGATATATCTCATGTTAGTGTGTCTGCGAGAGATAGGACTAGTTCAAATGCAATTAGACATTATGTTCCTAGGACAATTGATGGAAACATCAGCTTGATTGACATAGATCAAGTCAATTATCTAACTCTGAGGAGAATTTCCCTGATGAAGATGAAGTGTCACAAAAAATAGAAAATTTAAATAAGAGAGTTCATCACTTAATCTCCTTAAGAGCCCAAAAGGACGCAAATAAGGAAAAGGAGGTTAAAGCAAAACTAATGGAGAGAGATAGGATTCTTAGACATATAGCTGATCTTGAAGTATTGGCCAAAGAAAAAGAAAAGAGTGATGAGGAAGGCCCTATGATCAAAGAAATTCTGATCCCCAAGGCCAAGCCAGCATATAGGTCAGTAGTCCAGCCAAACAAGGAAATGCTCAGTGATTCACAGCCTCCTAGGAATAATGTTGATAAAGGAAAGCAGAAATTGGTGGATGATGGAACTAGATCTAAAAACATTGAAGAGATTTCTTATAGGCTATCAGCACATGAGAGAGAGATGGAAAGAATGAGGAAGGAAAAATAGGATCTCCAAATGGAACTAGAGAAAGCTGAGTTGGAAGCAGCAAATCAGGAAGTGAAGAGAAAAATTAGTTACCTAAAAGCTCCCCCTATCATTTTCCCATCAGAAAATCTTAGTAAGCCTTATCCTCAACAAATTTCCCTTCCCCCGATTAAGATTCAACCTACTGTGCCTGCTAATACAGCATCAGTGAGTCAAACCCATGTGAACAATCAGCATGGTCAAGTATCTCAGTCCCTAATTCCAAAAGTTAGAATGAACATGGGAAATAATAATGTTGCTTCCCCTTTTCAAAGGAGACCTATCAATTTAGAACAGTATAGGCAATTGTTCTTTGATGGGATCCTAGGATATCCCAACCATGTTCCTACTGAGTTAAGGGACAGACTCCATAAGTTTGCTAGAAATAATGCAATTAGTGCTAAGGAACATTTGAAATCTTTTGGTGATCTAATAAATGATTATAAGATAGTGAATGAAGATGTTATAATGAAACTGTTTGTTCAATCCCTGGTTGATGATGCAAGAGATTGGTACAGAGGTCTTCCAATTAATAGAATAGGGTCATGGGAGGATTTTGAAAATTGTTTTCAAGAACAATACGGTGATAAAACAAATGTGAGCTTCATGCTCAATGAATTTAATAACATCAGAAAGTCTGACAACGAAATGGTCACCAACTTCAATGCCAGATTTCAAAAGGCCATGCATAGATTATATCAGGTGATGAGGTTAGATGATAACATGTGTTTGAATACCTACTATAATGCATTTGATTCTAAGATGGCCTATATCTTAAGGGATAAAAATCCACATAACCTGAGGGATGCTTTTAGGATTGCCATTAATGTGGAAAGCAACAGGAAAGCATCTGGAAAGTTAGGAAGAAGAACAGATGGTAGGTTATGGAAAGAAATAAAACAACAACCTAGCAAAGTTGCTAAGGAGGAAGACAAGATAGAGAAGTTGGTCATTGCTATGAAGGATCTGTCTACCAAAGTAAACAAAAATGACAAGCATTATCATAACTGGCAAGATAGGCCCCCTAGACTGCATGACATGCCTTATAATACCAACTGGAAAGATGGTAAACCCCAAAATGAGAAGCCTAAAATTGCTCAAAATCAGGACACTCCAGATCCCTTGAAAGGAAAAAATGTCCATAATATAGAAAATACTCCTTGGTGTATTGCTTGTGATGGGCCACATTCTCCTCATCAGTGTGCAGTAGCTCAAGCTCTTGAAGAATCCATGAGACAAGAAGCTGAGCCTGACATTAACATGTTTGAGACTATTATAGAAAGTGATGAGGAACCTATACAAAGTGAATACAGTGACGTGTTTGATAATGAAAGGTTTGTTCAAGGAAAATTAACATTGGACTAGCATCCTACCTTGAATGTGGTAACAATTGAGGATGAAGAAGTTCATCTTAGAAGGCCTGGTGAGGAAGAAGTTAAAAGCCTCACCAAAGCTGCCATTGCTAAAGCAAAACAAAATTATAACTTAAGGAGCACCAAGAAGGACACTGATTAGGGTGAACCTAGTTCCATGTTCATAAAAGAGATTACCCAAAAGGGGGCAACAAGTAGTGCTACTACTATTCCTAAAATTGGTCATGAAAAGAAGGAACAGGTTAAAGATGTACCCAAGAGTACGGATACCAGTGATATACAAGGAGCTGCCACAGCAAAAAGGGCAAGTCAATTCAAGGCAGAAAAAGTTAGGGCTAATACTTATTTAAGCAGTAGTTCCACATTTGACATGGCTCTAGCTCTTACACAAATGAAAGTTATTGTCCCATTAATAGAATTACTGAAAATTAAAGAACATAGGGATGCAACTTTGTCCTTGTTTTCTAATATATCTAATAGTGACACAGTCCTACCCATGGGTTCAGCTAAAAATGGAAAGGATCAAGAACTTCAAACCCCAGAGGTTTATGTTGGAACCACTATCACACAAGAGCCTTCACAGGTAGATCCTTTTTATGTTACTTTGTTAGTAAACAATCGGTTGATAAAAAACTGCATGATAGATTCAGGAGTTGTTACTAATGTTATGCCCTATGGTGTCATGAAAGAATTAGGACTGTCAGTGACCATTGTATATGGAAAGTGTTATGCTATGGATAATAGGGAGGTACCTGTGATAGGTACAATGAGAGATGTTGAAGTAAAAATAGCAACATTCCCTGAGGCAACTTATAAAATGGATGTTATTGTTACTGACACTAAACCCCATTATGGTATGTTGTTGTCCAGGCAGTGGGTAGCAGCAGTAGGAGGAAATGTCCAACTAGATTTATCTTATGCCACCATTCCAATAAATGGGAATCGGGTCAAGTTGTATAGAGAACCACGTGCTCCCAAGGTAATTGAGAATGTAGACCCTAATATGCTCAATTGTATGATTGATGTGGATCTTGATAATTTCATATTACAACCAATTTTACCCTAGTTGAAGAATACTGACCCCATTATGGTTGAATTAGAATCACAATAGTATGGTTTATGGCAGATGTATTTTGATGGAGCTTGTTCCAAAGAAGGATCTGGAGCAGGGGTTCTTTTTGTATCCCCATTAGGTATAACTTTTAAGTATTCTTTCTTATTGGCTTTCCAATGCACAAATAATACTATAGAGTATGAAGCCCTGTTATTAGGACTTGAGGTTGCAAAAAGGCATGGAATCCAGCTGTTGAAAGTGTTGGGGGATTCAGAATTGGTTGTATCTTAGGTAAGATCCAAATATGCATCCAAAAATGACAGATTAAAGAGATATAAACATGCAGTTTGGGATGTCATTGAGCATTTTAGTGCATTTTATATTAATTGGATAGAGCGATCAAAGAATATTATGGCAGATTTTCTAGCTAATGTTGCATTCAAAAATGATGATGCAACACTAACTGGCATCTCCACTATGGAGATAAAATCTAGGCCTACCATCCCTAATAATGTGTATAACTGGCAAGTTTTTGCTGATGATGAAGATATTCTTACGTTCATCTAGTGTGTTGATGATTATGATGGACAGAAGATTGATTGCAATGCACTGGTGGAGGCGGTTGACAATAAGGAAACAGTGTTTGGAAATGACTTGGTTCAGTTGGAAACAAATAAGATACCTAAAGGGTTAGTAGAGCTAGAAAGCATGTTTAGTTATAATGACAGCCACTTACATCAGTAGTCTACCACTAAGTTGGAAGAATTGGAGGAGGTAAACCTGGGGACTGAGTCATCCCCTAAGTTATTATACATTGGAAAGAAATTACCCCCTCATGTCAGAATTAATCTTATTAATTTAATAAAAAGATATAAGCATGTTTTTGCTTGGTTTTATGTAGACTTAAAGGCGTATAGACAAGACCTTTTTCAGCATGAAGTTCCTTTACTTCCAGATGCTAAGCCTTTCAGACAGAAGCATAGACCTATTAATCCCCTGTTAGAAACTAAGATGCAGCAAGAGTTGACTAAGTTAAGAGAAGGGGGGATTATCAAACCTATAAGGCATTCTTCATGGGTCTCCAATTTGGTCCCAGTAAGAAAGAAAAATGGGGACATTAGATTGTGTGTGGATTTTAGAAATTTGAATGTTGCTTCTTTAAAAGATAACTACTCTTCCCCAAATATGGAAGCTATGTTGCAGAGAGTAATAGATTGTGATCTTTTATCCATGATGGATGGTTTTTCAGGATATAATCAAGTGTTGGTGAGAGAATCTGAATAGTTTAAAACTGCTTTCACTACTCCATGGGGAACATATGTCTATGTGAGAATGTCATTCGGATTGAAAAATGTCAGAGCTACATTCCAGAGAGCCATGGATGTAGCCTTCAAAGAATTCATTAATATCATCATGGTGGTTTGTCAAGATGATCTAACTTGCTTCTCCAAAAGGGTTGATGATCACAATGGACATTTGGAAAAGATGTTCAACAAAGCTTTGGAATTTGGTGTGTCATTAAATCCCAAGAAATGTCATTTTGGGGTCACTGAAGGAAAATTATTGGGGCACATTGTCTCCAAGGAAGGGGTAAGAATAGACCCTGAAAGAATTGAAGCAATAAACAAAGTATCTGAACCGAAGAATGTTAAAGGTATTCAATCCTTTTTACGCAAAGTAAATTTTCTTAGAAGATTCATTGCAAACTTTGTAGAGATAGTGAAACCCATTGTCAAGTTGCTCAATAAGGATACCAAGTTTTGTTGGGATCAAGAAGCCTCAAAGGCTTTTGATGAGATTAAAAAGGCCATTCAGGAAGCACCAGTACTAAAGTCTCCTAATTACAGTAAGCCCTTTTCTCTGTTCTCTTTTGCTTCATACCATACAGTAGCTGCAGTATTGTTACAAAAGGATAATGAGGGATATGAACATCCAATAGCTTTCTATAGCAAGTCTTTGCAAGTAGCAGAATTAAAGTATGAAACCATGGAGAAATAGGCTTATGCTTTGGTTAAAGTTGTCAAAGATTTCAGGCCATACGTTGTGAATGCAAAAATCACTGCTTATGTTCCACATGCTACTGTTAAAGATATTTTGTCCCAATATGAGGTTACAAGAAAAAGATGCAGATGGATCAATAGAATCCAAGAATTTGACTTGGAAATAAAGATCACTAAATTGGTGAGAGGTTTAAGTCTGGCCAATCTCATGACTCGATCTAATCTTCTGAATGTTGAGATAAACAATGTTGAAATCAAAAGTACTTCAGTCAGTAGTATTGAAAGGCAACCTTGGTATTCAGAGATAGTCTGATTTTTGAAAAATGCTACATTTTCAGAAGGAATGACACATAATCAGAGAAGGACTTTGAAATTGAAGTCTCAGAAATATGTTCTCATTCAAGGTGACTTGTTTTGGAGAAACAGAGATGGAGGGTTACTCATGTGCTTAGATGAATTCCAAGCAAAGAAAATGTTGATTGAAATGCATGATGGAATGTGCAGAGGTCATTATTCTGCTAAGCCAACTACTGGGAAGATAGTCCAAGCTGGGTATTATTGGCATACCCTATTCAAGGATGATCATGAATATGTTAGGAGATGTGACCCATGTCAAAGGTTTTCATCCAAATTAAAATATGAAGGAGCTCTACCCTTGAACCCAGATACAGTGGAAGCACCATTTGTCCAACGGGGGATAGACTTCATTGGAGAGATTGTTGAGAGATCAGGAAGAGGTCATAGATGGATCATAGTAGCCACTGATTATTTTACTAAATGGATTGAAGCCATTCCCACTAGAAGAGCTACAAGTAAAATTGTTATTGATTTCTTGATGGATTGTATCATAACTAGATTTGGAGTTCCTGTGAAATTGGTAATGGACAATGCTATGAGTTTCAGGTCAGAAGAGTTTGTCATTTTTTGTACTAGTCATGGGATACTTATGTCTTACTCTTCACCTTATCATCCTCAAGGAAATGGGCAAGCAGAATCCAACAATAAAAGCCTCTTGAATATTATCAAGAAAATCTTAGAAGAAAACAAGAGGTCATGGGATCAAAAGTTGAAACTAGCTTTGTGGGTAGACAGAATCACTATCAAGAAAGCCATTGGGATGTCACCATTTGAATTGGTATATGGTAAATAGGCCAGAGTGCCTGTAAACAATCTTCTTCTAGTATACAGGTTCTTGCAAGCTAAGGACATGGATTTATCAGAGCCTATGGAGGACTGAATTATAAAGATGGTCGAAGTGGAAGAAATTAGAGCTCTAGCTCATAAGAGAAATCTGAAGATCCAAATGCAGTCCAAGTACCTTTTTGATAAAAGGACACCATTAAGGAAGTTTAAAATTGATGATATTGTTCTTCAGTGGAATGCAAGAGGACAGGACAAGGGAAAGCACAAGAAATTTGAATCATTATGGATTGGCCCTTTTGTGGTCTGTGATCTAAATGGAAAGGATTCTTATTTTGTGAAAATTATGAATGGTGAAGCACAGGAATTTCCAGTGCATGGACAATTCCTGAAACATTATTTCTCTTGAAGTCCATGCATGATAGGTCCTTCGTTTGTATATATTTTGTTTCTTTCCTGTTGTTTTGTTTGGGTCTGTGTTTTGGTCTATTCTCTAGAGTTTTCTGAGTTTCTTGTGTTGACCTTGCGATCAACCATCCCCAGTCAGAGCCGCTGTTATCACTGTTTAAGAAATGGGTTTGCTTTTCCCATAATTGGCTAAGTTTTTGAAATTTTGAATCAAGCGCACTATTAACTACTTCAAATCTGTGTTAAGTCTTTAAGGGTTTAGGGTTTTTGGTTTTAAATTGCTCAAATGTCTAATTAAAATCCTCTGGTTTCTATTCCTGTGTTACTTTAATTCACTTAAGTAATGGGTCTTGAGGTCGTATGAAGTGTTCCCCCTCGTCATTTACCTAGGCGGTCGTTAAATAATCATAAAAATTTATGACTTATGTCTTTTCTTTCTAATGTTGTCGAGCCCAGTAAGTGTCATGCAGCTCTCAGATGGATCTACGGCTTTCGCCATTTCGTTAGGCGAAGTTGCGAGTGTTTTAAGTCTTGTGAAATGGTGAAAGGAAAAGCATGTTCAATGGTGCGCATTTGGTGGTTTAACGAGATTCCATCTCCCTCAAGATCTAACTGCTGGCGTTGATTCGCAGCCGAAACTAGCAAGCAAATTACCTTTCGCGAAATGGCGAAAAGGCTTGGCGAGACTCGGCGATGAAGACTTTTCAAACGGCTAAAAGGTGATCAAGTTCAAGAGAAATCGACAGTTCGCGTTGTTTCGTGGCTGTTAGATGCTCACATGTTATTCCTTGCGAAACAACGAAAGGTTTTTGGCCCAGGAAAAAGAGGTTTTTAAAGAGCATAATAGAGGCACAGGTTCCCAAAGATCTAACGGTTAGCATAGTTTCACATAAGAGAGATGCTCGAAGGATAGCTTTCGCGAAACAGTGAAATGACATGCCATTCCAGGCAAGGAGTCCAGTTGGTTGAGATGGAGAGTAAGATGGATCCACGTGGCAGAAAGTCAAAGTAGTAAGCAAGTCGGATCTAAGGATTGAAAGGTGGGTCCAAGAGGATGAGTCATGTCGCGGGGTGTGGAATGACTTGGCAGATCCACGTGGCAAGGATGAAGTGGAATCCAGTGTTTTCTCTCCGTGAATAAAAGGATGACATGTTAGTTCAGGAATGATTAGACACCAAGTGGATAGAGCTGAGTCAGAGGGCCCACATCTACTAAACCTTAGTAGGTTGTTAAGCATCGAGCAAGTTAGCTCTAATCTAGCGGTCTCCGTGAGTTCGCGAAGATAAAGTGCTCATGCTTTAAAGCATGCGAAATAGAAAAAGGTTTTTGGGGCCCGAAGAACAGGTAAAGCATGAAGGTAAAAGGGGATCAACTCCGAAAAGATCCAAGGGCTCGCATTATTTCGAGGCTACGAATTCACTGAACGTTAAGGCCTGCAAAATGGTGAAAGAGAAAAGAAAGTTCTTCCCAGCATAAAGCTCGATGGTAACGTGTCGATTGACATGTGGTTTAAAAAGGGATTGAGGGCGCCAAGGTGTAACTAGCGGTTATAAGGGAAATACGACACGTGGCTGACTCTGAACTAAACTCGAAGAGTTTTCCAAAGCTAATGGCTGAGCGTCACGTGGTATTTGGTAACCAATGGAAGAGCGGGGTAAGCGAAGCAAGCATAAAGGTCTCCCTTAAAGGATGGTCATCTCAGGATTGATCCAATGCCTCGCATTGTTTCGTGACCCAAAGTTGAAAGCGGGTTAAGCTATGAGAAATAGCGAAAAACCGTTAGCCGTCAGAATGAGGCGCAGTTAGTGGAAAAGCATACAATCCCGGTAAGAGTTAAAGGCCGAGCGGTTAGAGTTCCATCTAATGTTTGGCGTAGCTTCTCGAAAGAAAGGTGTGCACGGGATAAAGGTTGCGAAGTGGCGAAAAGGAAGTAGGGCCCAATGCAAAGGCAGAGATGTTAAGATAGTGTAAAGACCAATCAAGTTCCATTTGATCGGATGGCTGGCGTGATTTCATTAAGCAAAATTGCTAAGACGTTATGCTCTGCGAAATGGCGAAAGAGCGAAAAGGAAAATGCACAAGCAGGTTGTGACCCGTTGGAGCAAAAATTTTGAATTCTTCTATGAATTCAATTCTGAAGGGACGGTCAAAGCATGCGGTACCAATGTCGCAGTTAAGAGCTTGACTACCATATATGATCTCCTATCAATTAAATGAAGGTATCATTCTAAACAATAGTTGCAGAGAAGTGGTTGCAGAGCTAATTTCTTCAGTTGTAGAGCTAATTTCTTCAAGAAAAAAATAGGTTCTCTTATACTCTTGTTTGGCAATCACTTAACAGTGTATTTAAATTAAGGTCTTGATTTGTCACAGAATAATTGGGGGTAATAGTTAGATTGCTTGCATATTTTTTAAAGACGACACCTAAGAGACAATTCTCAGGAAAGGTTAATTACCAGGAGAGGGCTATCTGTGATGACTTCCTTGAATAGTTGACATTGTCAACTAATGTGGCCGCAAAGATAAAAGAACTTGTGCCAAGAGCTCCTCGCCTAAAAATAGGAGAGGGATTATATGATAAGGGTAACTGGCTAAGAGACCCTCAAATTGGGTTGTCTGGGTTGGGATTGTTTAAAGTTGGATTTGGCATGAGAAACTCCTAAACCCCGCAGAACAGTATCTGGGAGTTGGATGTAGGAAAATTAGTGGTCCCTGGAGTATTCATGGATGTGGATCTCCTAACCCAAATTGCACACAACTATGACCCAATTACAAGAAGTGTCAAGGATATCAGTGGGAAAACCCTCATTGAAATAAATAATGAGGAATTTAGAAGTGCTTTTGGGCTTAGTGAATTCACTAATTTTCTAGAGCCTATTAATTTAAATCACTAGCTCAGGTATATAGTGTGCAGAGGAACCACCTTAGAAATGGGCCTCTTAAAGAATTCTTTGTGAAGATAGGTGGGTTGACAGTTGTAGGACCCAATACTGAAGAGCTCTTCTCATTAAATTTGTTCACCCTTAGGGCCAAGGGATTATATCGGTCACTCTGCCAAATTCTAGGAGAAGATACTGAAGCAAATATGCTAACCCATTACATGTTGATGGTTGCTCAGATTTTGAATCCTTCTCTTGAAGTGACCTTTGATTATGCTTCATTTATCACTGATGCTATCCATGAAGGATTGATAGGAATAAAGAATGGGAAGGTAGATAGGCCTTTTGGATGGTATTCCCTCCTCATGCATTTATTTTTATTCAAGGGTGGTGATTATTTTCCAAGTGGGATGGATATTGTGAAAGAGAAGAATGGAGAGAGATGTCAGTGGAGTTATGGAGTACAGTGTTGCCATGGGATAGAGAAGATGCAAGCTTATTAAAGTTTGATAAGTTTTTTGCATCTAAGATTAGGACCCTCCTCTGTTCAGAGAATCCAAGAGTCCCCAAGGTTCTTTTGGAATTTATTAGGCCAAAAGAGTTTGCAGAGAATATAAAAATTGTTCAGAATTGGGGTGGTATTTACTTATACCCTATCTCCATAGTTTTCAAAGTATACGGTTTCACAGGCACTCCATTTTTGTTACCCTATCAAGTCCCTCTTAAAGTGGGAATTGCAAAGATCCTCAGGTAGATTGGTGGTGTGCAGGATGCAGAGTTAACAGGCAGAGGTAAAGGGACCATTTTCCCTATAGTTACCATAGCACACCAATTTGTGATAATTAAAGGAGGTTGGAAGTGTTTTGAAGATTTCCTTCAACCGTATCATTTGTCAACTGCAGTATCCCAGTGTGTTGACCCTGAAGACTTCTTCAACGACATGTTTAGAAAGAGAGCAATATGCAGAGGTAAACCCCACCAATTCCAGTTTCCTGAAGACCTCATTAGGAATGAGTTTGAGCTAGATGAGCAAGAGTTGAGGAAGGAAAAGTGGGTGGCTTATAAAAAAGCCTTAGACTTTGTACACCAATTTGATACTAGCTATGACCCATTGTCTAGCTTCCACCATTTTCAGGAGAAGATAAAGTTCCTAATTCTTTGTTTTGAGGATGTGATGCAAACTCTGAAAGAAAAGACGGAGGTTGTAATTAAAAACAACCTTGAGAAAGCAAGACTAGTTCTAAGTAGGTCTGCATCCACTAGAGAAACCCCTCCTGGTGACTACATGTTGCATAAGAAGTCCAATTATAGTGTGTTGATGCCTACAATAGGGGAGCCCTCTACTTCAAAGGAGAAGAGGAAGATACAGGATGTCATTGACATTCAAGATAGCCCAAAGAAACAAAGAGTGGGAAAAGAAATACAATCTGATGAACCTTTGTACTCTCCATCTCAATCCCCTATCCATATAGGAGATGAACAGGCAGTAGTTGAGCAACTGTTATAGTTAGGCAACCTTGGAGAGATAGCATATACATATAATGAACTGGAAGAGGGAATACAAGAAGAGCCCCCTACTACTGAAATGAACATCACTGCTAATGAGTTCAAAGGCCAGGAGTGGGATCCTGAGATCAAACAAGCTAGTGAAGATTTCTAAGCTGACAATAACTTTGTCACATCAGGAGCATTCATGCAATTTGTGTGAAAGTAGAACATTGACAAATATAATGCAAGCTGTGAAAAGAGAAAAGGTGAGCAGCCCCACAAAGATCCAACTGTGGTTGAGGAGGAAATAAAGCAAGAAATGTCTAATGAGTTTAAGACTATCACTCCTGAGCAAGGAAGAGACATGGTGGCATAGGCTTGGGTACTCATTCTCCCCGAGTGGGACATAGCAGATGCCTTGGTATTAGAGGCAGTAAGAAAAGAGACCAAACCTATGGAGGGAGTCACTTTCATCAAAGACAATGTTGCACTGGTCATGTGGTCTCTTAAAAGAGATGAAAATAAGAGAAATAAGAACACCCCAGGGTCAAGTTACCTTGGTTGAATGATAGTAAAAAGAGTTCAGAGCACTGGGGTAGTGAAAGCTGCTAGCACTGTGCTAGAAACTGCAAAGTTCAATGTTGCAGTGGCGGAAAGGGAGGCCAAGGAAAAGGCAGATCTCTAGGTTAAGCTTGAGACCATTTTAAAAGCCTATAATAGTGCCAAGGAAGAGGTAAGGGGTAAAGATAGCATCATTGCCAAGCTACAAAGCCAGTTGGCAGGACAGTATCATCAAGGTGAGTCTTCAACACTGATGATCTCCTCTTCTCCTGCAAGACCTCCACCTACTAGCCCCATTATTGAGTTCCCACCATCTCCAACACCTTTTGGCTCTCAATTGGTTGAGATCACTCCTCAGGAGTTGGAGGATTTAAAATAGGCTCAAGCCTTGCATGCAAAGAAATATGAAGAAAGAGTAAGGGCTACAATTTCAAGTTTTGCCAACACCATGGGGAACTCATTATTGTATAACAACATGGGCAAGATCCTAGATATGTGGAATGAACTTAATGGAGACAAGACCGTTTTAATGCCTATTTTTGACAAGTGGAAGCCTAGAGAATAGGATTTGGAGCTTATTTGTGTATCCTATGATGAAGCAGGGGTTGATCCTATTATCAAATCCACTTGTGATACCACAAAGGGCCTGGAAAAATCAGCAGAAGGAATAGATAATGTAGATAGGAAGATCAATTTGTACAAGAAAGAGTACACTGATCAAGTGTTTGAATTAATTCCAGGGGGTTTTGCTAGCCCAGTTCAATTGAAGGACAAACAAGTATGGCTTAAGGAATTAGAAGCCAAATAGTTAGAATAAAAGGAATTATTAACTCAGAAGATGCTTCCTTTTTTGTCATAACAATTGAGGAGATACAGAGAATCAAATCTCATTATGGTTTTCTTAATTCAGAGGTTAACAAAATGAGAAATTGGCCAAGGCAAAAGAAAAAGTGATTAACTTTGCATGGCCGGCTGATGATGTATACAATGAGTGGACAAGAAAATATGCCATACAGGATGTGGAACCATTAGAAGAGGTTGCAACTGGACAACAAGCAGAAGAAGCTGCGGAGGTTGAAAAGGACTTGTAACCGCATTTGTAAAAGATTTTGTAACTTCTTCTTGAAATGTAATGATTGTAACAAACTCTCCTAGGAAAGTTTGAAGCTTTGTATGCATCCATATTGTTATAAATGGATACCAGGACTAGTAGAAAATGGATCGCAAAGAATTGTAAGAAAACACTATAGAAATTTATCTGAGCTTTTCCAAGTTTTAATGGAGAATATTCGAAGGTTTCTTGTAATACTTTTTTGAAGAAAATATCAATATACAAACCATTGGTTTTGAGTTAAAACTTTGTGTTGTCTTCAAATGTTTTTGCAAGTGTTTATTGTTTCATTCTAAATAATCCAGGGTTATTTCGTTTGAATAGGTTTGTAAGGCAACTTTGAGTAGATATGTTTCTTAGCTTTTCTCTTCAGGAGAGGAATTAAATATGTAAGAATCACTTCTACTAGTAAATTCCTTGTGAGATCTTTTGAATCTTGATGAGCATAGTTTAATTTGGTATGAATAAATTCTTATGTGTGTCAGGCATATATAGGGATCTATAGAAGTCAAACTAATGGGATATGTAGAGATATTTGATTGTGGGAGTATTGTTTGAACTTAGATGACTCTGTGACCTTGGATAAGGCACTGGTATAGATCAAGGTTGTCTATTACATATTTTGCAGGTCAATACTGAATATGAGTACAATTTTCATTCCTTTGTTTCAGTTATTTTAAAGTGATTAGATCCACTGGTTTTTTGGACTGGTTTGCTGTGGATTTATCTTTTAAAAGCATGAATTTAGTTCACAAAGGTATACCCACCTGGACTTTGAGTAGGTCCGAAGTGTAGAAGGTTAAATCAAACCTTGTCATATGTTGTCCTGGAAGTTTCCTTCTCTTTAATATCTCTTCTGCACACAAAGTTATCATATCATTATAAGGATGTTGGAGTGAATCAGATTTTGAAGACAACAGGATGGATATATGGATATAATTTAATATGAAATATATCTGAGAGACTATGTATATGAGCAATTCATTGTAAGGGTTATTTCATACAAAGGTTTAGGGTTTTAACTGGAACAAAGAGAGCTTAAACCGAAACTATATTCTGGCATAAAAGATGCTATCTTAGTAGTTCACACTCCTCCAGATTGTTGTCTTGAATGTTATGTAGTTAGTGAGGCTCCTATTGTGATTGAGTTGTGTGCTCTAGGCTATAAGCCTTCCTGCAAGTGCAGACCCATCAAATATTGTAATATCTCTTCATATGGATGGTGGATTAATATTGTGGGTCACAAATCTCGCCATGGTTTTTCCTCATTGAGGTTTTCCACGTATAAATTTATGTGTTATGATTCTCATTTATCTGTTTAGCTTATTGGTTGCATTACTTCTTTCAACTCTATTTATACCGGTATATTGGTTGGTGTTTGAATGTTTTTTTAAGGCTAAAATCTACTATTCTGGTATAACATTGATTCACCCCCTCCTAGTGTTATTGGTTTCCAACAATTGGTATCAGAGCCTTGTACCTCGAAGGAAGTTTAACAGCTTGAGGAAGATCTTGAAACCAAAATCATTGAATATGGCTTTGGAGAAGCAGCTTGAGATGGCACTTGAAGATTATGATGCTAAAAGATTGAAGAACTTAAAGCTACAAGATGAGTTGAATTCTACTAAAGAATGTATTCTTGTCCTACAAGAGAGGCTATCATCTGTTCAAGCTAGGAGGAAGGAACTTTTGCAAAATCAGGATGATGAATAGAAAGATGCACTTAAGGAACAATGTCAGAAATTGAGTCAGGAGAACATGGATATGAAGAATTAAATGCAATCTATAACTATGAGGATGTCTAAGGAGATTGAGAACATAAAGAAAAAGGAAGAAAATCTTGTTGTATCCCTGAAGAACAAATGTGAAGAATGTGGTAGGTTGGCTCATGAAAATGATATGTTGAGAACTATTTTGGTACAATCCCAAAGTAATGAGCAAGAGCTTGAAAGACAAATGACAATACTAAGAGATGATTTAACTCCTACAAGTGAGTACAAAGAAAAATTCAAGATCATCTCAACACAACTTGATGAGTTACTGAAGAGACAAAGGTAGATTGGAGATTCCAGTGGACTTGGATTTGAAAAAGGACAGAGTTCTGGTACTGCTAATGAAGATCAAAACCATAAGGCACCGGTAAGGCAATTCAATGCTTATAAATCCAATGGTAGATGTTTTGTTTGAAATAGATTTGGACACATGGCTAGGCAATGTAGAAACAGAGCATATCAGAACCCTGATTCTTTTTCCAGTAAATGTTCTAAATGTAATAAAATTGGTCATAAGATAGAAGACTGCAGAATGAATGTAAAATGCTATTCTTGTGGAAAATTTGGACATATTGCTAATCAGTGCAGGTCAAGAAATTTCACCGATTTTAGCAAGACAATTCAAAAAAACAATGTTACATGTTATGCATGCAATGAAGTTGGACATATTGCTAAGTTATACAGAAGAAGAAATCCATCGGTTGGCAATGGAGGATCAAATGAAAAAGGAAAAGAGAAGGTTAATGAAATCTGGCAAGATCATACTCAAAGATGGGTGAGGAATTACTAAAGAGAAATCATCAAATGGGAATGTCCTGGTTACCTATCTAGTAGAAGAGACTGCTCCTACATTGGCAGTGAGCTCATACGGTAACTAAGGCAGATACCTTAGGGGTAGGCAAATTTCATGTAAGATGTTCCATATGCCCCTGGAGGAGATTCTGGAAGATTTTCCAAATATTGGAAAGGATTATCTAGCATTGATATGTTCAGAGTGAGATCCAGTATCTTTCACCAATAGTCATTTATGTCAATGGAAGATTAGGGTTTTCTCTCAATGGATAAAAGCTTGAATACACTTCATTATTATTCACCCAACATTCAGAGCAATTCAGAGCGATTCAAAGTGACATAGTGCGATCAAAGGCTATTCAGAGGCAATTAGATTTCTTCTTGAGTGACCACACTGACATCTGGAAGGATTTGTTGGAAGTTTTTACCGACAGTGATCCAAAGGTATTTTTCTTGAATCATGGAAGCAGGATCATCTTTTGTTCCTATTTTCATTGCAAATCCAACTGTAGTAGAGGTTAAGGACTGCCCCAGGCCAATTTTCAAGTGGTATCCACATGTGGCTACCAAGGAAGATTCAGTTGGAGCATTTTCTCGCATTCTAGAGGGAGTGGTATATGTAGAGGGTGTTAGGGCATACATCCATTGTCATACAGAGGACTTAAGCACTTCAAAGATCAAAGGGATGTATATGAACGAACTCATTGGAGAATCTAGTAAGATCAAACCTGAATATCAACACATCGAAGATCTAGGGTTCATAGATATTTTGGATATTCTAGAATTCGAGGATGAAATAGTTAGATATGTACTAAGCAGAATACATGGGGAATTCATATGGCTGGAAAAACCCTATAAAATTACTAAGGAATCCATCCAGGCAATTACTATCTTGTCATCAATAGGGCAACATCTGGATAAGAAAGTATCTAACGACTTTGTGAGGCAGATCACTAGTGCTACATCTAACAAGAGATCGATGAAGGTGAGCACTATCATTGACACCGACATCAATTTTGGCAGCATGGTTATAGGCTACAAGGTAACTCATTCTAACCGATTGAATTTAGTTTCCAGTTCATGTATTTTGGCTACATATAAGATGATGAGGGATAATATCAAGTTAGATCTTTGTGGCTGGATGCTTGAAGAATTATTGATCAACTTAGGGAAAATTAAAGGTGAGAAGAAGGGCACCTTTCGGTATGGAAACCTGTTAGTCTTCTTAATGCTATACTTTTTTAATGATACTCCCAGTTCTGGTAGGAAGCAATGAGCTTTTGACATCCTCGTAGGAAGATAGCTAAAGCAATCAATTGCTACATTGGGAAGTCTAAGAGATGATAAGGTATGGGGTTACTTTAGAGCTTTTCAAAAATCTATGAGGTCTCGAATAAGAATGTTGGCGTTATACACTTAGATGAGAAAGGTAGAAGTTGGCATTGATGGCAACAAGGTTCCATAGGCTCAACTAGACATAGACTTCACCTACCGGCACCGATAGACACAACAAGGCTTATTCACACTGACATCCAGTTTACACCGGCAAAAAATTATATCGGCATTCTAGGCCGACTTGTCAATAAATATTGTTTATGTGAAATAAATTGTAATGTAAATTATAATTGTATGGACGACATGTTGTATTGTAAAGACTCATATATTTATGAGTTCTTGTAGGTCATTTAGATAGAAGTAAGCGGTAACATGAGATAAGATAGGATATGATAGTGAATAGTTGTATATGCATTTTGATGTGTTTATTTTGGAACGAATAAGGAGAGCAGAGGGAAGACTATTCTGTATAAGCAGAATTATTTGATAGCATACCAACTAGGGTTTTTGGTAGAGGCAGAACCGGTATCAGATAAAGCATAACAGCAAACTCATCCAACATTTTGATACAAGTTGTAAGAGTTCATTTTATGTTTACATTAGTGTGATGTTGTAGTCAGTGAGACTCCACTTTTGTTGTTGAGTAGTGATCTCTAGGAAGTTGGCCTTCTTGCATGTGCAGGAGCCTTTTGTAGTAAGTAATATTTATTCATATGGCCAGTGAGTAAATATTGTGGATCACAAATCCCAACAAGTTTTTCCCTTACTGGGTTTCCTAGCCAAAATATTTGTGTTATGGCATTGATGTTGATTCCTTTATTTCTCTTTGTTGCATTATTGTTTGCTTACCATTATATTAATCTCAATTACACAATTGCAAATAAGTTTAAATCTTTCATTTACTAGTCTAACACTGATTCACCCCTCCCCTCTTAGTGTCTTTGGGATTAATCAATTATCTAATAAAGTATACCTAAGCATATAGTAAAGAAATACTCTACCGACATTTGTTTCATGGTTAAGAAGGATGTGACCCTCATGGAAGCAGTCAAGCCCCGGAAGATTTGGATAGAGGAAATAGGATACGAGGTAGATGCACATATTCTTGATGCCTATGCAAAAAATGCTAATTGATGCAAAAATTGATGAGGCAGGGAATCCCTATGGAACTACACAACAGAAGACTCTTGAGGATGAAACTGAATTCAACTGAAAGAAAAGGAAAAAGCAAGAAGGAAAGGAAAGTAAGTTTATACAGGAAGTTCCAAAGGACATTAAGGCACTCATTGATGTTGTCCCAGAGAAAGGAAGAAAGAGGAAGGATCTGGTAGTTCACATTGAACCTGTGACTGCAGATTATGAGTCTGAAGATAACACACCATTATTTTTCAAAAGGGTTGTGAGGAAGAAACTGGAAGAACCTAAAGTTGAAGCAAAGAAACAACTAGTTAGGAAGATCACCATCAAGTTACTGACACAAAAGCAGGCACCTAAGGCCACATCAATAGCTGCATCCAGTACTGCCAAAAGGAGGAAGAAGAGTGACATTGATTTGACACTAGAGACTGGTAATGTGACTATTATACGAACTATGACTTGTGTTGAAATTGTTGATGAAATTACTAAGGATGGGATGTTGAAAAATGTTAAGTCTTATTATGATACATTAGAAGTTGATGAACAGAGAGAGGGAGAGGAAGCAATTCTATTGTATCTGGATATCTATAAGAAAGCATTAATAGAGATAGAAAATCAAATATCGGAAGAGTTATATAACATGTTGGATGCTAGAAGGTTATCTGCAATGCAAGAAGACAAACACATTAAGATGCAAGAGCTTTTATCTATCTGTGCTGCTATAACTCCAAATGAGATGGAAAAGATAATTGAGGCTCCAGATAGGAAGGTATTCAATAGCAAACATAGAATAACTAGCCTGATGTTAGGAAGGATGAATGAGGTAATAAAAGAAACACAGAAGGCTTGGATCAAATTTTTGGGAGAACACGGAGGATTATTTACTTCACCAGAGACCAAAACTGAGACTGTAGATACACTGGTTGAAGGGAAAGGTAAAGGGATCATGAGTACTCCACCCTCAGTTTTGAAGAATATCAAGATAGTGGAAATTGAGCCACCGGTAAATGTACAAACAAATACAGAGACATCGGTTAATGCTGAGAACATTGTACAAGATACTAACATTGAGGACAATTATCCTTTGAATACTAATGTACAGGTTGAGGATACTATTCCTAGAGAGGAACCGGCAGTTGCACAAACTGCACCAAGTGGTGAAGACACCGATGCAAGTCAGGAGGTATTAAAGGTTAAATCATCAGAGAAAACAAGGGATCCAGTTGTTGGCACATCCTTATTGATATTTGACACTTCTCTTATTGAAAAGAAAACCATCATAGAGATGAGTCCCACAAAACTAATGATGATGGTTGCTCAGAAACTGATGAAGGATGGAACCACAAACAAAGGGATTATAGATCAATCCATAACTATTTTGCATAGATTGGTCCCGGTGTGTAAGATTGAAAATGAAGCGAGCCCTTCCAGCAAGCTTAAGCTAATCACTGAGAACATATCAAAAGACTTTCAATCCTTACAGCAGATCTTTAACTGGCAAGCACTTGAAAAATTCCCTTTGGCTAAGAGAGCCAATTTTGATCAAATCATTGAGAGAGAGAAGAAAAAGATTGAGGAGAAGCTAATTTTGATAGAAAATTCTTTGAAACAATGTACTAATATGTACAGGTTATGTTGTAATACTGAGATACTTACAACAAATGTAGATAAAAAGATAAAAGAGATATAGGAGAAAATTGCTAATATAATTGCTAACTTTTGATGGACTAATTTCACTGACAACATCTATTGTTGGTCAAATTTTGACTTTGGAGGACCAAATTTCTTCTCTTGAAAAGGAAAGAGATAAGATCATTCGGAGAGCCAGAAGTCTCACAAGTTTGGTGAGTCCAAGATTGGATTCACTTTGTGTACATAAGAAGGAATGCATGGATATGCTGGGAAAGCTCACACCGGAAAAAGTGAATGAGAAAGAATCACTTGCATATTTACCGAGTGGACTTGTATCTATCTCTGACACATTCAAAACTAACTAGGATACTTATATGGAGTTATCGAAGAAATCTAACCCGAAAATCTTGAAACTGGTCAAGCTCCGGTAAGACATTTTTTAAGGTATTCAGTGTACAGTACTTATTCTTTAACATTCTTTTTACAATTTTTTTTGGTCATTGATATCAAAGGGGGAGTAGTATACATGTGAAAAAGAACAAAGAGTTGCTGATGCAGAGCATCAAAGAAAACCAATCACAACTCTAGGATCATGTTGATCCATCGATATTTTAATAATGATAATAATTCATTAGAGGCATATTTCATCATTCTTCAACAATCAATCAATCAAGAAAACATAAACTTAATATAGGTATCAAACTTGCCAACTTGTTGTCCCTTTGGATAGACCTGTACACAGAGGTATATAACTTTCTAACCAGATATAAAAACCTCAATCCATTCAGTTAGACCCTGAATAACTAGATTACAAACAACATATCCAAAAATTATCCACTTCCAACAGTTAGATTAAAAGTTATGGCCTCTGCATTAAGACCCATTTCTGTTGTCCCAAACAAATCATGTGCATGCCCAGTCCGCCTAGGGCATCAAATATATTTCAAAAAACAAACCAAAATGATCCCAAACCAATTTCACATGAACTCTTTATGGATTTAATTTCATAATACACAATCCATTAAATTTTCCAATGGTTTAATCATTATATAAAGATAAACCATTGCCTACAACTCCATTGAAGATGGTTTAAAACTAGTTTTCACCAAAATCTTCATAACTTCCACAAATATAAACAAAAATGACTCAGACCAAAGGGAAAAGAAAGAGGATTCATATATATTTCCAATAAATCTATTTATAGGTCTTAATCATCCCATATTAGTTCATACCATATGCTGCAACATGATTGTTCTCAGGAAATATCAAATATGGAATTAACAATTTTCACCAAAAATTCTATAACTTCTTCATTTCTAAACATAATCACTCCAAACCAAAAGGAAAAGAAAGGTAATTCATGTATCTAACTATCCATTATACATATACAAAGTTTTATAGGCCATGCATGGTCTTACAAGGCTTGGAACCAACATAAAAACTAGAAAGCCAATCAAAATAACAATAGTAGAATGCACCAAAATGTATCAAAATGTTCTTCTTCCTTTTTTTTTTTTGGAATGACCATACAATGTCTTTTTATATACTCTTGGTCAGTTTGGACCTTATAACTACCTCCAAGACCTTTCAACTTCCCATTTACAACTTTTAATGCAATTTTGCATTATTGCATTTTTGCCACTTTTCATCTTTTTGACAACTTTTTGTGACATTTTCACAAATGACCCCAAAACTTGACAAAAACCTTATAAAACTATCAAATAACCCTTAAATTACCTTTTACAATCAGTTATGCTCTTTCATGGCATGTTTACATCATTTTGACTCTTTGACCCCACTAGGTCCTAAATGGACAACTATGCAACTTTTACACAAATGGCTCAAGTAGCCTTACATTATGACTCCATTGGATAAAAATGAACTCAAATACATACATATATTCTTTACAAGTCATAAATGACCCAAATATAATCAGATAGTGACCTTGAACATCTTGATTGTGCTTCTACAATGGGGTGCTCATGCACCAGTTGCATACATTAGGGGGAGTTACAGGAATTTTGGAGTATTGGAGTACTTTGCATATTTGGCTCAGGGGGAGCAGGGTAGGATGAAACCGATAGATGAAACCATGACCATTTTTCACATGAGTGTTGCCTTCAATGCCAAAGGGGGAGATTGTTGGCAATTGACACTCTATTGGCTAGGTTTCACTATTTTCTCATTGATGGCAACATGATTTTGGGTTCTAGCTTCATATGGTGTACCGGTAGGCCCTTCACAAACTCTACACTGGCACCGACACCGACAGGATAGAAGATTTCTTTGGTCGCCAGCAATGCAGGCCGACATGGTATGGTAAAGTTCATTGGTATTGGAGGCCGACACATCTTGGATCTAGCATCGACAAATTATTTTAATGTTTATTCATTTATGTTTTATGGCCGACATGTAATTTGATATTGTATATCCTTGTAAGCCGACATAAGACATAAATTTGTATAGGGTATATAGGGGAGATTGATTAGATCATTTTGATATGATAGGATAGATATATGGATATAATGTAATGCAAAATATATTAGAGAGACTATGTATGTGAGGAATTCATTATAAGGGTTATTCTAGTACAGAGGTTTAGGGTTTTAACCGGAATAGATAGAGCTTAAACCGAAACTGTATTATGGCATAAAAAATGATATCTTAGCAGTTCACACTCCTCCGGATTGTTGTCTGGAATGTTATGTAGTCAGTGAGGCTCCTATTGTGATTGAGCAGTGTGCTCTAAGCTATAAGCCTTCCTGCAAGTGCAGGCCTATCATATATTATAATATCTCTTGATATGGCCAGTGGATTGATATTGTGTGTCACAAATCCCACTGTGCTTTTTCCTCATTGAGGTTTTCCACGTATAAATCTGTGTGTTATGATTCTCATTTATATGTTTGGATTATTGGTTGCATTACTTCTTTCAATTATGTTTATATTGGTATACCGGTTGGTGTATGAATGTTTTATTAAGGCTAAAATCTACTATTTTGGTGTAACACTGATTCACCACCCAACACCCCCCCCCCCCCCCCCTCTCAATGTTATTGATTTCCAACAATCATTTTGTCATCTTTGTACCCTATAATTTTTTTCATGTTTTGATTAATTTTAATATGTTTTATTTTTCAAATATTGCAAGTAGGTTTTTTAAATTTGAGAAGAGTTTGATTTGAAATTAAAAATATATATATAAAATCACATTAAAATATTTCACAGAATATATTTTTCACTAGAGGAGAGAATCTTCTCCAAAAGGGTTTTTTTTTTTTTATAATGATAAACTTAATAGACAAAAAGTGATGTTGAATGAAAACTATCAAATTCAGCTATGTTGGACTTTAAAATGTTATTACACGGAAAATATAAATCAAAATTTAATTTATTTTTTTCTGCGCTACATATGTATGTCATCTATTTGGAAAATTGAAATAAAAAAAAGTAAAGTTTGTTTTCATTTTTTTGGTGACACCGACTAGAACCCCTGATTTTCAACAATTTTCAGAAATTAAAAAATCTTCCTTTAAATATATAAAAAAATATCTTTAACAAAAAAATTAAAAACAACAAGAAAAAACTTCATGAATATGTCTACATTTTATCAATTTACATCATTTTGAAATTCGAATTTGAAATGTCACTTTTATGTGGTCAAAATTGAATAGTTTTAGTTGTGTTGGCCACTTCCTTTATAAAAGTGTGACACAAGTTTGTGCTTTTACCTTGTGTTAGGTGTAGACAAACATGTTAGATGAAAAAGTAAAAAAATTGATACAATTAGGCATTGAGGTAACTTGATAATGATTAAACATATGTTGATCGGTATGGATATAAAGTTGTATTATGTCAGATAGCCATACGATAGGGTGACTTACATTGATCGATGGTTGATAAGATAATTGTTTAGCCTCCACAAAGGCAAAAGATAAAAAGATCAAGTGGTTTGGCCCCCACAAAAGAAAAAAGATAAAAATATCAAGTGGTTTAGCCCCCATAAAGGTAAAAGGGTAAGTGCACAAAGATGGTGTGCAAAAACGGGGGTATAAGTGGACATTTTTTTTCTCAAATTAGGTGACCCTAAACTTGGAGGCGAAAGTTGAAAGTCATCCACTCAAGATATGAAGATAATCAAAGAAAAAATATTATAGTACTATGAATCTAGTTTTCAAACTACTAAACATTTCAAAATTGGATAAGATTAAGGGGGTCAAATCCTTCGTGCATGAAAAATAGACCTTGATTTTTTTTTTAAAGCATAATATAGTGTCTAACGTGCACATCAAAAAATTCATAATTAGATTTATTATTTTGATAAATCCTTTGGTAGAAAGATAGTTAAGAGTAAGCACTATAAGTTGTGTATTTTTTGTATTTTTTTGTCGAGTATTTTTTTAATGATTTTTCCAATTGAGCACACCCTGAAAATCAGGTACCTCTTCATGCACGAAGCATAACTTGCACCAAAACAATTGAAATTTTTTTATTTTTTTTAAATTGTAAAGAATCAAGTTCACTACAATAATATATAAAAAAATTTAAATTTGGATAAGTAGATCAAAAGTTATTAAAAAAATGGTACATGTATGTCTCTGAAAACTATGGAGACACTGATAAAAGAAATTCAATAATAATATATTATTGTTGTTCAAATTAAAAAAAATTATATGGTTAGAAAGCTCGGAAGATGTGTGAAAATATGGTGGCAATTTTAGAAATACCCACTTGATGAAGTGTAAACTTGATGATGACAAAGTTGAGAAACCAAGTTGATAAAACAAAACACGTCAAAAAGGAGGGAAATGGAGGGAAATCAAACTTCCAACCCACAGTTTTTTCATTCAGGCCTATTCACAAGTCTAAATAGTCAAAAGTGTGTATGGCCTCCCTATACTATAAACAACGTGTATGGGCTATTTTTAAAACAAAACCGCGTATGGGGTGTCTTTACAATAAGCAACGCGTACGTGGTGTTAAAGCTAAAACGTGTACGTGCTTCCGCCTATGTTTAAAACATGGGTGTGTGCATACATATATGTATATGTATAATATGTAAAATATGATATTTAATGTATATATATAATGTGTATATATATAATATATATTATATATAAGTATATAATATATAATATATTATGTATATACACACATATGTGTGTATGTATGTGTATTGCCTTTTGGTATTTTGTGTATTATATGTATATGTGTATGTTCGTATATTGATATACATTGTCTTTTGATATCTTATTATACTATATTGTATTCCTCTCTCTCTCACCCTCTCTCAGGACCCCGCATAACACCTAATGACCTCTTCAGATCATGTATGATATCTCAAGGGCTCAAATGGTATCTTGAGGGGTCATATGGCATTGTAACACGTGTGGCTCAATTAGGACCCCACGTGACCCCTAATGACATCATGTGACATGTCTTCCTCTCCCCCAATCTCTCTCTCTCTCTCTCTGGACCCCACATAACACAACATGACCCTTTAGGAGCATATTATGTTCTAAGAGGTTATACGATGTCCCGAGGTGGCAAGATGAACCATTATTATAATATAAAAAGAAGTACCAATACTGCTTACAAAATTTGACACCTAAGGGGTCATGTGGTATCCTAAGGGGTCATAGGACACCATATGACCCTTTAGAACACCATATGACCCATAATGACACCATATGGTGTCTTAAGGGGTCATATGGTGTCTTAAAGGGTGGTAGGACACAATATGACCCCTAAAGACACATTACATGACCCATAATGACACCTAAGGGGTCATATAGTGTCCTAAGGGGTCATAGGACATTGTATGACCCCAAATAACACCACATGACCCTTTAGGATCATATGCCATCCTAAGGGGTCATACGACATCCTAAGGTGGCAAGATGAACCATTTTTATAATATTAAAAGAAGTACCAATACTGCTAAAAGAATAACAAACCAACATGCTCCCCCTCTCTCCCTTCCTCCATACCCCATCCCTCTCTCTCTTCTTATCTCCCTCCCCACTCTTTTTCTCTCCCTACCTGCTTTATCTCCCTTACTTTATATTTTTGTATCGCAACCAATTTTTCCATGTAGTGGTCACCATTTGGATGAATAGTAGACCTAATAATCCCAAGGTCCACAGTTTGAGCCGCAGAGGCTATGCTTTCCTTGATATTCTTAGCATTTGAATCAATGTACAAAACCCATTGTGCATCACCCCTCAACCACACTCCTCTTGTTGTTGGGATTTGGGCAATCTTTGTTAATGCACATTTCTCTTCATCCCCCCATCTCTCTCTCTTCCATTTGCTCTCTCCCTCCCTCCATTTTCCACCCTCTCTCTCTCCCTTTTTCATTCTCTCCCTCTCTCTCCCTCTCTCTCCCTCTCTCCTCCTCTCCCTCCCTCTCTCTCTGCCTTTCCCCATCTCCCTCCTCACTCTTTCCCTCCCCATACCCCATTTATCTCCCTTACTTTATATTGTTGTATTGCAATTAGGTTTGCCATGTAGTGGTCATCATTTGGATGAATAGTAGACCTAATAATCCCAAGGTCCACAATTTGAGCAGCAGAGGCTATACTTTCCTTGATATTATTAGCATTTGAATCAATGTACAAAACCCATTATGAATCATCCCTCAACCACACTCCTCTTGTTGTTGGGCTTTGGGCAATCTTTGGTAATGCACATTTTTTTTTTTTTAATTTGTTCCCCTGCAATTCTCATAATACTAAGAGCCACACGATGGAGTTGTTTCCAAACTGACGGTCTATATAATGCTCTCTCTCTCTCTCTCTCTCCTCTCTCTCTCTCTCTCTCATCTCTCTCTCGTCTCTCTCTCGTCTCTCTCTCGTCTCTCTCTCTCTCTCTCTCTCTCACTCCCTCTCTCCCTCTCTTGCTCCCTCTCTCCCCCCTCTCCCTTGCTCCCCCTCTCTCCCTTTTCCACCCTCTCTCTCCCTTTTCCACCCTCTCTCTCCCCTCTCTCCCTTCCACTCTCTCTCCTCTCTCTCTCTCCTCTCTTCTCTCTCTCTCTCTCTCTCTCTCTCTCTCTCTCTCTCTCTCTCTCTCTCTCTCTCTCTCTCTCTCTCTCTCTCTCCCTCTCCTTGCCCCTCTCCTTCTCCCTCCCTCCCTTTTCCTTCAAATTTTATTTACTACAAAAAGTGTGTATGGGGTACTAGGACTATTAGTTCATTGGTCTAGTAAACATTTTTAAGGCCTAATAGTGTGTACGGTGTCTTTATACGTTTAAAGCGCATATAGGGTATCGAGAATATTAACATTGGTTTGCAAACATTTTTAGGGTGTAACAACTCGTATGAGGTTACTAAAAAGACCACGTACGCAGTACTAAGACATATCCTTTTAGTTTACTAACCGCCTCAACGGTCTCAAAAGAAGTTTTTGAGGTCATTGAAGGCCCCACTACAACTGTGTTTATGCTTTTGTGACTATTTTATACATAGAAGTAAGTGATTTTTTTGTTTTTGCATGATTTTAATTGATTGAATTGTTATTCTTATTAGTTTTGTCAATGTTATTGTGATTGTTGAATAGTTTTGATTCAAAAAACAATGATAATTCTCAAATTTATGGTTATTTGATTATTTATGAACTTTTTTTTACATATATATGTAATATGATTCTATTTAGGACAACCGATATCAACCATGGGAAATAACAAGCAAGGAATGATGGAACAATGAGAGGCTAAAAAGGAAAGACAAAGGCAGCTTATGAAGAAATTGTCTGACATAAGAGCAATGAGATAAGAAGGTATGTCATCCTCAACATCTAAATTCAATTTACCAAACGAACATAATACAGGATAGAGTGACATGCACTCATTTATGAGTTCAAATGCAAGTTCACTAGTAATTTATACAAGACAGATGGTATGTTTTTGCTCTTCATGCATGTATTTTTTGTGGGAAGAATGTGAATCACAAGAGTGGGTTGACAAATGGTCTTGTAGACCGTTGGTTTTCATTGATACATATCAAATTCCTAAAGCACTACAATTGAGCCAAATGGAGACATCAATGGATATTGACCATGTATCCAACCTAGTGGATTCAGGTGATTTTTTGAGTTAATTTTTTTGTAGGTATTATTTTTGGTTCATTTTGTTGTAGATCACACTTTATTTTTGGTATTAATTATCACTTTATAAAATGTAGGTCATGTCTATGCAGTTGTTGCAGAAGAGAACAATGAAGAAGGAACAAATTACTCTTTGTGTCGCTATATTGAGCCTAAAAGAAAATTGACACCCACAATCATTGATGGAGAGGGTATTGAGTACCCAATAGGGTATGTTGTCATGACAGGAACATGGCTTAGGAGATACCCTATCAATAATTCCAATTTTTGGTTGTTCAAGGACTTTGAAACACACAGACATATTCTTCATTTCTCTAACCTTGTTGTTGCAACAAATATTCATTTAATGAAGTATCGTGGTAGACCTCATAACAATATTTTATGAAAAGTTCATGAATCTAACCATGAGGCAATACTTGACACAACACGGGTTAGAGTCCATCCTGAAGGCTCACTTGATTGATTCTACGGTTCAGAGTAGAATGATTTTGAGAGTTTTGTATATATTGTCGGTGAATTGTTCTATATTCATTTTTTGTATATATAAATGCCCATGAGCTGATTTGTACATGTTTAAGGGCATAATTTTATATATTTAAATGGCCATGAGCTAATTTGTACATATTTAGATGTCAAATTTTGTATATTAAAATGGAGATGAGCTGAATCGCACATATTTAAATGCCAAATTTTGTATAAAATCCCATGAGATGATTTGTAACACATTTTTTTGTATATTCAAATAGCCAAGAGATAATTTTTTCTATATTTAGAGGCAAATTTTTGAATAATATGTGACAGTTTTTTGTGACTATGTTTTGAGTTTATGTGATGTGATAACGTCAATCATGACCATTCTTGATAAGGTCAATCATGAGTATTCTTGATTCTTGTATAATCATGAAGAATTATTTGAGTCATTTTTGGGTCATGGGAGTCATAGATTGAGTCTAGATACAATTTGAGCAAAAATTGTCATTATTATCAAAAAAGTTATCAAGCAACTTCTACATTGCGATGGTAGGGTATGGCTCTTTACGTTTCAATGCATTGGGAAGCACAACAAGAGCATGCCTAGTGTAAACTTGCCAACCCAAACACACTCGTGATTTTGGTTTGTGCCCACGATGGATGGAATCAAATCTAGCCTATCTTTCAACTTTGCATTACATGCCATTGACAGTTTTTCCAATAGTTGAAAACACGCTACCATTTGAAAATGGCTCTAAGTCATCAGAAACTGAGATAGGTCATTGTAGAGGAGCCTCACATGGCCCTATAAGTTCAAATGGATTGATCATATGCATCCTGGATTGCAAGAAATAGTTCATCAAAATTTTGACATTTTTTTGGACTCGAGGCACTTGGGAGATCACGTCGGTAGGGTATGGATCTCGATGTTTCAGTGCATTGGGAGGCACAACAAGAGAATGCCTATCTTAAACCTTCCCACCTAGACATGCTAATGATGTTGGTTTGTGCCCATGATGAACAAAATAAAATCTAGCTTATCTTGCAACTTTGCATTGCATGCCACTAACGGTTTTTGTAACAGGTGAAAAAATGCTACCATTTAAAAATGACTTTGAGTCATCAGAAACAGAGATAGGTCATTGTAGAGGATCCTCACGTGACCCTATATTTTTAAACGGATTGATCATGTGCATCCTGGATTGCGAGAAATAGTTTGTCAAATTTTGACAATTTTTTGGACTCAGGGCACTTGAGAGATTGTATCGGTAGGGTATGGATCTCAACATTTCAGAGCTTTGGGAGGCACGATAGGAGCATACATTACATAAACCAACCCACCCATATGGGCTCATTATTTTAGTTTGTGCACACAATGAACATAATCAATTCTATCCTATCTTGCAACTTTGCATTGCATGCAACTGACTATTTTTGCAATAGGCGAAAAAATGCTACCAATTGAAAATGGCTCCGAGTCATCAGAAACCAAGATAGGGCATTGTAGATGATCCTCATGTGACCTTACAAGTTCAAACAGATTGAACATTGATGAATAAATGATGAACAGCTAGTACCAAATCGTTATTGAGAGGGGGCGGGTGAATCAGTACAGGCAAAAACACTTTTCCTTAAACCGGTTTAATTGAAAACTCTACACTTGATTGGCAAGCAATAACACCAATCTAAACCAGATTACTGTTGGTTAAACATAGTAAGAATGTGAAAGACATAAATCGGTAACTCTTAACTTTCTACACAATCTAACATCTTATTTCCACTTCACCCATATGCATACACTAGTGATACATCAACAGAAATGTAAAGACTTACTGGTTCAACATGCTTTACCACTTGACAGAAAATAACAAAGCATCACATGAAAAAGCATCACACATAACACACATATTTTTTCACGTGGAAACTCAACTGGGAAAAACCACAGTTGGGATGAATACCCACAAGCTATTCTTTGAACCCTTTTGAAGTCCGCTCTGTTAGGAGCCTAGTCCGGTTAGAGACTTTTACAATAAGTTATGTTAGGAACTAATCCTGCTAGGGATCACCCAGTTAAGGGATGGCTAAAATACCTGATTAAGGGTTAAACCCTGTTAAAGGTTACCTTGTTAGAGGATTTCAAGAACTCAAAGATTTTGAGTCACCCTATTAAAGGATTTACAGCAAGTCGGTTAAAGCTACCCTGTTAAGGTATTTTCCAACTGTTGAAGTGGTTAGAGGTCAATAGGTATTACAATGATCTGGTAACAGCACTTCAATGCCAATGTAGATCCGCTTTAGTTCCTTCCTTCTGTAATCACACTCTATGGGTATCTATTCTCTTATCTGGTCTGGCAAGAATCATGTATCTCTGCACTTAGATACACACACAATATTTTCCAACAACCTTAACATGAAAAACAACATCGAACTTATAGGAAATAGATAGGTCAGTAGTATAGACCCTAAACCCTAAACATTTAGGTTAAGAAATTCAGTCAGTTCAATCCTAATCGTTGAACATATTGCATTGATTACAACAGTCTTGAACAGATCTCAAGACATTCTCCATCGTTCGTTCTTCACCGCTTCTTGGAGGCTGATAACCCATCATGCGATCTCCATTGTTTATAGAGACTACGCACATTCTCAAGGTAGATAGGATCAATCTCCTTCATGCAAGATCCTTCACACACATAAGGCTAACGCGGCAACACAATCTGTTCTTCATTACAATGCTAACTCATCCCACAATGTCATCGGTTCAATCACACAGGCTTGGAACACTTCAACCAGAAAACCTGAAGCTAAGACTACCAATTAGTAGTCATGCCATATGAAACCTTGATACAAAACATTCCATATATCGGTTCACATTCCAACATACCGGTTCACTTAGACAGACATGCCGCTTCACTTTTTCACATATACCGGTTCACTACATCATACTAGTTCTTTTGCAAGTTGATTACTTCAATATACTATATCACTCTTCAGCATATTGACATCAATGACAACATACAATATCATCATGTCATCATACTCTGCACATATGCCAACAAACATATGTATCCTGGATTGGGAGAAACAGTCTGTCAAAGTTTGACATTTTTTCAGACTCAGGGCACTTGAGAGATCACGTCGGTAGGGTATGGTTCTTGATGTTTCGATGCTTTGGGAGGCATGATAGGAGAATACCTAGCACAAACCTGCCCACCTAGACAAGTGTTTGTGATGTTGGTTTGTGCACACGATGAATGGAATCAATTCTAGCGTATCTTGTAGCTTTGCATTGCATGCAACTGACGGTTTTTGTAGTGGATAAAAAAAAATGGTACCAATTGAAAATGGCTCTGAGTCCTCAGAAATCAAGATAGGCCATTGTAGATGAGCCTCACATGACCCTACAGGTTTAAATGGATCTAACATATGTGTCCTGGATTGGGAGAAACAATCAGTCAAATTTTGACAATTTTTTTGACTTGGGGCACTTAAGAGATCGTGTCAGTAGGGTATGGCTCTCGACGTTCTGACACTTTGGGAGGCATGATAGGAGAATGCATAGCATAAACCTACCCACTTGGATGTGCTCGTGATGTTGGTTTGTGCACATGACAAATAGAATCAATTCTAGTCTATCTTTCAACTTTGCATTTAATGCAACTAATGGTTTTTACAGCAAGAAAAAAAATACTACCAATTGAAAATGGCTCTGAGTCATTAGAAACTGAGATAGGCCATTGTAGATGAGCCTCACATGGCCCTATAGGTTCAAACAGATCGAACATATGTTTCATGGATTGGGAGAAACAGCCTAACAAAGTTTGATAATTTTTTGGACTCAAGGCACTTGAGAGATCGCGTCGATAGGGTATGGCTCTTGACGTTTCGACGCTTTGGGAGGCATGACAAGAGAATTCCTAGCATAAACCTACCCACCCAGACGCGCTCATGATGTTGGTTTGTGCACACAATGAATGGAATCAATTCTAGCCTATCTTGCAATTTGACAACTTTGACAACAAGTAAGCAACTTTGACAACAACTGAAGAAATTTTACATCTTTTATCCAAATGAGCCCAAACTTTGACAACAACTGAGCAACTTTGACAACAATTGAGCAACTTTTACATATTTTTATCCAGATGACCCCAAAATTTCACAAATGTCTTCAAATGATCATTAATGGTCCCAAATTACCTTATTTAGATAAAGCAATGGTAAAACAAGACGAGAACCAGAAATTGACCATTGCGAGCATGAGGGTGCTCTCGCACCACACAAATTGATAAATATAAATGGAAGGAATCAAAAGCATCCACTGATCATTACCATGGATCAAATCTAACCATTAAAATTGAATTTCATTTTCATTGAAACAAAGAGTTTTGTAGGGTTAATTCAACATTTCAAAAAGTTTATCAAATTATATTCCATGATTGTAATGTTTTATATCATAGATTTTTGTTGTTTATATTCATATTGTTGACTACATAGGCAAATATTCATTTAACTTTATAAAAGGGCAGCCACCAAATACAACAAATACACTATAATAAACTCAATACAAGGAGTTTTGTAGGGTTAATTCAATATTTAAGAAAGGTTATCAAATCATATTCCACAATTGCAATGTTTCATACCATAGATTTTTGTTGTTTGTATTCATATTGTTGATTATACAAGCAAATAATCATTTAACTTTATAAAAGGGCAGCCACCAAATACAACGAATACCTAATAATGAACACACTACACAATTATTGGATCAAATATCAATATTTATATATATCAAAAAAGGCATGTATGCCAAGTCAATACAAGTATTACAAAAATGTGGCATATACCATGTCCAAATCAATATATAATAAAAATGTAGAATATATCTACATGTATTGGTCATTCAATGACCACAACTAACACTATGTGATCCTATACCTATGGTGGATCATCAAAATCGAGCCTCTTCAATGTAGTACATGGCTCTATAGATGGCTGCAAAACCACAATTCAAAAGCCAAGTTAGAATCCTTTTGTAAAAAATAGTTCACAATTATCAACATAACTATGCATTTAACTATATATTTTTTCCAATAGAAATGTAGATTACTTCATCTACTGATCTAGGATCTATTATCTTCTTTGTCTTCTCCTTGTTAGCCTTAGGAGTTCTCTTGAATACCTTCTTCAAAGGCTCCAAGTGATGGCCGAACCATGAAGGGGGCTATTGTCGATTAAATATAATTAATACAATGTACTAGCATATATACATTAAAACACTAAAAATCTATAAAATAGAGAACAGAAGTGTACCGGAGTCTGATATGCTTCTCCAATAGACCGAGGAGGGCTCACCACTGATGGAGCAGTTGTCACTATTACCTTACAGAAAAATGATCAAATATTAAATATAATTAATATAATGATAAGTATTGTAGGTTAAAAATAATTAATGTAATATATCAAACAAAAGTGTATCAAAGCCTGAGATGCTTCTCTAGTACACGAAGGAGGGCTCCCCATTGATGAAGTAGCTATGGATATTTCCTATATAAAAAAATGATAAAACTATAATTTATCACAAGTTCAGATGTACATGTGCCTATAATCATCAAATCAAGAAAATAAATCAGAGATACATAGCTCTTCCCTCTCTCAATCCTCAGGTATATTAGGTGCATTCAACATATCTACATAGCTCAATGGTCATTGTACATATAAAACAGACAAAAAACACTAATCAATCTACAAATCCCAACTAAGACAATTTCAACCTTTTCAAACAATTATACAACTAAAAATGTGTTCAATTACCTTCTTCCCATGTTTTGGCATCCTCAAGTATTTCTTTTGCTAAGGACAAGGCCTAGACACGGAGGGGGTACCCTAAAAAAGCAAAATTAACACGAGATATTAGTACAGATAATATTAAACATAATTTAACAAATCTAAAATGAAATGACTTTCATATTCCATCAAAAGAATACATAAAATAAGGTGTACAAAATATGATGTTGTATAGCCTTATAGGCCAAAATCGATCACTAAGAGCGTGACATCATCAATCTGGGACATTTGGTCCCCTAACAACGCCTATGAACAAAAAATTGTCAAACATTAAAGAGAGTTAGTGTATCTTGTAATTTTTTTGAATCCAAAGTGTACTATTCTATTTTAACATGTTATAAAATTTATACCTCAGATGTCGAAGTTGTCGCTACACTAACTGAGGGAGGAATATCAGATACCATTGTTGCATCCAGAAATACATATTATTTGTATCAATTTAAATTTATCTATAAATGAAAATTATTTTACAATTACAAATTTTAAGTGGCTAATAAGTAAAATGCTATGAATTCAAATCAACACACCTGCGTCTACAGATGACTACCAAACAACTTGTTGATCAACTCATCCATCAGTGCCACATCCTCATTCTTGTGGGTCTGACATCTACTCCCATAAATCATGCACAAATGGGATGTGGATCCATCTGCAGTGGCATTGTCATCCGTCCCTATGCATATCCTTGAGCAAGTGGCACACACATGATGAATGGGCTCACTAGTGCCACCTGCAACAGCTAATGGCTCATCATTCGGTACAAGAAGGTGTACTAACTGTGTCCCATGCTGGATGATTCACATCAGTCAATGTTGTGGCCACCTGAAGAGTCTATAGCTCCATCGAATCTTTTAGGTCTACTAGGGCAGTCAAATGCACCTTGGGTTTAGGTGCTAGGGGGAAATGAATCTCATGGGCTAGTCGCTTATGGGCTCCAGGTCTATCTTGGGTAGAACCGACACCTCTACCATGGAACTCTCTCATGTCAAAATAATTAGGCAGCACATTGAGGACAAACTCACATTATACTTTCCTCAAAAAATACAATGGCACCTCAAAATTAATACAAGATGGTTAGTCAAAGACCATCCACCACCTCTGCACATTGGTACACCAATGTATGGGAAACCTCTTTTCATTAAGAGGTAATGGTTGACTAGCTCTAGGATCAACAAAAATGACACGTATTTGTTGTTTACTAATGTTTTTGTTTTTCACTCCCTCATATGATAACCCACTAGCATAATATTTATGACATATATCCCTATAGTTTACCCATTTTGTAATTTGAGTGGAAATTGCATTGGCACCACTAGCTAATGTTTCTAGGCTAGTGGCGAGGGATTTATGATGCTCAAGCTTAGATATTTTAAATTTATTAATTAGTCTATTTATTTTAGTTGTGTATTGCCCTAACTGATTAAGCAATTGCTTATGTGTATCATGTGTATGGTCAAAAGGAGGAGATGGTGTATTATGTCGGTTTTGTTAGGGGTTTTGAGGAGGTGCATGTTGTTGTTGTTGTTGTTGTTGTGGATTTTTAAAATCTGGTTTGTATAACAAAAAATTTAAAAAAAACTAATCAAAATAAATGAATTTAAATTCAAAACGTAAAAAAAATTGAACAAATGCAAAAGAAAAACAAAAATCAAGCAAAACCAACCTTGATCCATGGTGTTTGGGTGAGAAAAGAGGGAGCCCATGCACCGTTTAGAGAGTAAAAACCCAAATTATCAACTCGTGGTCGCATGAAAAATAAGACATAGTCGGCCAAAACAAAAAATTATCAAGAGGTACCGCATGGTATGCGGTGCTTTACGACTTAAAACCACATACGGGGTTCTAAGTCTTAAAGAACCGCATATGTGGTCATTTTTTTAAAGGAACCCTGTACGCGCTTTTATCCCTTTAGGCTCAGGGACAATGAACCTTAGCGCGTACGAGGTGATTTGAGTTTTAAGTACTGCAATCGCGATGCTTGTTTTTTCAATTTTTCTTAGGTGTGTGTCTACTTTTCTGCACACAATCTTTGTACACTTTCCCAAAAGATAAAAAGATCACGTTTTTTGGCCCCCACAAAGGCAAAAGATAAAAATATCATTTGATACATAAGATGTGAAGGTAATCATGATGTAAATGCAAAAATGTACAAAAATGCAAAGATACAGAGATGTGAAAGCCCCCCCTAAAATGGTATGCATGGAACGTGTATCATTCTAAGGAGAAGAGATGTTTTATTAAGTCAACATAACAAGATGTTTCCATAGAATTCCACCTTGCAATAGATGACACATGAGAGCCCCAACATCAACAAAAACACAAAGGCATAGAGGAAATAGTGTATAGAGTTGCATATGAGTGTTTCATCATGATGTCAAACTTAAAACAAATCATATAAAGAAGGCACATGAAGACAAAGAGAAAAGAAAAATTGGGTTAATTTATGATGGATCTATTGTCAATGAAATGTGCACCCTTGTTGAACTAGGTTCAACCATTCACTAAAACATGGGAATGATCTCCAGAGTGTGGGCTCTAATAAATGAGATTAAATCTCCTATTAAAGAGTTGGCTCTCTATGCTAATCACCTAAGAAAAACTTGAATAAAATTTCTAGGGAAAAGAGAAGAGGGAAACTAAAAATAATCCTTCAAGCTTATTGAAAAGTACCTATTACTAACTAGGTGATTCACCAAAAGTTGATTTTAGTTATATACCCTACTACATAAACCTTAGAATGACTCAATATAACCATATGCTTTGCACAAAATATGATTTTCAACACTTTATAAATCAATATTTCATATGGAGGATGTTTTGGTATGTTGTCCTTAGAAGGAAAAGGAATTTTTTCACAACTAGAACAACTACAAAAGACTATTCCCAGGCTATGACCTACATAAAAGTACCAAAACCTATTCATGTGTTTTTATCTTGAACATATTTTGAGGTTTCAAAAGTAAAACATAGAAAAATATGCTCATAAATTGATTTTAACACATGAAAACAACCACATATAAAGGCATAAAATGATTCAAACTTAAACAAAAAAGTAATAAAAAGTATTTGAACTGGATGAGATTGTCTTCTATTACTTTAAAATTATATTATAATAGTAAATAAGTCTTGAAAGTGACTAATTTTCCAAGTTACAACATATCTCAATGCTTACAAAGTGTTGAAGAATGCAACAATGCCTACAAAAATGAAGAACTAACCAAAAAAACTTAATTGATGAATATGTATAGATTAAATTTCTTAAACATATCACAACATGTGCAATTGAATGAGAGTGGTGTGTTCCTTGCCTTGATAGCTAGAAAAGTCTTCTTTCTCTTGCTGGGTCGTATATAATTGAATTTCCCTCCAAAAAGAACTTCAAACTACTCTAAATGGTGTTTTAAATGCTTGAAATAGCCTTTTGACCATATCCACACCCTTTAGGAGCCTTGAAGAACCCCTTGATACCTAGAACTACCTTGAGAGAGTATTCTAATTTCTATTTTATCTAATCACCTACTTGACAACAAATCAACTTACCCCTAGATGCTTGGGAGGTTACCCCATGTGCCCTATATTTCTACTCCATCTTGCTGAAATATTCAAGTAACCTTCTTGAATGCTTCCAACTATATACCAAATACTTTTGGTCAGATATAGTTGTTTTCTTATAATTTAAACCTTCATAACTGCTTTAAAAGGTCTTCAACTAGCTTCAAACTCTTCCTCAACTATGACCTTATCCATTAGGTAACTCAAAATTAATCAAAATGGTCATTATGAGGCCCAAAACTACCTTTATTTTCTCAATCTATCATTGCTTTGTTCATGGTGCCTACATGCCCATGTTGAAAACAACATTTCACTATCTTGAGAGGATTGTTATAAGACTTCAACCACCTCTTACTTTTCTATCCTTATTATTTCACTTTCCCTGACCATCATAGCATCTGTATTTTCTTTCTCAATACTATCACTAAAAGGAAATGATAGTAACATCAATATCCTCTTGATTAGTGCAGCTATCCCTATTATGGGCATTGAGATTGATAAGGATTTGATAGATGTCATATGTCCATTACTAGATCAATGTTCCTCATATGAAACAATGCCCTATGGTATCTTTCATAAGTGCTCACTTTGAAACCCTTGACTACACTATATGACTATGTTCTTTGAATTGTATCTCTAAACTACGATGATTGTCTTGTATGCCTTGATGCTTGAGGATTGTTATTGTTGACACCATGGTTGTCTTTAAGCTCTTGAATCTTGTTAAAGCTATTTTTCCCTTCTTGAATGTGGTATTTTATGCCTTTGAATCTTTCTATGATCATATTTGATTCCTTGAAACTCCAACTCCCCTCTTGCTGACTATCTTTAAATCTTGGAGTTTATAAGCAGAAGAAGTTTTTATTGAGAACTCAAGGCTTGCTAAATCCTATTACTAACCTTATATGAATTCATCGTGATTAGTATTTACTAACATATGTTGATAGTGAAATTATAAAAACAAAATAATTTATGGATCATTCTCACTGGTTAATACAAACTTTTATGGGAACCTCAACATGATCACTATTCTTTTATATCCTTATTCGATCTTTATCCTCAAGGAAACCTTTTTGTATGCCTTTAATCCTAGATTTTTCATAAATCATACTTGCTCATAGTGTAGATTGACCTTTGTATTGGTATATGATTATCATTGTGTCTTTGCTTGTCAAATTTGTACTCACTACTCATAATGCTTACAATCCTTGTGTCCTATTATCTTAACACAAGCTCTTAATGTTGTATTAGGGGAAATATTTTACTTTTTTTCCCTTAGGTCGAAGACTATGATTGAAACCTTAGATGCATGGTGAGAATTCTCTTTGAGTTTGTATCCTTTGTACTATGACTTAAAGTTGCAAGCAATAGGTTTGTCTTCATTAAACTACTCGTTGTCTACTCAAAAACCTTTCCCTGGTCTTACTTATGTGTATATGTTGTATCTTCCCTCTTTAAGGCACTGTCATTTGCCACCAAAGTGTGTGTGCCCTATCTTTGTCCCTTAATAGACTTTATTCTTTCTAATGCATGGGCTCACATAATATTGTGAATCCTTATTTTATAAAAACATAAACAGTTAACTTCTTAGGAAAATAATAATAAACCTCTCTAAAACATTGCTACATGTGTATAAGTCTTCTTAGATTGTCATGCAAAACTAACATTTGGCACATATATGAACAGCTTAATGCTTAATCTACACATCACATAATAAATCAAGAATTATTTGCATAACAAGAGGAAATGACAAAACTACAGACTTGGCACTTTAATCTCCCATCTACATTGTAATCTGAATAGATTGCAAACATGCCTCTTAGACTCAATCCAACCTCCTACACACTTTAAAGCCCCTCAAAGATCTTCAACTTCCCTCCTACAATGTGGCCACCATCAAAACTAAAGAATACATTAGAAAAGAGAAGCTAAAGAAACTAGGGCATATTCAACCCATGAAGCTCTAACTACAACTTAAAACTTAGCATGGGGAAGTTTAGCCATAGCTTTAGTTTAATGTAAATAAAGAACTTTCCCTCCAAAGCCTTAAAAAAAAACCTTAACTTGACCTTTTCACCAAAGATTAAGTCCATATTTGAAACCATAATGTGAGAAATACAAAGTGAGTATTTGTCATAAAATGATAATAGGGCTTTATAGCATGGGTAATGAGCTTGAAACAACACATGTGATTATGCCATGCGAACACAGAATAAAACATTATCCATTTTTACTGAAAAGACAAACATGGTAACAAGAATGACCTAGCAAGATCTGAAAAAGGTTCGAGCTATTTCCCTAGGGGCAACTTTGGTTAGTGGAATCGGCTTCCCCTTCGTGTCTCGATAAAATTGTTCTAACCTTTATCTCTACTTTAGCTTCACATATTTTAACAAGTGATATGCTCGCTAAAGGGGCAAAACATACTATCATAAATTGCACACCATACGATTTTACACTACATAAGTGTCCTCATTTTATGTTGATGGGAGAACTTATTTACCTTTTTGTCTTTTTGTCTACATGCCTTACCTAATTAGCCTTCACCTTAGCTTTTTCTAGAATTAATTGAATGTTTGACTCATGGACACTTGCACACTATGGAGACATTTGTGCACTGTGCTAGCATCTTGTAAATCTACACACTGAATTTGTTCATTTGAGCATTACACCTGTGATTGGAAGAATTTGTAACGTCTTTTTTTGCAACCACTAACATTAGTCTCATGCTTGGGGTGTTTATTTTCCCCTTTGAGATCCATTTTTTGGTTGAATGGTCCCTCTAGGCATTCTACGATCTTGAAGAAAGTTGTAGCAACTCTCTATTCACAATCTTCAGAACTCTTGGCTCTCTTGCATACATCTTTACTTTCACATATCTTGATATTTGTGCTTTAGACTCTCATTATCTTGGTGTTATGAAGAGAACCTCCTCCTTCTTCTCCATCTAACAACCTCTATGTTGTGGGTGTGAAAGGGGCATCCCTTTCCTCTTGCATTTAATCATTTTAATCTCCATATCATACCTAATATTGTATTTCTTTTATATCTATTTTTTTCATCTATCTATCTAGCTATCTATCTTGGTTGTCCATGGAAGTGGAAACACCAAAGCAAGGGTCTAACTATGGCAAACCTCTATACATAGCCCCAATATTTTCTCTCTATCACGTGTGTAGGTTTCACTAGAGAAATAATTTATTTGATGGAGGCTTCAATCATGGACTGGTTGTGAGATATTTTGTCTTTTATCTTGTTTTATTATTCAGCATTATTGTTGGTTTTTCTCTTTATCACTTATTTACTTATCTTAAAGTCTATCTCGCTCTATAATTTTTTTGTATGTCTATGTACTCTATTTGAATGAGACTTTATCACGTCATGTTGTTGTCCTTAGCCCATGGACGCGTCCTTGAGAATAGACTATGCAAAGATTACCAGAGAGTCATTGTGACCTGTCTTTTCAAGTTTGGTAGTTTGACAGACGTTCTATGCAATAAAGTTTTCTTATAGGTTTCTATAGTTTGCAATATGTTTAGAGCACCAATTTAGTGATGTGGAGTAGGTTTTTTTCCTCCTTTAGGTTTTCATCACCTTGAGGGTGTCGAATTTGCTCCTCGACACTATTAAATATTATATATCTTTACATGATCTATGTTCTTGCGATTTATTATATTGTATTTAATTTTCATGTACTATTTTCACCCTCATCTTATTCACGACACTTGTATGTCTAATTATTGTCTTCAATTTTCTCTTATAACCATAAAGTCAATCTAATGAAAAGGGTTGACTTAGATAACACAACCCTTATGATCTGATGATTTCCCGAAGGTATTTTTCAATACCATTGTCTTTTGTAGATCAAAAAATATTAGAGATATAGACGACATTATTTAACACTCTGCAATTAATTAGTTCAATCTCACTAGTTTCAGATTATTTTTGTACATTAAAACTATGTGTTAAATTTTAAGATTGATCGCAAATAATGTAGATTTGATCTTGTAATAAATTTCACATATATTTTTAAACTACGAAAAAAGAATTAAATTAAAAACATTATTTTTAAACTATTAACAAATAAAATGTCAATGACATTAAAAATATTTTACATTATAAATTTTTAAAATTAAATTCCTGATCTTCTCTATTTAATTTTTAATATTCATTATTAAAATTATCCATTCCTAGTTGATACCAATTAATCTAAATTTATGTCAATTTTATTCCTTTACAATACAATTAAGCTCCTTTTCATGATAATGGTATTGGTGTCTATCCATGGGTCGCATATGTTGTTTGAGCCTATGAGCATTATTAAAAACCCATTAAGATGGGATGAGGGAGCACTGAAGCATAGATTGCATTGACTCAATTAAGTTCCCGATTGAAAGAAATTCACTCATTGTCCCTCGCTTCAATATGCAAAAAAAAAATATTAAAAGGGAACAATTTCATATCTTAAAAATCCTATTCACTAAAAGGAGAATTATTCTCATATTACTTTGTTTTGGAGCACTAAAGGAAATTTAAGCTTCATGTTTATTTTAAGACAACTGTATTTCAAATTATTGTCTTCAATGTTCTTCCATGATTATGAATCCAATATAATCAAGAGGAATCAATTACGAGAACATGACCCTTATGATCCAATAATCTCCCTAACATATTTTTCAATACCATTAATTTCTACAAATCAACAAATATTAGAAATAAGGTGACATTTTTAAACACTTTACAATTAATTAATTTAATTCCATGAACTTCAAATAATTTATGTACATCAAATCAATATTAAAAAAAGTTAAAAAAAAAAGTAAAAATTGATCTCACATAATGTAAATTTAATCTTATAATAAATTTAGTCGATGTTATTCCTTTACAATTTACCATAAGTTTCTTTTTGTAGTTATCTACATTGCTGACCATAAGTAGATCGAGCGAACGGTCTGAGCTCGTGAACGTTATTTAAAACGTTCATTCATTCCCTTTACAATACGAAGAAAAACTGGTCCCCCATCAAACAACTTTATTATGAAAAATCCTCCATTCATTCCCTTTACGACACGACGAAAAACTGGTCCCTCCTCCTCCGCAAGACAAAACGAAACAGGAACAGCAATGGCAGAGAGACAAAGAGACATTAATACAGCTATCCGATGTTTTGGTGATAAATAGAAACATTTCAACATGAGCAACCATCCCTCGACTACACTGAAATGGGGGTAGAAGACGTGTTCAAGCTAGGCCCTCTGCCCATTCAAACCCTAACAATATCCCGAGGCAGAGAACAAAACCCTCCAAAGCCCCTTCTGCTGGTTGTCCCTTCTGTACATGGAGACTACCCTGTCCTCCTCTTCCTCCACGGCTACCTCCTCGTCAATAGCTTCTACACTCAGCTTCTGCAACACATTGCTTCCCATGGATACATCACAGTTGCTCCTCAGGTGATATAAATCTGTGCGTACACAATTCTAAAATATTTGAAGTTTGTACAGTTTTGAAAAGGAAATGGTTACGGAATTTCAAAGTTGTGGAGAATTAAGGAAGAATTTTAAAGTTTGAAATGGTTAAAGATAATAAAGAATAGTTGATTCAGACATTTTGCTGTTTAAAAAGTAATTGATGTACACATTTTTTTGTTTAAAGAATAATTGATCCACACATTTTGCTGATTTAGTGATAATTTTTTGGTTATTTGTTTTTATGAAAGATTTTTCTATTTAACTTTCTCATTTTTTGAATAAAGATAGTAAAGACTAAATTCAGACATTTTGTTATTTAAAGAATAATTGATCCAGATAATTTGCTGTTTCAATGATATATTTTTGGTTATTTGTTTTGATGATAGATTCATCTGTTTAGCTTTCTGTTTTTTTAAATAAAGATAGTAAAGAATAGTTAATTGAGACATTTTGCTGTTTAAAGAATAATTGATCCAGACATTTTTCTGTTTAAAGAATAATAGATCCAGACATTTTAATGCTTTAATGATAATACTTTGCTATTTATTTTGTCTCAGAGTAACTGAACCAGACATTTTGCTGTTTTAATGGCAACTTTTTTATATCTATTTTGATGATAGTTTTTTCTGTTTAACTTTCTGTTTTTATAATAAATCGTACACAAAAAATTTACAGTAAAAATATCTCTATAAATTTCAGACTTTCACAACTTTATTTTTTGTTACAGATGTATTGTATGACCTGTCTGGACAACTTTATTTTATTATAAACTTTCCAGTCCAGAATAAAATGTTTCTCTGACAACTTATTTTATGCAGATGTATTGTATAACCTGTCTGGACGCCAGTGGGGAAATAAATGATGCCGTGGCCATCACGGAGTGGCTGCGTGCGAAGCTTTATGAGCATCTTCCGGCAAATGTTCTGCCGGATTTGCAAAACGTAGCCCTTGCCGGTCACAGCCGCGGCGGCAAAGTGGCTTTCGGAGTGGCGCTGGGTCGAAGCAAGATCCCTCTGTCGGTGCCCTACGTGGCGCTCGTGGGAGTCGATCCTGTCGACAGACCCCTTTATCAGTGCCCTAGCTTGCCGCCATGTATTACCGGCGAAGAGAATTCGCTTGTAGTAAATATGCCGACGCTTGTTATTGGATCGGGTTTGGGGCCAGTGAAAAAGAACTGTTGTAGTATTCCCTGCGCTCCGGCCGGCGTGAACCACGTGGAATTTTTCAGGGAATGCTGCGCTCCGGCTTATCATTTCGTGGCGGTGGACTACGGTCACATGGACTTTTTGGATGACATAACGGGCGGAGTGAGGGGAGCGACAACGTATTGCATGTGTAAGAACGGACCGTCGCGGGAGCCCGTGAGGAGGTTCACCGGGGGAATTGTGGTGGCTTTTCTGAATGCGTGGCTGAGGAAGAAGACCGAGGTTTTGGATGAACTAGTGGCGAATCCCTCAGTCGCACCTGTCAAGGTGGATCCGCCTGAGTATCATGCTTTGCCATCAGTTACAGTTTAATGGGTAATAATTATATTATCTATTAAGGTTATTTTCAACAAGTTTTTTTTATTTCTTGTAATTTTCAATAAAAGATGATGAAGACTTCCAGTTTACATATATGTTCGTTTATAATATTGTACTTGGCTATAGAAGATAAAATGTCATATCTAGAAGACAACACTTAATTTTCTATCTAATAAATAATTCTATTCATAAAAGAAATAGGGTGTTGTATCATTTCACTAATAAAGAAAGATAGGATAGTTTCTATATTAGAAATGATTGGCATCCACATTTTTTTTTTTTTCATATTGTACATTTGCCAACTGTTTTCCCTTGAATATTATTAGTAACCAAATATTTTTATTAGTAATAAAACTATCATAGATCACTCAACATAGGTTTATTTAGACATTTTTTATTTTTTGTTTGTGAATGAATTTAATGGAATCACAAGGAGGTTAGATTACTTTCACACCCTAACAAAGATAGTTCCTTGATGGTGTTCCTAAATGATATCTTAACTTAGCTTAGATTTAGAAAAGGTGCATAATTTTGAGGTAAATAATTTTAGTAAAAAAAAGACACGATGACACTTTTGGATAAGATTGTGGTTTTTTGAAGTCAAGATTGCAATTGTAATTCTATCTTTGTGAAAATTAAGGGCACATCTATTCATAAAGATTTAAAGCAAAATTCATTTACAAAGACACAACTATAATCAAATCACAACCATATTGCACATTAACCCCTTGAAGGAGCTAAATCTTTCTAACTCTCTCATTTCAATTTATACTTAATTTGGCTTATACTTGACTCAAATCGTTTATTGTTAATCTATACACTTTAGTTGATCCATCATTTAAATTAGGAAAAAATTATTAGAAGAGGGTAGTTCTTAAGTTAAACATCCTCTTCAATTGATGAACCTAATCTCTTGAATCACTTAATTTTACCATAGGGTTTTACTTTTTGATTTATAATTTTTATTAGATTTTAATTATATATCTTCTTTTTCGCATAGCTTTATATTTTCTTGTATATTCAAGGCTTGACCCACTTTTCATTTTTCTACTAGATAGAAGCTCTAAGTTAAATTCTATAGTGGCCTTAAACAAAACTATTGAGATTATTGTTGAGGATATGGATGCTACCACTTGTCAAGTAATGAAGAGGATGTCTTTGATCATGACATTCATGTAATACACATGGTTTGGCAAGACATGGCTCTCATAACATAACTAATAAGATTGAAACTAGCTAATTTAAACAATGATGCTCATTCTTTAGATTTTAGTAGATTTCCTTCATGATTTGTCAAATTTATGATATAAGTATAAAGGGGTATAGGTCAAAGGATAAGTCGTCAATCTCTCTCAGTGACATTTGTCTTTGTCAACACCCTTAAAAGACTCTTCTTCTATTATGCACCCTCATACTATTTCTATATTAAGTATGCCATACACTGGTTCACTTCTCATCCACTTTCCATGACCTTCACTCTATTTAATCCCCTTATAGTTTCCATCTCTCAAATTCAACCCACCATAATTATTCCCACTTCTCACATCTAAACTACTACAAAAAATTTACAACCACACCTCTCATGTTACCATTGGACCTTCCTCCACCATTCCCATACCTAACTACACGCTTATAATCTCACACATTGCCACATCCATTCCTAACCCTACTAGTCCTATTAATGTCCATACTCCCACTACTGGCAATGTCCTTATATGACTTCATTGAATGCAAAGCAAGGTGATGACCTTACTCCCTAGTAACAAAAAGTGTTATCCTAAATAGGATTACCTTTTCTAGGTTGAGCCATTCGCACTTTCTTTAATTTTATTTAGAGGTTATTCTCATATTTCAATCACCTCATGTATATTCACACATGTTCTTTAACTTGTCCTAAGTAGTTTAACATGCATGTATGATTTATCTATGTAGATAGCAACCCAAGATTGAGAGGCCTAATGGAAAGCACAGTGAAACGAAAGGATCAATATGACAATAATAAATTGCATTCCTCTCAAAAATGCAAATAGAATCAATGTAAAATGTATGAGAGACCCTTGGTTATATATGCCAAGCTAAGACATGTGATATAGCATAATATTATGACAATTGTCTTAATCTTATGATATGAGACATAAAGTGAAAACTTATCCACTTAAAGTGGGAAGAATTATATGTAGTCCCTAAGTAAATTTAAGTAACATGTGTGATTAGGGCCTAGGTGATGAACTTACTAGGTACAACACCTTTTCACACCAACAATGATGCAGGAGCACCGGTGTAGTTCTTACCAATTTGAGCAGTTTGCAATGGAATTGCTTGGAGATCGTGGAATTTCTTCATGTTTGAGAGTTTAGCATTGTGGATTTAGATTTATTGCCTTGTGTTCGTGGTCTTTGTCGTGTTCAAGTTTCATGGTGTTTGGATTTAATCCCGGTGAGATATTGATTCCAGTATTGGCCCGGTTGATATGTTCTTATCGGTTAGTCTAGTAGTGTGTTGAGCGAAGTTGGATCGGTTTGCGATTGATTCTCGTGACTTGTAGATCATTGATTTATGTTTCTTATGTCTTTTCCGATGTTCCCGGAGGGCCGCATGATTTTTTGTGCATTGGAAGTTGTTCTTAGTGATTTGAGTCAACTTGATATTGTTTACACGTTTCATAAACTAGTTGGTCTTTGGGCCGACTTGATCAAGTTATTATTATTTGCGGATGGTATAAATACAAGTTTGTGAATCATTTGAGAGGAAGAAGATAGAAGATAGAAGACAGAGTTTAAAGATCGAGTGAAGATGTAGAACCGGTGAGATTTTGGTCTGGTGGACTCAAGCCGGAAGGGTTGAGGTCCGGATTAGGATAGAACCGAAGGACAATTTGATATGCGGATGATCTGCGGATCTTATATTTGTGTTGTAAGCATTGTTTGTACCCTGGACTGCGATCCAACATGTGGCATATGTAATTCTTCAAACTGTTATAAAATTTGTTCATATTGTTTACCGGTTATGTATTATGTGATGTTACCGTTTGTTCTTTCTTCTTTATCTGGTGTTGTATTACCGATTACTTGTATATCTTGCATGGTGTTTATGTTAAGCTGCAAGGATGGGTTGTCCTTCATTGGAACTCCCTACCTTGACTACATCAAACAACCACCTTAAAGTGCAACTTAGGGAGAATGTACAAAAATGCAAATGATGCAAAGATGGGTCTCAGCAACAAAATCATGTTGGGTACCATGTGATGAGGTCCACTAATGTCTTGAGTTTACTTATTTTCCTGCTACTTTAACAAACTTTTACTAGTTTATCATCAAACTGATTATATGTTTTAGTCATCCCTAGAACCACATTACAACTAATTATAATACATATACATATGGTATATCAATATAGATATGTGATGTGTTTTAATGAATAATATGTTGCTAAATGTCATGGATGTTGATTTATGTGGATTATTGTTCTTATTAGAATTAACATGCAGCAAGAAGAATGACTTGGTTGCAACTAGCATATCCCAGTTCCATCTGTAGCTAAAGAAGGGGGAACTCTGTGAACACATGTGGAGTAGCAAGGTGGAGAAACAAGGTCCCCGTTGAAGAAGAGTCCTTTTGATTTTGTCCTTTTAGAAAGTGTTGAAGAAATAATGCATCATGGAAACCAATGAAGTTGTGCATCATTAATATTGAATTAATGGAGCAATAATGATCCTAGTTCTATGTTACTGCTCAATAAAAGAATTTGTGATGAAACTAATTCTTGTAGTGTTAATTTGTTAATCTAGTTTTCTTCTTAGAATAAGTTGCCTTAATGTTAGGTTGAAGCGACATTTGGCTAGAGTCAGTTGGAAGAAGTTAATTGCATGCTTTCTCTAAATTTTGTAAATGTGAAAGTGTCATTCCAACTAGGATCTTCTCCTACTGTTAGGAATCAGTCTACTTTTATACTTGTAGATGGAGGAAATAGGAAACTAAATCATAGATTTAGCTTCTTTCAACATCCAACAATGAAGTACCTACAAATCACACACATGAAAATACAAATATCTAATCTAAAAACACATGCATGCAAATACAAAACTCACTCCATTGCCGCCCTATTCCTCAAGATTTTGTATTTTTACAATATTGCTTTCGAAAGCACATGCACAAAAGACTATGAGGAAACAGAGATTTAAATGCAAGATGATTGAAAGAGAGAAAAATGTGATCTATGAAAAGAATGCAAAATGCAAAAGATAAACTAAATGCCAGATTGCTAGATAGCCTCAAATGAGAGAGAGGTTGAGCTTAAATAGAAGTCCTCAAGGGTGGATCTAGATTGTAGGGCGAATGTGGGATAAAATATTGGATTGGAGATTTTAGTGTTTATCCCACATGCATTAAATAAGTGTAATTGACAAGAGTGGAAGATGATAAATAGAAGGTGAAGTTGATGTAAAAGAGATTTAGGGAATGGATGAAAAATGGATTTAATAAATAATCATGTTGTTAAATGGATTTTATTTAATATATGACATAATAGGAATATTATGATATAGTGAGGAATAATGAAATAATGAAAAATTAATATCATAAGATAATGGAGAATAATGGGATAATAAGATATTATTTAATTTGGATCCACTTGATAACGATTGGAAAATTGAGATTAAATAAGAGGACATTTTAATGGAAATTTTTGTGTGTCTACATTTTGCCCCTCTTTGAAACAATGCAACCTATCGCTTTGTTTCAAAGAAAAATATCAACTGATAGATATGCCCCAAAGATATCCTAGTAAGAATGAAGAATATGATATGCCCCCTCGAGAGATTGATCGAACAAACTGATGAGAAGATCTATCTCTCAACAGATTACGAAAAGGATATTGAATGATTGATATTACACAAGTGATTAAGTTGAGATGTACATTTGATGGAAATACACAATTGATGAGGCGTAACTAAACAATTGATGGAAATGAATAGTATAGCCAGGTTGATTAGCTTAAATTGAGCTGATGGAACTGATTAAGCTGATAGGGACTGATGCTAGCACAAGATAAGGTGATCCAAGGATTGATTGATTGATTGATCCAAGGGGCTTTGAGATTTCAAGAAGCCATTTTATTGATTGATAGAGCGATTCATAAATATTAAGAGACATGCATCAGTTGGAGAAAGTAGTTGATTGATTGCTCCCTTTGAAACAAGGAAGATGAAGAGAAAAATGAAGAAGATGGTGAAAGAAATGATTGAAGATGAGAAGATGCAAGAGGATGGATGATAAGAAAAAATAATGAAGGTGATGAGAATTCTTGTGCTTTTTAAGTGCTTAAATCATCATCGATCTTATTTATGGCAATAGGATAAAACTCATCTAGATAGGAATAAGACCCAAATGAATCATCATTACCAATTGCATGAAAGAAAACACATGAGACAAGAAGGATTGCCTCAGTTTGGATCAAACTCATATGTCCTCGATGATCTTAAATGATCATGTCCTAAGACAAGTCATCATATTACTATGGAATAATCCACAAGCAGCAAACAAGTGAAGATGCCCCATCCTCGCCTTTCTAGTCAAAGACATCCTAGAGATAAAATCTCTAGTCAGAGGCATCCTGAAAAAGATAAAAGACATGTCACCAAAAAAATAAAATCAGAAACAATCAAAAGAATATAAGCAAACAAGAAAATAATTATGTTGCATGCCAAAGTGACTCGTGTTCATAGTTAATGTGTTTAGGTTTAGAAGTTGATCGGATGTTGTTATGTTTCCTCAATCGTAATCTCATCACGTCATGAGTTCATTGAAGTGCACAGATACATTCTTGTTCGAAATGTTTGTGTCATCGCAATGTTTATTACATGTTTTTGGATTTTTATGATTTTGAGGGTTTTATAAATGTTTTAATTTTTTAGGATTTTTCAAAAAAAATTACGATTATAATTTTTTCAAGATATTTTATGATTTTTATAATTTTTTGAATGTTTGTCCCTAGTATCTAGCAAGGTAAAAGGGATTTTGAGTGAAAGAATTAATGAATGAAACAGGAATGGATATGAATGATGGCATAGGCTTATGTGATGTTCAAGGAATATCTCACAATAGGATAACATGTTAATCCAAGCATAGGGACTGGATATAGAAATATAAAGAAAGGATGGGTGTAATGAGTGTCATGTGATCCAAAGGAATGGACATGTCAAGAGGTTTTTTTTGCATTTTATGTCCTTAGTTTTGATCAAGATCAAGAGATGGGTTTGGATAGAATAAGCAAGATCAAAGGGTGGTAATGGAGGATGGAGGATGGAAGCAAGCGATGGACAAAATAATGGATAGGAGTTGAAGGGTATGGATCAAGTGAGTAGATAGGACACACAAAGGCCACAAAGATCCTTAACCTTGTCAAGATCAAAGGTGGAAAAGGGATATGCATGGATATAAAGTGAATGAGGGATAATGGAGGATGAAGGATAATGGAGGATGAGAGATAATAGATAAATGTGGTGGATAAGATAACATGGATGGAACTTTCCCCTAATGAATAGTGCAAGAAGATAATGGATTACGCATGACACATGTTTGCCAGGTTTTCATCATGGTACTTGCCCAAGGCGCTTGTTTGCCAGGTTTTCACCAATGGATATTTTATTTTTCTTCTTTTCTTTTTTTTTTTGATTTTTTGCTTTTTCTTTTCTTTTCTTTTTTCCTCCTTTTTCTTTTTTTTTTCTTCTTTTTCACTTTTTCAATTTTTATTTTTTTTGGAAAATAATGGATGCATGATAGGAATACTTGGGAATCAAGTTGTTGTCTAGATAGTGTTTATGCTAAAAATGGAAACAACAATAATATTGAAAGATTGAATAGACTCAACCACGAAACCCTAGCCTAACAACAACAAAGATCCACCATAACGTATGAAGATTACCTAAGACAATGCAAATCAACAAAATCAAAAAGATTATACCATAAAATGTCCAATAGGGTTTGGATCTCCATTCTTCCTATCTCCATTGATCTTGCTTGATATATTTGCTCGCAAATTTTATGTGTGCACAAGAGCTCAACAAAGAATGGAAATGTGGTTGCAAGTAGGCTTGATCGCATATGAAAGTTCGAATGCTAGAATGCTTAGGAGTTGAATTAGGGTTGATAATGAAGGAAGCATCTCCTTATATAGAAGACACTATAGGAAATGGAGGGATAAGATTGAGAGGTGTAAAAGATAAATGGTCGGCTAGGATTAGAGGGTAGGTAGAGAAAATAAGAAAATAATGAGAGGGTAGGTAGTATAGGAATTAAAAGATGAATGACGTGTGTCATAGGTAGAAAAGGCTAATGAATTAATTAAATAAATAAAGATTTATTTAATTAATAGAAGAAATGGGAACTATTAAATAAATAAGATATTTATTTAATCTAGGGGAAGGATAATTTAAATAAATAAAAGTATTTATTTAAATGAGAAATAAGGCTAGAAGAGGATAAATGAAAAAATTAAATAAATAAAGATTTATTCAATTAATAGAAGAATTAGGCTTAAAAAATTAAATAAATAAAGATATTTATTTAATTAGACAGGACAATTTTAGGTGTCTACCTTTTTTCCCTCTTTGAGACAATGCAGCTTGTCGCGTTGTTTCAAAGAAGATAAGATGAACTGATACAAAGTTTCCCCAAAATGGGAATGATATGCCCCCTTGAGAGATTGGATGAAAATGTTTCAAAATATCATAGACAATCTCTTGATAAGAAAGAAAGGCTAGAAAGGACTGACCGAATAGGATAGAGTGACAGAGTCACGGGATAAAGAAGACTAACTCGGGAAACTAGGACTAGGGTAGTCTATAAGATAGACTACAAGGGGAAACATCCTCATTGTCATCCACACACCTAAGAGATCAGAGTGCAGAGAGAGTAGAGAGCGGTCAGTAGCAATGGCATTGGTGCACAGATTCGATCGCGTTCACCAGCAGAGGCAGGAGAGCCAGTAAGTACCACAAAACCTCCTTGTGTTGCATTAATTGTTGTCATAAATGCATGCTAGGTATTGCAATAAACGTGCTCTAGGTAGGTCTAGAAAAATTTCAAGTGGGGGGAAAACGTTAAGGCGCGTTTGCATTGGTGTCAGGCACATCTGGGTAGGATAGGTGCATCTACGTTGGTGTCAGGCGCGTCTATGATTGTAACAGCGTTTGTGTTCAATGTGAACATGTCTGTGTCTTGTAGGCATGTTTGTGTAGGACAGGCGCATCTATGCAGAGCAGAGGCATGTCTATGTGTGTCAGGTGCGTCTGTGCAGAGAAAGCGCATTTAGGAAGGATGCAAGCGCATTTGTGTCATGAATGTGCATTTATGTATTCAAGACCAAATCGACAGTTCTGTAATAAACATACGCTATCGATTGGATAAGTTGCTGAGAGGACACACTCAAGAAGGTCCTCTAGAGAAGACTAGGGTAGTAGATAGGGCTAGGATTGACAATTTTGTGATAGAACATACGTTGCCAATTAGGAAACTACTCAAGAGGATACACTCAAGCAGAGGCCCTAGAATAGGATAGATCAAGGCACTTTGTGATGAACAGGGACTACCAAAGAAATTGAAAAAATTTCTATGATAGAACATACGTTGCCAATAGGATCAGGCTAAAATTGACAATTTTTTGATAGAACATACGTTGCCAATTAGATCAGGCTAAAATTGACAATTCTGTGATAGAACATACATTGCTAACTGGATTAGCTACTCAAGAGGATACACTCAAGTAGGTGCCCTAAAAATAGTATAAAAGTAGCACTTTGTGACAAACAGGGAATGCTACTAGGATAGAGTGCCATATGATAGATATAAGCACTAGGATAAAAAGTAGCACTTTGTGATGAACAGGGAGTACCACTAGGAAAGAGTGCCATATGATAGATATAAGCACTAGGATAAAAAGAAGCACTTTGTGATGAACAGGGAGTACCAATAGGATAGAGTGTCATATGATAGATATAAGCACTAGCATAAAAAGCAGCACTTTGTGATGAAAAGTGAGTACCATTAAGATTGACACAATTGAATTGCACTATCGGCGGTGCTGGCAGGAGTGATCAGTGGGTTCCTATGTCCGGACAGGGCGACACGAGGGTTGGTTGTGGGATGGGGGAGGACACTGGAGACACTAGTGACTGATCACACTAGGTTTGCATGGGGGTTGTGTCTACTGACACACTTGTACTATGAGCTACATCAGTTTGTATATCACGGATCCGTAGGATTAGGATGCGGAGTAACATTGTTGTAGGTATGGGCATATGAGCATCTGTCGGTTACGCGTCCAATACATTTTAGAGGTAGGGGACATGGACGTAGTTTTGTACACCTATATGATATGATTACTTCTCAACCATAGATTGGGAGGATAGAATATTGGTGTGGGGTGATTGATGAGATAGATAGTGTGGTATGGAGGTCGTACCGAGACTGTGAGGAGTGGGAGGATGATGTAGTGGAGCTGCCATATGTGTTCTGGAGAAGGTATCTGATTGGTCAGACACCATATGTTATTGAGTGGCAGTTGATAGATAGGGTATGTAGGTAGTTCGGCAGGATACAGCGGATGCCACGGGGTTCAGGGATGTATGCCCAGATAGTGAGGGACCAGGTGCATTTGGGTTTGTTATTATCTTATGATCAAGCAGTGACACAGCTGCAGGAGATGGTTCTCATGCCTTGGGACATATGGGCAGATGTAGAGGATGCAGGGATGGATGCAAAGTACACTACATACTGGGCAGAGCATCCATTTCCACGGCTGACAGATCTAGGGGAGCTGATAGATGGAGACGGTGGAGGTGATGGAGATGATAGTGGAGATGGTGGAGGTAGAGGCCGACGGTGGAGGCGGGGCGCAGTGGTAGAGAGGAGAGTGGCTTTGAGGAGAGAGGGAAGAGAGGATCAACAGGCTTATGTAGTGAGAAGCAGAGGTGGATTTTTGTTACAGGTGCCAGTAGCATAGGTTCCCAGACAGGTACACACTCCTAGATAGGTACAGGGATGGGGACAGGGATAGGGTGAGGGGGAGAGGAGGAGGATGAGCTACTATCCTTGAGGGAGATCTGCCAAGGATAGGCAGATGAGATCTAGGATCTGGAGAGGGATACACCTAGACTCAGGAGATAGCTGAGGGACACTGAGTGGGAGAGGGATCAGGCTATTCAGCGCTATATGGAGGCTGAGATAGCACTTGGGGCAGGAAGGCAGGCAACAGAGGACACAGGGGCTGGATACACCTATGTTCTGCAGGTAGGGGAGGAGATAGCTTATTGGAGAGACCTGTAGTATGGAGTGGTGCCACCAGATCAGTGGGCAAGGAGCTTCCAAAGACCATTGCAGACTGCAATGACCACTGGAGGGAGAGACAGGAGACAAGCATATAGTAGTGGGGTCATGGGTCCTCCACCACCACCAGATAGAGGGGGTAGGAGAGATGATCTTGGGGCGGGTCCTTCCAGGGCTCAGACTCCATTGAGGCTAGCCAGCTCCGAAGGAGGGAGTTCATCATAGCCTTAGAGGGCTCCCTATGTATCAGTTTTGTACCATTTTGTATGATGATGTAGACACCTTCAGGTGATTGTAGCCATATATATTTTGACATTATTGTATAATCACACTTATGTTTTTTGAGATATATATATATATATATATATGAGATGATTCATCCTTGTGGCAGCTATATGCATGTGTACCTATGTGATGTTGCTTCTATGTGATGCATTTTTCTATATGATGCTTATGATATGAATGCAAATATGTACATGATAAAATGCAATATTTTTGTTCTTTTATGTTTTTAATATGTTATGCAAATGTGAATGTGAATGTATGAAATGCAGATGAATATGATAATGTACATAACTATTTACATGATGAGAATGTAAAATGTGCTAACATGTGTTGTGTGCAGGATATGGTGCAATTGTGATATCTATATGTATGTATGAAATGCTAATATGTGGTAATGCAGGTGCAATCTACATGAAATGCAGATATTTTTGGTGTGTCAGTATACTCAGTCATGTGATAGCAGGCTACATAGACTCAAGGAAGGATGATGGAGGTCAATCAAGAAAGGGGGGTGGAAGATAGAAGATATGGAAGTGAAAGTGCTTCTTGTGCTATTATCATCATTGAGCTTTATTATGGCAAAATAGGTTATGACAATCCAGATATATGTTCGACCTAGAAAGTCATTGTACCTATTTGCATGGAGATCAAACAGTCACAAACAAAGAATACCCAAGTTCACACTAGACTCTCAGTGTCCTCATATCCTTGGACAAGTCATAGCATTACTAAAAGACAATTCACAAACAACAAAGAAAAATAGGTGACGATACCCCATCCTCGCCTTTCTAGTCAAAGACATCCCGTAGATAAAATCTCTAGTCAGAGACATCCCAGAAAAGGTAAAAGACATGTCACCAAAGGATAAAATCAAAAGAAAACCAAGACTCGACACCAACATCCACTGTAGTCCTCAAGTTTAGTGTCTCTTGTCACTTGTATAAGTCTAGTTGATTGTGGTCACAATGTTTTCCTTCACAAAAGAATAGATAGCATTGAACCATAATGTTGTATGAGTCTATTGAAAGATTTGATTTGTTGAAGCCCATTGTTGTTGTGTCTCATCTGAAACTGATACTTTATTGTGGAGAAAATGGAAGTTTATTGCGGATTGGTGATTCAAGTGTTTCTTTATTGTGGATTGTGTGCGGATAGACTGAAGAAAATTGGAAGAAACTATACTCCTCGGAACATGTGATGCTCTCAGTTCCACACCAATCATTAGACGTAGGATTTGCCTTAGCCACATATAGGAGCAGATTTATTTTGGATGGAAAGGTTGTGAGTTTCTGTGAAGTGAAAGGATGAGGTTAAATCCTGAAGGAGGGAGGAGCAATGTCTCTACACATGGCGCCAATAACCTGGTTTTCACCATGGTACTTGCCCAAGGCACCACCAAAGTGGTTTTCACCATTAGACGAAATTATTTCTCTTTACTTTTTTAATTTTTCAATTTTTTTATGTCACAAGGTGCCTGTTTACTAGGTTTTCACCAAGTAACGATTTTTTATTTTTATGATTTTTTTATATTTTTAAATTTTTTTTTTTTTTTTTTTGTATTTTTGAATTAGGATACTCTAAAGAGCTATGTGTAAAACCTGCGAAGGTGCATGTTGTTGATAGGATCCTCCAAAGGTTCGCCCTTTGTGGTTGAGAGCTGATATGCACCAAACCCATAGGTTGTTATAATGATGTAAGGACCAAGCCAATTTGGTTCAAACTTGCTCTTCTTCTCTCTATCTTGTTGATTTTTGGGATTTTCTTTGAGAACTAAGTCACCTACCTCAAATGTGTGATTGTAAATGCAACTCATTCATTGTTGATAAGCCTTGAGATGATTAAAATTAGTTTGTCTTTGTTCATCCAATAGTTCTAGTTCTTGTAAGCGAGAGACCCTGTAGTCTTCATCATTGATAATGTTATGCAAAGAGACTCGTAAAGATGGTAACTCGACCTCAATAGGAAAGATAGCTTCAACACCATAGACAAGTGAATAAGGTGTGGCTCCTATAGGTGTGGAAACACTTGTGCGATAAGCCCAAAGTGCGGGATTAAGTTGGATGTGCCAATTTCGGCCAGCGTCATCGATAGTCTTTTTGAGGATTTTAAGAATAGTTTTATTAGATGCCTCATCTTGACCATTACCTTGGGGGTAATAGGAAGTGGAGAAATGATGAGTAATATGGAAGCAATCACAAAGTTGATGAACATCATTGTTTTTTAAGGGACGTCCATTGTCAGTGATGATGGAAAGAGGAATATCATACCGACAAATGATATAGTTGAGAATGAATGTAGCAATCTGTTTTCTAGTGACTTCTGTAAGAGGCACATCTTCAATCCATTTGGTTAAATACTCTGTGGCAGTGATAATGAATGTGTGGCCATTGGAAGAAGGAGGGTGAATCTTGCCTATGAGATCGAGTCCCCACTGAAAAAAGGGCCAAGGAGTCGCAATTGGTTGAAGTTCTTGTGCTGGTGCATGAATAAGGTCTCCATGAATTTGACATTACTTACATTTCTTGACAAACTGATATGAATCTTTTTCCATGTTGGGCCAGTAGTATCCAATCTTGATGAGTTTCTTGGCTAAGGTAGGACCACTAGAATGAGGACCACATATTCCTTCATTAACTTCATGTAACACAATCTAAGCTTCGTCCCTTTCTAAACATCTAAGGAGAGTGCCATCTAGACCTCGATGGTATAGGATATCGGCTAAAATGATGTATCGAGAAGATTGGCGAATGAAAGTGCGACGTTGGTTGTTGGATAAATCAAGAGGAAGGGTGTTGTTACAAAGGTATTTGAAAATGGAACTATATAACTGGGAATTAGGACCAATGACACATCATCTCAGTAGGAGCGATCTCATACGAGGGAACCAAAAGGTTACCCACCAAGAACTCATAGCAGGTTTCATTATGTGGTAGATCAATCAGTGAAGCAATAGTAGCCATGGCAATTGCGGCTCGATTCTACTCTCTTAGTATCTGCTCAAAGCTTAACTTTATTAAGTGTTGCTTGAAATCATCTACCATTTTCTTGTAAGGCATTAATTTTTCATCCTTTGTTTGGTAGTCATCAGTTGCTTGACGACTTACCAATTGAGAGTCCCCAAAAACATGAAGCTCTTGGATCTTCCACTAAACTATAATCCATAATCCAATTGTTAATGCCTCATATTTTGCTATGTTATTAGTGCAAGGAAATGACAATCGATATGATTTTTGAATGGAATCCCCTTGAGGTGTGATAAAGAGGATGCTAGCTCATGCACCATGTTGCCTATATGAGCCGTCAAAGTATAGTTGCCAAGGCTTTATGTGTGATACCATCAAGATGAATTCATCTAAAAATTTTGAAATTAGAGGAGCATCATCTATCATAGGTGCATCTGCTACCTAATCTGCAATAGCACGTCCTTTTATTGCTTTTTTGTCCACATATTCAATGTCGAATTTTCTCAAGAGCATCACCCATTTGGCTAGTCTACCAGTAAGCATTGCCTTATTAAGAAGGAATTTTAATGGATCGATCCTTGCGACTAGCTTAGTTTTATGAGTTAGCATGTAATGTCATAATTTCTGTGAAGCAAAAACCACAGCGAGACATGCGCGCTCAATTGGTGTGTAGTTTAGCTCATAACCGACCAAAGTACGACTGATGAGATACACTGCCTTTTCTTTGCCCTCAGCATCTTATTGTGCTAAGAGTGCCCCCAGTGTTGTTGATGTAGCCAATATGTAGAGTAACAGGGGTTGTTATGGGACTGGTGGCATCAACACTGGTGGATTTAGAAGATAATCTTTGAGTATCTGAAAATCTTGTTGGCAGTTATCATCCCATTTGAATTTGATATTTTTGTGTAGCAAGTGTTGAAAAGGATGACATTTATCTGCAAGTTGTGCTATGAACCGTCGTATGGACTGGAGTCTTCCTTGTAAATATCGAAGTTGACTGATATTTCTTGGTGGTGGAATTTATAGGATCGCTTTGACTTTTGTTGGATCGGCCTTAATCCCTCTTTTTGAAACAATGAATCCCCGAAGCTTCCCAAAGGTTACTCTAAAGACGCATTTCTTGGGGTTTAGTCTTACTTTGTATTTTTTCAACTGATCAAAAATGACTAAAAGGATGTCCAAATGTGTGTCTCTGTCCATTGATTTTCCCAAGAGGTCATCAATATAATCTTCTACAATTATGTGCATGAGATCATGAAAGATAGTAGTCATGGCTCGTTGATATGTAGCGTCTGCATTCTTTACCCCAAAGGGCATGACATTCCAGCAAAAAGTTCCCCAAGGACAAGTAAATTTTCTTTTGTGCTAATCCTCGGATGCAATTTTGATTTGATTGTAGCCAGAGAATCCATCCATCAAAGATAACATCACATGACCTGTTGTGAGATCTACAATTAGGTCTATGTTTGGTAATGGAAAGTCATCTTTAGGACAAGCTTTGTTAATGTCTCTGAAATCTGTGCATATTCTGATGTTGTGATTCGGCTTACTGACTGGTACCAAGTTGGAGATCCATTCAGGATAATCAATTGGGCGTATGAATTCGAAATCCAATAATTTTTCAAGCTCTGCCTTCATTAATAATGCCACTTGTGGATGCATTTTTCTTAATTTTTGTTTTACTGGTTTTGCCCCCATTTTAACTATCAAATGGTGCATTACTAAATCCAGATCTAGTCTAGGCATATTGGCATATGACCATGCAAAATTGATTTGTCTCTTTGTGAAGAAACTTATGAACTTTGATCTTTCTCCCTCTGTTAGAGATTGTGCCAGGAATATGTTATGTGGAATATCTTCTATACCAATGTTTGTTTTGATGGTCTACTCTACTAACATAGATGTTATTTTGTTCATATGATGCCAGGAGAATGTCGAGCCTTCCATCTTCGAGTGCCTTAGAGAGGTTTTCACCCTCAGACACGTCCTTTCTTTTTACTCTTTTGGGGTCAGATAGTGCCACAATATGGTTTTCACCGTAAAACCCTTGATTTGTTTTTATTTTTAAATTTTTGCGACTGGAAGACCCAACACCCTCACCAAAATATGCCACGTTGTTGAGTTCTATAGTGTATCATGCCTTATGGTCCCCAAGCGAAAGATCATCTTGTATGTCTATATAGTCGATAAAGGCTTCATCGTTTTGGAATGTGTCGAATTGTACAGGTCCTTCATGGTCCCAGTCAATAAGTTGGTGATGAACAAGGGGAAGGCCTTCAATATTTTTGAAGTCAGCAGGTGTTAGGGTGCAGATACGGTTATATTCAGGTATGTCAAGGCAGTTGTCAAGATCATCCTTGGCACTCTCCTCATCTGTCTTGATCATGAACGAGTCCAAATTGTCATTACTAAAAGTGCATTCTGGAATTGGTGTCCTCATCCTTTGTGATTTCGACCTATAACCTACAGACAAAGACTGTGTGGGATCCTCAGGGGTTATTTCTTGACCAATTTTGAATTTTCTATGAAATTCCTCTTCTTCTGTGGGTTCACCTGGTTCTCTGAATGTCTCGGTGAGTTCATAGTCACTGGAGGATTTGTCTGAACCCCATTCCCATTCATTAGAGTCAGTAGAATAGCAGTTCTCTTGTTGATCTTTGGACATCATGATTTGTAATGCTTCTTTTGATTTGTGAGTGTTTACCCTGGAGGAGATGAAACCAAGCCCTTTCAAGCATTGATTTTTAAATGTCAATTCTGGTTGCAAAGGTTGTGTGATACCTTTTTTTCTTAAGCCAAGAGGACTTTTGCCATCATACCCAAACTTTTGTAGGATCTTGAATCCTTTGCCATATTTTTCACGTGGTATGCTGATGTGATCTTGTGTACCATCTTCAGGGTCTTTGTAAAGAATTTTGTATAAGTCTTCTTCTTCCATTTCACCCCATTTTTGGAAGATAGTAGGATCCCATTTTAGTGTAATGATAGATACCCGTTTAGAAGGATCTGGTCATCCATATTCTTTTTGTGAACTCATAACTTGTCGTAAGCACATGGTTTGATTCAAAGTGTATTCACCCATTTTGTTGTCCTGATATTTCCCTTTAAGCTCACCTTGCTTTGATGTTGAAGGTTTTAATGATTTGGGGTCAATGTATGCAGAAGAAGGGATATCTTCTCTATTAATTAGAATGATTGTCTCAACTTTTGGTCTCAAGTTATTGCAGTATATAAATGGATTAGGATCACCATTAACTGTTACTTCAACTCCATTGTGAGGAAACTTAATGCATTGATGGTATGTAGATGGGACTGCTCTCATCTCATGAATCCAAGGATGCCCTAGCAATATGTTGTATGTGAGATCCAAGTCTAGGACTTGATAAACCACTTCCTTCGTAACTAGCCCAACTCTGAGAGGCAAGGTGAATGTGCCTTTGGATGAACGCTCTTCATCATCATATTCCTTGATGGTAATTTTGTTTGTAGCATTCATAGCTTTATCTGAATATCCCAATTGTATTATTGTGTTCAAAGTACATATATATAGACCAACTCCTCCATCTATTAGGACTCGTTTTATTCGATGTTTGTGTAGGAAGGATTCAATGTGTAAAGGTGCATTATGTGGCTGGCTCACGAAGGCATCGTCAACTTCTATCAATATAAGAGAATGTGGAACAAAAAGGTATCCCACCATGGCTTGAAACTGGTCCACGTTAAGATCAGTGGGGACAGTAGTGTCTCTCAAAGTTTTGTCGAGAATGGCCGTATGTGCAGGAGATATGCATAAGAGCTCAAGGATGGAGATAAGCGTGGGTGTCTTCCCTAACTATACTCAGGTTTGGTTGATGAGAAAGTGGTGGTTTTAGCTGGAGCACCTTGCAAAGTGACCTTACCTCGACAGGTTGTGACATTACATTCAGAGGTAGATTCAGAAGAAGGTCCAATGCCTTTTAGGACAACTTTGGGTCTTTGGGCAGAATTTTCAAGCATTTTGTCTTTTATGATAATGGTAAAGACATAATTGTCCATCGAAACGTGATTAATAGTTGAATCTTAGTTATAGGATTCTCTAGTATAGTTAGCCTACTCATCTATGGCTTTGGCATTTCCCTTGTCATGTTTAGGGAATGGTTCCTTAAACATCTCATGTTCTTGATTAGATGTATGTCCTTCAATCTCAATGTCACCTCTATCAATAAGATCTTGTATAATGTTCTTCAACCGATGGCTAAATTTCATGTTTTATGTTCCTTGCTCTTGTGATACTCATAGTACTCATTGTCATTCCACCAATTTGGTTTGATTTTTGGCTCATATGGAGGATCATCTGGAATTGTTATTATCTTGTTTGCCACTAGCTTCTTGAAAGTTGATTCAATTGGTTCTCCCAATGGGGTATATTTCCTTCGTGGTTTTGAAGTTGTTTGAGTATTTACTTGGTTGTTTGTAGAACTCGATCCAGAAAGAATGATTTTGGGTCTTACTGTGTTAGCATCAACAATACCATCACTTATTGTGTTCTTGTTCTTGTTCCAAAATATTGGCTTGTCTTTTCCTTTAAAGTCCTCTTTGTTTTCTTTGAATATTTTGACGATACCTTGCTCAATTAAGACCTTCTCTGTTGCTAAGCCTTTTTCAATGACATCCTTGAAAATGGAGAAGCAAGCTTTCCTTAAATCATAACCAATTTCTCTATGGACATTCTGTGTGAACATCTCTACCATTTCTTTATGTGGAATTTCACAAGAGCATCCGTTGGCTAAATTCCTCCATCTTTGTAAGAATGATGAAAATGGCTCCCCATCCTTTTTCTTGGTGTTGGACAAAGTGGTAACTAATGTGTTTGTCTCTATGTTGTATGAGAAATGTTGGATAAAATCTTTTGCTAGATCACCCCATGACTTAATTCCAAGTGGAAGTTGGGAGAACCATTCCATAGCTTGTTCAACTAAGCTTTGTGGGAACAATCTCATCAAGTATGTTTCTTTTGTTGTTACCTCAATGCAAGCTGTGAAAAAATGTCTTATATGTGCCTTAGGGTCTCCTTTTCCTCTATACTTATCAAACTTAGGTGTTATGAAATGTGTAGGAAAAGGAGGCATTGGAATGCTTTTGTCAAATGGATAGGGACATATATCTCTCATTGTGTAAGTTGGTTTTGGTGTATTTATGTCTTCCATTTTCTTTTGTAAGTCCTTTATTTGTTGTTCCAAATTATTCTTGGGTGGAGATCGACTTCTTGGACCATATCCCATGCCTGACCCACCAGGTGGAGGAGGAGGATACTACATATATGGATGGTATTGATCATAAACATGATCATATGGAGGAGGTCTATAATGATACTGTGTATAGGGACCACCTGGTATATAGTCATAATGAGGAATGGAGTATCTGTTTTGTCCATGCATATCATATTCTACAGGCATGTCATGAGTTTGTTCTTGTGTAGTGCCCCCAAATTTGACATGAGGTTTTCTTGTGTCCAAATTTTGAACATGCCTTTGGATATCCAATTGCTTTGGTGGTTGGTCCTTAGCATTGGTGTGTGATTAAGTATATTTTTCTACATAAGACTTCCATAATGGTCTGCATAGATGGAGTTGTTCATGAGATGCTCTTTCATGAGTATCATAAGCTTGACCATGTGTATTTGGGACCTTAGGTTTTTGAAACAAAGATGATGGTGACTCAGGCACAAAATGTGGTCCTCTAGTACCTCCACTATTAGGTCTCCTTTGATCCATGTTGAGTTGAGTTTCTTGCATAGGTTAATTTTCCACTATTTGAGACATGTTAAAATCATGAGGTATCTTAGCTCCACTTTGTGCCATCACTTGTAGAAAATATTGTCTATCTCTTCTCATGATTTCCTCAACCAATCTATTAAAATGGGGATTCATGATAGAGTCTTCTACTTCTTTTGAATGCACTGAAATGTTGTCTATATTGTCATTGTGTGTAGCATTGTTGTTTGTTTTATCCATGCCATGTTCTCAACATTGTGAATGTTTCTATAAGTGTCCATGTCAGGTAATGTGGTATGATCAAAATTGAAGAAGATATCATTGTCATACTCATAGGCACTCATGTTTGTGGATTCTTGAGCCTCTTTAGCTTCTCTCCTAGATTTTTTGGAATAGGTTTCAACCATGAACTAGGTCTTGACGACCAAGATGTGTGAGACTAGATGAAAATGGAAAGAGTATGGAAGACAAAGAGCTGGATGAAATGTAAATGAATTTGAGGTGTACTTGCAATGTCCAAAGTGTAAGACCAAGTATGTATGTAGTAGAGTAGGTGTGACTTCCAAAGAAATGATAGATTCTCTTGAAAAGGTAAGTTGACCCTGACTCTAAGTAAGACAAAATGAGACCCAAAGGTGATAGACCTTGATGAGGGACCACTTAGCAAAATGTTGTTGTATGTAGTATGTTGACAAAGCAAGATGAGGACAAGCAAGTGACCTTTTGACTCAAGTTTAGACAAATGTGAATGTAATGCAAGATGTAAAGCAATGATGAACATTGTGAGACCCAAAGATAGATGGAATGCTAGATGAAAACCCAGAGAAATAACCTAGGAAGCTCAAGAATTCTAAAACCGATTGCTCTTGTTTGTTGGACATTAAGTTTTTTTTCAATACTGAACATAGATGTTCCTGTATACTTCGCAGACGTTGTAGTGTCCACCCTTGACTTGACTTGTTTGACTAGAGTTGACATTTAATTCATGTCTGATAGACATTATTGTACATAGGCTATTTCATATGATTTATATGATATTGATACTATCATTATTGATCATTTGACTTATTAGACACTATATACTTATTATGTGATTTGATGAGCATAAGTGCTGATGGATTTTACATGCCTTACTATAATCATGAATTATACTAATCATGCCCTTGATGATGTTTTTATGTACTAACCATATTTAATGATTATCTATGATGAGTTGATCTTATGGTGTGTTTGATTGTTGTATGACTATCTTCGGGATAGAGACAATTTCACATCACTCATTGCAAGTAGGATGTGTCATTGCGATTCTCTAACCATTGTCTGTTATTTTATATATATATGCATATGTCGTATCGTTGCTTTGTGGATGCAGGATTTGCAGGTACCAAACACCGACTCCACCTAGCTCCACAGGTCTGAGCATGTCTTTAAATCCCAATGGCATGTGGTTCGGAGTTGGCACAAGTTCCCCTCACATACTCTAGGTCTAAGTTATTCACTGTGAGTCGTTAGAATCTTGGCGCAAGTCGCCATGTCAGTTAGTAAGCTTGGGTTCTTATGTGTTGTGAGTATGTTAGTACTGGTTGGTTAGTTCTATTATGTTGAGACTAATTGATTATTGATGCGAGAGTAAACAGTTAATAATGTTTATTTTAATTATTTTGATTAATAGCGATTTGATTATTTGGTTATCTAATGTTTAGTTTAATATATTGGATTCTTGCCCTTTTGGGTATTTAATTACTTGATATTTAATGTTTATTTATTCTAATGATTTAATATTTATGAAATATTTAATTGTTTAGCTTATGTTGTGGTTTTATATTTATTTGTGATTTGACCTTTTATTGGTATTTAATTGTTTATTTATTTATTTATTTATTTACTCGTCTATGGTTTAATATTTATTTGGTATTTAATGTTTATCTAGTTCTTCAATTCATTTATGAGCCTTTGGTTTATTTAATTTAAATTCCCCATTTGATTTATTTAATTGTGGCTCATGTTTTATTTATTAGTTGACTTTTATATTAAGTGGGTTGTATAAATACACTTTATAATAAAATGACAAAACATTCCCACCTAATTGTAAAAGAATGATTTATATTTACCTTACCTACCCTCTCCTCTTATTGGTTGAATTTGAAAAGGGAGGTAAAATTATATTATATGATGGGGTTAGTAAAATATATTATAGATTGGAATATTTTGATTGGCCAAGATTGAGGCTAGGGTTTTTTGGTTATTGTTTGGCTAATTATTTTCTTTCCCGTGAAGTTTTTGGGGTTGGCTTCTTCTTTGAAAAATTATTCTCTGCAAGATTTTCCTTTGGGTTTTTTGGCTTGGATTGTTGCTAGAGCTTGTTGGTTTTGGCTTTTGGATTTGGGGAGCTCTTCTTCAGCTTCTTTCCATCACATGGGTTGTAGGTTGGAGATGTATTCCTCTTTTTGTATTTTCTTTTACAGTTTTCCTGTATGCTCCGTGTCTGCAGATTTAATGTGTGAGCTCTGGAAAATAAATCTATAGTTGTATAGTTTGGAAGGAAATATGTGAATGCATAAATCTATTGCAAGACTTTATTCTATGGTTTGTGGAAAATACTTATATTCTGGATTTTATCTGGTGTCTTTCTGAGTATGTGTCGTGAATGGAGTTTTCGATTGAATCTTGGTTTTTTTAGTGTTTATTATTTATTTCATTTATACCTTTTGAATCTATTATTTTGGGCGACTCTGTGCGTATATATTTCGAAGCTTAATGTTTTAAGTTTGATTTTTAATCTTTGCCGAAAGTTCTATGTTTTTTCGATCCTTTTATGCAAAAGCATTGATTCTGCATATGCGCTGCCCTTTCATTCATTTGCATTGTCCTTCGTTGCATTTGTGTTGTCCTTTCATTCATTTGCATTGTCCTTTCATGCATTTGTCTTGTCCTTCGTTGCATTTGCGATGTCTTTTGGGAAAAAGCATTGTCTTTAACTACACAGGCGTAAACTATTAAACACAGGCACTAACCTGTAATGTAAAAGTGCTAAACTTCAATGCGAAAGCGTTGTCCTACCTGTCTTTGGTGTTTTCACTATTTTTCCTGTCAGATTTGGATTCTCGAGTTTGGTTTCATTCCAGAGGCTTTTTGGGGTTTTTGCAAACATTTTCCAGCTACTGTTATTTATCAATTTCATGCGATTTTATGTTTTATATGTTGAAAATATTATTGGCTTATTGTTGAAGATTTGAATCTTTTCTTATATTGAGATGTTGCAATGGAAAGATGGTATTGTTTTGGAGACAGCAAGATGTTATTGTTGTGGAGACAGCAAGATGATATTGTTGTCGAGACAACAGAATTGATATGTTTTTTTGATGGAATATTTCTTATATGATATGGATTTCCACATTGAGGCTCATACTGCTTTTTAATGGATTTAAGCCCTTTGCACTCTTTAGCTATGGTTTTCCTTGTATGTTTTATGTGTTATTGGGCTACATGATGAAGTTATGGATCTTTTCTTGGAATTTGAATTTAGAGCCTCTTATGATTTATTTTTGGGCCATGTTAGGAGGAGTGGGCTTCCTTGTGATGACCGGGGTCACAAGAGATAGGCTTGCATGAGGTTCCTTGTAAGGATGCATGGATTTTTACATGATTTGTAAACAAGTGATAACATTAATAATGAATTAATTGGAATGGGTAATTAGATCTCATTTAAACAAGATAATTAATAGCTTGAGCCTCATGGCTGATTCCTAGGGACGATGTTTTAGGATAAGCATGAGAAGGTCATGAAGATGGTAAGTCAAATCTCCCTTGATTCTCTCATGGGTAGAAATGGCTCCACATGTCTATCGGGGTTATGTCATGAAGATTTGTGTATTGGCAATATTATGGGGGAGGATAGCATGTGATGACACTTCACTCCTACATGTGTCCTTTGCTTGAGATGTATTTATGCCTTGATGATTTGTGTGCCTCTGGGAGTTTTCTATTTGTGCTATCTTGTGATTGGTTCTTGTTTGAGTGTCCTTGTATTGTTTAGTCTCTTTGGTTTTAAGTGTCAGCCTAGATGTAGAGTGTGTGTTGGGACCTTGTGTCATCTCCTAGCATGGGGGGTTGTTCCTTTGGTTCCACATGGTCGGGTGGTTGGTGCTTTTAAACCATTGGGATGTTCCTATCTTTGGATTCTTCTTGCATGGATGAGGATGCTTCTTCAGATAGTTAATGGATAATAAGTGCAGCAAGAATGTAAATGATGATGTGATTTATGTAATGAAATTCTTATGTAATGGTTGTAAAATAATTCATGCTTATGAGAAATGACTATGTTGCTCTAGTTGTAGTGATAACCTTGGTTATGGTAGATGATTGTAATGATGAACCTCGACTTGTATTGTAACAAATTTATATTAAATGAAATGGATGCATGAGATGTGGATAAGTATTGTGGTTTGGAATTAAATGATGCATTTTGTATTCTTGATAAGCCATGTTAAAAGGAAATAGTATAAATGTTAAGATAATGGTATTAGACTTAAATGATGTCTTTAACTAATACATTAAGTGGAAGAAATGTTATGCCTTGGTAGGATTTATGAGTATGAGTAATATTGGAAGATATCTTAGGACATGTTTATGAGTTGTGATTAAAGAATTTGAAATTATAGTATCATACTTCATAGATAGTGATCTAGTGGTTGGATTGAAATCTTATAATGCTTGGGATGTAGTTGAAGGTTCCTTATGAAAATATTGTATGGATGTTCTTAATGAATGAATTACTAATCTTATTAATGAAAATTACTAATAAGTGTATGGGTAGGTGGTAAAATAAATGCTTGTCTTTTAGGAAAGGATTAGAATGCATCATGTGTTATGGTTTAAGATTATATCTCCATTTAGTGGATGTTATTAGTTGTTATGGAATTAGGATATTGTATCTTAGTTTGTGTTTAGATGAATTCGTGTAGTTTCTTAATTTGTAATAAGATGATTGTTGGTTAATTAATATAGTGTAAGAAATTTTAGGAGTATTAAATGAGCTATGGGTTAAATGTTTAAGGAGACTTTGTGAGTATTGTATTATGTGCTTTTGGAATCATGATGAAGTAATAAGTATGCTAGGAGCATAGAATTATAAATGACTATGTAGAAGTTAACTGTAAATGGAAATTATGTTAATGCAATGTAAGGGTTAATCTTGGTATGTGAATGGTGATGTTTATAGTCGAAGGTTGGTTAATGGTAATAGGAACATTTGGACTTAGTGTATAAAATGAACCTAAGAGAAAAAGGGAAGTAGCTATGCATTGAAAGATAGAATCTCATATTAAATGAAAGATTAAGTAGGTTGCCTATCATGAGTGTTAGGCATCGCTATGTTGCACCTATGTGTGCATAATGATTAAGATTATGAGGTATTGATCTGGAAGAAAGTAAATGCTTATTGGGGTGTAGGTAGTCTAAGTAATGGTGTTGAGATACCCTAGGGAGTTAGTAGTAATGATTTATTGTATTTTGCTTGCATAATTGTTTGAATATATTGAGTGAATTATTCTATGTTCATAACTCTTAAATGTTGTTGTGTGCTGACTGCATTGCTTAAGTGATGTTATGTGTCGTATTGTTTTTAAAAAAAAATTAAATTAGTGTGTATTTAGCTATATTTCTCTGGGGTATTTTGGCGGGCATTACAGACACGGTTACCCAACACAGACATGATTAGATACTGCACAAACATGTTTCTGAGAATCTTGTGAATATAGTTTGCTATGATGACACAAACACGTTTTTGTCCTACACAGATGTGGTTACAGTACACATACGTGTTTCTGTCAAATACAGACACATTTCTAAAATTAGAGTGCAATTTTTCCAATTTGTGAAGTTGTTTGTTGTGACCAAATCTGAATTTTTGACCATTTTTTGTGACAACAGGACACAATGTTGATGAGGACTCGATGTTTGCAAGTGTTTAGACTAAAAATGACTTAAAAGAAAGTGTTTTGTTTGATGTAAAAATGTTTTTCATACACTTGAAGACACAAAAGACACAATGTTTTGATGTTTGGTCTTGAATGTTTGAATGTTTAAAAGAAGACAAGCACAATTCTTATGGTTGGCCAGGACAATAGTTGTTGATCCCATATGGGGTTTCCCCCAAGGCTATGCTATTCAAAGTGGATACTTAGATGCTTGACCCCACTGGCTCTACCCTTAGCACTCACTTCTCCAGGGAAGCCAAGCACCAGTCCCCATGAAAACCCCTTGTGGCAAACTTTGTATCTCTACTAAGAACCGTATGTGTGTGGGCCGCTCCAAAGGTCCAACCTCCTGCCCCAACAACTAGAAGTATTTTGGCTTTCTAAAACAAAAAGGTGCTAGTAAGGGCATCTGCTCATGTGGCCATACATGTGACACTTTCAGCTCTATAAATACAAAAGGCTCCCAACTGGTAGGGGTTACGCCCTACTATTGATCAAATGGGTTTATGGGGAGACATGGTGTCGGTATGAACTAATCAACACACGTTACCCATGGATATAGTTATTTATAGTGGTTCGAAAGAGGTGGGTTTTCCTTGCTACCACTTGGGTTGTTCTCTTCTGACTAGTAGTCCTAATGACCACATGGGGAGATAGGCCCTCTAGAGATTTAACAAAAAGATCCTATTGCTCAAGACACAAAAGACACTGGTTCAATTTTAGTTCACCAATTGAAATGTTTGGTAATCTATGAAAACAAGGCACACGATAAAGATCAAAAACCCTTGCCAAAATTCTCAAACAAATATTTGTTAGTAGTTTTTCAATAATACCCCTCCTGCAAACATGCAAGTTAGGTAAATTTTAGATCCAAAAGACTTTGTGAAATAAGGGCCTTCGACAAGATGTTTTTTTGATAGATTCAAAGATCTCATTATTCCATGAGTTATTTTGCATCATAAAAAAAAACCTGTAAAATTTCAAGACATTTCCAGAAATGTAAGAAAATCCAAAAAAATTGTTAATTTGCTCCAAAAATTATTTTTTTATGAAAAATCATAAAAAATTCATATAAAATGCAAAATTGATCCAAAAAAATTGATTTTTTTACTAGAAACTCCTAATAGCCTTCCAAAGCTGCATAAAAACATTCCTGCAAAACTTACAATCAGTTTGTGAGATATGATCAAAATAATGCAAAACCCTAATTTTTAAACATCCGATTTTTGAGGAAATATTTTGCATCACAAGTAAAATCAAAAATAACATATCTGATGTATAATTATGAGATATTTCTAAAACTATAACAAAATTGAAAAAATTCACTCATTTTCTCTCAAAATTAATTTTTTATGAAAATGCGTAACAAATTAATAGAAAATTGAAATATGCTCCAAAAAATCTGATTTTTTTACTGAGAATGTCTGATACTATTATTTACTTGAAACAAAAAATTTATGTCAAAATTCAAAGCAGTTTGTGAGATCTGATCAAAATAATTTAAAACCCTAATTTTTAAAGATCTGATTTCTTAGGAAATATTTTACATCAAAATTAAAATCACAAAGAATAGAGCCTGTGTATAAATCAGAGAGCTTTCAAAAAATATAAGAAAATCCAAAAAATTTGCTCATTGCTCTCAAAATTAATTTTTTATGAAAATTCATAAAAAATTCATAGAAAATTCAAATATGCTCCAAAAAATCTGAATTTTGGATTGCAACCACTTGATACTGTCCCAAACTTGTGAAGAAAATTTGATACAAAAATTCCAATTTTTTTATGAGATAAAATCAAATCTCTCCAAGATCTTGATTTTGTATCCAAAACCCTAGCTGCACAAGGTTATTCTCCAAATTGTTTTACAAAACTGCCATATAGGGTTAGAAAAATCTTCAAAAAAACATAGATCTAACAAAAATCCATGTCCCACTGAGCATGGCAAAATGTTTATGGTAAAAATGGAAACAACAATAATATTGAAAGACTGAATAGATTCAACCACGAAACCCTATCCTAACAACAACGAAGATCCACCATAACATATGAAGATTACCTAAGATAATGCAAATCAAAAAAATCACAAATATTATACCATCACATTTCCAATAGGGTTTGGATCTCCATTCTTCCTATCTCCATTGATCTTGCTTGATATATTTTCTCTCAGATTTTATGTGTGCACAAGAGCTCAACAAAGAACGGAAATGTGGTTGCAGGTAGGCTTGATCGCATATGAGAGTTCGAATGCTAGAATGCTTAGGAGTTGAATTAGGGTTGATAATGAAGGAAGCATCTCCTTATATAGAAGACACTATAGTAAATGGAGGGATAAGATTGAGAGGTGTAACAGATAAATGGTCAGCTAGGATTAGAGGGTAGGTAGAGAAAATAAGAAAATAATGAGAGGGTGGGTAGTATAGGAATTAAGAGATGAATGGCATGTGTCATGAGTAGAAAAGGCTAATGAATTAATCAAATAAATAAAGATTTATTTAATTAATAGAAGAAATGGGAACTATTAAATAAATAAGATATTTATTTAATTTAGGGGAAGGATAATTTAAATAAATAAAATTATTTATTTAAATGAGAAATAAGGCTAGAAGAGGATAAATGAATTAATTAAATAAATAAAGATTTATTTAATTAATAGAAGAATTAGGCTTAAATAATTAAATAAATAAATATATTTATTTAATTAGACAAGACAATTTTAGGTGTCTACAGATAGTACCCCTGAAAGATGTTCTATAACGTTCCATGGCTATTGAAGGTATGCTCAAAGATGTTGATAGGGTGATGGTAAAGGGAGATGAAATAGATGATAAGATGGAAAGGTTACAAGGATTTATGCAAAGGATTGGATAAGAGGGATGGAAGGATAGTACATAGGTGTTGGATAATGGATGGGATGTTGGAAGACTTGTGTAGGAGTGGATTTTGGAGTTTGTCATTTTGATGGAAAGGTTGATGTGGATTTTAGGATACAAGGAGCCAAAATGGATGAAGGAGGTGACAAAGGTTTTAGGATAGTGGATGTGGGAGAAGGTGGGGTAGCAAACTTGGATGCCAATTTTGATTTTTCTTTAGTGTGCAAGTCCTATACAAGTGACTTGGAAATCCACATGGTTCTTGATTTTTCATTTTTTTGTGATACTTTAGAACGCATCGCTTCAATGTAAGACTTAGGAAGCCATACAAAATTTGACTTTTCTTCTTTTTTTGTGGCCTTTTGGAAAAAAAAAATTTCTTTTTGGATCAAATTTTTATTTGTTTTTGCATGTCGATTAGATGGGACATGTTGATCCTTTAATTCATGTGGATTTTTTAATATTGGAATTTTGTGTTTGGCATCCAAGTTGCTTCCAGTGGCATTAGGATTCATGGATGGATATTAATAATAAGGAGAGTTGATGTGGGTAGGTGGGTGGAAGCTTCTCAAGGATGTGTGCCTTTGCTGATCCTGACTAATGGTAAGGCTAGTGGATTGGAAGCTAGGGGGGTCATGGATAGGAGATTGAGGGATATAAGGACCCAAGATAGATGGAAGGTTTGAAGGCTTTAGTTTAGAGATATAGGGACCCAAAATGGATTTGGAGGATCCAGAAGGTGTGTATTTGGCTTTAAATGGATAAATGTAGGATTTACGAGGGATAACAACATCTTGAGAGTGAGAAATGTAGCCATTATAATTAGAATTTTCTTTTATATGAGGGGTTTCTGATATGCCTTGTTCATGGATGTCTAACCCTTTTCTTCGATAAATTGCATGCTTTGGAAGATCTATTTAGCAAAGGGATTCTTCTTACTTTTGATGCAAGAGGCAAGTCCATTTTGAGGTGGAGGTGGAATGTAGGGAATGATAGGATCATGAGAGGGTTTTGTAGGCATGATGGGTACTTGAGGTGAACATGGAGGATTATGACAAGAAAATGAAGGGATACTTTGATCTTGACATGGAAGAGGACCATTGGATAGAGTAGGAAGGGGTTTTGACTCTTCATTTTGAATAGGATCATTTGAAAAGGTGGAAGAGGCATCATTATCTTGCCTAGGAAGTAGATTAGGAATGGGATTTGGAAGGATGTTTTTCTCTTGAGATGGAAGGGGATCATCTTGGAAGAAATGGAAAGGTATAAGGGGATCATCATGGGAATCTAGGGAGGTAGGATCTTTTCCAATCATTGGATGGGATTGGAGAGTTATGGTGGCTTGATCTTGATTTATGGTAGGACTTGTTTCCTCATTTTTTAGATTATCCTCTTGACATGGAGCCACTTCTAAGGAAGGGGTAGTATTTTCAATATACATGGGGGATTCTCAGAAGGTGTTCATGTTTTTTCATGATGGGGAATCATTTTGTATGAGGCCTTCTAGAGTGGGTATGATTGGAATTAGAGTGCATGATGGCATAGGATCTAAGATATCTGAATCATATAAAGGATTTGTATAAAAAAGTGGATTATCTTGGATTTGTACTATTGATAGTCCTTGAGGGTCAACATGAGAAGTTTCATCATTAGGTTCATTGTTTAAGGGATATGGTTTGGATTTCTATTGAGAAGCCTTAGGAGATGGAGGCATCATGGAAGAGATGGAGGCTACATGTGGGCCATTGCTAGACACAGGTTCATAATTTTGATCATGCTTGGTAATGACATCTAGTTTCTCCTTAGGTGAATCATTGGGATCTTCAATTTCAATAACATTGTTATCAAGGAGGTATTGAATCTTATGTTTTAATTCCATGCACTTTGAAGTCTTATGTTTGTTATGTCTATGATATGCACAATAATTACTCAAAAATCCGCATCCCCATGTGGTCTTGTTAGGCAATATGATAAGATTGTGCTCAAGAAGTTCTTTCAAAGATGACTCAATAGATTTCCCCAAAGGTATAAACTATCTATCTAAAGGATACTTGGAGGAAATGTCTTTATGTCTTGGTGAAGGTGTCTTGTGATCTTGCTTGAGGTTTGGCTTTTGATTTTCAATTACTTTTTGTTCTACCTCATACGATCGTTTTAGCATTCCTTGAAGTCTGTTGTTCTTGATATCGTGAATTTGTCTCTCAAAAGGGGTCATTGATTCATTTTGTTGGACTTGAATGTCATATATTTCTCTCTTGAGATCTTGAATTTGTCGAGCCAAGGTAGCCATGGGAATATGTCATAGTTCTAATCTTTGACGTAGGATAATGTATGAGACTCTAGATGGAATGAAAACCCTAAAAATGCAGACTCAACTATATGATATGAGCGAGATTAGGATATGATAAGGATCAATGCAAAAATGCAATCTATGTGATATGATTGAGATGGGAATGTCCTAAAGGATTGATGAAAAATGTGATCTATATGATAGGAAAGTGATGTGCAGCTAATCCCTAAAAGGGATATGAGGATGAATAATGTTTGATGCAAGGACTAAGGATACTCTAGGTCTAAAAATATTTGCAATGTGAGGTCTAACTTGTGGTATGATGGATAGACACAAGGATAAGTGATCAAAGAGAGGGCATGCTATGATAGGAGATGATGAACTCCAAACGAAATACCAACTCAAAGATACTGATAGGTTTCCTAACTCAAGGAAGATGTACCTCAAGTGATAAGGGTGATTGATGATCAAAAGTTGATGTCAGACCTAAGACAAGGAATCCTAAGTGCAAGCAATGTTTTTTGGTTTTTTAGTATTTTGATTGAAGTACACAAGAGGTGGGACTAAGTCTTAAAAGGAGATGGTGGAAGTATATGCAAGAATTTAGGTATGACCTAATGAAGGTGTGTAAGGAGAAAGGTGTGTCCTAAGAAAATGACATAAGGCTATGCAAAGATTATGGGTATGATCCAAGGGAATGATGTCAGGGTATAACCTAATGGTGGTATGCAAAAGTTTGACTTAATGATGGAGCCTAAGGACATGATCCAAGGATAAGACCTAGAGGAAGTATGAAAGGGTATGATCTAAGGGTGGCATGCAAGGTCCTAAAGGTGTGATGATGCGACTATGTAAGAACCTACAAGATCAAAACTAGAAAATGATGTCTTAAGATATTTAAAATGCTTGTTTTGAGAACAAGGGTTCAATGTTTCAAGGACAATGTTGTTTTGCAAGGTTTCAGTTTCAAGTGTGGTGTTGATTTTAAAGAACCAATTTAAGTGTGATCTAATCTAAAAATCAGACAATCAGTTTCAAATCACAAATTCTTCGACAAGTGTCCTGCACCAAAAAATGTTAGTAGTTTTTTTGCTTTCAAGTCTTCGACACACGAGGGAGCGAAACCTGCACAAGACAAAAGACCCAAGATTAGTCTCTAAAATTTAAAAATTCAATCAAAAAGAAAAACCCTACCCACACTAAGAACACACTAACAAGCTAAGCTAACAAATCAAATCAAAATTAAATCTAATTAACAAAAAAAAACTAATTTAACAAAATTTAAAATCTAAACTAATCTAAATAACAAATTAAAAATCTAAACTAATAAAGTTAAAAATCTAAATTGATCAAAATAACAAACTAAAAAACCTAATCTAAATAACAAATTAAAAATCTACATTAATTAGTAACTTAAAAATCTAAACTAAATAAACTAATCAAAAAGCTAGACTAATAAAAAAACTAAAACTAAATACTAATTAAAAACTAAAACAAAAATTCTAAACTAATAAAATAATAATTAAAAACTAAAAGTAATTTCTAATTTAAAAAATAAAAACTTCATGCTAATTAAAAAGTAAAACTTAAAAGAAAATGAGATATGTGAATGTTTAAGAAAAGGCCTAAAAGCTTAAACTAAAACTACGTGGAAGATAAAGACTAAAACAAAGAAACTTAAGACCTCATGCATAAATCCAAAAGGCTCACGCAAACTACGATGATGTTGAAAATAGATTTTGCAGAGATGAAATGCTATGATTGCAGGTTTGAAACGGCTCATGTAGGTTTAAATTATGAAAGGACATGCACAAAACAGGTTTATGGAAACAGTTTTTAGTGTGGGAGTCAAAAATAAAGGCCTATTGACCATTTTAGTGTGCTGCAGGGTACGTGGTATGTGTTTGACAGGCTCAACAGTTATGTGGTTGTTCTCAAACCATCAAGATGTGTATGTACATGTAAGGCATATGAGTTGTTCTTAAATGCACTAAAATGTGGGAATCGTTGACTAGGCATGCAAGACATGGGGTCGTTTTGTAGATGTGTGAACTATTTTTCAGCAGAAACAAGGCATGTTCCATCGGGTGTGCCAAATGTTGATGGAGGAAATAGGAAACTAAAACATGCATGCAGATACAAAACTCACTACATTGCCCTCCTATTCCTCAACATTTTGTATTTTCACAATATTGATCTCAGAAGCACATGCACAAAAGGCTATGAGGAAACGGAGATATAAATGCAAGATATTGAAAGAGAAAGCAAAATGTGAGATGGAAAAAATGCAAAATGCAAAAGATAAACTAAATGCTAGATTGCTAGATAGCCTCAAATGAGAGAAGGGTTGAGCTTAAATAGAAGTCCTCAAGGGTGGATCTAGGTTGTAGGGCAAATGTGGGATTAAATATTGGATTGGATATTTTAGTGTTTATCCCACATGCATTAGATGAGCGTAATTGACAAGAGTGGAAGATGATAAATAGAGGGTGAAGTTGATGTGAAAGAGATTTAGGAAATGGATGAAAAATGGATTTAATAAATAATAATGTTGTTAAATGGATTTTATTTAATATATGACATAATAGGAATATTATGACATAGTGAGGAATAATGGAATAATGAAACATGAATATCATAAGATATGGAGAATAATGGGATAATAAGATATTATTTAATTTGGATCCACTTGATAACAATTGGAAAATTGAGATTAAATAATAGGACATTTTAATGAAAAAATTTATGTGTCTACAGTACTTATCAACTGAATATATAATGTAGACAATATAGATTGTATTATAGCTAGATCTTCTGTGTAATCACTATTTTCATGAGTTAATAATGATAGGATGATTACTGTATTGTAAGTTCAAACGTAATGTTATTCTTCATGGAGATTACATCCATCAAGCAAGAGTCACTTGAGATAATGTGAGACTCCTTTCTTCTTTTTGTTATTTGTTGTTGTTAATGATTGTTCTTAATCTTTAGTTGTTAATTTATGTTCAATATTGCACAGTTCAGAGTCTTAGTTGCAACCGAATTCTAGTTTGTTCAGTTGTATTCATACGTTGTACTTGCAGCCTCTACTGATCTACTCCTAAAGTTGCCTATATAAACTACTATGTTAGTTAGTTTATCATTTCAACATTGTTTATGTTTACTATTTATGTTCTCGGTATATTATTACATTCTTTTTATGCAACGATGGAGAATTTAGGATCCTTGTTGCACATACAGTGTCACTGCCTCTTTGAAGATACATCCCTTGTCACTAATTAAATGAGCCTTCACTTAGGGCATAGGGTTGCCCCATTTAATACCTCAATCAGGTCATGTGTATGAAAAACTACACCAACTCAATGGATATAGTGCAGCCTAGTCATTTTTGGCATTGTTGCGAGGGATGGTGCTAAGGTTTAGGACTCTTAAGTTTAGGATTTTATTTTCAATTATTTGTTTTTTACAAATTTTCTTTTTGTTATGCGCTTTTAGTGGCAAGTGTGTGTATTTAGCGTTAGGAAAGTTATATTTTGAACTGGTATCAACTTCTTTACTAACAAGTACATGAAGACAACCCATAAGCTCAACACTTCCATTGCATGCACCAGTAGAGAGACACGAGAGGAAGGTTTCTTCCCTATGCATCAAGTGTAGGAGACATCTTGGCTCCAAGAGAGGGGCCAAAAGACTCACCAGCTTCAATGCAAACAACAAAAGATCCATTTAGTGCACGTATAGATCCAACATCTTCTAGTAATACTCCAGAAGAACCTAATCAGGAGTATGCGCAAGAGATAGTGGCAAAAATGGGTCATGCTGAAGTAGAAAATCCTAATACACTAGTCATCTTTGCATTTCCAATCATTGACCAAGAGAGGGCGGTAGAATTGAAAAATATACCTCCAAAGGCCCTCCCTAAATTTTATGGCCTAGTCACTGAAGATCCTAACACCTTTTTGTTTGATTTTGATGTACTTTGTAGAAGTTATGATTGTGTAACTAATGTCCATCATAGAAAGTCATTTCTAGCTACTTTGAATGATTTTGTATTATGGTTGTTCATGGGGTTGGGAAGCAATGCAATTACTAGTTGGGGCGTCATGAAAGAAAAGTTTTCGCAAAAAAATCAGGACAATTGTAGAGGTGGTGACACACAAAAGGAAGAAATTTTTAGGATGTCTCAAAGAGATGATGAACCCCTTCAAGACTAAATAGATAGGTTCCAATTATGTTTGAAGAGATCCAAAAGGAATAGGCTCACTCCTGAGCCTCTTAAACTGTTTTTTCTCAAGAGAGTTAATGAGGAATGCATTGATGCACTCAATTTGATGGGTGGAGATCATATTGCATAATCAACCTTTGATGATATTTTCAAAATAGCAATGAATTACTCGAAGGATAGGAGCTCTCGATTTCTTCCTACCACTAAGACATTTGTTGGTGTCTCAAAGGTGGAATTAAGCAACCTACTCTCCAATATGAAGGAAGATATAATAAGTCATTTAGCAACCCAATTGGATACCCTTTATCTTAAGAAAAAATAAGAAGAAGCAAAGGCTACTCTGGTAGAGTATTGTCCTCACTATAGACAAAAGAGGTCCAATTGCAAATGTAAAAAGATTGTTGTTGTCATAGAACAAAAGCCAGTTTGTCCAAAATTCCATGCAATAGAAGATGAGGATGGAAAAATCTTTTACATAGTGCAACGTAGGTCATGGCAACAAAAGAAAGGTATGTAGTCAAACCCATTATCTTATAATCCTTTATTTCCTAGAGCTCAACAAAACACTACCAACTAAAATTTTCAACCTTGTAATACAATGAAAAAACCTCAATGGCAGGGTAATGCATCAAACTAGATGCCTCAATAGGTCTTTTGGCCACCCCAATATCAATACAATCAATGGCAGGGTTCCCAAAACCTATGGTCTCAACCATGGTGTGAAAATCAACAATGGCAACAACCTAATGCCTATTACCTACAACAAAGCACAATTCAACTCCACAATCTACCTTAATGCCTAATGTACATTCTTAGCAACCAGCCATTATGAGAAGTTAGAACATACTTGCCTCTACTTCACCAAGCATACCTGAGTTGTCTTCTCAACCTACACCAAAGCCTAGCAACAAGCCCACTCAATAGTCTTATGTGAATGAGACAACTCAGTATACAACCTATACATTTGAAATAAATGATGCCCAAATTTATAGTCAGGTAAGACTCTTTCGAGCCCTACATCTCCACATATATTATAGAACTTTTTGATGAGTAGCCAACAGTTGATGTGGAGCCAATGATTGATGTCACTAACTAGATATTGGAGAAAAAAACACATGATGAATCACCTGGTAAGAACCCACCATTTCTAGAGAGACTAGCCACACAGAAATATTGACCTGTGCCTAGATTTGACCTTTTAGGACAATTGAAAAATGTGAACATAAAAATACCTCTCAAACAAAATATCAAGGACCTTCCCATTTACACTAAAACTATTAGAGAAATATGTCTTAGATGATCAAGTAGGAAGAAACAAGACCCTAAAATATTCCATGTTATTAGACAGTTGGCAAAGATCATATTGGGAACCATAGTAGTCCCCAAATATTTTGATCCAAGGAGCCTAGTTGTAGAAAGTGTCAATGGGACCCTTATTAAAAATGCACTAATAGATCTTGGGGAAGTCATAAATGTCATGACTAACCACACAATAGATGAGTTGTAGCTAGACAACATACATCCAATACCAACAGTGCTACAATTAGTAGATGAATCTATAATGAAGCTTGGAGTGATTGAGGATTTACTAATAACTATAGACTCATGTGATTATCATGTTGACTTTGAAGTTTTGCAACTTAAGGTTTGTTTGGGTGGATACCCAGTAATTTTGGGAGGGCATTGGCTGGCCACTATTGATGCCTTCATTGGTTGTTGATTAGGTAACATGAAAATATCCATTGGGGATAAAACCAAACAATTGGTATTATACCCTCTAGATCAATCTCATTCAAATTTGGAACAATATGTTTGGCCTACCCTAGAAGAGGATGAATTGTACTCACTGCACACTCTTATAGTGATAGAGACAACTCCAATGCCCTGACCTTGCAACAAGAAGTTTTTTATCATGCATCACTTGTCTAGTTCATAGTTTTATGGCTAATGAAGATTCAACACATTCATCTATACTCTCTATTGTTTTGCTTAATGATTGTAGCATGGACATAACATGTCTTGATATTGCATTTGTCTCCACACTAGCCAATTTAGTAGAATTATCACTAGAAAGGATGCTCAACATCAGTAATGAATTGATACCAACACAATGTGATAATCTATTTTAGATGTTGCAAGCTTAGACTTAAGCATTCACATGTGACTACCATGATATGATAGGAGTTGAACCAAAACTTTTTCTACATAAGATCTATATCAATGAAGGCTACAGACCAGTGAGGAAACCACAAAGGTGTATGAATCCATCCCTTAGAGATATAGTTAAGTTTGAGTTGCAGACATTGCTTGTTGTAGGTGTCATCTATCCTATATCACATAGTGAGTGGGCTTCATGATTAATGATTGAGCCAAAGAAGTGAGGAAAGTGGCAAGTATGTGTTGACTACAAAGAATTGAATGCTACCACATGCAAGGACCATTTTCCACTTCCTTTCATTGATCAGGTCTTGGATTCATTAGCTGGTAAAAGGTACTTGTATTTCCTGGATTGATTCAATGGTTACAATCAGATTAAAATTTCTCCTAAGGACCAAGATAAAACAACCTTCACATGTCCCTAGGGGATATATGTATATGTAGTACTTCCATTTGGGTTATGTAACAGACTAGCCACCTTTTAGAGGGCCATTTTGAGAATCTTTTCTGATTTTGCTCACGATACCATAGAAATATATATGAATGATTTCACAACCAATGGAAACAATTATGAGGAGGCCCTATCAAATTTAGAAAATTTAATCCAAGGATGTTAGGACCATAATATCTCTCTTAGCCATGAAAAGTGATTTATAATGATGGAAGGAGTTGTATTGGGACATTTTATCTCTGCTAATGGAATTTAAGTTGATCCAACCAAGATTATAATTTTATTAGAGATTATAGTACCTTAAAAACAATGAGATGTTAGAAGTTTTCTTTGACATGAAGGATATTATAGACGCTTCATCAAATACTTCAACAAGATAGCTTCACCACTTTACACTCTATTGACAAGGGATTTAGAATTAAACTAGACTCCAAGCTACCAGCAAGCATTTGAAGCACTCAAATCTACCCTCACAAAAGAACCACTACTTAGAGGACCTAATTGGAACATAACTTTCCATATTCATACTAATGCATTTGAATTTATAGTAGGAGCAGTATTAGGTCAACTAGAAGGCAATCTTGAATATGATATATATTATGTTAGCAATAATCTTCAAGGTGCAAAAGCTAACTATACAATCATAGAAAAGGAAGTGCTTGTTGTTGTGTATGCTATCAATAAATTCAGGCACTACATCACTAGCTACCCTATATTCATTCACAATAATCATGCAGAAATTCACTACTTAATGAACAAGTGAGTGGTCACAAAGAGACCTATCTAATAGTTATTCTTGTTGCAAGAGTTTGACATTACCATTATTGACAAACCAAGTGAAGCAAATGTTGTTGCAGATTTTCTCTCTCAATTGACAAATACAACAGAGGAAGTAGTGGTGGATGATTTAATTCCTAGTGAACATCTTTTTACTTAGTCATTTTATTCACCATGTTATGCAAATATTGCCAATTATCTAGTTGTGGGTTAGATACCCCCACATTTTTCTCCTCAAGAGAAGAAATGATTGATGCATTGTAGCTTATCCTACTCTTGGATAGTTAATTTGTTTTGCACAAGACCTAACAGTGTAATGAGAAAATGTTTGAGAAGATGAGACGTGTGATAAAATAAGGGCCTATAATGAAGACCCTTGTGAGGGTAATTTTGTAGAAAAGGGGACTATAATTAAGATACTCAACTTTGGCTATTATTAGCCTACCATACATAAGGATGCAACCCATTATACCAAGAGACGTGACCATTGTCAAAGATTGGACAGGCCTACGAGGAGTGATGAAATGCCACTCTAGCCATAACTTTCATTGGTACCATTTGATGAATGGAGACTAAATTTTATTGGACCCATTGAACCAACATCAAATCGTAAATATTTTATCTTGATATGCACTGATTATCTGACAAAGTGTGTGGAAGTTAAAGCCTTGAGGAGTGCCAGAGATGTGAAAGTGGCTCAATTTTTGTATGAAGAAATTTTTTACAAATATAGAACTCCTCACAAGATAATGACTAATCAAGGTCCACAATTTACATTTGAGTTAGTAGAATAGATGGCTGGAGAATTCGAGATAAGACATAAAAAGTCAACTCCTTAACATCCTCAGTCAAATGTTTAGGTAGAAGTTACAAATACGGAATTGGAAGCTATATTGACCAAAATAGTGCATATTCATAGGAAAGATTGGGCAGACATGTTACCTAAAGCAATTTAGGCATATAGAACTACATGGAAGACAATCATAAGGTTTTGTTATAAGCTAGGGTTGTCGTTGCACCAAAAGATCGACCTGTCAATGCTCGAGACAACCACTAGACTTGTAGAATCCACAGGAGGATATTAAACCATGTCACAAATTCTCGTGAGGGACGTTGGCCCACTCCCATTAATCCCCCTCCCAACATCACTCACCACGACCTGTGTGAATCTGATGCAAAGCTAGGCAACCAACTAGGTGATAACCTTCTCTCATCCACAACTACTATGTCCAAATCAAGTTCTTTTGTTTGTTCAAGGTGTCAAACAACACACCTACCAAGTACTCAACTCATACAATAATGTGTGTGTGACCGGATCCATACTGGTTTAGTATCTTCTGGTACCAGTGGGATTAAAAACACTCTACCCTTGTGTGAATGGCAGACAATCTTCTGGTACCGGTGGGATGGAAGCCTATTGGATTTTGTCTATTGGTGGTCCAACCAACACAAAACATCCATAAGATATGACTATCAAATGTTTTAGGGGTTACTTGTCTCACAACTATCCTATTTGTCTAGTATCCCTATCGGTAGACTAGTAGCCCTACTGGTAGACTAGTAGCCCTACCGGTTGAGTTCTCCACACACAACTTAATAAAATTCCAAATGAAAAGATAAAATAAGGACAGATTTAGATACCCTTTATCAAGTTACATAAGTCCCCAAAGGCTTAGACTCTAACCACAAGTTTGAAAGGTCTATATCCTTACTATCTGCCCAGACCTAATTAAGCCAATTAGGCCTAATTTTCAAAGCAAGCACCCCTTGTATTAGTCCCATGACTAAACCAACACTTCTAAAAGGTGGGGTAAGGTGTCAAACCACCAAATCCAAGGTTTCAAGACTTTATCCCATCTTCTTTGTCTACTACATGTGATTTTCACTTCTTTTAGTTCAAGCAGTCACATAGAGATGCCCGCCTAGGGTCAATTCAATCTCTTCAGGCTTGGAGGCTCCTTGCAAACCAATACCAAAATATTATGATACAATGGCCCCTCTAACATTTTCCTACAGGTTGTTTGGTCCTCTGGTGAAAATGTCAGATTAAGGGCATCTTTACAGTGAAACCCTAGGTGTCGACAGGGTTTGTGACTAGTCTGGTTAGTTTTTTATGGATCTCTACAACCTGATTGTTACAAGACCTCAAAATTGATCCAAATGAAAGGTAAGAGATTTCCCTAATTCATCCAATTGGTTTCAGGCATCCACCAATCCGTACCAGTAAAAAAAGAACAGCAAAACACGCAGAATTTCAGGAAACTCCAAATATATTGTATTGCTTTAAACTCCAAAACATTACCAATTTCAAAAATTAAAACAATAACACCAACAATAGCCCTGGAAACGATCCAAGTGGGCATAATATGTTGATTTATAGCTTTGATTAGAGTAATCTCATAAAATCATATGTATAAGTAATGTTGATTATATCATCAGTATGATTAATGATTTGTTAATATGAATATATACATATTATTATAATAATAAGTGTTCTTATTATTATTATATATGTGAATATTTATATATACATAATTTAAGAATTGAAATATTAAATCATTAATCATGTTGTTGATAAATCATTGAGATTAAATTCATGTTAAATCGATAAGTAATATTGATTTATATTAATCACATTGTTTATACCAAATTGAATAGGAGCACTGCATTCTAAATGATCATAAGTATCGATTATATTGATCAATTGGAATGATCAATATAAATCAATTCTCCACATTAATTAGTTTGATATCATTTATCATTGTTTATCGACTTTGGTCTATCTCCTTACCAAAATGATTATGTGAATTGTTACTTGTTGATAACAATAATAACCAACGATTATAAGAATCGTTAACTGTTGTTGATAGATAAAAAATGATTATGAGAATCATTGTCTTGCATATCGGTTATTTGAATCGGTATATTGAGAGGCATCTCAATGAAGAGACATGCCTCCACGTACGTGGAGGCATGTCAATGAATATACATGCCTCTACGATCAATTGGAATGATCAATATAAATCAATTCTCCACATTAATTAGTTTGATATCATTTATCATTGTTTATCGACTTTGGTCTATCTCCTTACCAAAATGATTATGTGAATTGTTACTTGTTGATAACAATAATAACCAACAATTATAAGAATCGTTAACTGTTGTTGATAGATAAAAAATGATTATGAGAATCATTGTCTTGCATATCGGTTATTTGAATCGGTATATTGAGAGGCATCTCAATGAAGAGACATGCCTCCACGTACGTGGAGGCATGTCCATTCATTGACATGTCTCCACGTACGTAGAGGCATGTATATTCATTGACATGCCTATATCGTGAGATATATATTATGATAGAGTTCGATTTTAATAGGTAAGTATAGAAATCGAAAGTGCAAGCCTTAAGACATCGATCTCCTTCATTTATAGTCCTAAAAATACTTTATGAATTAAGTTGTGTTCTCGTATAAGCAACAACCTACACATAGAGTTCATAGTCATGTATAGATTAGTTGTGAACCAAGTAGTAGAAATAAATTAAAACTACTAACATATCAAATCTGATCCAAACTTTAACATGGTATCAGAGCTAATTTGAAGAAAAGATCCAATCAGATTTGTAAAAGGGAAACAACTAACCTCCATTAAAGGTTCTATAATTCTATATTTGACAAAATGTTGAATGGAGTTAGACCTGAGGACTGACTTGAAGGAGCTACAAATTTTGTATCATGAAAGTTTAGAATGATGCTTGCATTAAAGGAACATGAATTGAACACTCTTGTGGAAAAGGCCTTACCCATGCTCGATGAAGAAGACAAAAAAATCCTATGTACAAGAAATAATAATAAAGCTATGAAACTATTGGTGGATGGAGTAAAAGATCATGTTGTTCCTACTATCTCAAAATTAGATAACAGCAACACTAAAGAATATGTTTGAGATAAATAACACTAGCAAGGTTCTTGCTCTAAAATAGCAACTTCACCACATCAAGATGAACCAAAGTGAAACTGTCACTTAATATTTCATGAGGATAACAGAGCTAAGAAACCAACTATCTACAATTGGTCACACATTCTATAGCAAGGAGTTGACCATGCTGGCACTCAACGGACTTCCTACTTCTTGGGAATCGTTTATTCAAGGAATTAGTGCCCGATCCAAACTCCCTAAATTTGATCAATTGAAAACTGATTGTATACAAGAAGAATCTAGATTGATCACCAGAGGGACTAGAATTAACTCCCAAAATGAAGAGATGCAAGCCCTAAACTCTCAGTCTCACAAAAGAGGAAAGAGGAATAACTCCAAGAAGAGGAGAAGTAAGGACTTAACTAGGAAGCAATCATTCAAAAGGAAGAGGGGCCTATCTAAAGTACAATTCTTTAGATGTGATAAATATGGTCACATTGTTGTAAAGTGTCCTGACAGACCTAGGCCTCAAGCCTCGATTGCCAAAGTCAGTGAGGCCAACACAAACTCTGAAAGACTTGTATTCTACTCAGCTCTATCCAGTCAAGTATCAACTAGCCTTAACACCTAGGTAACAGATAGTGGGGCATCTCGGCATATAATAGGATTCAAAGAGCACTTAGACACTATGATAGAAAATGTTGATGAGGAAGTCACAATTGAGGATGTTTCAAACTACCCAGTGAATGGAATTGGAACCTGTACCATTCAACTAAAATCAAGCATCGCCCTTCAATTAACAGGTGTACTATTTGTGCCAAGCATCAAATGTAACCTAATTTCCATATCAGATCTTGAAGACAAAGGATACAGAATCACCTTCATGGATGGAAAAGTCTTAGCCTGGCCTAAGAACTCAAACATCAAGAAGGCACACACCATTAGAATTCGACATGGGTACCTGTACAAGCTTTGCACCTCTCCTTCACAAGCACTTATTCATGAATCTTCTAAAACTTGTGAATTATGGCGTAGAAGATTAGGGCATCTTCATTTTCGTGTTTTACCCTCTATAGAGAAAATGGAGACAGGGATACCTAAGCTGACTCAAGAACATGAATGAATATACAAAGGGTGTGCCTTAGGGAAGAATACCAAGGGCACATTTCATAATAGTGAAAGTAAATCCAAAAATGTATTAGAAATTGTTCATTCTGGTTTATGTGGACCTATGTCAGTACCCTCCTTAGGAGGAATTTTGTATTATGTTATTTTTGTAGATGATTATTCTAGGAAGACATGGATATATTTTCTAAAGTGTAAAGAGTATGATGAAGTCCTTAAAAGGTTTAAGGAATTCAAGGCTTTAGTAGAAAATATATCAAGTAAAAGTATAAAGACCCTTAGACCAGATAATGGGGGGGAATACATCTATGAAAAATTTAAAAAAATTTGTAATAATGTTAGGATTAAGAGGGAGTTCACTATTCCTTACAACCCTCAACAAAATGGGGTAGCAGAAAGGAAAAATAGAACTATAGTAGAAGCAGTCAAAGCCATGATGCATGACCAAAACCTTCATACCTCATTTTGGGCTGAAGCCTTTAGTGTTGTTGTGTATATCCAAAACAGATGTTCACATTCCTTTCTTGATAACAAAACTCCTGAAGAAGCATTCATAGGAATCAAACCCGACATAGATCACTTAAGAATTTTTGGTTGTCCTATTTACATTCACATCCCTAAGGAGAAAAGATCTAAATTAGAACCCTCAGGGAAAAAGGGAATTTGTGTTGGGTATAGTGAAACTTCTAAAGCATATAGGGTCTATATTCCAGGTCAAAAACAAATTGAACTAAGCAGGGACGTAATATTTGAAGAGGATGTTGTATTCAAAATATCTAAGGATGTTAATGAAACAGATGATGAATCCCTTCAATACAGTGAAAAAGATCACTCCTCTAAGATTCAGAGTGAGACTCTCGAATCAATTGAAGGCAACAATCACATTGAACCTATGGACTATATGGATGAACCTAGAGACACCAATGTGACTAAAAAAAGACCACTATGGGCCAGGAAGATGATTGAGGAGGCTGAAAAAATATGTAGCTCCAAAAGGAACTTTCGGGGAGAGTAAAAGACCTAATAGATTCTTCGGCTATATTGCACTAATGAGTGAAATTATAAATTTTGAACCTTCTACTGTTGAGGAATCCTTCCAACATCAAGCCTGGAAAGAAGCCATGACAGAAGAATATAAGTCCATTCTCAAGAATGATGTTTGGGACATTGTGCCTAGGCCTAAGGACAAATCAGTAGTGTCTTCTAAGTGGATTTTCAAAATCAAACATGTTGTAGATGGAAGCATTGAAAAATACAAAGCAAGGTTTATCGCCAGAGATTTCTTCCAGAAAGAGGGAATTGATTATGAAGAGACATTTGCTCTTGTTGCCCGATACACCTCTGTCAGAGTTATGATTGTTATTGTTGCATCAAACGGATGGAAAATCCATCAAATGGATGTAAAAACTGCATTCCTAAATGGTGTAATAGAGGAGGAAGTTTATCTGGAACAACCTGAAGGATTTGTAGTACATGGACAACATTCTCATGTCTACAAATTGAAGAAAGCCTTATATGGGCTCAAATGGGCTCCTCGAGCTTGGTATGAAATGATAGATCACTATCTATCAAGACTTGGCTTCTCAAAGAATGATGCAGATCCGAATCTTTACTTCAAGGTAATAAATGGAGATATGTTAATCCTTATCCTTTATATTGATGACTTTTCAATCATAGGCGAAGAGAATCTCATCATCAAATGTAAACAAGACCTTGCATCCAAATTTGACATGAAGGACTTAGGGCTTCTATACTATTTTCTCAGTTTAGAAGTATGGCAGCAAATTGATGGGATTATCCTAAATCAAGGGAAATACACTATTGACATTCTAAAAAGGTTTGGAATGATGGATTGTAAGCCTATGTCCACTCCCATGGAGACAAACTTACACAAGCTAAGAGAGGCAACTACAAGTTCTGAATCAGCAGATTCCACCCTCTACCAGTAGATGATTGGATCATTGATGTATTTGGTCAATATTAGACCAGATATTTGTTATGTTGTGAATGCACTCAGTGAATTCATGTGTGAACCAAAGCAGTTGCATACAGTTGCAGCAAAACATATCTTAAGATATCTTTGTGGAACAATTAGATATGGCTTAAATAATAAAGATGTAGATCTAAACTTATATGGATATACAGACTAAGATTGGGCTAGAAGTGTGGTAGATCGTAAAATAACATCAGGGTGCTTCTTCAGTTTAGGATCAGCTATGATATCCTGGTTTAGCAGAAAGCAATCTTCAGTCACTTAGAGCTCCACAGAAGTAGAGTACATTGTAGCATCTATGGGAGCACAAGAAGCAGTATGGTTCAAAAAACTCCTTGTAGGATTGTTTGGACAACCCTTAGATTCTACCATCATCCACTATGACAACCAAAGTTGTATAAAGCTTTCAGTAAATCCAGTATTTCATGACAGATCGAAACATATTGAAATACCTTATCACTATGTTAAAGACATGGTGGAGAAAAAGTTAATTCGGTTGAGGTATATTAGTACTTAAGATCAAACAATAGACATTCTCACCAAGCCTCTCGCCAAAACAAAGGTAGAACACTTCAGAGGTAAGCTTGGTATGATTGAAATGTAAATTCAGATTTTTAGTCTCAACATTATTATTGTACTAATATATTCTAAAGATGTTTAATATAAACTCATTTTGTCATTTCATGACTTTATGGGCACCTGTGTGTATCATTAAGAAGTGACAACTTTTGAATGATAAACACTTGTACTTCTAGTAGTTATTGGAAGGTGACAACTTTACAATAACTCTACAGTCTATCATGATAGATATCATATGGTTGATATTTGTGAACATGTCATGATAGTTCATATCTCTTAAAACAATTTCAACTATATATTATAAGGTTGATATCGATAGGTTGGATTGTTGAGACATGTCATGGTGGATATTAAGTGCTTAATATATGTGGATATACCATGATCTTCTTTATCCCTATGGTAGGCATTATATGGTTGATGCTAGTGCACATACTATAATGGATATGATGAGTTTTGGTGGGTATCATAAGTGTTGATATTTGTAGACCATTTCTCCTGATATCATATAATGATATCTACTACACTATGTGTAGTTCTTCTATGATTACCTTGTGATCCTCCTCCCTAGCTAAGAGGGAGTGTTGATGATTTATAGTTTCGGTCAGAGTAATATCATAAAATCATATGTATAAGTAATTATGATTATATCATCAGTATGATTAATGATTTGTTAATATGAATATATACATATTAATATATGTAATAATAATAAGTGTTCTTATTATTATTATATATATGAATATTTATATATACATAATTTATGATTGAAACATTAAATCATTAATCATGTTGTTGATAAATCATTGAGATTAAATTCATGTTAAATTGATAAGTAATATCGATTTATATTAATCACATTATTTATACCAAATTGAATATGAGCACCGTATTCTAAATGATCATAAGTATCGATTATATTGATCAAATAGAATGATCAATATAAATCAATTCTCCACATTAAATAGTTCGATATCATTTATCGTTGTTTATCGACTTTTGTCGATCTCCTTACCAAAATGATTATGTGAATTGTTACCTGCTAATAACAATAATAACCAATGATTATGAGAATCATTAACTATTGTTAATAGATAACAAATGATTATGAGAATCGTTGTCTTACATATTGGTTATTTGAATTGGTATATTGAGAGGCATCTTAATGAAGAGACGTGTCTCCATGTACATGGAGGCATATCTATTCATCGACATGTCTCCACATACGTAGAGGCATGTCTATTCATTGACATGCCTATACCGTGAGATATATATTATGATAGAGTTTGATTCTAATAGGTAAGTACATAAATCAAAAGTGAAAGCCTTAAGACATCGGTCTCCTTCATTTACAATCCTGCAAATACTTTATGAATTAAGTTGTGTTCTCCTCATCTCCTCATATAAGTAGCAACCTGCACATAGAGTTCATAGTCATATAGATTAGTTGTGAACTAAGTATTATAAATAGATTAAAACTACTCACATATCAAATCTGATCCAAACTTTAACATAATATAGCCTCCCTAACCGTTTCCAACCACTTTTCAAACTTTGGAACCGTTGGAGGATTAGTTACCTCTTTTTACAATATTTTACAATGACAACAAAAGTTGTCAACTTGCACTTTTCAAATTTGGTGACTCCAAGTTGTATTCAGCCTATTCCAAGGATTGCTCTGATGTTTCTAAGACCAATATTTATTTGTCTGACTCATGCCTAGACTCCTACTGACCCACATGGTCATTTGTCCATGGTGGCTTATAAAATGCAACCATGGCAATGCCTTACATCAATTGGGTCTTATTGACTCACAAACCTATCAACCTATTACATATGATCATTTTCACCTCATGGGTGATTTTAGACTCTTTTAGGCTTTATTTGTGTCTTTGGGTGCTCCTGCAATAGATTCAAACTTGTGACCAAGCTCTGATACCACTCGTTACAAGCTAGGGTTGTCGTTGCACCAAAAGCTCGACCTATCAATGCCCAATACAACCACTAGACTTATAGAATCTACATGAGGTTGTTAAACCATGTTGTGAATCCTCACGAGGAACGTTGGCCCACTACCAACAGGTTCACACCCTATGAGGTTGTCTATGGAACTAAACCAGTCTTTCCTATTGAATTTGAATATAAAACATTACAAACAATTATGAAATTGGAGATGAATCTTGACCAAGCACAAAAGGATACGTTATATTAATTGAATGCATCAAACGAAATATGTATGGCCGCACTTCAACAAACTAATCTTATCCAACACCAAAGGTGTAAATGGCATGACCGATATATTAAGACAAAGGAGTTTAAGGGGGGAGTTTGGGCTTTACTATATGATTCAAGGTACAAGGATAAGAAAGGAAAAATTTAGACACACTAGTTGTTCCCCTATGAGATTTTAACAAGTATTTCCTAATGGCTTTGTTCAACTCACTACGATCTATCCAATGGGATTTAAGGTCATGGTAAATGGACACAGATTAAAGTTGTACAAGAAACCAATGTACAAAGATGATTTTTCATTTACACTCCGTTAGAAATTCATATCACTATCTTCATCCAGTCCACTTGACTTTCCATCACCTTCCAATTCATCAACCTCATCCCTCAAACCCATTCCCCCACCACCAATAACCACAAATCCTTCTCCACCTTTTGCAGATGAACCATTTGGTTCACCCACAACCACTACCTCTGCATAATTACACTACACATATTCAATTCTATATTATTATTATTTTTAGTAGCACAAGAACAGATGGTTGGAACTTGATGTGATTCCTTCCAATAGGACCTGACTCATTGACCCAATTAGCAACTACACTTCTTTTTATACGCATCTTGTTTTTTTTTAGTTGCATGCAGCTCCAAACTTTACATGTAGCCACTCCATTACCTACAATTTTACTTGACAATTTTCATTCCCATACATTCATTTTTTGCCAACCCCACACTCCAATTTGCTTTCCCCATGTTAGCACCTTACTTTCATCATATAAGTCATATTCATCACATCCTAGTCACTTCAAATCTTTTCGCCTGCCATGCAAATCACTTTTGCACTCTTTCTTCACCAAGTACACATCCTTCAACATATTTGTGGTGTCACATCAAGTATAATCCAACATTAAATAGTATTTATGACATATTTAGCAATTATTACATTCTTTAATTCGCATCATATATTCATATCAATATGAAATTATTATATATATTATTTATCATTCTTCTTTTCAAAGATATTTGCATCCCTCATTTAAATTTGTGGACAAATCAATCTTTCAGTTAGGGGAGGGGTATTGTGATGTTGTCATCATTACATTTTTATTCAAAAAGTGTTTTGTTGTCATTTATTACATATTAAGGGGTAGGTGATAGTGATTGATGGTGTGTGTATTTGTTTTGAAAGTCTGGAAACATCCACCTTGGTGAGTCTATTATCTTGGCTAAATTTTAGAACCAAATAACCAAACTTTTTGTTTAAAATTATAGTCATACGCAATTACCCCAGTTACCCATATAGGTTGGCAAAATGAACTGTTATAGTGGTTATAGGGTTTTCAAATTTTCTGGTGATTATCAGGGAAGGGGAGAGATTGAGGAATTTTAGTAGGAATTCATAATTTCTGAAGAGAGAATTTGGAATTTGAGTTGAACAAAGTATAATGTCGCTTATTGACATTGCATGAGGAAGAATTAGGAATGCAAGAAGAAAATAATAATGGGTGGTAACCCAATTAGACGGGAACCTTCTAATGACACCCTATTTCTCAATGATATGGATTCTCTTCTATTGTTTGAGAGGTTGGGATGGATACATTATTATCTATGACTAATTGAATATAATGTTGAAATGATGGAAGAATTTGTAGCCACCTTTTGGAACAATGAAGCAACCATTAGAGGATTGAAGGTGAAAGCATTTGAAGCCACTATTGCAAAAGTTAGTGGTCTACCAAGAATGGGAGAAGAGCTTCCAACATTCCTAGACCCCGGGTCGGCAAGGGTGGAATTTTCTTACCCAAATGATACTTTTAGCTCAACCAGTCAAGGTAGTACTCAACAATCTCTTCATCCACATTGACGTATTGTAGCAAACAAGTTATCAAGTACTTTACTTGATATGGGAGACATTCAATGTTATATACAATTTATTTTTAATTGCTAAGTCATTTGTGGCACAATATACAAGTTAATGTACCTAACTATTTGCATCACATGTTGACTACCATGGCAATAGAATATAGGAAGAAAAGAAAACCTACCTCTTTGTCCCACCATTATTTGGTTTGTTATGTTAGTCAAGAGAAATCTATCTTTGCAGAACTTTCCAAATATAACATGGGAAGACTTTAATATATGGGATAGTATTCACCGTAGTTTGTCAAGAAATGTTCCAAAGCCAAGAAGGAATAATGAAAACCTATTCAAATTGAAGAAGAATGAGCACCCAAGGATAAATAAAATGAAACCTTAGTATGGGAAACTGTAGGGGTTGTGAAGCAGTCACCGGTGAGGAGGGACCTCAAAGAGATCAATCCGGACCGGTCAGCAAGAGTAAACACAACGAAAACACAGATATGATGGAGGCAATGCAAAACAAATCATTTTATTTCATAAAATTTGATTACATCCAACCAGTAACAATCAGGTTACAACATATCGGCTCACAGGCCTGGTAGAATACATCACAACCGGGACCTTGAATCATGAGATCTATCTTTTATGCACAGTCTAGCTACTTGATTCTCTCCTTAATTACATTCTAGTGCGTAATTAAAATTATATATATCGATCCAAAGGTTCCAGTCGGTCCAAAAGGGATCAAAACCTGAAGAACAAGACCTAACGTGTAAAAAAACAAGGTCGGCCCCCGCTAAGAGATTCCTCTGGAAAATCCAAAGGATGAAATGTAGATCATGGGAAAAGGTTGGCCATATGCCAAGGAACATCGGAATCAAGGCCCAAGTCTCTGCAAGATTTGAAAGGGGTTCTGGTAGATCGCCAAAATAGGTCCAGGCAACTAGTAACAAAGGACTGTCAACCGGTAATAGGAAACTGTCATAGAAACCGATAGCGATATCTTGCCAGAAAGTGATCCAAATGCAATGCAGTTTGGAAACAAGAAAGATGATCATGTCTTCAAGTAGAATCCAACTCCACAGGATCCGGTGAGCCAAAACTGGGACACACAGAAAGGAAAACCGAAACTGCAAACAGAAAGGAAAATGTTTTTGATTGATGCAAGATTTCTATGAACCGGGGATGCTCCTGCATCATGTTGACAAGGATAATTTATATGTTTCTTCCTCACCCCTTCAAAACCCTTATTTGCACGAAGAGGAGAACCTATAACAAGGAATTTCTAGTGAAAATGATTTAGTGGCTTCACCCGCACCATCACTAGATGCACCTACAAACTTCTAAAATATTTACCTCCTCAAACTTAGAGAAAAAATATTTAGCAAAGAAAAGGAAAGGATATGTCTCTTCTTCTACCTCAAAACAAAAGGAGTCAATCGTTGAATTGTCAAGAGAAGAACATATGACAAAGAGATAAAGGGTTTTGTAGGAGTCTCAAAAAAATCCAACACAAAAAGCTAAAAAGAGACAATTAGAAGAAGAATTTGAAACCTCATAATCTATAAAATAGTCGAGGCAACAAAAACTGAGGAATAAGGGGACACTAGAGAAACAAGATTCAAGGAGACATTCTAATCATCTCAGTAAATAGAAATCCACAACAAAGAAAGGAACCCTAATGTAGGAGACTTTACATATGGATGACATTGGTTCTAAAAGGGGATATATGTTTCAAAAGGAAAGAAATCAAAGCAGGACGTAGGGAATCCTAAAACAAAGGTTGTGAATAAAAACAGAAAAGGGGAACTTGGTCAGCATGAATTCTGACTCAAAAATGAAAAATGAAGATCCTTTTGATACTATAAAAATACATACGAGAATGCCTAGTCCTGTGGAGGAACTTGATGTTGATAGTGAAAAGGAATTAGAACCAGACATTTATATTAGTAATGAGTATAGCCTAGAAGAAAAAGAAAAAGTAGAGCTACATGCAACTCTAGAGAAAATAAAAATTTTGGAACAACAATTGGCTGAATATAAAGAACGAAAATTGAACTGAAGTGCAAGGTGCAAGAATTGGAAACATAGTTGGCCCTACAGAAATAGGAAGGGATTGGATTACAAAACTTAGCAAACATGACTATCATTGAGATACAAAGAAACTCACAGCCTCATATGCAAGGAAAGGATGTAATAGCACCAATGACCATAGTAACACTTGGATATGCCCTATGGAAGCAACAATTAAAGTTTGAATGGCATAAAACACAATGGAAGAAGGAAAAATAGTTTCTCTAGGAAAGATATGAGGTGGAGTTAGAGGACAAAATGCAGAGGTCAAGAATTGATTGTAAACTTGACATAGATGGTTGATTTAGCCAACCAATTCAAAAGTTGTTGTCCTCCTACCCACATATATACTGTAAACTTGTTGGAAGCATGAGCTTGTATGGTTGTCATTGATGTCAAACCTATTTATCTAGATGGATGTTGGTCTAGATGTGCTCTTGGTTATTGTAGGATTGTGTTTTGTGTTGCAGTTAATATTTTTGGTGTTGGTTGTGGTATCTTGTATTCAAGACCATCCGAAAAGCTTTTGGTGCCCTCCAGATATGTTGTTGATTGTGTTGTGTTTTAGTGGATCATATTATTTTGGTCCAAATGTGTTTTGTAAGATGTGTTGATATGTTATTTTGGTTCTCACCATGGCATGTGGACATCTGCAATGAGTATTTTGCTTCAGAAGAGGTTTTGTGGCTGATTGGTTGTTATTTCTACGTGTTATGTTTGCTAATAGCTTTGGAGAATTTTTTAGCATGTCTGGATCATTGGATCAATCATATAATAATGTATTGCATATGTTTTGGTTCCCTCTTTCTCCTGGAGTGGACTAATTTGAGTATTTTAGGTCCGAGTGGCTTATTTTGTGTAATATTGCTTATTTTGTTTTGGCTGGCCCTTAATTAGGTTTTCAATGTTGTATCTCATATTTAAGATATGTGGATGGATGAATTTTTGTGGTGATGAAAATTTGATTGTGTGAGAAGTGTATGTGAATGATTTGCAAGCAAATTTGAGTTTTTGGTTGTGCAAAAGTCAGTTTGAGAAGATCTTTGAAGGTTATATATTTTGCAGGAACTGTGTTGTGATAGTGAAGATTATTAGAGATGTTTATCATGATGTTGGTCGCTTGATCTAGTTGTTCAATGAAAATTTCATGTTCAGGAGAATCCTTCTCACTTTCAATTCAATTATTTCATTTGTTGTTGACTAATAGTGAGTCCTTCGACTAAAGTTTGTTTCTTGTCCTGAAGAAGTGATCTTCAGTTGAGAAAGTCATCTTTGTATCTTACCTAAGGTTGTGTGCCTTAGTTTTTCAAATCCTTTAGGTGTTGGTGATCCCTGGTAGTAAGACTAAAATATTGTAATCATTTTTATTCATATTGTGAGTTTGATTCTCACCATGGTTTTTCTTAGTTTTGGTTTTCCATGTAAATCTGGTGTTCATGTGTTGATGGTTGATGCTTATGTGGTGGTGCTTAATGTGTTATTTCTAAGTAAGTTTATATTGTATCACCACAGTCATCTTTAGTTGCTTATTCTAAGTTTGATTCAAACACACAAGACCATATGTGTGACTTTTGCCTACACAATATGGTTGTTCCCTACAACAACACATTGAATCCTTTATATTATGTGGGAGACCTACAACTCAAGGCGCTCACATCCTATCTTAGGAATGAGAAAGAGCATGGGGAGTTTTCTTGAGGACAAGCAAGGGCTAAAGTTGGGGGATGTGATGAGGTCCATTAATGTCTAGAGTTTACTTATTTTCCTACTACTTTTACTAGCTTATCATCAGACTGATTATATGTTTTAGTCGTCCTTAGAACCACATCACTACTAATTACAATACATATGCATGTGGTATATTGGTATGGATATGCGATGTGTTTTAATGAATAATATGTTGTTAAATGTCATGAATGTCGATTTATGTGTATTATTGTTATTACTAGAACTAACATGTAGCAAGAAGAATGAGTTGGTTGTGGTCAACGTATCCTGGTTCCATCTCTAGCCAAATGAGGAAATTTGTCAGCATGCATGGAGCAACAACATGGAGAAACAAAGTCCCAGTTGAAGAAGAGTCATTTTGACTCTGTCCTTTAAAAAGACATTGAGGAAATAATTCATCATAGAAACTGATGAAGTTGTGCATCATTAATATTAAATTAATGCATTAATCATGTTCCTAGTTCTATGTTACCATTAATAAAACAATTTATTATGAAATAGATTCCTATAGTTTTAATTTGTTAATCTATTTTTCTTCTTAGAATAAGTCACCTTAGTGTTAGGATGAAGAAAATTTTGGCTAGAGACAACTAGAAGAAGTTAATGGCATGCTTTCTCTTAATACTATAAATGGGAAAGTGTCGTTCCAGTTGGGTTATTCTCCTACTGTTAGGAATTAGTCTACTTTTGTACTTATTAGTTGAATATATGACACAGACAATATAGATTGTATTATAGCTAGATCTTTTGTGTAATTATTATCTAGTTGTTCTAAGCATGAGTTAGTAATGACGGGATGATTACTATTTTGTAAGTTCAAGTGTATTGTTATTCTTCACGGATATTACATTCCACAAGAAAGGACCACTTGAGGTAATGTGAGACTCATTTCCTTTTTCAATTATTTATTGTTGTTAATAATTATTCTTATTCGTCAATTGTTAATTTGTGCTCACTAATATTGTGTAGTTAAGAGTCCTAGTTGCAACCAACTTATAGTTTGTTTGATTACATTGATAAGTTGTACTCACGACCATTGTTGAGATACTCCTAATTGGCTTGCAACAACTATTGTGTTAGTTTCTTATTTCAGCATTGTTCATGTTTAGTATTTATGTTCTCAGCAGATTAGTACATTCTTTTTATGCATCATTGGAGAATTTAGGATCATTATTGCACATACAGTGCCAGTACCATCTTTGAAGATATGCCCATGGTCAATAATTAAATGAGCCTTCACTTAGGACATAGGGTTGCCCCATTGAATACCTCAACAGGGTTGTGTGTATGACAAATTGCACCAGCTCAATGGATGTCATGGAGACTAGTCATGTACAAATTCAATGCAATCTCTCATAAATAAAGAAAAGGAGAAAACTTAATGGGTCAAAACTCCTCCCCAAAAAAGATGAAAATACAAAATACTCTCAAAGAATGATGAGGAAAAAACCCCATGTGAGGAAAAAGTCCCACAAAACAGAGAATGAAGAAGGTTGAGTGACCCCCCAAAGAAACATCATGCACCCCCAAGAGAACCTAAAAATGGTGATACTCTCAGTGAAGAATTTTGTGAAGATAATTGCAACCTACTCTATTGTAGGACAGTATTGAAAACCAATGACCTACTTTTGTATCAACTCCCCTGTTTGGTCCACTCATGTTGAACTAGGTTCTTTGAGATATAAATGAAACTTTGATTGTCACAATGAAGGACAATGGGGTATAGAATGGTGAAGCTAAACTCAATTAGAATATTTTGAAGTCAAATAACCTTAATAGTGACATTCACAACTCCTCAATACTTAGCCTTATTCGAAGAGAGAAAACTAACATTTTTTTTCTTACTCTGATAATAGATGTGGCCAGAACCAAGATGAAAGTTATAGCCAAAAGTGGGCTTATGACCATCAACATAGTTAGCCCAATCAAAATCCAGGTAACTAACAAAGGTGAGTCATGTACCTACTAAATAGTGAATCCCCTATTGATGAGTACCTTTTATGTAATGCAAGTTTTGTCTAGAAGCTTTTTTATGAATCTTATGTGGTTCCATCATAAAGCATTAAACCATGCCAACCATAAAACACATGTCAAGGTGAGTCTGAGTCAAGTTTAGATGAGGTTCCAAACAAGATAATGATACTAGGTGGCTTCAAAAATTGGAGTAGAACGCTTTGCCTCCTCCAGCTTGACTCCTAAAAGAAAAGGGAGTCGGTGCAAGCTTACAATCAACCATGCAGAATTCACTTAGAAGATCAAGATCATAATTGGGCCTAGTAAGAGTGATCTTGAAAGAATTTTGTCTAATCTCAATCTTTAGAAAATAGTGCAAATGGCCCAAGGTAGTCATAGAAATCTTTTCATGTAGAGAAAATTTGACAGTGACAATGATGGGTGATATACTCCTTGTAATGATCAAGTCATCAACATAGAGAAAAAGAATCAAATGAGAGTCATCCTATAGTAAAATATAGACATCCAAATCTATGTGACATATGGCAAATCCTATTAAGAGAATAAAAGAATCCATCTTGCATACCAATCTTTAGGGTCCTACTTGATCCATATATAGACTTCCTCAACCTTCAAATAAAAGAAGAATCCTATACAAATCCCTATGGCTACTCCATATAAATATTTCCAAAAGATCTCCATGAAGAAATGCACTCTTCACATCCATCTCAAGTTACTCTCGGCTAAGAGATGTAGCAATAGCAAGAGTCAAGTGAATGGAGTTCATCTTTGCATGAGGGCAAAGGTATATTTGTAATCAACACTGGGAACCTATGAGAATCCTTTGGCCACAAGTAATGCTTTGAACTTATCTACACTTTCATCTATTATTGGAGAGATCTACCAACTAAGCTATTGGCCACTCTATGGCCATCTCATTGTTAGTTCAAGGGTGTGGCTTATTTGCAACACCCCACTTAAGCCACATTTCAAGTGCTTGAGGCTCCTAGCCTAGATTTGATACCACATATAATATTTTTATATGGAGATAGCCACCTATAATCTAAAGGCCTAATGAAAATCACAATGAAATGAGAAGATCAATATAACAAGAATAAATTGGATTCCTATCTTGAATGCAAATAGAACCAATGTATAATGTATGAGAGACCCTTGGTTATATAGGTCAATGCGAGACATGATAGAATAAGATTATAAAAAAGTGTCTTAATCTTATGATATGAGACATAAAGTGATAACTTGTCCACTTATGGTGGAAAAGTGATAATTTCCACTTAAAGAGGGAAGAATCATGCATGGTCCATTAGTAAACTTAAGTAAAATGTTTGATTAGGACCTAAATGATTGGTGCAAGAGCACCAAGAGGTCCTAATGGTCCTAAAAGTTTTATCAGATGTGTTTGAAGTTATAATGGTCATTTAAGACCTAAATGTGATGTAATAAGGCTCATGAAGCCATTAAATTAGTTGTTGTGTCAAAATTGTCAAAATTGTGTCAATGTGTCAAATGAGAGAATTTATGTAATAAATGTTAAGAAGGCATATTAGGTGTCAATTTGGGGTACATCAATTATTTTAAATATTTTTAAGGCATTAGGTTAAGTTTTTGATGTCATAAAGTCAAGTTGAGAAAGTTTTTCTAGTTATGTCAAAAATTGTCATTTTTTGCAATTTCAAAATGGTGGATTTCCAAAGGCTAGTTGGTTCTTGGGTAGTTATAGGAGTTGTTTTCGGTTTGGGGGGTCAAAGTGAATTTAAAAACCTCCTTTCCATGTGTAGAGAGTTTTCTGGAGTTTATTTTTAAGATTGATCTTTGTAATACCAAAATAGCTGCAATAAAATTCAACATTTTTCCTTGCATTCATGAGTGAAATCTGAACCATATTATTGTTTTATCTCTTCATTTTGATATGCACTCTTTGAAAGGTGTTTTGTATATGTTCTAAGAATTATTTGAAGTCATTTGGAAGGTTTAATCAATTTTTTTGGTGCATATATAGTTGATTGTTCCAAAACTAGTGTTGTAGGTGCTTGTTTGTGTTGATTTGGGAGTCAAAATGAAGTTTTAGGGCTCATTCATCTTTATGTATTTTCTGTTTCTTGATGAATGAGTCCCTAATGATGTATTATATACTAACATGTAGGTAAAAGTGCAAGGATAGAGTTGGCATGAAGGGTGATCACCTTTTGAGTGCAAGTTTGTGTGTGAAAGGAGCATGGGAATGGTGGCATAGGTGTAGCAGCAAGTGTTTGGCCTTAATGAGGGCACTATTTGAGTATAAAATATGTTAGTAAATGCCAAATATATGGTGAATCCTGAAGGATAAGTTCTGGAAGTGATTGGAAGAGTGGATTTGAGGAGGGTTTGGGGTTTGACGTATCAAATGAGAGTGGTTTCCCAAACAAAAGTAAAAATCCTTTGATTTGAGACCTACCCTAAGACTTTTTTAAGGTTTTAAATTGAGGGGAGTTGATATGTTGGTACTTTCTTTGTAAAAGTGGCCTAATTAGGCCTAAATGTGCAGTAGTAGGGCACTGGTCCGTATAGTTGGTCCAAAGGAGTCATATATGAGTTTGACATATGTTATTGTACTCCCAAAATGGTATCAGGAAATATAATTTTTTAATCAAGTGTTTTGGAAGAAGTTTGAGTAAAGGTCAAATTACTCATTGAATAGGGCTACTAGGAATTGGCCTACCTAGTTACCTGGGTAAGGATTTGTAAATGAACCAATTGATTGGGTGTGTATAACCTATTGATTTAGATTGTTTAGAGTGTGAGAAGACCCTAGGAAGTGGTTTTTCAATTTATGGAGGTTGGGATCAAGTTTTGGAGCTTTGAAAGGACTTTGAGTGGAAGGAAACCTAGTGAACCCTTGGGGTTTGAAGACCAAAGTGTAATACCAATTGATATTTATGAAAGGAACTAATACCTCTGCATCATAGTGGTATCAGAGCCACTAGTAGGTTCTTGTGGGAAGTAAGGAAGAAAGATAATTTGTGTAGTGAGTTGGGGTATAGACAAGATGCCTCCAAAACAACAAATAGCGAGGGAGAACCAAGAGTTGAAAGAGACCTTGGAAATGGAGAGGAGAGAAAGGAGAGAACAAGAAGCAAAAAGGGATAGAGAGATGAGACAAATGAGAAGGGGGAATGCAGCATTGTAGGCAAGGTTGGAAGCCTTGGAGAGAGGATCTAGAAGAGGGCCACAAAGAGAGAATGAGGAAGAAGATGTTGAAGAAAATGATGGAGCAGATGAGAATCAGAATGAAGGGAATGGAGAAGGAGAACTAGACCCTAAAGAGGGAAGGATGGTGAGGTTATTGAAGGTAGTACAAGGAGGTGGAAGTAAGACAATCATTGATTTACCTATCTATCATGGCAAGATGGATAGTGAAGAGGTATTGGGATTGATAGATGCCCTTGAGAATTACTTTGAGTACGAGGACATGGATGAGGCAAAGAAGGTGAAATTTGCTAAAACAAAATTTAGAGGGACTACTTTAACTTGGTGGACTAGTGTAGAAACCAAGAGAGTAGCTATGGGAATGTCTAAGATCACCACATGGAGTAGGATGGCAACCATGATGAAGGATCAATTTCTTCCATTTGATTATGCAATTCAGACAAAGAGGTTGAGACAAAATTTGAAGCAAAAAGATGTGGATGTAATGATCTACATTGAGCAATTTCACAAGTTGAGCATTAGAGGTGGATTGGAAGATGGGGATGAGAAGGTTGCAAGATATATTAATGGGCTTAGATACAACTTGCAAGATGAGATTGGTTTGAGTATACCAAAGACACTTGGAGAGTGTTTTCAATTGGTTATAAGGGCTGAAGAAAAGGTAAAGAGGAAGCAAGAGAGACAAGGAGGAAGTGGTAGAGGTGGTGCAAATAGAGGAAGGGGTAGCAGGCCTAACAATGAGGGACAAGGACAAGGCAGCAATGACAAGGGAAAGGAGTCATTTTCTGTCAGAGAGGAGGATATAGAGGTGGAGGAAGATTTGGATTAGGTAGAGGGACAGGAGTCTTCACATGAAGGTGCTTCACATGTAATGAAGTTGGGCACCCTTCTTTTAAGTGTCCAATGAATGAGCAAAGTAGCAAGAAGGTTGAGAAAAGGGTTTAGTTAGCACAAGGGGAAGAAAAACCAGAAGAAGAGAGGGTTGGTAAGGCTAATCCAGTACTTGAAGGTGACTTCCTGATGTTTAGAAGGGGTCAAGGGCAGCAGGAAGTTCAACCACAAGTATCCATCTTCAGGACTCAATGTCTAAACCAAGGTAAAATATGTAAAGTAATTGTTGATTCGAGTTCTTTTAATAATCTTGTTTCTCAAGAGATGGTAAAGAAGTTGAATTTAGTAAGAATGCCACATAATAGACCTTACAAAGCCACTTGGGTAACAGATGAACAAAATCTAGTAGTCCAAGAGCAAGCATATGTAGAGTTTATAATTGGTGAATATCATGATAGGGTATTGTGTGACATTGTTCCTATGACATGTTGTCATGTACTCTTGGAAAGACCTTGGAAATATCAAAGAAGAACATTGCATGATGGATACAACAATACATATGTTGTTCACAAGGATGGTAAGAGGTTTACACTAACACCTTTGCAAAGAAATCAATCATTTGAACCTAGAGTTATTTGCTTTGGTAGGAAAGAGTATTTGAGTTTGCAAGTCCCTAGGACAAAGGGAACACATAATGAAGATCAAAGATATGATGAGAAAACTATGGTACAACAGCAAATGGGAAATGACAGTAAACTATGGACAAGTCTGCAGTATAATGTGGTGCAAAAAAATGTGATGGTGGGGACTATTGAGTGTCCTATAGGTGTGTGGACTAAGGAAAGTGATATTCCTTCAAAGGTGCATGAATTTGGGGGTGATTTGGGCCTCCAGAAGTCAGTGAATATGGTGCAGCAACAGTCAATATATGACTATCCAAAACAGGGAAGAGATGATTTGTTTTTGAAATCTAATCATTTGAATGAGTTTGGTGCAGGAACAAGGTGGAAGGCTGATTCATTTCATGATTTTTTATTGCAAAATATTCCCCATGAGGAGATAGGTTGCAGAAGACCATCTAGAAGAATGTATGGCATGAGGACAAGACCCCTACTCTCTTGGGACAAGAGATTATTCACAGGGGGGGAGTATGGTGTAGGAGCACCAAGAGGTCCTAATGGAGATAAAAGGTTTATCAGATGTGTTTTAAGTGATAAGGGTCATTTAAGACCTAAATGTGATGTAATAAGGCTCATGAAGCCATTAAATTAGTTGTTGTGTCAAAATTGTGTCAATGTTGTCAAATGAGCGAATTTATGTAATAAATGTTAATAAGGCATATTAGGTGTCAATTTGGGGTACATCAAGTATTTTAAATATGTTTAATACATTAGGTTAAGTTTTTGATTTCATAAAGTCAAGTTGAGAAAGTTTTTCTAGTTATGTCAAAAATTGTCAATTTTTAAAATTTCAAAATGGTGGATTTTCAAAGGCTAGTTAGTTCTTGGGTAGTTATAGGAGTTGTTTTTGATTTGGGGGTTCAAAGTGAATTTAAAAACCTCCTTCCCATGTGTGGATATTTTTCTTGAGTTTATTTTAAAGATTGATCTTTGTAATACCAAAACTATTGCAATAAAAATCAACATTTTTCCTTGCATTCATGAGTGAAATCTGAAACATATTATTGTTTTATCTCTTCATTTTGATCTGAACTATTTGAAATGGGTTTGGTATATGTTCTAAGAATTATTTTAAGTCATTTTTAAGGTTTAATCAATTTGTTTGGTGCATATATAGTTGAATGTTCCAAAACTAGTGTTGTAGGTGCTTGTTTGTGTTGATTTGGGAATCAAAATAAAGTTTTAGGGCTCATTCCTCTTTATTTATTTTTTTTTCTTGAGGAATGAGTCCCTTATGATGTATTATAGACTAAAATGTAGGTAAAAGTGCAGGGATAGAGTTGGCATGAAGGGTGATCACCTTTTGAGTGCAAGTTTGTGTGTGAAAGGTGCATGGGAATGGTGGCATAGGTGTAGCAGCAAGAGTTTGGCCTTAATGAGGGCACTATTTGAGTATGGAATATGTTATTAAATTCCAAATATATGGTGAATCCTGAAGGGTAAGTTCTAGAAATGATTGGAAGAGTGGATTTGAGGAGGCCCTAGTTTTGAAGGCCTAAATAGGAGGGTTTGGGATTTGACGTATCAAATGAGAGTGGCTGCCCAAAAAAATGTGAAAATCCTTTGATTTGAGACCTAACCTAAGACTTTTTTAAGGTTTGGAATTTAGGGGAATTGATATGCTGGTACTTTATTTGTAAAAGTGGCCTAATTAGGCCTAAATGTGTAGTAGTAGGATATTGGTTCATATAGTTGGTCCAAAGGAGTCATATCTGATTTTAACATATGTTATTTTAATCCAAAAAGGGTATCAGGAAATGTAATTTTTTTATCAAGTGTTTTGGAATAATTTTGAGTAAACATCAAATTACCCGCTAAACAGGGCTACAAGGAATTGGCCTACCTAGTTACCCAGGTAAGGGTTTGTAAGTGAACCAATTGATTGGGTGTGTATAACCTATTGAGTCAGATTGTTTAGAGTTTGAGAAGACCTTAGGAAGCATTTTTTCAAGTTGTGGAAGTTGGGATCAAGTTTTGGTGCTTTGAAAGGACTTTGTGTGGAAGGAAACCTAGTGAACCCTTGGGGTTTGAAGACCAAAGTGTAAAACCAATTGATATTTGTGAAAGGACCTAATACCTCTGCATAAATGATTAACTTACTACATATAAAACATTATTCAAACCAATAATGTGTCTCATTCTTGGAAGGTTATTCAATAGTTTATTCATATATTCCTAAGTCCTTGTCCTACATATAGAAGGAGTTTTATTGTACATTTTGCAAACATACACATTTGATATGGTAAACATTTTTTTATGCTCATTCTCATTATAGAAGTATACAATTGTGCTTTCGTTATTATTTTGGATACTTCAATATAGTATTGAGCCCATGACTCTCAAGTCCCTTCATAATTTTTTATGAATATGGCACTTAGGCCTACCAACAAAGTGTCTTGGAGCCAAGCAAACATCACCATTGAGTCCAAAAGGCTTGAGAAATGAATGGCTTGATAAATTCAAAAAAATGGAAATTTTCAACTTCTTGTACGTTTAATCATATTGTTGTATAGATGTACATTCAAACTTCTTTGGAATTATAGTTTAAAAGAGGAAAAAATTACAAAGCAGCCTCAATTCATTCATTATCTACAAAGTTTTTGGTCAAATTTATTGTTGTCTTTTTTGTTGGACAATCGATATGATTTTGGCTCTACATAAACTAATTACAAGTATGTTTTTGGTCCATTTCAAGAAGCATTTTGTGATCAACATGCCCAATTTATATAGTCTACTCTCAACCTTGAGCTCAAATAGATATTGCAATTCAAGGTTCCTAATGTTTATGAAATGGGATGATTGGATTCAAGATTTACTTTTTGGATGTTGACTTGGTTGATTGGAAATTATAAACCTTAGTAAGAGGTAGATTGTAAACGAAAAAATGAAAATAAGAAAATATTTTTTTTCAAACTTTAGGGATTGGTTTAAAGATGCAAAATGAAGAAATATCATAATTAAGAGAAGAAGCTATTTTTTTTCAATCAATCACTTAAAGCATGTCTGTAAAGAAAAAACAAATTCTAAAGTGTAAACCTAAACTATGGAATGTCTCATGTGATACTAGTGGTTTGTATTTTTCATTTGATGAACTATTTGATATGGGTGAAATATGTGAAGTTGAAGGTAAGGATGTGTTGGGATTTACAAATTTTGTAACTTATGATGTTAATGACAAAGGTTGAGTTGAAAAGAATGTTGGTTTGTTGATCATGAATAAAATGGTTTATGGTAGAAAAGGCTTGGGAAAGAATAGGCGAGGAATAAGAGAGCCCATTCAACCAATTATGAGGCCAAGGAATGAAGTCCATGGATATGGTAAGAAAGAAAGAATTTATGTTGCAAGTATTATAGGTTAATACAAATCAACTCAAAGAATGCAATGTTTGCATTGTCACAAAGGACATAAAGAAAATAGATGTTTTTGATTAGGGTAAAACAGGATTTGAAGGGACCCAAAACCCTTTACAACCAGAAAAAGATAGGATCTGGAATCCTCAACCAGAAAGTTGTCTGAATAAAAGGAACAAGAAAGCACCAGACAACCATGGGTAAAAAGGACACTCATAACCAACAACAACAAAGCTGGAGAAAGAACAACCTACAGCCAACCAAAAACCATCCCCTACCTAAGAACCATCAAGGTTTACATTTAGAATTTCTCATATGGGATAGAAGAGTCATATCGAAAGAAGGCTTAAAGGACTTAGCTCTTTTGCTTTTGACAAAAATCCATCCCTCTTCCACTTGCGTTGCCTTAACATGGCAATCCAGTGCACCAAAATCCTGAGAGTGAGAGCCAGCAGCCACTATCTCAGCCTCACCAGAACCAACAGATAGCAAAGGCAAAACCCCAACAGCACTAGTTTGCCTCAGTCAGACAAACACAACCTCACCAGAACCAGCAGATGGAAAAACCCCAGCATCAGCACGCAAGTCAACAGATTTAGTAAAAATAGGAGTAATAGCCAAATCAATATCACTAGAAGAAGCCTCATGAGTCTCCTTCACATGGGAGACATTAGGAGACACGTGCACAGTTTTAGCAGTCCCACCAAGAGAGACAACCGGAGGGGATGCCTCAGGATCCTGTGGATCCAAAGCAACCACCTCAGAAAAACTCCTAGGTTGATCGAGTAACTTCGACACCGTATAATGTTGTACCGATGCACCTTTCCACCATGTAGCCTTAGTTGCCATTTTCTCAAACCCACAATGCTCAGCAGCATGACCAGTTTTAAAACATCTTCTATAGCGAAAAGGAATCCCTTCATAGTCCAAAGATTGGACCCAAGAACCCTTTGAAGAATTAAGTAAAATTTCAGCAAGCAGCCCATTTGAGATATCCAGGTCAACAAGTATGCAAGCAAATGTGGAGTGGAAAATATCAAAGGATTCAACATCCACCATCAGAAAATCACCAAGGGTATCTCCCACTTTCTTTAAAAGAGAATCATTTCATAAATGAAGTGGGAGATTAGGAAGTCAAACCCAAGTCAAAATCTCATTAAACATTTCAGTAGAAGGGTTAAAATCAGAGTGTCAAGGCTTAATCATCAACAAAAATTTATCCTCCTAGCTAAAAAAGTGATCACATAAATTTTGTCTTTGTCCTGGGCATTATCAAACTTTGCAACGAAAAACCCCTTAGCCATGGGGAAGATATGAACTTTACCCATGATAAGAGGCTCCCAGTGTTCCGATATCCAAGCGTACAGCTGAGGAAGAGAAGGCCAAAACCCCCTAAAGCGGCAGATCGCACCATGTAAAGAGAGGATAGAAGCATTATAAACAATTTCCTCAGTTGTATCATCTTTCAGATTGACAGATATGGCCTTAGTAACCGGAACGAACCCACCAAACAGTCTAGGTCGTGGCTTCTGAGTCACACCAGGCCGCACACCAGCAACACTGGGATGAGAGGACACCAAGGAGGATCCCATCGCACCCAAAACCCCAACAGGAGCATCCAATGGTTGTGAGGCATCAGACTGCCCCTGGACATGAGGATCCACACTAGGCATCATCTAAGCATCACCCTGCACAGCCAACGCAGCAATAGAGGAGACGCGAGTAGATGAGGAAGAGTTTGAAATTTTTTGGGTGGGAGACATCATCACTGTCAATAAAGTTTAATGTTATTTACTTAGTAAAATAAATAAATCAAATAAATATTGGCATCTTAATCCTTGTTCAATTTGTGGGTTGAAGAATCACTTTGAAAAGTTGTGTTGCAATAGAGAGAGGAATGGACAATCTATGAAATATTCTATGCATATTGATTACGAATGGATTGATGGATCCAATTGGAAAAAGGTTACAAGCATGTTCAAAATGTTGGACAAGCATAAATATTCTCATGTCAAACAAAATAACAATCATACAAGAATAAGTAATATTGATCACAAAGATCATTGTTGAAATGCTATAATGTTGGTTTCAAATATGATTGAAAACATTGTTTTGGTTAAAGTGATTGTTACTAAAGTAGTAAAAGATTTGATCGCAAAGATCGTTACTGAAATTTGATCACAAATATTGTTAAAGTTTTTTTATCACAAATATTGTTAAAGTTTTTTTATCACAAATATCTTTTGGAAATGTTTCTCTATTGATATATGTGAAAGTTTTGATCACAAAGATATTTGAAAGTGCTTCACTTTATTTATTGATGTATGTGAAGGTTTTAATTGCAAAGATCTATGGAAATGCTTCTCTATTTATATATGTGAAGGTTTTGATCACAAAGATCTTTATATTTTCTTCACTTTTCTTATTGATATCTCTAAAGGTTTTCATTGCAAAGATCTTTGGAAATTCTTCACTTTTTTTATTAAAATCTATGAAGTTTTTAATCACAAATATCTTTGGAAACGCTTCACCTTCCTTATGGATATAATCATGAAAGACATCTTACTATAGATAATTATGGAAAAATATAATTTAGGGACTTCAAAAAAAGAACAAGACTACATACATTTTGAAGGCAATAATATTAAATATTCTTCATTTGTACATATGTTGCTAACAAACCTATTTGTTATAGGTGGCTCCCATCATCTAGTTAAATTATATGATAAAATTAATTTTATGAGGAGGTGTTAAAAATATGTCTTATTTTATCAATAGGCATTTCTAATCAAAGAGACACATCTCTCCATAAATGCAATTGTTTAAAGATATATGGATCCATCTTTTTTATACATAGAAAATATTATTTCATACTCTCCATTTTTTCTACATAAAATACATTAGCTTCAACCTATAAATCATTTTATGATTTCATTAGATTTTATGTATTTTGATTTGGTATTTAACTTTCAAAGGATAAACAAAATCATTTTACCAGCCATAAAACTTTGTCACTTATTAAGGAGTGATGTTATTTTATTAAGACTAGCCATTAGATAAAAATAATAAAGTGGTCATGACAATCAATCACTTTTGAATTTAATTGCTTCTCTTTGTAGGTAGTAGACTCAAAGGAATCATCTACAGAAAAAAGAGTCCTAAAAAGGGTTGCATACCTTGTGATGTCCACCCCTATTTTTTTTTTGAAAAAACATTGAAGTTGTTGTCTTGATATTTTTTTTTAATTTAATAAACTGTGTTATGATTTTTCATGATGCAGAAAGGGTCTCATGTTTGTTTTCATTCATTGTGTTTGAGATAAAAGAGATACATTGCATATTCAAAAAGTAATTTATCTTTCATAAGGAAAGGAAATCAGTGCTAATGCAAAGGAAATTAAATAACTGATTGCAAACTACAAAAGAAGAGGGGGTTGGGCCTTCACCTCTCAAATGAATACATTATCATAGAATTATCTTCAAAGAATTAGAAGGTATTTTAGCTTAGCTCAACAAGCATATGCTAATTCAAAATCAATAACCAAGTATATGATAGAAAACTAAAAATCGAATTTCTTGATATGAAATCAGACTAGAAAATATGAATGCAATGCTAGGGAGACTTACCAATAATCAGTCTCCAATACTATTAAACTTCACCAGCAACCACTAATGTTTGAAAATGATGTTAAGGGCCTCCAAGCTCACAGATTATAGACCCCTCAAGCTACAAATTTTAGATGCCCAACAAAGAGGATGACTCAAGAATAAATCCTACAACTAAGTTTCAACCTCCAACAATGCTATGAACACTTTGAAACTTCTAGCCATTAAAAAAGGTAATTTCCAAAAATATGGAAATGTATATCAAACCCTAAACATGGTGTATTAACACCCCTTAACCACACCAAAGCAAGAAAATCATCAAATACACCACTAAACCCCAAACACACCATACTGAAATCTGTAAACCCACTTCAAAAACCACTGAAAATATTCATTCAAATTCCACCATAATGAGAAATTGGGATCTTTGTGAATACCAATGTGACCCATGAAGTAGAATCACTCCTTCTAGATAGGGTGGATCTCTCACCGTCAAAACCAATAAGCAAAGATGAGGGTTTTCATCCTCAATTAGCAAAAAATTAAACCTAGAAATAATCTAGCAGCATCTTGTTATGTTATCAAGTAAAAGATATCCAAATGAACGCCCAAGAGGTGATTATATAGAAGAGGGAAGGAAATTAGGGCAATATAATTTGAAATTACTTTTCCCCCCAAGAAACCCCACGCCCATTCATGAGACTTTTTAATTTACTTTTAATTTCATATGCCTCCCTTCTTATGTGTCCACTTTTGGAAGCTAAGATTTAGCCTTTGAAAAGGATTAATTTCTTAATCCATGGCATCCTATTAAGACATAAAAGGCCCCCATTTTAAAACAGTCTTGTGCAACTAGGCCAAGAGGTGCAAGTCACTTAAGTCAAAAAGTGACAATATAAGAGACTTGGGTGATTAAAATCAAAATATATTTCTAATAACATAATAAAACTTCACCCAACATCAAAATATGAAATATTATACTGTTGGATAAATAGAGGTTGGTCCGACTGCTAAAAATACACTTACTAAAAATGGAAACCACTAAAAATAGTAAGTGTGTCCAAACACCAAATTGGCCCAAACTAAGATACACTAAGAATCGCTAAAAATTGTAAGTGCTAAAAATGGTCATTACTATAAATAGTAACCCCTGCTAGAAAACATTGAAACCCACTACCAAACCCTACATAGGCCTTGATTCCCCTTACCAACTCCACTTAGCCTACAAGACCTCTATAATAGGCCAATGGACTACCAAAATGATCAAATGTAAGAAGGGGAAATTGCAATCCTCCCTCCCCAAGGTTTCTTATACTCAAACAATCACAACTCTGGATGTTGTAATATATACTAATTCTCCCTAGTAGCATCCTCCACTAGTAAGTTCTTGTAGTGCCCCGCCAGGAACCCTAAAGGAAAACAACACAACTAGGCAACTAAAGGGTGAAATAAAAAAAAATTTAAAGATTAAGTGCATTAATTATAACCATTGCACGTCTAATAACACAGCGCAAGACTAACACATGATTTCCTAAGGGTTACCAATGAAGATTAATCATAGATTATATTAACACCATGGTTAATCCAATTGTCCATTTAATTAGATAAAGTAAATGCTTAAGTTCAAAACTACACATAAATCTAACTTCCATAATGAAAGAAATCAAAGTATTCCAATGCATTCAATTTTCCATAAATTTATACATAAGATCAAAGCAACTGAATTAACATACATTCCACTGACATAATATTACAATATCCATAAATACATGGCTTCCAAAAATGCCACAGATACAAAGTTGCAATATCAAGGTTACATAAAAGTCTGATACAATGACCACAAGGTCTCTACTAAACAATGATCACGAACATGAGCTGGTACATGAACCACGAACCAAGGAACACCAACGAAGCCTTTCCTCGCCTGAAGATACAATCCAGAACATCTGATGGGAAGTGGCACTACCACCCAACCATTTGATCCCAAAATGGAACCACCCCAACATGCTAGGAGATAGTAGAAAACCCTCAAGCAAGCAAAGTAAGACAAGTACAAAAGAACTACAAGACTCCGCAAACATCCATGTGACTCAACTCACAAAACACTAGTGACTCTAAGGAGAGAGTGTCATCGCATAGCTTGATGGTTACCACGGTAGGCCTCCTAGGTCCTGGCTCTCTGTCCTAGTAACCTCTCCTGGTTTCCAGCTCCAACTAAGTCTCATGCGGACCCTACCAATCCTTTCGTGAAGACAAGGTGGTAAGTTTGCCATTCCAGGCCTTCTCGTAGCATTATGAGCCCTATACAAGCACTACACCTATGCACGAGGTACATTATCTAAATTAATATTTATTCTACCCACCCCCTAATCAATTATTAGGTTATCACTATTTAACTGACTTTCGACGGGTTATCCTGTCATCCACTTTGGGCATGACCCCCGCTCGAAAGCCACTCTCTCTCATAGGACACTAACAGGAAAGGTATCTCTCTACGAGAACTCTATGGCGAAACAGACAGCCATAACTAATCCTGACAAACCACAGGTGAAGGATACACAATCACTAACCCAAGATTGATCAATTGGACAAAACACACAATGGCTCACATCAAAAAGGTTATACAACAACACCTGACCAAGGAGATATAACAACATATGACATAATGACAACTCAACCAGAATTGCAACGGAATTAAGCTTGACTACAAACACCATTTAAACAAGACCCTAATACAGACAATCTTTTCTTAAAACAACCAAAAACATAAATAACTTGCAATTAAAGATTTTCTAGACAATAAGAAAATACAACTATTTAATACAAAGAAATCAAATTGTCATTTGTCCAATAAGGTTAAATCAATCACATAAAAATTAACCCCCTAATTATATGCTCATGATTACTTTTTAATTAAATCCGATTATCTTATACCAAAAATCTAAATTAAATTTCAAATTAAAAATATATATATCAATATAATAAAATTACATTACAATATATAATAAAATGAAGATTTAATTTTACAATAATCCTTTATTTCCAAAATAATATAATAAACCCATAATACTATATATATATATATATATATATATATATATATATATATATATATATATATATATATATATATATATATATATATATATATATATATATGAACATGTACATGTATATGTATATATTATTATTATTTTAAAACATATAAAATAAATAAATAAAACTAATTTAAGAAAAAGGAATCGAAATTATAAATTTTGGTGAGCAAAAATTAACGGTGAAGGCGCTGCACATTTTCTCTTAGCAACCCCTTGCTACTGCTACCGTTCGGTAGCAGACTGCCGCCTCCCCCCGTCATGCAAACATTACAATTTTATATATATCTAATTTTTATTTTTATTTTTTATTTTTAAATAAAAAATAACAATTTTATAAAATAAAAACTATTTCCGAGAATAAATACCACATTAAAATTTTAATCCACATAACTTAATTAATACAAATTAAAATTTTAATAATACAAGTTTCCCATAAAATCAATAAATTTATTTCACAAATAAATTTATTCCTATGGCAATTTCCATAATTTAATAGGGATACATAAAACGAAATTAAAATCTAGGATAAATAACAAAGATAATTAAATCTCTGACTAAACCTCGGTGATAGTACTAGGAATACAATCACAATCCAAAATTAACAATACAAATACCAAACAAGAGGGAATCAATCTCTGGTAAATTCCACACCTCCCAAATCTTGCAATTTCCATGCACAATAAAGTCTTGGCAATATTTGCCATAATAATTCTCCCAATTTTCTCAAAAACTTAATCCACAACACTCTGGAAATAATTTATTTTCATAAACTAGAAATTAACTTCAGGAATGGATTTTAACCAAAATCAAGAAATAATCAGACAGGATTTTAGAATTGACAAACATTTTAACACACACGTCATTCAGAAAGATAGAAGAAATAGAAATATTTTCTTAAAACAACAATCAAAAGTAGCCACCCAACCTAGTATAGCTTTCCTGGAAGAATTTTGTAGAAGAGCCCTAATCCTTCAACAAGCTTCCAAATAAAATTTCTCTTCACCTAAATTTCTGACCTGTTTCCTGTGTATCCTAAAATAATGACCTATTCCTCTTTTTAAACTAAAATTCTAGGTTGAATATCTTTTTTTTCAAAAACCTAAATTTAGTAATAAAAGCAATTTTCTTTTCTTTTCCAATTTTCTAACAAAGAGATAAGTTAACGTGCAATAATTAAAAATCATTTTTCATTCTTTTCTTTTCTCATGCAAATTAATTAATTTTCTAAATAAAGAAATTAAAGCAATACTTTAATTCTAATTAATTCTTTTATTCTTTTATTTATTTAAAATTCTAGGAAATAATAAATACAATTGATCTAATTTATTTTTCCTCTAAAATTTAAATAAAATATATTTCTAATATCATGCGGCTTGCAACTTAATTTAATAACTTCTTTTAATTAATTAAATTTATAATCTCAATGCATACATAAATCAACTATGAGATAACTTCATAAACTTTAATTAATTAATCAAATCCACTAAAACACACAAATTGAACAAATCTCAAGCAAATACTCATAAAAAGATCAAACGACAAAATACGAAGGCCGAACTAACTGACAGGACGACCAACTGACGACACTCACATGAGTGTAAATGAGTAAAATAGGGTCAACTACTATCTCCTCCACTTCCATCGAAAAATATAAGGCACGCTCAAACCTGTGAAGCTAGGTGGAGACGATACCCCGTACCTACCCAGTACTTGTACTTGCAATATCCTGCATCACCGAACCACACATGCATATATACAATATAGAAAACATGGCATACATAGTGATGAAGGAGAATTGCGACGTTCCCTGTCTCACTGAAATGAGTGAAGGAAAATTGTCTCCTTGCATCCAATACACTCTCAGACACACAACATATAATTCATCATTGCATAGATAAAGTAAAGTGTCAGTACATAGCAATAATCCATAAAATGCCATAAATCACAAGTACTGAGATACTACAATAAATTACTCATCTCATTTCCAAATAAAGAATGAAATAATGTCATAAAAATCTGAATAACACATCATGGTAATGTATCCTCTGAAAATAAATAATAAAAAATATGAGTCTAATGAGTTCAAATGAGTAGGGGTACTACAGTTCTTCCACTTCACTAGGTACTCCTTGATAGTCCTCCTTTGTAGAGCATGATCTATGTAATCAATCGATGCATCTAGTATCAATGTGAATTTGTCTTATCCAAAAGAAGCAAATTTGTTGAAGGAGTCACATTGCCTCCAAGTGCCTTCTTGAGGTGTGACACATGGAAAAAATTATACACCTTACTACCTTTAGGTAGCTCAAGGTCATAGGCCACCTCTCCAATCCACCTGATGAACCTAAAAGGACCATAGAAGTGAGGCTTAAGCTCCTCTAACCCACTCTTCTTGAGACTGGACTATTTGTATGGTTGCAATCTCACATAAACCATGTCTCTAACCTCAAATTACCACTCAATACTATAATGCTCCTCCCTGACTCATCCTTTGTGAGAGGATGTGATAAACACTTTTAGATTTGTGCTCTGATAGTCTCTTTGACATTAGTCCCTCCTAGACTTGCATTTTGATTTATGTATCGATAGACATATAAAGACTCTTATGTGATACCTTGATTTCTATATCAAATGATATTGATGATGGTAGGTACTGTATATGGACATATGCTATTTGATGACTTATGTGGATGGTTGATACATCTTAGACTATATTAATGATGAACCTATATTTTATGGTTTATGTGTTCTCATTATTTATGATGGATTATATTGCTGATGGGATTTTGATGACATTATGATTACACTAACCTCTCCCAGATTATGATAACTGAGTTGATGCTTCGATGATTGTGATTGTCTTCTAGTGTCTTCATGATTAGAGACAATGTCATACCACTCATTGTAAGCATTATATGACATTGTGATTCTCTATCACTTTCCTGATCATTTATGATGTATATGTGTTGTATATATTTTGTATTGTGTTTGGTGGTGGATCCAGGATTGCGGGTACCAAACATTGACTCCACCTGGTCTCACAGGGCTGAGTATGTCTTTATCCCAATGGCAAGTTGTTGGAGATGGCATGTGTTTCCCTCTCATACTCCAGGCTTGATTTGTTCACCTTGTCGGTTTTATGTTGTGGTGCAAGTCAGTGGTTAGAAATGTCTTGTGGTGGTTGGGACCCTTGTTATGTGGTCTTGTGAGCATGGTTCTTTGATTAAATTAATAATTGATTTTATTGTATAGTTTATTTAGCGGTTGGATTAAGGTATTAATATTATTTGATGATTTATTATTTATATTTATTTATTGGTTGGTATTATTTATTTATTGGGCTCTAATGTTTATTTATATAATTTAATTGGTTTAATGATTTATTATTTTTTATTAGAGCAAAAGCAGGTTTTGAAGGGATCTGAAACCCTTTACAAAAAAAGATCAGTTTGGACGTAACAAGATATTAAGCCAAAACATATCGCTACATATAAATAGCCCCATATAAACATATTCAATAAAACATCGATGTGGTAGAGACAAAACTAACCTCAAACAACCAGTTGTCTAAAAGAAGAGACATAAAATAACCAGACAACCAAGGAAAAAAAGAAACCAAAAACAAAACCATGGGACACAAAGAGGGTTTAACCAAAAGGAACCCACAACCTGAACAAAAACTGCACAAAAAACCATCAACCAGCCAAAATCCAAAGAAAGGGACAGAGAAAACTCCAACCCAATCACCCACAACCAAGGACCCTCAGGATTTACCTTTAGTACTTCCCTTGTGGGAACAAAGAGTCGTATCAAAAGAGGGCTTAGGCTTCTTAGATTTATTTCCCTTAACAATTATCCATCCCTCTTCCACCTTAGCAGCCACATCAAACCAATCTGACAAACCCAATGTTGAACCACCAAAACTCTAAGAAGGAGCACCAGCAGCACTCCCCTTCTCACAGTTGCTCCCTCCAAGCAAAGCGTCATCATGAACACTACCAAAGTTGACAACCAAAGCACCATCACCAGATGTAGATACTTGGGGCACAATTCCACCCAAGGAATCAACATGAGGGACATGAGACTATAGACCAGCCTCAACAGCCACTCCACCAGAAGCCAGCATAGCCTGAGAAGAAACAATAATATCTTGCACTGCCATTTGAGAGCACTTAGGAATATCAGATTTCTTCTCAACCATGTAATGTTGATTTGAAGCACCCTTCCACGATGAGGCCGACAAAGTCTTCTTCTCAAACCCATAATGCTCAGTCACATGACCCGTTTTGAAACATCTTTGACACCTGAAGGGTATATCTTCATATTCTAAAGTTTGAACCCAACTGCCCTTAGAAAAATTGATAATGATTTCAGCGGGCAATCCTTTTGAAATAGCTAGCTCAACTAAAATACAGGCAAAGGTGGAGTGAAGAATGTCAGATGAATCATCATCCACCAACAGAAAATCCCCAAGAGCATTACCAATTTCCTCAAAAAGAGAATCAACCCACAAATGAAGAGGGAGATAAGGAAGCCTAACCCAAACCAGAATCTTATTAAACGTTTCAGAAAAAGGATTGAAATCAGAGTGTCAGGGTTTAACCATTAAAGGGAAGTTGTCCTTCCAACAAAAATAATTATCACACAAGATTTTCTTTTTGTACTCAGCATTCTCAAATTTTGCAATAAAAAATCCTTTAGCCATAGGGTAAATATCAACAGCACCAAAAATAAGAGGCTCCCAATAATGGGAGATCCAATCATGCAGCTCAGGGAGGTTGGGCCAAAAACCTCGGAACCGACAGATAATTTAATGATTTATTGTTTAATCGATCCTTTATTATTTATTTATTGTTTAATTATGATTTAATGTTATTTTGATTTTATTTAAGTATTTATTGTTATCTAATTAATTAATTATTGAGGAGCTTATTTATATAGTTTTATTTGATTTATTATTATTCCTTGGATTTTATTTAAATTATTTATTTATCATTGAGCTTGATTATTATTACATATATATTATTCTTTGTTGTTACATGGTTATGGGATATATTATATAACTTACCTACCATTTTACCCTATTGGCTGAGTTGTGGGAGGTAAGTAAATAATACTAATAAATATTATTTACCTTGTAATCAAGCTAGATAGGTATAATATATAGTTTAATAGAATATTTTGATTAGTCGGTGCATTCCTATAGTTTTTGTTTAATTTTTCTATTTAATGGGTTTTGTCATGCATTATCAGGGTTAGCATCTCTGCAAATTTTGGATTGACAATTTTTTTTTCTTGGATGATTGAATTTAGATTTAGATTGTTGGAGATTTGGATTGGATTATTGCGCTTCTTCGGTTGCCTTGGCCATCACTTCAAATTTTCCAACTTGGAGTTGAGCCTTTATTCTTGAAATTTTGATTTGCAAACTGGAATTGTTTTCTCTATCTTCCTAAAAGATTTTTTTGGGGGTATTTGAAATGATTATTTGATACAATATTATTATATTTTGATTAGGGAAAAGTTTCAGGATTCTATTTATCCATATGTTCTTATGAAATGAAAGAATGTAGCTGTGTAATGATTTTGATGCAAGTGTTTGCCTTTGTTGTGCATATTGTTTTTGTTGTTTTCCTTTATGCTGGACATATAGAGTCTTTGTTTTCATTCTTTATGGTGTGAGAGTCCTTCTTCTAACCTAGTGAATCCATTGGTGAAGTTTGGTGCAATCTGGGTGTGTTCTGTGTAAGTCTGTGTCCAGGGGGTGCATAGTTTTGATACTGAAATTCATGTGTATGATCTTGTGAATCCAATTTCACGTTGCCTTAGTCCTATTTTTTCCTCCCTCATCTTCAAAGAGATTTATTTATCAATTTTGCAGGCCTATGTGCAAATTGGGCAAGTTTTGTCACTTGTATTGTCTATTTTTCCTGATTTTGCTTTTTGAACCCAAAACGCTAAAAGATGGCACCAAAACACCAAAAGAAGACCCCAAAAAGAAAAAATATGTCATGGATGTGCTAAATTGTCTCCCAAATGCGCTAAACTGGATTTTTGTTTCACATTTCTTGCCTGAGTTGCTAGTTTTGTCAATTTTGCTTAGTGTGAATGCTTTTCCAGATTTTGCACTCTTACTAGAGGCTCAATGTGATTTCTTTGCATTCTTAGAGAGGTATTTTGATTTTGTATTTCTCATATTATTGTTGATTTTTTCTCTGGTAAGATGGTTCATATCTTACCATTGAGGATTATGCTTATGTGTTATATAGCTCCAGCAAGAGTATGAATGCCTTGTTGTTGAGGAATGGTTATGAGAGCTCCAGTGGGATGATTATGCCTCACTGTTGAGGAATGATATTTCTTTTGTATTAGCTATTGATCTCATGTATTTTTCTTGGTTCATTGTTGTACTGATTTGGTGGAGACTCTTGCTTGCTTATGGGCATATGATTCATATTATGTTTCAGTTTGTATCATTGTCTACCTAGGTCTTGAGTGTGAGTTGGAACCCCATATCATCTCCTAGCATGGGGGGTGGTTCCTATTTGGTTCCACATGGTCAAGTGGTTTGATGCCTTCTTTCATTGGGAAGTTCTTCTTTGGATGCTTGTGTGCGTCGACATGGATTTATATTATCTCATCATGTGGATGGATCTTGGAGAATATTCTATATAATTGGAATTGATATCATGTGTTTTGTATCTTGAGAAAGATGTAATAGTAAAGAAGACTGTAATTAGTACCTTGTGAACATATGTATTAGAACTTGTAGTAGGTTGATTTCAGAATGAGATGTATTAAATGAGATTACCGCAAATGGATATTCAATGTGTATGTAATTCTGGATAACAAAGGAATTAAGTGATTGAGTGATATGATTGGATTATCTTGTGGTTTGTAGTGGATATGTTACGGTCATGTATGCCTTGATTTGGAATATTTTAATCTCTAATGTTAGTTATCCTTGGGATATGGAAATGAATGAGTAGTTGTAGATCTGTATGAACTCTATGATGCTTCATTATGTGGCACTGATTTCTAGGGGTTGAGATAGTATATTGTATCATGATGGCATTGTAAGTGTAAAGGATATTATGTACTTGAACTATGTATAATTATGAAATAGGACATGATGATGTAGAGACCAAGATCTTGTAAACGAATAGGATGATGTATTCATTGTATAGCTCATGTTGTAAGAATGTTTAATATGTTAAGATTGAGATCTATGTTGGATTAGGTAATTGAATGATTAGGTTATATGCATTCTTGTTGTATCAATGGTTCTTGAATTATTCTAATAGCATGAGATCCTAATTGGAAGGAAGATTAGTACTTGCTATTATAATCATGCATATATTTGTAGATAGTAACTCGATGAGAAGTGTAATGATTATTCTTAAGGAAGTGATATAGTTCCAATTGTAAAAGAAGGATATATATATATATATGATGTGAAAGATGAATAATGGAAAGTTATGAGAATTAGGAACAATTGGATTTGGTGTTTTAAAATGAACTTAGAAGTTTGAGATTAATTGGGAAATGAGATAGTAAGTAAACTATTGTCATTCAACAGTGACATTAAGATACCCTAGGGAATAAATAAATGAATAAGTAAATGAATGAAAAGTTTAAGTGTAAGCATTGAGATGATAATTGCTATGTTGTTATTCCACTTGTTTAATTAATGTTAAGAATATGGTTATGCTTGAATAGTTTATGCTTTCATATTATGTTATGATTAATGCATATGAGTAATGTTAGTTGTACTATGTTGCTTAGTGGATGTTTAAAAAAAAATCTCTATTTGTTGGTTGGATTAGTAGTTTTTTTTCTCTAGGGTATTTTGGCGGGCATTACAAATACTATGTTGGTCAGCATACAACTTATGTTGATTTTGTGCATGTTTTACATTATCTCTCAGAAATCTCATAAGATCCTAGCTCTTCTGCAAAAGATCTCTAGCTTTGGGCACTCTACTATCTCCAAATAATAAATTAATAAAGTTGGGAGCCTCATATTCATACAAAGCCATGTAAGGAGACATCTTGATAACCTGTGATATGTGGAGTTGTAGCAAAACTCACCCAAATGCAACCACTTAACCCACCCTTTTTGTTGCCTCAAAACATAGTTGTTGTAAAGTGGAAAATTGGATCCTAGTGACTCCCCACCTAGGAGAGAGAAAGGAAGCCACTAGGATGATTTTCACTTGGGAGGAACTTTACATTCAAAAGAGGGGTTGAATCCACTAGATCAAAATCCAAGAGAGACAAGGATTTGAATACTAAGTTGATTGCAAGTGGCTGAAGTGTGATTTACCCTCTTTTGTAAATGAGAAAGTTGACTTGTTGACTATGTGGAAAAGAGAGGGAAAATGAGTAAAATGAAGAGCTACCAGTTTGAGATTGCGTTGTAACTTTGGATGTGAGCTAATTAAATTGACGTGGATCTGCCCTACAAATTTGGAGAAAATTTTTTGGGATCGTGGCGAGAATGTACATGGTCCACCACAAAATCTGTGAAATGAAAAGGGTTCTTCTGTCTTTGCAAATAAAGCCCAAACCTACAATTACAGTTGTGCACTTGCAACCTACACACAAAAAGAGAAGAAAAGGGGGTTGTGGATAGGAGTTTGCCTTAGTCAAACCCCAATTGACGAATCAACCTAGAAAGAAAGTAATTGTAAATGTTTGAATGTAAACAATGGAGATGTATACCTTGTAGATCTGTAACTTGTTGATGGTGATTACTTTGCTTCTTGAATGTAACCATAAATGTTGTATGAAATGGCATGTAACATGACAAAACCCTAACACACACACATGCTTGCAAATGAATGTTGTAATGTTTCTTCAATGGATGAATGAAGAAGACTTGAATGCTTGATGATGACCTTGAAATATTGTATCTTCTACTTATGCTTTTTATCTCTTATCCTTTGTTATCCATCCATATGTTATCCATCTGTCTATCATTCATCCATGAATGACGGTATCGAATTCCCTTTTATACATGCCTAAAGGATTAACTTTCAACCACTGAAGGCCGACAAAGAGGAATAACAAACCCTAAAGACAAGAAGTGCATAGAAGATCGGGCAACCCACACATAGGACCATCCTAGGAGGTGGGGACAGGGGTGTCACATCAGTGTCCTAAGGGTACAAGGGCACCATGCCCCTGTCCTGCCCTATTTTGGGGCCTAGACAGGGTCTAGAGCAAATACAAGACATGAAGGAGAAAAGGAGAAAGATTAGAAATGCGAAAATAGATCCTGGTATAGGAAGGAGATTTCGTCGCCAAGGTGAGGACCCCAAATGTGGTTAAAATCGCAGGGGTTACAATTTTATGACACTACAGTTGCATAGGTAACCTTCCACTCATTTGTTAACAATATTGGTTTTCCCATCCATTTGAGGATGATAACTAGTGTTAGGAGTTAACTTAGTACCACACAACTTAAATAACTCCTACCAAAACAAGAACATAATTTTTTCATCCCTATCATTAATGGTGGTCTTAAGTGTCCCAAGAAGTCTAAACACCTCTCTAAAGAACAAAGTTGGCACCTGCACTATTGTATACCCTACTAAAATAGAAAAAATGTGAGAAAACTTAGTAAATTTTTCCACTACCACATAGATACAATCCTTCCCTTACACCTTCAGAAGCCCTATAATGAAATCCATCAAGATACTCTCCCACTTTTGAGTAGGAATTGGTAGGGTTTGTAGTAGACCAGCAAGGTAAGTGTGTTCATTTTTATTTTGTTGATACACACTACATTATTCAACATACTTGAGGATGTCATCCTCCATCCCTTTACATGATAATCTCTCACAGATTGCATATATGACTTGTAATAACCAAGGTGACCAGCCATTCGATTGTCATGAAATGTTTTTGAAATCTGCTCCTAAAACTTACTTCTGGACAAGCACAAACAATATTTTCCCCTTGTGTTAAATAATACCTTCTCTTACCTCATACCTATCATCCCATAATGAGCCATCAAGGATGCTATTTGCAAGTGGATTCTTGGCATATTATTCTTTTTTTTTAACCCTCCAATTTGTTTCTAACTCATAAATCAAGTAAAAAAGTAACCTTCCTAACAAAGCATTAGCCACTATGTTCCTTTTTCCCTTGACATAATTGATGTTAAAGTCATAGGCTTGGAGCTTACTCACCCATTTTTGTTGCTTCTCATTGAGATCTATTTGATTAAGAAAATATTTGTGTTTGTTATGATTTGTTTTCCCTACAAACCTCCCTCCAATAAGGTATTGTCTAAATTTGGCTAAGGCGTGCATTATCACCAACATCTTCTTGTCATAGATGGAGTGCCCTTTTTTTAGCTCATCTAAACTTTCTACTTTCAAAGACAATTGGATGCTTATTCTACATTAAGATAGCCCCTATCCCTTCACTTGATGCATCAAACTCAAGCTCAAAGGGCTAATTAAAGTTCAGAATAGCCAGAATAGGGCATGAACTCATCAATTTCTTAAATCAAACAAATGCTTGATGCATTATTTCAAACCAAACAAATGCCCCTTTCTTAGTCAAATTAGTAAGAGGGGTAGCCAATTCAAAAAACCCTTTCACAAACCTCCTATAGAACTTGCATAATCTAAAGAATGCCTTCAACTACATGAGGTTAGTAGGTGGAAGCCAATCAAGTATAGCCTTGATCTTTTTAGGATCAACACTAACTCTCTTGGATCTGATTATGTGCCCAGATATCGTAACTATGTCATACCAAATTCAAACTTTGACTCCTTTACAAACAAATATTCACTCTCAACGATACCCAAAACCTTGTCCAAGTGTCTCAAATGCTCTTCCCATGTCCTACTAAGAATGACAACATCACCAAATAAGATCAAGACAAACTTGTGTGACTGCTCAGTAAATATCCTATTCATGCATGACTGAAATGTAGCAGGGGCATTAGTCAAACCAAATGGCATGACTAGAAACTTAAAGTGACCAAAGTGGCATCTTAAAGTTGTCTTCTCAATGTCCTCCTCTCTGACTCTAATTTGATAATATCTAGATCTCAAGTCTATTTTGGAAAAATAGACCACCCCATGTAACTCATCAATGAGCTCATCTATGCATTGAATGGGGTTCATGTTCTTGATAGTCTTTTTATTCAATGATCTATAGTTAATACACATATGCATAGTATGATCCTTCTTCACCAAAATTACAAAAGAAGCAAATGGATTCTTACTTGGTCTGATATGCCACATCTCCAATAACTCCTTGATTTCCTTCTCTATTTCATCCTAGTGCCTTTTGGGATGCCTATAAGGTGTGGTAATAATGGGTTTGGCTCCCTCCTCTAACACTATCATATCCTTAATGCTTATATTAAGAGGACTACCTATAGGGATGATACTAAATACCTTGCTTTTATTAGTAAGAAAAGCTTGAATGTCTGGGGGATATATCCTCTTAACCTCCTTTATGATTGCAGGCATAACAACACACTCCACTACCCACTCAACCTAATCATGTCTAAATATCCTCTCCATACTTCTAAAAAATTCAAATTGTGATCCCCCATCAGACATACTCCTCAAGATTGCATTCCTACCCTTTGATCTAAATTTCAGTTCCAAGGTTTGAAAAAATAAGAGTGATCTTACCAAGAGATCGAAGCCAATGATTCCCAAGTATTGCATTTGTATCTCCAATACTCATCATATAGAAGTCATCCTTGACTTCATATTTCCTCACTACATTCTCAATTGTGGGATCATCCTAGTGTAGGTGGTTGTGAACCCATCTACAACCATCACTCTAAATCCATCAACCTCTTCTCTAATGTCCTCTACGTGCAACAAGTACCTCATCAACAAAGTTATGTGTAGCCCCAGTAGTGATCAAAGTCACCACCCATTGTCCATTAAGAATACCTTTGATATATAGGGACTCATTCTTTTATAAGCTATCTAATTGAGCTACCTTCCAATTGTTCTCTTCACACTTTTCAACCTCTTTTGTGGATTCTTCTTTCTCTTTTTCATCTAAATCAAATTGTTGGTCTGATTTTTCTAATGAACATTCCTCTACTGAATAGTATTCAATATTGTTCACATTTCCCTTTGATGAACATTTATGACCCAGGTTGCATAGTTTCCTGCATGAGAAGCATAAATTTTGCTTTCTCAATTCATTGAGTGTATCCCCATCAAGCCTAGTGTAATGATGAAAATTAGGGTTTCACCAATTAAGGTAGCAAAACCTCTAGTTTTGTTGTTCGTCTCTGTGAATCCTATCAATCCTCCCAAATGCAGCTTTGTACATGTTTCTTGGACACAAAATGAAAGGGGAAATTGTTGGGAATAGGGGTTTGCCTAAGTCAAACCCTGGTTTAGGAATTAACCTTGAATGAATAAATGCAAATACTGAAATAAATGTTGGAAAGATATACCTTATATTTGCAATTGTTGATGATGGTGCCTTTCTCTTTGAATATAATCACATATGTTGTATGAAATGGCATGAACATGATAAAACCCTAATCACACACACATTCTTGCATAGGAATGATGTAATTTTGCTCCAAAATGGTTGAATAATGAATATGCGGCCTTGAAGATCTCTGAAAAATGTTTGATGATGAATGCTTCAAGGATGCAAGAATTCTTTAGGTAGATAATGGATGGAGAATTAGATCTAAAATGAATTGATTAATATCTTTATATAGGGGGTTCTAGGTAAATTACCAATTAGGTTGACCTCCAAGGGTCATGCGAAGCCCCGAAGATCAAATCATACCATTGAGACAAAGCCCCAACCCAATTTCAAATTGGGGCCTGAATGAGTAGGACCATGGCATTTTGGGGAACCATGATCCAAACCAAGGCATCACATACCATGATCCTGCCTCAATCAAGACCAAAACAAAGCTGAAACAGGGTGGGTATCCCATGGTAGGACCCACAAAAGGTTGTTCATGGCCTCAAAGTTGGATAATAGGCAAAAAAAACCCAAAAAGGTGATGAGGATAGGACATGCTAAAGTAGGAGCACAAACATGAGGTGTAAATTGGCCCAATGACAATTTATGACGCTACACCTAGTGACTGATTTCTTTTGTTGGTTGTTTTCTTTGGTGAAATGTTTATTGTCCTTCTTGTGTGAAAAGGGTTTGGACTAAAGTTTAGATTTAGGGAGATCCCACTCCTTACTCCCTACTTTCTTCATGGCTTCATGCAAGGTTGGAGGGTCAAATACCTTGATCCACCCCTTAAGTGGTTCCATGAGTCCTTCACTAAACAACACCACCAATCTCTTCTATGTAGTTCCAGAAACCATAACACTAAGCCTTTGAAAATCTTCTATATAAGCATAAACTATGTCATATTGCTTCAGTTGTACAAGCTCCCTAAAGTGCACCTCGAAGTCCTTTTTATCAAATCTCTCAACAAGTTTGCTAGTAAACTCATCATAAGTGGTGATGGACCTATGACCCAAGGTAATGAGACCATGATACCACCATTCATGCACAACTTTTTTCAAATGCAAGGTGGAAAATTTAATTGCCTCATCTTCAACCATAGGTTTAAGAGCTAAATAGTTATCCATCTTATGCACCCAAACTCTAGTAGAGCACTTGTCACTACCATCAAAATGATCAAAGGTGACCTTACCCAATGCATATTGTAAGTCTTTTTGACCAAATGGACCTCTATAAAAAAATTTACCATCTCCTCTTGTTTTCTTTTGTTTCATGAATGTGTTAAAGGCTAGATCATCTCTAATTGCCTCATGAAGAGTCTCATATTCAGCATGGGCATGCATTAATTCATCAACCAATGGAAGAGGTATCTCGTTAATAGTCTGAAGAGCCCCTCTTTGAATCAAAGTAGGCTAGATTGGTCTAGAAGAAATACTTGTATCTATTGTTGTAGACAACCTTTAATCATTATTTGGTTGTCTAGAAGAGCTACAATTTGCACTGTTTGTTTGGTTTCTCTGTGTTTCATCTTGATTACCCAGACAATTGTTTGGCATACTTTGATTAAAATTTCCAAACAATTGAGACATCATATCAATCATAAGATCAAATTTCATTCCCATTTTTGTGTTTGGGCTCAAAGAATGAGCTCTCTCCTTGCCTTTATCTTCCATGGTCTTCATTGTGTTTTCACTATCACTAGAGATTCTTGATGCATGCCTAAGATCTCTGAAACCATTTCTCCCTCAGAAACTTGTTGTGGCTACTAATGCTCTCCCCTCTGTCCTTTGTTATAAAACCTTCATGTCCTTTCACTTATACAAAGTATGAGACCAATTGTGACAGGTCAACATAGGTTGGCATGATGGTATGTGTTCTAATACCACTGCAATGTCCACCCCTGATTTTTTTTGAAAAAAACACTGAAGTTGTTGCCCTATTATTTCCTTTAAATTTAATATAAACTATGTTATGATTTTTCTTTGTTTTCTTTTAGACTAGATAGAAGATGCAAAAAGGGTTTCATGCTTGTTTTCATTCATCATGTTTGAGATACAAGAGATCATGGAAAAAGGGTTTCATGTTTGTTTTCATTCATCATGTTTGAGATACAAGAGATACATTGCATATTCAAATAAGTAATTTATCTTCCATAAGGATTGGAAATTAATGTTATTGCATAGGGAATTAAAGAATTGATTGCAAACTACAAAAGAAGAGGGGGTTGGGCCTTCACCTTCCAAATCAATACATTAGCATAGAATTATCTTCAAACCATTGGAAGGTATTTTAACTTAACTCAACAAGCATGTGTTAATTCAAGATCAATAACCAGGTATACGATAGCAAACTAAAAAAATCTGACTTTTTGATATGAAATCAAACATGCAAATGACCTTCAAAGATGAACGTAATACTTGGAAGAGTTACCCATGTTTAGTCTCAAATACCAACAAACTTCACCAACAACCACTAATGTCCAAATGATGTTAAGGGCCTCCAAGCTCATAGATTTCAGACCCTTCAAGTTGTAGATTTTAGACGCCCAACAAAGAGGATGACTCGAGAATAAATTTCATAATTAAGTTTCAACCTCCAACAATGTTATGAACACTTTTAAACTCCTAGTTGTTAATAAATATGATCTCCAAAATTCTAGAAATGTCTATCAAACCCTGAAAATAATATATTAACGCCCCTTAAGCACACCAAAGGAAGCAAATCATCAAACACACCACACTAAAATCTGCAAACCCATTTCAAAAACACTAAAAATTTTCATTCAAACTCCACCAAAATGATAGAAATTAGGACCATTGTGAATACTAATGTGACCCCTCAAGTAGAATCACTCCTTCAGGATAGGGTGGATCTTTCACCACCAAAACCAGCAAGCAAAGATGAGGATTTTCATCCTCAACTAGTAGAAAATTAAACCTAGAAACAATCCAGTAGCATCCTATCATACTGTCAAGGAAAAGATGTCCAAATGAGAGCCCAAGAGTTGATTATATAAGAGATGGAAAGAAATTAGGGCAACCAAATTTGAAATTACTTTTCCCTCCAAGAAACCCCATTCCCATTAATGAGACATTTTAATTTATTTTTAATTTCATATGCCTCCCTTCCTAGGCGTACACTTTTGGAGGCTAAGATTTAGCCTTTGAAAAAGATAAATTTCTTAATTCATGGCATCATATTAAGACATAAAAGGTCCCCCTTTTAAAACAACATTGTGCAACTAGGCCAAGGGGTAATATTTCATATTTGGATGTTGGGTGATTAAAATTAAAATAAATTTCTTTGAACATAATAAAACTTCACCTATGTCCAAATTTGAAATATTACACTACTAGAGAAATAGAGGTTGTCCCAACTACTCAAAATTCACTTACTAAAAATAGTAAGTGTCCAAAAACCAAACTAGCCCAAACTGAGATATATTGAGAGTCACTATAAATAATAAGTGCTAAAAATGGTCACTACTATAAATAGTAACCCCTACCACAAAGCACCAAAAACCACCACTAGACCCTACATAGGCATTGAGTCCCCTAACCAACTTCACTTAGCCTACAGGAACTTTGTAATAGGCTAATGGACTACCAAAATGATCAGATGCAAGAATGGGACATTACATACCCACATAAACAATTCACATAAAACTTGGCTTAAGAATGATTTATGTAGGTAGTCTGCAAAATGAAGAATGTTTCCAGTACAAATGAGTTTAAGGATAGGATTTAGAGGATGACCCAAAAAATTATATCAGCTTAATTAGTATACAAGATTAATCATCATTCAATTAAGGAGAAAGTAAAAATTCTAACATAAATATCAAATTGAAAAATATTATGTGTACTAAGAAGGATGTCGAATGTATAAGCCATATTAATGGAGGTGACTCAAGTTTTTTATTTTTGTATACTTTTTGAAAATGGTGATCTCAATGTGATTTCCATTAAAGGGGTGTAGTCTTCAATGAGAGAATCAAGACCCAAATGGTCCTTATGAGTCTAAGTCTCTAGTCAAAGAGCATGCCTATCTTTTATAGATAGATTCCTACATTGTTTTGGTAGATGCCTATCTTGGATGGATATATGAACTCATGTCTCATTTGGATAGATACCCAAATCGTATGGTTGGATGTTTGTCATGAATTAAATGAATTCTTATTCCATATGGATAGAATTAATTGAGTATGCAAATGAATGAATACTAGATAACTTAATTAGTAATAAAATTTTAACAATTTAAAGAAAAAAGTCAAATTTCAAGATACTTGAGGTTTGTTACACAAATAATGCATTAAAAATAGACATTTAATGTTAGGATTTCATATTAATGTCCACATAGGTTAGAATAATAACATGTGTTATAAGGAATTAGGTGAACTAAGTTATTGTGACAAATCATGAAACTATTCTAGATGAAAAAAAAAATTGTTGAAGTTGTGTTTGTTTTATGGTCCTTAGAACAACTCATAATTAGGGAGTAGTTCCTATAATGTAGGAAATGAAACTCCTTTAACTATGTAATGTGTATTGAATGTTATATGATATAAAATAATCAAATAATATTATTTGTGTGTAATATTTTCAAATGTAGCATAACATTCTAAAAAATCAACATGGTGTCAAAATTGCATATGATTTTTTGGTGAATATCACTAAAGCCACTACGAATCTTCCTTCTACAAATAACAAGGTTGCCACAGGGTTTGACCTTTACTATAACACATCATCCACTAAATTAAGTGGTGTAAGATTACCTATGCTTTGTTTTAGCTTATTTTTATTGGAGATATCTTTCAAACCAATTCAAGAGACATATCTTTATGCAGTAAGACGGTCGCTTCGATTTTGTTGAAATTTTTTATTGGTGTTTAGTTTTTTTTTTGGGTAAAATTTAGAGTTTTTAGTGACATTTAATTTCAAATAAGGACTAAATGAGCTCAAGATGTAATGTCTCATTTGGTTGTTGTGATTTCCTTGAAAATTTTGATTAAGGACTTGTTCTCATAGGAAATTTGGAATTTTGAATTAGGTGTTTTCTCTTAAACAAGAACTTTGAGTGATCTCAATAGTTTTTTCTAAATATTAGCATCACTTTCCACGTGTGGCATGTGGAGTAAGAGGTGGTGTTGACAAGATTATGCCCATTTCTTATGTAGACATCATTCCAAGGGAATAACCAAATAAAGAATAGACAATGTGCAATTTGATTCAAAGGGCAATCATCCACTTGTGTGGGGATTATTGAGGTGCTCGAGGATTTAAATGTTGGGGATGATGAGGAGAATATTTTTGTTACTCTGATCCCCAAATTGGTGGGCAAGTGATCTCTACCATCAAGATTGAATGTTTTGACGACTCATGAGACTAAGGTGGATCAATTTTCTATGCTCCCTCTTCTCTCTTTTGGTGGGGGCTTTGCCTACCCTTAGATATTGCCCTAGTAGATGAACTTGTTCTATCTTGTGTTTTCTTTTACTAGTATTACAAAATAAGATGTGTATGTAGAATTGTTTTAGGCCTGTTTATTTGAATATTTCTTTCCAAGAAAATAAGATCGTGAATAAATTCATCAAGAAATTTGAAGCTAGAAATTTTCATACATGGAAAATACAAATGCAGTTACACATAGAAAATATCTTTGGGATGTTGTCAAACCAAACACAATCTCACCAACTAATAGAGACAATTGCTTAGTGAAATATCAAAAATAAATAGCATTTGGCACTATTGGCCTTGGCTTGTCAAAACCATACCTACAACATGTGGATTTTATGAAATTTACAAAAGAGATTTGGGAGTCAATAAATAAGCTTTTTTGATTTGAAGTAGAAAGTGCAAAGACAACATTAAAGGAGAGATTGTATGAATTGAAGATGGATAAAGGTGCAAAAATAAAAAATTATATAATTAAGTTTCACTCCCTACTAAATTAGGTAGTTGGCATTAACTAAAAAATTATAAGATGATGATGCAAAAGCAATAATTTTGAAGAATATGTATAAGAGTATGTATGATATCATATTTACATTAAGAAAGGTAAAAATTAGTCTTGAAGGAGTAATCTCTAGTCTACTTGATCAAAATGAATGCTCAAAACTAGAAGTATTATCTATACAAAAATGATCAAATAAAAGTCAAAGAACCTTCTTCCATCAAGAATAATCAAATGTTATTATTGTAAATAAGTAGGACATATAATTTTGAATTGTTAAAAAAAAGGCACTCGAATAACTGAATGATAAGCTAGATCAAAGTCTTGCTTGACTAAAGAAACAAATTGGGTATAATATGTAAAAGAAGAACTATCTTGTCTTAATGAATAGTTTCTATTTTAGATAAATTCAAAATGAAAGTTGGAGGCATTAGAGGATGGAGGCTATATAGCACCTCTCGTCAACACTAATGATGAAGTCGCCATTTGTATTAGTGGCATTTCATTTCATCGTTGCACGCAAAATGATACATTATAAATATTCCTCTACTAAAATTGAAAAAGGAGAATATAGATGCTCTAAATAGTTGTATAGAAGAGTACATAGCTATAGAGATCCTCTTATTGTTAACCTTCTTTGAAGTGTGGTTAGCCAATGATAAATTCATTACAAATGAAAGAAACTTATAAGTTCTTGTATGTAAGGAAGCATGTGTAGCAAGATGCAAATAGTAGTATTAAAACCTAAAAAATATGCATAGGCATGCGATTTTATTTTCAATTCATGTGATGTAATTTATCTCCATGTTCACACTAAGAGGGGTGTTCAGAATTCATGTCAAGGAAAATGAGTTGTAATAATAACTCACAAAACTATTGAAGGTGAGAAAATAATTATTTGTTGAGAATTTATTTTTATTATGAGTTGTTAAAACAACTCGTATAATAAGGAAGTGGTTCATATATAATGTAGGAAAGTAAACTTCTATAAGTGTGTAATGTGTATTTAATATGAGATGATATAGAATAATTGAATAATATTATTTTGTGCAATATTTTCAGTTGCAACATAACATTTTAGAAAATCAACTTTTAAAACATAATTATGCTATACAAGATAACCTCTAATTGAGAATCACATGATGTGAGAAATATGTAGATGCTCTCATTATATTAGCATAACTTTAGCATTCCTTCAATTCTTAAATTGATAAAATAATGTTGGATTAAGTATTGATGGCCAAATGATGATTAAAAGGTTGAAACTATAGAATTTCAATGCGGGAAATGAATGTATGATATTTAATCCTGGATCAAACGTCTAATCCATGATCATAGGAGTTGATAATGAGAGGTGGAAAACAACAGGGACTTCAAAATTATGTTAATTTTTTATTAAAATAATGATTATTAGTTAACTCAATTTGATTAACTTTTTAACATATTTGATTGGTGAATTAACTATTTACATGAAGCAACTAAGAGAGTGCATGAAGTTAGGAGTTAACTATTTTCATGAAATAGTTACCTAAGTGCATGGGTGAGCCAACTGATTAAATGCATGACTTAGGTGATTTGGATTGATTAGTTGACTAATTAGATGGATCTTATTTATTTATTAATTTATTTTAATGGATAATTTGTGTGAAAAATTGAGAGAGGAACCTAAGTGAGTGTGGAAGAGGATTTGGAGCATTTCATGGATTCTAAGATAAAACAAAGGAATAGAGGTCAAAGAAGAGTTTTGACAATGGCGAATTTGAAATCTTAAACCATGGAAGAATTTTGGAAGGTGATAATAATTATAAAACCTAATAGAAATAACCTTAGAGAGAGCTTGAAAGTGAATGTACTAGTAATGAGAATGAAGTAGAGATATTTGAGATTGGTGTTTTCCTATGTTCTCCAAGGACACATCACCTACAAAATTTGACCCTACAACCTATAGGGGATATTTTACAAATGCAATAATAGGTAGGAAACATCTCCACCTTCCTAATTCAAAAATGAAATATGAAAATATTTAAAGAATGATATTTTTTTGACATGAAATGCTAAGGTAATACCAAGGAACATATGGGTTGTCCCAACAATGACTGGATATCCCCTATATTTTAGTTTACATAAAATGCAATTTATAAATTTAAAAAAAAAAAACACAAAACTCAAAAATATAAGGGATGGGGAGCTTATAAGTAACCCTACGCCCCTTTAGACCTTGATCCTAAACCTTAAAAATTCACTAACTATAAACAAAAAAATATATTCATTTTATCATTTTTCATATTGTGAAGAAGACAAAGAAGGAGAACAATGATAAAAAAGAAATAAACGTATGAAAAATGGCATGCATCTTTATACCAATCCTAAACCTTACAAAGTCACTAACTATAAAAAAAAACAAGTTCATTTTGTTATTTTTCATATTGTGAAGAAGACAAAAAGGGCTCAAAACAATGAAAACAAAAGCAATAAACTTGTGAAAAATGGTCATTTCTTGAAATTTGATGATTCCACGGCTACCATGGATCATTCTACCTTTTCCCACATTTTAACTGACATTGACATCCCTATGCCCCTCCCTAGGGATGTGGTTATTATTGTTGGGGATAGGCCATGGACTCAATCTTTGGATTATGAGGGCTTCCCCTTTCGCTATCGGAGATTCTTTTCAATGGATTACTTAGCTTTGAATTGTTCTCTCTCTCACCATAGAGGTGTTGCTACTTGGTGGAAAGATGCTACGATTGATCACTTGACTATCAAGGCTTCTGAATCTGATGACTCCTCCCAAGTTGAGGTTGTGCCTCTTATGACTGTTGAGGCCCCTATTGGCCCTCTTGTTGCTACTGATGTGGCCTCCTCTAGCCCCAAGGCTCTTTCTCTTATTTCTCCTATTCTACAGCAATGATCTTCTCCTGGTGAATCTACTCTTGTTGTGGTTTTGCAACAGCATTCTACTCCTGGCAAATCTACTGATGTTGTGGTTTTTTAGTAGCGTTCTACTCTTGGTGATTCTACTCCTATTGTGGTTCTACAACAATAGTTTTTTCATGTTGTGGACAATAAATCTACAAGGATTTCCTTGCTTGATCCTTCTCATGATGTTCCTAATAATAGTATCACTTGGATGGTTGTTTGTTGCAGGCACAAGGGCAAGCCCTCCCCCCACCCCCAAATTCCTTCAAATCATTTTTTGGGTGTCTCTCCCCACTCCTAAGTCGGTGTTATGGGCTATTGATGGACTGGTAGGATTTTTAGCAGTGGTATTTTGATGACTTGTTAAAGGATTGTCAGTCCTAGGTTTGTTAAGGGTCAGCACTCTTTTTTTTGCTACATTTCTTTCTTGCTGCCTATGGGCTATTTGTATAAAGGGCTAGCACCCTTGCTTTTTTGCTTATGTTAATCAATACATACATCTTCAAGGTTTATGTGGTCTCAAAGGCTTTATATAATGGGGCTCTACCCTTTTCCCTTTCCCTTTCCCTTAACTATGACATGGAGAGCACTATGGTTGTTGGCTCCAAAACCTTGCAAGGCCCCTCGACCTTATTGGGCTTACTGTCCCCAAAGCCCCACCAAGAAGACCTACACCTCAACCCCACTTACAACTTCATATAGTTAGTCTAAAGGATAGGCTTACCACTTAACAATTGGAGAAGTCATTAATTGTGTAGGGCACCTTACAACTCCATGATCATCATAATCATGAGTATCATTAGACTTCAACCAAAAGATGGGATTTTGAACTTGAAGATGGCAAATAAGTTGATGAAGAGAAGACACATGAGGGCAACAGTTGGGGTTCCATTAAATCATGTAGTACCTCATAGTAGTAATCATTTAGTTTTAGAATCAAATTTTGAAGTAATGTTAGCAAAGATGTTGATTAGGGGCAATAGCACATTTTCTATGTTCTTGTCATTTTGTAGTTTAAACTTGTAGCCTTTGAGCATTTTGTAGTAATTTTTATATTATATATATGCACATGGACAATGAAAACAATTGAATTTTGTTAACTCATTGTCAACTCTCATGTGAAATATAAATTCAACTCTAATGTTGAGTATTAAGTTTCTATAGTATATATGGTCAATGCTTTGTCAATGTTATCATATGAAAATTTGAATTTTTTTATACTTTATAATTTTTTCGTCCCCTTTGATAGGGCCTCCCAAAAAAACCTAACCCAGCAACATGTCCCTCCATCCTTTACCAACCCCATTCCAAAAACTTGGTGAAACATAATGTTTTCAAATGCATATGTAGAGTGCTTGGGTTTCAAGATATCCATTAGGAGGGGAACTTAGTAACACAAGGTTATAGGGTTTTGAATAAAGTTGAATTGGACAAAAGCACTAAGTGCAATGATGTCCTTCGGGTAACAACACTTACACTTTCAAACATGGATTGGTGTCAACTATGTATATTCGATTTAGTTTACACAGCACACTAGAAATAAGTTTTTAGACTAGGAAGAAATCAAAATGAACCTTAAAACATGTCTAAGGATTGATCACTAAAATGAGCACAAAAACATAAGATGAAAAGTGTGAAATATCCAATTTTCAACCTTATAATTCTAGGTCTCCACCTTTGTGATGTCTCAACTCTTATAATAGAATTTAATAATAAAAAATAATCAAATTAAAATACAAAAGAATAAAAATATAATTAAAATTAAAATATAAAAGAATATAACTAGATATAATTAAAGTTTAATTAAATTAATGAATGTTCAAAAGGCATGCACAATGGTAAGTTGTGACTCTCCCAAATATGAGGTATAAAAGGGAGAAGAGAACTCATTCGAAGGGGGGGAGAATTTGAAAATGAAAGGGCAAATCTGATTTAAATAAGAGCACATCTAATTATGAAAGGTTGTGTCCCTTTCAAAGGACAAAAATGCTGAAGAGTTGCACTATTTCAAAGGGTGCTATTGGTGAAAGGGTGTGTATCTTTCCAAAGGGCATACATGATGAAGAGGTGTGACCTCTCCCTCACATTGAAAGATATAAAGGAATAGGGGAAGCACGAGAGGTATGGATAAGTTTGCGAAGGAAGATAAGAAGGAGCAGTTGGTACAGTAACAGGTACGTGTTTATATGATTTTCTGAATTAATATTAAAATTATATCAACCAGGATATTATATGTATTAAAGACCAAATATGTGCATCACTGAATATAAATTAAGGTAGACATAACATGTAAAGATATATTTGTGCATAAACCCAAGAATACATAATACAATTGGATTCAGTTTACACAAATTATTGTAATGTTGTGAATTCATATGATGCTAATAATATAAGGAATAATAAATATATTGTAATGGAATAATGGCAATAAATGGTTAATATTGATACAAGTAATACTAACAAAAAACAGTGATGATAACCCAACACAAGGCACTAATGTAATATAGTATAATGTAATAACTGTGTCAAATATAATTGATTGTCATAATGGGATGAATTGAATAATGAATGATTCATTGGAAATGAGGGACTCTCTCTTAAGTGCGCCACTCCATAGCGGATGCCTAACACCTGCCACATGGAGATTGGGAATAGACCTTTATTGCCTATGTTCTCTGATAGTGCTTTTGTTATCTTTTCTGATAGTACCCCTGGTGTTGTCTCTAATTTGGAGGGTAATGTTGGCTTACTTTCTTTGGTTAGGGTTGTATCTGTGATGAGTTCTTTGGATTGGTAGGAAGTTGTTGCTAAGGTTGAAGAGGGTTGGATTACTGTAAAAGAAAAGAAATGTAAGACAGCTACACCTTCTTTTGATATGACTCTTCATTCCCACAAGGATGGAGCTAAAAGAAAATCTTGATGGTGCTGGTTGGGGGCTGATTTTAGGTTGGTTGTTGGCTTTTATTTTTGCAGCTTTGTTTTAGATTGTGGGGGCCTATTTTTAAAAAACCTATGTTTTTGGTTATGGTGTCCTTTTTACCCTTGGTTGTCTGGTTCTTTCATGTTCCTTTTGTCAAGACAACTTTTTGGTTGAGGATTTAATGTTTTGATTCTAAACCTTTTAGAATCTTCTTTGTAAAGGGTTTCAGGGCCCCTTCAAAACCTATTTTTTCCTTAATCCAAAACACCTGCCACATGGAGCCAAGAGGGGTGAAGCATCTTCTCTTGGGCTTAAGAGGGAAGGTAGTTGTGATGAGGGGGAACAGTGATAGGATACCTCACTAGGCATGCCACTCCATGATGGATGTTTAACACCTACCATATGGAGCCAAGGGGGATGTAGCATCTACCCTTGGGCCTAGGATGGAGGATCTCTTGGACACTCTATCCAACTAGCCTACCCTAGTGCTCAAGGAATTGGATAATAAAGAATGACAACTAACCTATAATCTAATTTTATCTTACAAATATAATACTAATGGTAATTAATACATCAAAGAATTGTATTACTCAATCTAATACATTAGTATATATTTTAATTTATAAGTATTACTTCATATGTGTTCTCTAATTTTGTGTTGCAGGGAAACAGTATACAAAGGTATTCCCATAAACTTAATTACCTATTTTAGATTTGGGTAAATTTAGGTTAATTTAAAAGTATAACTAACTATGGGACATTACAACCTTCCACGCAATATCTTTTATGATATTTTGAATTATGTGACTATGTGCATGCTTCCTCTTTCCTATCTAAAGGAAGAGACCCAAGGAACCCCTATTAACAAAAGAAAAGAAAATCCACCACCCCTCCCCCTAACCAACCTTCCCCAACCCTTATTGATAACCAAACATTCAAGAAAAATAAATTAGCTATTTTTATTAATATAAAATCATTGTAAAGCATCACTATTGACCATAGTTTTGATGACAAACTATATACATTAAAATTTTACCAAAAATCTATCAATCAATAACTCAAATTTATATTTTTTACATTAATCATTGTCTAAATGTAAAACACCTAATGATGGCTACATCTTGTTACAATGATTCTAAAAATAATTGTTTGATACCTATAATTTCTAATGAAGTGCATGTCAAACTACTAAATTAACATATCTATATTTTAAAAAATCTATGTAAAATATGTCAAAAGACATCTTTCTCAAAAAAAAACTTACACCTACTATTATTGAACCTAAACTTTTAAATACCTAAGAAATGTTTAAGAAACTTTTACTACTCCCTATTATTGATTATACTATGTTATCATATTCCAAGATTTGCTTATAGCTATAACTTTAGTTACAAAGTTTGGTCAAGTGGGTTGTTCAAGGTAGTTTTCAAATATATACTGAAGATTGGTTCCAAAAAGAATTTTATATGGTTTTCTCTGCAGTCAATAAAACTTGCCTAGTCTCTCAAGTTATTTAATTTTGAATTTTACAATTATTTTATTAGAAATAAAAATACAAATGTAAGAGAATCTAATATATTTGGTGATCAACTAATTCAAAGTGACAGAGAATAAAAGAGATTATTAACCTAACTGTTACTTTTAACATAACAAGTGTATTAAGGGGCTTAAATCATAGTTCAATAGTAGAGTACTATAATTTCCTAAAACAAGGAAAATTAGCATATTGGATCTAAGAGGGAGGTCCTCGCCTTGGTAAGTTTCCCAGGGATAAATTATTCCATATTTGTTTTCTTGTCAAAATGTTGTTGAAGAACAGCCATGTTATTGTGTTGGTGATCTCTGGATCCATTTTTACAGGCCAGATCCGCTACAACCAATTCTCTTCCCAGATCCACATTAACTAAAATTAACAATAATCACATCAAATACGGCTATGGATACCACGCCTGTAATAAAAATCATATCTTTAAAAGAAGAGCAAATTTTACCATTAAAGAATACATGGTTTTGACATTTGATCATCTAACTCGGCATAGTGAAAGAAGCACTTGTAGCAATGGTTTCCAGTGACTCCCCCGTGTTGGCAATATGTGAACCGGTATGAGGACATAATGACATAGTTGTCATTGATGTCAATATGTGAAGAATAGAGAACCGGCATGTGTAAACCGGTATATGTGTCAAAGAGAAGTGGTATGTATGTTCAAAGTAAACCGGTATGACATGAGAATTGGTTATGTGAAAGTGAAGTGGTATGTTTGATGAAGGTGAACCGTCATGCTGATATGGGAATTGGTACATGGAACCTTTGCATTACTACCGGTTGGTAGTCTCAGGGTTTCCGATTGGCAGTCTCAGGGTTTCCAGTTGATGAACCTCAAGCCTGTGTGACTTAATCGATGACTTTGTATGATGGTTTAGCATTGCAAATCCGAACAGATTGTGTTGCCACGTCAGCCTTGTGCACGTGAAGGATCTTGCATGAAGGAGATTACTCCTATCTACCTCGAGAATGTGCGAAGTCTGTTAAATGGTGAAAGCGCGTGATGGGTTTTCAGCCGCAATGAAATCGATGGTAATAAACAATGGAGATTGTCTTGAGATCGATTCAAGACTGATTGCATCTAATGTGATATGTTCAACGGTCAGGATCGAACTGTTTGAATTGTCTAACCTAACAGGTTCAGGGTTTAGGGTTTTTGCTACCGACCTGTCTGTTTCCTATAAGGTCAATGTTGTGCTTCTTTCAGAGGTTGTTGGCAAAAAGTTGTGTGTGTGTGTATCAGAGGGAAGTGATACGTGATTCTTGCCAGACCAAAGGAGAGAAGAGATATCTGCAAAGTGAATGTACAGAAGGTGAAGACGAGCCAAAGAGGATCTGCATTAGCATTGAGTGTTGTTACCAGATCATTGTAATTCTTGTTGATCTTTAACCACTTCAACAGTTGTGAAATCCCTTAACAAGGTAGCCTTAACCAGCTTGACACAAATCCTTTAACAGGGTAACTCGAATTTAATGAGTTCTGGGAAGCTATAGAGCTCTGGAGATCCTTTAGCTATTGAGTTCTTGAAATCCTCTAACAAGGTAACCCTAACCGGGTTTAACCCTTAACCGAGTATTATAGCCATCCCCTAACCGATTGATCCCTAATAGGATCAGTTCCTAGCAGAACCTATTGTAATGTCTTTAACCGGACAAGGCTCCTAACAAAGCGGTCTTCTAAAGAGTTCAAAAAGAAGCTTGTGGGTATTCATCCCCACCATGGTTTTTCCCAATTGGGTTTCCACGTGAAAAATATGTGTGTCATGTGTGATGCTTTTATCTTGTGATGCTTTGTTATTGCATGTTAATCATATGATGGTTATGTGTTTTATGCCTGTCAATAAAACATGTTGAACTAGCTGATTGTGAAGATCTGATGATAGATTACCTGTTGATGCATGAGGATGGAACAGTGGTATAGTATTGAGCTAAGAGGAAAGCCAAGTGAGTAACCGGTTTATGATTGTTTTAGTTGTTCTGGGTTTTACCGGTTGCACTATGTTTCAAACCAGTGTCACTGTTTGCCAGTCATCTGGAGTGTCTGTTGTCAAACCAGTTTAGGACTGTATTTTTGTCTATACTGATTCACCCCCCCTCTCAGTACTAATTTGGTACTATTCGTTCATCATTGAGTTATCAATAGGTATCAAAGATTCCTCAAGGTCCTCTGTGTTATAAGCTTAATGCTTGAGGAAAAGATCCTAGTCCAATGATGAAGAGAGAAGGTCCAAAGTTCAATAGAGATAATTTTAATATATGGAAAGACAGAATGAAGATATTCATCAGAAGCATGGGTGCTCAACACTGGAGCTATGTTGAGAATGCCTATGTTTCCCCTACAGGTACTCTCACTGATGACCAAAAGAGAGAGATGCAGGAGAATGGGCAAGTCATGGAAGCCCTAATCAATAGTTTATCTAACATTGAGTTTATTAATGTCCAAGATAAAGTAAATCCCAAATAAGTATAGGATACTCTTGAAACTATATATGGTGGTGATGAGCATGTGAAACAAGCTAAGGAAGAAAGCCTTAGAGGGAATTTTGAAGACATGCGGATGGTTGAAGGTGAAACCATTCAACAATATGGAATAAGGATCAAAACTGTTGTCGGAGATATCAAGAGTGCAGGTGGTAAAATAGAAGATGCTACCATTGTGAGCAAACTTCTGAGATCCTTATTACCGGTCTATGCAATAAGAGTTGCTACTATTCAGGAGCTGAGATCTATAGATAAGGCTAAGGTATCCCTTCACTCCATCATTGCTAAGCTGACAGCCTATGAGCTGAATAGTTTTGATGGCAGTGTTCAAAAGACTAAATCAACTTTTAAACCCTTTGCTACACCATCCAAAAAAGGAAAAGAAACATGCACCAGTGATGAATCAAGATAGAGAAGAACAATGGATGATGAGGAGTTTCTGATGGAATTTGAAGCTCTTCTTGCCAGGAAATTTTCTAAAGGAACCGGCAAATACAGAGGTAAGCTCCCTTTGAAATGCTTTTCTTGTAACCGGATAGGACATATTGCTATGAACTGTCCCAATAGTGATAACAAGGATAAACCGAAAAGGTTCAAAAAATTCAAAGGAGGAAACCGGAGAAACTATTTTGTTGTAGTTGATGAAGGTGCAACAGATGAAGAATCAGAGGATGAAGAGAATGAAGATATTGTGTTTGTTGTTGTAAAGGAAGATGTGTCAGAGAAGAAAGCTCTTGTCTCTCGCTTTGATAATGTCAATGAGTGGATTATTGACAGTGGTTGTTCTCACCATATGACTGGTGACCGGAGCAAGTTTCTATCTTTGGAAGAATATGATGGTGGTCTAGTTCGTTTTGGTAATGATGCACCATGTATGGTTAAAGGAAGAGGGTCCATCTCTTTGAATGGAAAGAGTAGTGCTGAAAATGTGTATTGGGTTGATGGTCTCAGACACAACCTTTTGAGTGTTGCTCAGCTAAATGATAGTGGACTCACTCTGGAATTCAAGAATGGAATGTGTAGAATCAAAGGAAAGGATGGTGAATTGGTGGCCACTGGTATGCAGAATAAAGGTAACCTATTTCAATTGAATGCTAATATCAGTACCTGTCTTATGGCTAAGTTTGATGATAGTTGGATAAGGCATAGGAGACTCTGCCATATAAATTTTGACAACATTGTGAAGGCCAGTAAGAATAAGGCAATTAGAGGATTGTTGGTGCTGAACAAACCAGAAAATCCTTTGTGCAAAGAATGTCAACTTGGAAAAATGTCTTCCTCAACATTCAAAGGTAAGTCTTTCACTGTAGACAACTTACTTGATCTTGTGCATACTGATTTGTGTGGTCCTATGAAAACTAGGAGTGTGTAGGGAGATAGGTATTTTATGATTCTTACAAATGATTGCTCAAGAATGATGTGGATCACATTCTTGAAGGACAAGTTTGAAGCCTTTGGAAAGTTCAAAGCTTTTAGAGCACTAGTTGAAAAGGAAAGTGGTAAAAGAATCAAATATCTCAGAACTGATCAAGGAGGGGAATTCACTTCTGGTGAATTCAACAAGTATTGTGAAGAATTTGGCATCAAGAGGCAACTGTCTACCCCCCGGACCCCACAATAGAATGGCCTAGCAGAGAGGAACAACCAGACAATGGTTGAAGCAGCAAGAACAATGTTAATTCAAGGAAAGGTCGATCATACCTTCTAGAGAGAAGCAGTGAGCACTGCAGTTTACACATTGAATCAGGTACTCATCAAGAAAGGTAAGGATAAAACTCCTTATGAGTACTGGACCGGTAAGACTCCTATAGTTAGCTACTTTAGGGTATTTGGTAGCAAATGTTACATCATGAGGAGTGAACATCAGGGTAAGTTTGAAGCTAAATGTGATGAGGGAGTATTCCTAGGATATTCCACCAAGAGTAAAGCTCTGAAGTGTTATAACAAAAGGACTCAGAGAATTATGGAAAGCATCAATGTGAGAGTTGATGAAACCTCTAAGAAATATGAGGAAACCGGTAGTAAGTAAGTGGCAAATGAACCGGTTGTTACCTTCTGGGAGCCGGTTGTCAGTCAACCAAGCACCAGTAAGTGTGTTCCCACACTGGCAGATGTAAATGTTGATACTGATGAAGAAGAAGATGAGGGAGAAAAGAAAAAGGAATCTATAAAGACCATTCCTCGGTATGTAAAGCTGAACCATGATCCTAAACAGATCATAGGAGATAAGGATGTAGGGATCCTTACAAGAAGGAAGATTAGGGAAAACTCATGTATGATCTCTGAACTTGAGCCTAAATAATTCAAAGAGGCACATAAAGATGAAGACTAGATCAAGGCAATGGAAGAGGAACTTGAATAGATAGAGAAAAATGGTACATGGTCCTTGGTACCCAGACCGGAGCATAAGAATGTCATTGGTACCAAATGGGTTTTCAGAAACAAGCTGAATGAGGATGGCACAATGATTAGAAACAAAGTCAGATTGGTGTGCAAAGGATATGCCCAAGAAGAAGGAGAAGACTATGGAGAAACCTTTGCTCATGTGGCCAGATTGGAAGGAGTTCGTATACTTCTGGCATATGTTGCCTTTAAAGGATTCAAGGTATACCAAATGGATGTAAAATCTGCATTCCTAAATGGTGTACTTGAAGAGGAGGTGTATATATAGCAACCAAATGGGTTTGCCCTATCTGAAGACAGTGACATGGTGTGTAGGCTACATAAAGCCTTATATGGTCTAAAACAGGCACCTAGAGCATGGTATGAACGTCTGCACTCCTATCTTGTGAAAATTGGATTTGAGATAACAAGTGAAGACAACAATATCTACTTGAAATCTAAAGGAGATCAAACTCGGATCTGTGAGGTATTTGTTGATGACATTATCTTTGGTGGAGATGACAAGATGAGTCATGAGTTTGCAGATGAGATGAAGAAAGAGTTTGAGATGTCACTCATAGGGGAAATTAAGTTCTTCATTGGACTGCAAATTCAGCAGATGAAAGATGAAATCTTTATCACTCAGTCCAAGTATGTCAAAGAGGTGTTGAAGACCTTTGGCATGGAAGATAGAAAACTGGTTGGTACACCAATGGTGATCGGTTGCAAATTATCAAAAGAAGATGATTCTGCAGTGGTTGATGAGAAGGAATATAGATCAATGATTGGTAAGTTGCATTATGTAGTGTACAGCAGACCGGATATTGCACATGCAGTTGGTATTACTGCAAAGTTCCAGAAAAGTCCAAGAGAATCCCACTTGGTTGCAGTCAAGCGGATTCTTATATATCTGAAGGGAACAGTTGACTATGGATTGTGGTACCCATACAGCAATAATTTTAACTTGAAAGTATTCACTGATGTTGATTGGGCAGGCAATGTGGATGACCGGAAGAGCACAACCGGTGGTGCATTCTTTCTCGATGGTAGACTGGTCTCATGGATGCGTAAGAAGCAGAGTTGTATCTCTCAGTCTACAGCGGAAGTGGAGTATGTTGCAGCTTTCATGAATTGCACTCAGACAATTTGGATGAAGCATGTATTAAATGGCTTCAAAATTCCTGTATCTAAACCGGTAAGTATATTCTGTGATAACACAAGTGCTATCAATATTTCAAAGAATCTAGTTTTACATTCTAGAACCAAGCATTTTGAGCTCAAGTATCATTTCTTGAGGGAAAAGGTTCAGAATAAGGAGATTGCACTAGAACATGTTTCCAGTAAGGAGCAGTTAGCAGACATATTCACCAAGCCTCTCCCAAAGGCTACATTTGCATACCTAAGAGGTGAATTAGGGGTACTGCCCCTTCAGGAGGTGAACTAAAAGTATTTGTTCCACATCAGTCAGATATTACACAGCCAAATTTCCTTTTTGATTGATGTGTTGAAGGATGCTACTTCTCAGGGGGAGCAGCATAATGGATCAAGGTTACTTATGCCTCCACTTTGGCATTGTTGTCAAAGGGGAGAAGAAGTGAAGCAGAGAGGATATCTGCAGAAATTTATATGGGAAGATGCGAAGCAGGAAGTGAAGCGGAGAGATATCCTTGTATATTGCCATCAATGCCAAAGGGGGAGATTGTTGGCATTATGTGAACCGGTATGAGGACATAATGACATTGTATGTTGTCATTGATGTCAATATGTGAAGAACGGAGAACCAGCATGTGTGAACCGGCATATGTGTCAAAGAGAAGCGGTATGTATGTTCAAAGTAAACCGGTATGACATGAGAATTGGTTATGTGAAAGTGAAGCGGTATGTTTGATGAAGGTGAACCGGCATGCTGATATAGGAACTAGTACATGGAACCTTTGTGTTACTACCGGTTGGTAGTCTCAGGGTTTCCGATTGGCAGTCTCAGGGTTTCCGGTTGATGAACCTCAAGCCTGTGTGACTTAATCGATGACTTTGTATGATGATTTGGCATTGCAAAGCTGAACAGACTGTGTTGCCACGTCAGCCTTGTGCACGTGAAGGATCTTGCATGAAGGAGATTACTCCTATCTACCTCGAGAATGTGCGAAGTCTGTTAAACGGTGAAAGCGCGTGATGGGTTTTCAGCCGCCATGAAATCGGTGGTAATAAACAATGGAGATTGTCTTGAGATTGATTCAAGACTGATTGCATCTAATGCAATATGTTCAACAGTCAGGATCGAACCATTTGAATTGTCTAACCTAACAGGTTTAGGGTTTAGGGTTTTTGCTACCAACCTGTCTGTTTCCTATAAGGTCGATGTTGTGCTTCTTTCAGAGGTTGTTGGCAAAAAGTTGTGTGTGTGTGTATCAGAGGGAAGTGATACGTGATTCTTTCCAGACCAAAGGAGAGAAGAGATATCTGCAAAGTGAATGTGCAGAAGGTGAAGAGGAGCCAAAGCGGATCTACATTAGCATTGAGTGTTGTTACCAGATCATTATAATTCTTGTTGATCTTTAACCACTTCAACAGTTGTGAAATCCCTTAACAAGGTAGCCTTAACCGGCTTGACACAAATCCTTTAACAGGGTAACTCGAAGTTAATGAGTGTTAGGAAGCTATAGAGCTCTGGAGATCCTTTAGCTATTGAGTTCTTGAAATCCTCTAACAAGGTAACCCTAACTAGGTTTAACCTTTAACCAGGTATTGTAGCCATCCCCTAACCAGGTGATCCCTAACATGATCGGTTCCTAGCAGAACCTATTGTAATGTCTTTAACCGGACAAGGCTCCTAATAGAGTGGACTTCTAAAGAGTTCAAAAAGCAGCTTGTGGGTATTCATCCCCATCGTGGTTTTTCCTAGTTGGGTTTCCACGTGAAAAATATGTGTGTCATGTGTGATGCTTTTATCTTGTGATGCTTTGTTATTGCCTATTAATCATATGATGGTTCTGTGTTTTATGTATGTCAATAAAACATGTTGAACTAGTTGATTGTGAAGATCTAATGATAGATTACCTGTTCATGCATGAGGATGGAACGGTAGTATAGTATTGAGCTAAGAGGAAAGCCAAGTGAGTAACCGGTTTATGATTGTTTTAGTTGTTCTGGGTTTTACCAGTTGCACTCTGTTTCAAACCAGTGTCATTGTTTGCCAGTCATCTAGAGTGTCTGTTGTCAAACCGGTTTAGGACTGTATTTTTGTTTGTAATGATTCACCCCCGCCTCTCAGTATCGGTTTGGTACTATTCGTTCATCATTGAGTTATCACCCTGAACAATACATAATACTTTCTTATTGTGCAAATTCAAAATGGCTTTCCTCTCTTTATAAAGCCTTTCTCTATGTGAATGTTTAACTTGCCTTCTTCAATTGAGAATCTAACATGGTAGATTTACAACCACTTTTTTTTCATTTCTTCTAAAGGATGGATTCGAGAATAAATTTTATGAACATTTGATAATGAAAGGTAATGGTAAATATCTACGGCAGATAATAATTTTATTTTTTATATGAGGAAAATTGGAATTTTTGTTTAGAAAAATTAGATTTTAGACTTTTAGTTTAATCTATTAGTTGATTTGGTGACTTGATAAATCATATAATTTATGGTATCAATAGAACCACCCTGAAATCTAAAATTAGATACAAAAAAAAGTCATACCAACCAATCAATCTACTCTCTAAAGATTCAACAATAATACTATTATTATCCATGAATTTTTTCAACAAAATAATTCACACCAAGAAACCACACTTCCTTATCTAAGGCACATTTATAATGACCAAGAAACTCAGTATCTAGGATACCATAAATCCTTTTTGTTGAGCCATGGACCAGCTAGGACTCGAACCTAGGACCTTCCATACGCTGGTGGAGTGCTCTACCACTGAGCTACTAGCCCCTCTTGGACCAGTCCATCGTCGGTTCGGGTGTGGCTTATTTCCAACACCAACACCCCCCCTTAAGCCACACCTCTTGTGTGCTTGGGGCTCCTAGCTTGGACCTGGCTCTGATACCATGTTGATTTTTCCAGGTTTTATTGGATGTATTTTAATGTATATATCTGATTCAATTTGATACTTGCATTCTTGGAATTCTATGTGTTCTCAAATTGAATAACATTATACTATATATATATTCCTTTGGAGAGGCATGTCCTTGAACGGGCATGTCTCTCCTTTAATTATAATAATTTAATCAATATTATAATGTTTCATCAATCAATTATTAATTTAGAATAATATAATAGATTAATATTGAATATTAAATTTTATATGATTAATAATAATATAATATAACATAATAATATATTATTATTAATCAACATATATTATATGTATTCTAAATGATCATTCGACTGAACCTACAATCATTAACACTCCCTCTTAGCTAGGGAGGATGATCAGACAGAATGTGTAGTGATCTCCCATGTCAACACTTATGACCCTCACAATAGCTACACAAAACATAATTAACACTCCCTCTTAGCTAGGGAAGATAAAATCAATGCAAATGCATTAAGTCTAGATTAATTATGGAATAGAGAAAATATTATCTCACTATGATATCAGGAAGTATGGTATAAACAAGAATATCAAGGCACATGATATTCACCATAACTCAAAAATATCATCTCATGATATTGGGAGTATTTGCATCAACCATATGATGCTCATCACAGGGGACCATAGTCTCAAGGTGTGAATTTGCCTTCGTCGGTAATTCTATCCACAAGCTCTTATGTAGATTGCCTCAGTCGGTGATTCTATCCATGAGCTCTCAGGTGGATTGCCTCAGTTGGCGATTCTATCCACAAGCTCTTACGTGGATTGCCTCAGTCTGCGATTCTATCCATGAGCTCTCACGTGGATTGCCTCAGTCGGCGATTCTATCTACAAGCTCTTATGTGGATTGCCTCAGTCGGTGATTCTATCCATGAGCTCTCACATGGATTGCCTCAGTCGGTGATTCTATCCATGAGCTCTCACATGGATTGCCTTAGTCGGCGATTCTATCCACAAGCTCTTACGTGGATTGCCTCAGTCGGCGATTCTATCCATGAGCTCTCACATGGATTGCCTCATTCGACGATTCTATCCACAAGCTCTTACATGGATTGCCTCAGTCGGTGATTCTATCCACAAGCTCTCATGTGGATTGCCTCTGTCGACGATTCTATCCACAAGCTCAAGTTATTGTAAGATCGTCACCTTCCAATAACCTCAAAAATACAAGTGGAAATCATTTGGAAGTCGTCACTTCCTTATGATTTACACAAGGCCCATAAGGCATTAAATGATTTCATTAGTATAATAATCAATTGAATCAAGTTTTACCTCATAAGTGTTTCACCTTCAATAGTGAAAATCCCTCTCAATCACTATGATCAAAATTGTCACAAGTTGACTGAACCATCTGCTCCCTCTGAAGCTCAAGTTCTTGTATCAACCTCTTGTCCTCCTTTGAAATGTCAGACTCCCTCTGCATCTGGTCTCAGTCATCAATTCGTTTATAAGCATCAATTTATTTCTCCCTTTAATTTAATTTTAATGTGCTTTAGGGGGGGTGTTGGTGTTAGAAATAAGCCACACCCGAACCGATGATGGACTTGGCTCTGATACCATGTTGAGACATGGACCAGCTAGGACTCGAACCTAGGACCTTCCATACGTTGTTGGAGTGCTCTACCACTGAGCTACTGGCCCCTCTTGGACCAATCCATTGTCGGTTCAGGTGTGTCTTATTTCCAACACCAAGACTTTTCCATTTCAAACTATGCTTGAGATCATCCTCCACACACCCCAATGTGCAACCTCTATAAAAATGAACCACCAATGGTTCTCTTAATGCAAAATGTTTTTCCTTTAATACGAGCATCGCACTAACCTTCAACCAATCAAAAATTAGAAAAACAATATACAACTAAAACAATAAAATAATAAACATGACCTCAACCACCGGTTTGCATTTTTTACTAGCAAAACATGGAATCAGGCAGCCATCTTCCCTCTTTCCCAAAGCTTACAAAACCAGAGCAATTTTTGGTCTTTAAGCTATGCCTGCCTCTATGCTTTTACCAATGAACATGAATTCATAAAAGCAACTAAAAATTGTTGAGGAAAGAGAACTAACTTATGAAAGAGAAAAAATTTCTTGCAATCATTACAAAGTTTGAAATCATTTGTGTGGAACGATTAAATGAATGTCAAAATAAATTCCATGAAAGAAAAACTTGCTGCTTCATATAGACAATTTTCACATAATCCAAATGAGAAATCAATGCAAATAAGTACTTAGAATCCACATGCAAAAGAATAGACAACATACCCATCAAAAATGGCACAAGATATGCCCTGGGAAAACCCTCATGAAGGGAAAACTCAGCCTCCAAAACCATTAATCCACCATGTATTATTCAACAATGCAGTATTACAATACATCCATGGAAATCTTTGAATGACAAGTCATTTAGAAGTACTCCATGTGAACAAGCATGTAACCACACATCCCATGCCATGCTCCCAAACTCTACAAATAACTTAAACAACTACCTTGTGGTTGCTTTCATAGAGTTAAGTTGACACAAAACCACCAAGTGATATTACATCAAAACCATGCGCTAAAACCATGGGTTGCCTAACCATTGACCTCACATATAATATTGGTACTAAGTTTACACTTTATTAAATTAGATTCACCAATATTAAATAATTATAATATAATAAATCTCAATGTTACATAACATAAAGTGGCCCTGATAATATTTCTATGGAATCTCTGCATGATACACATCCATGTGCACCACACAAAATAAATAAAATAACATAACATTATGCAAGGTGTCTTATTTCCCAACATTCTCCCACTTGTATACATTCCATAAGGAGCAATAAGTAACATCAAAATATGAACAAGGGAACAATCCCTCTAGCCACATATACCATCAAAGAATCAAAGTGCTCCATCAAGATACCTACAGCAAGAAACAAAGTGACCACCATCTCATGCATGAATGCTCTCACCCTCCACCATGCCACTACCACTACACATAAATAAGAGGCCATCTGAAGAGAAAGCCACATAATCTGTCAAAACGAAGCATAAGTTCTATTCTGATATCCCAAACACAAACACTCAATCCAAAGGTATCGATATGCATTGGTAGCTATCAAAAACCAATCACCATGGCTGAAGTGGCACCGACAACAAGTGCTAACACATCCAACTATCCATACCTCCAAGGTAAACTGAACATATCAAGTGAATATCATGTCATCAACATATACAACCCATAACATGCGATCATAAGCTCCAAGCGCAATACCTATCATATACACACCTAAAAAGTCCCATTGTATAGGTAATGTCAAATTTTAAAATGAATCTACTAACAACACCATATACAAAGTCTAACCATAACCATGTAGCATTGAGGAACAACCATAATAATATGCATAGCCTGTAAACCAACAACCTGCAATTATAACTCTCACCATAGGTCTCAAATTCTCTCTCATGCTCTCCACAAAAGAGATAAAAATAAATTTCATGTCATCTCCTACATGACAATACATAAACACAAGCTAGTGATCACACAGCTCCAGCCAAATCTCAAAGTCAATGTAATGTGAAATTGAACATCTAGGAAGATAACCAAGACCAAAGAGAGTAACTACAAATCAAAACCCGTAGCATGTCCTTCTACATACACCTCTAAAGGCCAATTGTGTCAAGTATGATCTCCTCCATAAAACACCAAATGAAATCAACACCAAAACTCATCCAACCTCTAAGACCAAACAAACATATATATCGTGTAATCAATATGGATGTAAGTCTCTCATAACCAAGAAGATCAAACCAATACCATTCTCAATCCTAGGGAATAAGCCCAATAAACCATCTCCTAAACTCAACATCAATGAATCCCATCATAATAACAACTCAAATGCACAAAGAGATAAGCAGTGCCAAACATCTCTCAAGCCCAAAACTAACCATCTATCCATATCTCAAGATCGATATCTATGAAAGATAAACATAAACATAATTCACCTAAAAGGAACAATGGGCAATACCTCTCAATTAGTAAACCACCGAGTAGACCAAAAGTGGGAATGAAAATGCTCATCAATCTATCCAAGTCGTCATGACTCACACTAAGAACAATCTCCTCTCAAGTCCATACCAAGTGAATTCTCCTCGGTCTTCTTATTAAAACCATCAACTATCTCAACACGTATCTCTAATCACAAGAGAATACCATCATCATATACATCTCCATGTATCCATGAGTACCTGTAACCAATCAATCCATGTCAAACTCCAAATGCAACAAATCACCATCATGAAGTAACCAAGAAAATGATCATATACTCCATAAAATGAGAACTACCAAGACCAATGTCAAAGCTCCAACAGTAGAATTAGAACATAAACATGACAACATGATCTAACCACCTCCTCCTAAGAGATAATATGCTTCATATAAACATATCAAATAACTATATCATGCCAAAACTCTAAATGTACATCAAGAATAAACCATGACATAAAAGCAATTATCCTATCAAAAAAGGATAACATGTCAAATGAAAGAATATACTACACCTCAACCAAAGACTCCAAAAGTGATCCATGGCTCCAAGATGTCAACCATATCCAAATATCATGAAGATCGCCATCTCCTACCAATGCACTTACAAATGTGGAAGAACCTTTTGCAGCAACAGGAACTAAAGACTCCTCCAAACATCTACATACTAAAGAAAAGCATCCACCATCCAATGATAAATACATATCATTGCCACAAGCTCCCACTAAACCGTGATACTGAACTCTCCATAGCATTGTGATAATCATCTCCTAAATGAAGATTATCCAGGTCTACACACACATAACTGAAAGTGTCAATAACATCAAGTGAAACCAAGATCTCCAAACTAAGAAGATAGTAATAAATTGTCATCACTATCACTAGCTCCCACTAGAAGTGTATAAAAAGTTATTCCTGACATCATGATAAAACCATCCTCTACATGAGAATCAACAAGGCCTTCACACAATCAAAGAACTCAAAGTGCACATCATAAGCTCCCAAAAGTTAAGTAAAAGCATGATCCTCAAACAAGAAAAGATACACCACCATAATCAAAAATCCAATAAACATCGCCAATCAAAGCACCTACAAATCCAATCATGTCGTGTCAAAGTCCCTAAACACAAGGAACATCTCATAACACTATGATCACCGCCACTAAAACAAGCATCTAACTCCCAATTTGTCCAACTTGTAAGCATAACATAGTCAACAACATAATTCATCATGATTATACCTAGTAACACGATCTCCTCTTTAACATGACAACAAAATTAGCAAACCAAGTGAATAAACCAAGCCACCAATCTAAATATGCATAAACAATTAAAGGTTTATGGGCATAGACAACCCACATCCAAGTCGTTAAAGCAAAATGTAAGTATAGACCACCTACAACATTGTACAACTTGTAGACACAACAATGCAACATCAAATCCAAACCAAATACTAATAACCATGTCAACATGAGAGTAATATGAGACACATACAAAGTATACAATGCAATAAACTTCAAATCTCCAAGATTAATCATGTCATTAACTCACAATGTCACCATGGTCTAAAGAACTCATAAACAATTTTAATCAGTAAAATAGCAAGTAAATCATATAAAATCAGTTCCAAACCTAATCCATTGTATCATACTCTAAATGAGCTTTTTGTCAACTATTGGAAGTTCAAGATTCAACTTTGTTTGCTCAAGCTATGACCTTTCAAAACCATAAAGATAACCCTAATTTCCAACTAACATTTCACTGTCCAAATAATAAAATCTAGTAAAATCAATCACACCACTGTATAGTGCTCCAAGTCACCAATCCAACAACTATAATAAGTCAAAAATCCAACACTTCTAGTCCAAGGTCTATGGGCATAGACAACCCACATCCAAGTCATAAATGCAACATGTAAGTATAGACCGCCTACAACACTACGCAGCTTGTAGACCCAACAATGCAGCATACAAATCCAAAGAAGTACTAATAACCACATTAGCATGAGAGTTATCTAAGACACATACTAAATATACAATGAAATAAATTTTAAATCTCCAAGACTAATCATATCACAAACTCACAATGCCATCATAATCAAAAGAACTCATAAATAGTTTAGATCAATAAAACAACAAAAAAAACATATCAAACCAACTCCAAAACTGATCCACTGTATCATGCTCTGAATGAGCTTTCCGTCGACTATTGGAAGTCCAAAATTCAACTTTGTTTGCTCAAGTTATGACCTCTCAAAACCATAAAAGTACCCATGACTTCCAACTAACATTTCATTGTCCAAATAGAAAAATCTGTCAAAATCAACTACACCAATGAGTATAGCTTTGAGTCACCTTTCCAATGACTACAATAAGTTGAAAAACCAACACTCTTGGCCCAAATTGACAAGGGCATCATTGGCGAGGTAGTGGTCAATGCTGACAATGGTACCACCATTGTCGATGTTGTTTATTTTTAACTTAGGGAGTAAAATAATATTGTAATCAGATTCTAATTAGAATCCGAATGGTGTTGGGTCCATACCTTCAACACGTTAGGCAATCATAAGGAAACGTGTGCATTCAAAGTCTAAATAGGGCTGGGCCCTTCTCTCCATCAACACGCCAAACACATAAACTTAACGTGTGCACACTCCTATAGGGCCGACCCTATATCAGCAACATGAAGCGTGGAAAAAGAAAATAATAAAAAGAAAGAGGTTGGCGCCAAAACTAATATTGGGTCGATCCAATATTACTTCCCCTTCCACATATAAATAAGGATTCATTTGTATGCTTTCATTATTCAATTTTATATCAACACATATGTGAACTACCTTTGCAATTTTGGTGCGAAATCTGATTGAAGGTGAAATACATCTGCTGCTAGTAGGTGAAGTATACTTGCTACTTAGTGAATTAACTTCAGTCACTACGGCAAGTTTACCATACAAGTATAATGCGAAATATCTCTGCTCATAAGAGGGTGCGAGATTATCCTTCTAAAGGTGTGAACTGTGTGTGCACTTGGAGCTTCTCAAGTGTGAAGAAGTGTAGACCTTAGTACAAAGGATGGTGTGCAAATTAGTACACAGAGAGTGCAAATGCAAGTATGTAGGGCAGATTGGTGTGCACCTTGGTGCGGGTTCGTCAGTACACAGACGGTGGAGTGCAGATGCAAGTATGAAAGGAAGATCTAGGGTTGTTTGTGTACTGACCTAGACATCTAGATCTTGTTGTTGTTCATCCTTATCAGCCTAACAGATAAGTGTGTAATCTGCCTATTTGTGAATAATTCATAATCAGATCTGTGGATCTATTTTGGTTGGGTTTTTCCTCCTAGGAGGTTTTCCCAGAGTAATGTTGTTTTGTCTTATGTTTGTTCATTTTGCCTACTTATTGTTTATTACTAATCTGTAACTACTTAAGTAACTGCAAACAATCTGAAAGTAGATATTAATTTCTAAATTTTGAACTTACTGTTAATCTGAAAGTGGAAAAATTCAACAGTCGACACTATCAATACAGAATTCGTGGGCATGGGAGATCTAAAAAAAAAGCCATCGACTTTTCGTAAAACTATAGGGATTTTATTTTTTCTGACACGACATTTTTTCCATGTCTTACAGCTATACAACCAAAAAAATTTGCAACTTCAACCAACATCACAAAAGGGAGGCATATTTTATTTAAAAAATCATCTCCTACACTCTTTGAATCCAACTAGGAGATCCATTTTTGCCCAAGCGATCATTTGTGGAACCTCCTACAACAAACTCTTATATCTTGTTATGTTTGCATTCTATCATACAATCCATCGATTCAACTCTAACACATGACTTGCTCAACCTAGGGTTATAACTTACCAAATGAAATAAAACTTGCAACCTCATATAGACAATTTTCGCATAACCCAAATGAGAAATCAATGCAAATAAGTGATCGAAACCCACATGCAAAAGAATAATCAACATTTTCATCAAAGATGACATAAGATATACCCTAGAAAACCCTCATGAGGGAAAAACCTAGCCTCTAAAAGCATCCATCCACCATGTATCATTCAATAATGCAACATTTCAATACATCTATTAAAGCCAATGAACCACAAGCCACCTACAAGCACTCCATGTGAATAAGCATGTAACCACACATCCCATGTCATGCTTCCAACCTCCACAAATGCTAAGTTGGCTAACCTGCTAACCTTAAATAGCTACCTTGTGTTTGTTCCTATTCAAGCTCTCACAGAACCACCAAGTGGTATTAACCAAAACCATGTATTAAAACTATAGGCTACCTAGCCATTGACCCCACATTTACTATTGGCTACTAAGTTTACACTTTATTAAATTACTTTCTCCAATATTAAATAATTACATTATAGTATATCCCAATGTTACAATACAAAATAAAGTGGCTCCAAAAATATTCCTATGAAATCTCTATGTAATACACGCCCATATGCACCACACACATAATAAATAAAATAATACAATTTTATAATATTATGCAGAGTCCACCTTTTTTTCCCAACATTCCACAGAAATTTTATTCACACAAATAGCTTGTTGTCGCTACAAATGCCTCTCGGTGTTACAACTCAACAATCGTATTATTTAAACATGACCCAGATGTTTTGCATGGCCAATTTGTTTTTTAACATCCAACTCTACTCAGTAGACTGTAAAATGAGCTTTGTTGTTGGAAACCCAAAATATTATGAACATTCGATGCCATAATCTAAGTTTCACAATCTTGTTTTTTTCCTTCCATTATTTTTTATAATGCCATATATGTATGACACCTACCTTGTCATTAATGGGTAGCTTTTGTTTGATCTTCATAATGTAAGCCCTAGTCCAAAATTCAAAGAGTGTTTTTGGGATGAATATACTTCCTTGATACATGTACAAATTCAAAAGAAATATGACACCTAACATTATATACAGCTCAACCAATATAAATTAAGCATGATAAAGCTTGCACTGACTTGCGTACACGCAATCTACCATGCATTCTTTCTTATTAAATTGAAGCATTTAGCTCATTGACAAAAGTTATTAGTTAGAAAAGTTAGTGTAATTTTCCTTGCTCATGGAAAAATTATAGAGAAGCATATAATACACAATACGAAACAAGAGTATCTTTAACTCACAATTGCTATTAGTACAAAATCACGTACATAAGTGTTCATCTTCTCTATTTTCAGAAATTTATGCTTATATCTTTTATAAACATAAGTGGGCCAACTTTACCTACATTCTCTCATGTTTTCTTCAATTAAATTTCAACATTAATTGAGTAAAGGAAATCATTTCAGATGCACAGTTTGCCCATTGGCTTACCTGCTCATGTTTTCAGACTATAGGACTTCAGAGCTTGATTCCACATATCAGCTACTTCACGTGCTTGACAGGACAATATTTTAAATTGAGTACAAGTTATCATATTGAATATTTACATTTTTAATGAATGATATTATTTTTTGGCACATGCTTCAGCATATCTACATGAAAAAACTTATCATGTTTTTTTCTTATTTGTGTTGCTTGAACGTATTCTTTGTTTCTGAACCTCTTGAATTTGTTTTTATAAAAAAATTGCTAGTATGCTTACTGATAAAGAATATGCTTGGTATTATTAAGAAATTCAAGGAATCAATCATGTGCACATTGTGTGCTCATAGTTTGCATGAAGGATGTTAGTTATTGACCACGTGTTTCAGAATGGTTAATTGAAAAAATAAACCTCATCTTGTTTTTTTCTTGTTTGTTTGATCTATAAGCATTTTTACTTTTTTTCAACTTATTATATTTTGTTTTTATCTATAAGCAAGATAATCTCTTAGCATCCTAACAAGAAATATAAGATTAGTAATTATTTATCTGATTTCCATCAGCAATCATATTTGGAATCAATGTGAAATATTTGATAAAGTGGCCCCGAGAATATTCCTATGAAATCTCTATGTGATACACGTCCATGTGCACCACACACATAATAAATAAAATAATACAATTAAATAATCTTATGCAAGGTGTGCAGCACCTTTTTTCTCAACATTCCACAAAACATTTATTGACACAGATAGCTTGTTGTCGCTACAAATGTCTCTCGGTGTTACAACTCTACCATCATATTATTAAAACATGACCCAAATGTTTTGCATGGCCAATTTGATTTTTAACGTCCAACTCTACTCAGTAGACTGTAAAATGAAAATTAACTTAATGAGCATTGTTGTTGGAAACCCAAAATATTATAAACATTCGATGCCATAATATAAGTTTCACAATCTTGTTTTTTTTCCTCCATTAGTTCTGATGATACCATATATGTATGACACCTACCTTGTCGTTAATGGGTACTTTTGTTTGATCTTCATAATGTAAGCCCTAGTCCAAAATTCAAAAAGTGTTTTTGGGATGAATATACTTCCTTGATACATGTACAAATTCAAAAGAAATATGACACCTAACAATACATACAGCTCAACCAATATAAATTAAGCATGATAAAGCTTGCACTAACTGGCGTACACGCAATCTAGTATGCATTCTTTCTTATTAAATTGAAGCATTTAGCTCATTCATTAGTTAGAGAAGTTATGTGTAATTTTCCTTGCTCGTGGGAAAATTATAGAAAAGCATATAATACACAATACCAAACAAAAATATCTTTTACTCACAATTGCTATTAGTACAAAATCACGTACATAAGAGTTCGTCTTCTCTATTTTCAGAAATTTATGCTTCATGATAATTGGTATTTCTACTGCTAGTGATCTGCTTCACCCATGTTCTTAACAACGTTGTGGAAAATAGTAGCACATCATAATCTTGATCTTCTTCAGAAAACATAATTCAATTTCTAAGATGGAGCATTCTGTTTCACCTCCGTGAGTTTGAAATTATTACAAGCTGCTTCCCCCCTTTTTAGTATGTTTTCTAGGGTGTGTACCTTCTCCAAAAGTTGTTCTAGTTCAACATGAGATGTTTGAACGAGCTTATCTGCTATTTTCAGTGCTGTACATACCTGCAAAGATCAAGACACTTGAATGGACAGTTAAAGCAACTGAAATATACAACCGTTGCTTATCATTCTGTAAATAGTTGAGTAAGGTGATGATCACCATCTCTACCCTAACTGAAACCATTGATGAAGCCATTTAACAAGTATCCGTACCATTAAAAACTAAAAAGTACTCCATATGATACACTGCAGAACTAACAAACTAGAAACAAGCACAGGAAAGAAAACACTAAGGCCACTACCTTCTGAGTCAAACTTGTCCACGAATGATCTGAATTCATCAATGCCACATTCAAATCCTTATAATTATTCTGCATGCAAGCCATAAATTTCATTAAATTCATCAACTCAACATTTCTCGTAGTCCAAGTAGGTATAATATGAGATCAAGATGGGATTGGAAAGAACTGTTACAGGGGAATTGAATACAACTTCAATTTTGTCATGTTTATAGCAAATGACATACAGTTAACTATAAGATTCAAGAAGTCAATTGCAAAAAGAAGTTTAAACATGATTATCTGGATCTCAGCAGAGAAACGCTACCTTCATGATAAATGAACATGAAATCATATTAACAATTTAGACATCCTTGGCCAACACTGTTATGCTGTTAATTTTGAAAAACAATAAATTACAGATATATTTTAGCAGAAAACGAAAAACTCGAACAGAAATATGAATCTGTTCCTTTACCTTTTGAATCCTGAAAAATTCACGTACTCTATTTTTTTGAAGCCAAGAAAGAAAATATAAAAACAAGAACAAGACCTTATAGTTAAAAATTATTGTCAAACAATATATAGTAAAGCAATACTTTCTCAAGAAAATATGTACACAGTCATGCCTGGAAGATATGCAGGGACAGTATGATGCTCCACTTGGTCAAAGCCAACCTTCCCAGACTCGATGTAAAACTTGCAAACAACACCATACTCACCAAAATTTGTTTATAACTTTATTTTCCCCCATGTAGGGCAGCAGATTCTAGTAACTGCATCTAAGGATGCTTTGTAACTACCTTGCTGCTTTTTCGGAATTTCCAACTACACATGTCAAGACTATCTTAACACTTTCAATATGATATCTACGACAAGATATTTGTACCTGTTTTAACATTTTTATGACACAAATGTCCTTATCCTTTGACAAGCATAATAGAACACACACAAATAAGCAGAACTTTATATTCCTCCCTAAATAAAACCTTGGACACAGCAAACACAACCATTAAGTAATGATTCATGTTGACTTGGCCAACAACTATAAACACTCACCTAAATGTCGAATTGTCTCATATTAGAACTCACCAAATCTGTAGATAGAGAAAGGTTGAATTTAGAATATATCACACTTTAACTGCAAAGGATAAAAATCAGCTCTGAACTGAGATATCGACTCCAATTCAGATAATATATGCATTCAAATGAGTTTTTCATCCTCAAGAGTACCAGTTTTCTCTGCTGCATCTCGGATTAATGTCAAAATCAAGACTAAAAAATTTGAACAATTCATGGAAAAAAGATCCTTTGCAACACTTAGTTTTGGGCCCTCTGAATAAATGCACATAGCACATGTATTTACATGGTGTCCACCCTCTCATTTTAGGGCAATGAAACTGAATTAACCATAGTACGGGTTACCTATCACATAAGGCTTGGGGAAAAAAGGAGTAAAAAAGAATAAATATCTGGTCTAAGATACTATAAAGTCACTCAACAATTGAAAAAGAAAAACATCCAGGACAACGTGAGGAAAAATTGTGACAAAGTGACATAATTTCATTCACTCTAAGACACATCCTCAAGGACACATCTAAGGCATTTCAAGAGTGAGTACAAGTTTAACCTGAATCTCAGAGGAATGTTGAAAACAAGACTGAAAAAAGAACAGTTCATGGAAAAAAGATCCTTCGCAATACCCAGCTTTGGGCCCTCTAAATATATGCACATAACACATGTATTTTACATGGTGTGCAGCCTCTCATTTTAGGGCAACGAAACTGAATTAATCATAGTACAGGTTACCTATCACCTAAGGCTTCTGGAAAAAAGGGGTAAAACAGAATAAAGATCTGATCTAAGATACTATAAAGTTACTCAACAATTGAAAAAGGAAACAACCAGGAAAATGTTATTATTAAAATATTCGAAGTTGTATTAAATAATGGAGACGAAGTCTCCTTAAATAGATTTACAAAGACGATGTTTCTAAAAGAAACAATTGTGAACTAAAACCAGAAATAGAAACTACCTAAGCAAACTAGACAACTAGATGACCATTAAAGAAACAATACATTATTTTAACAAATGTGAGGAAAAACTGTGACAAATGACGTGATTTCATTCAATCTGAGACATAAGCAGTCTTCCCATATAAGGTTTTCCATTAACTTGTTATGACTAACGTCAAGCCCTCTCAGGTGGAGTTTAAAAGAGAGAAATCTAGGTAGTAAATTGATAGCACTCATCCACAGGAATTTGCTCCATGTGATTCCAGTTCATTGGCACAAGAACTGAGGAGACTCATTCCACCAAGCTAAATCAATAGCACTCAACTACAGGGATTTGCTCCATGTGATTCTACTTCATTGGCACAAGAATTGAGGAGACTCATTCTGCTAAGCTAGATTGATAGCACTCAGCAGCTGGAATTCTCTCCATGTGCTTGCAGATCATTGGCACAAGAATTGAGGAGACTCGTTCCATGAAGCTCACAAATCTTGTGATTCTTTGCTAAGATAACTTTTTGATCAGCATTGACACTATTCCTTAGAAAAAGTCCAATTGAACCAAACTGCATTCACAAACAAAATGATAAAACATCAACTCCTTGGCATCCATTTGCTTTACAGATGTAAGAACATACACAGGAAGACATTGCTTGTTAGAAGCAAGGTATAAAACACAGCTGTTAATGAAAGTTTATTGTTATCAAGGCTGTGATCTGATTTGTAAAGGTGGCAGCGATCTCATGGTGAGGGCATGACAAAAGAAGTAACTCAGCTAATGATAGGGTTTCAATCAACCCTCCTACGAAGACATTCCACCAAATTTTTGTGAAGGGAAGAAGATCCATTTGAGGAGGAACAACAATTAACACTTCGCCCAGAAGATGACATGGCAAAGTATCATGAAGAACATAATGCTCGAAGTCAAGAAATTTGTAATGATTTATCTTTCAATCAGTTATATGAATTAGAGATGAAGAGGAGACGAAGAAGAGGAAGAATGGAGTTGGTGAAGAAAGAAAAAAGGTTAGAATCAAAACAAAAAGAAGTTGCTACAGAGGAGATTAATGAGCATGAGTCCAAGAATCTAGAAGAACAGTCAAAACAAGAGTAAACTATTGATGAAGTCAAGGTTGAACACGCGTTGCTTGTTGAACATGAAGAGGCTAAGATAGAAACAGACATTCCAGTCTACAAACTACCTATCAATCTACCAAAAGGAGAGCCATTGCAGCAAGCAATACATTTTCGAAGTCATCATGTTGAGAAGCATGCAACTGAGGAGGATGTCTTAGTCAACTCTAATTCTGAAATTCTTATTCACAAGGATGATAATGTTGGAGTGAGTCTCTCAAAAGTATCCAGCCCAAAAGAAGGTAGGTACTCTGATCACCTTATCATTTCAGCTCAAGGTATGGGAGTGATAGCACAGATCTATTTCAGTTTCGCTATCATGAAAACATCTTTATATGGAAAATGTAGAGGGTACAAAAATGCTTTGGTCCAAAACTGCATATACATTTTGATATGGGATGGGGGAGATCATTTATCTTTGATGAGGTATATTCAGAAGCTTGAATCTGGACCCTTATCCCTTGCAACATTGAAAGAGGACTCAGCCTATCCTTTCAATGGAATCTGTTAGCTCAGTGCTTTATATTTACTGATGCTGAAAGTTTGGCAACTAGGATGTAATTAACGTGGAGTAACCCGAAATGCATTTTCAATTAAAGCAAGTAAATTAAATGAGAGGACAGTCTATATTTTTACTAGAACAAAGATATTACATCTATGCGCAAAGACAAAAGAAGATCGACAAGCATGTATGGAGATAGACTGTGCTACAAATAGTCATTTCCTAGAAGATTGACTAATTTGTTAGCCCTGCCAGAGTCTCAAGAAATAGCAACTTCAATAGAAGTATTGAGAAATGGGTTAACAGAAGGCCTCTTTAAAGATAGGATCGGGGATTATTTAGGCATTATGAACTGTGAGTTTTCAGTCCTACAACAACTGCTGAGATCACCTCAGAGAAAAAGCATATGCCTGATTGAAAGGTTCAGACAATTACAGGCAGAAAAGAATGGTGAATTTGAACAAGAGGATAAGTCTTTTCTAGTTGTTGAAAAGGATTTTTATGAGTCTGAGTGCTGGAGAAGGGATAGTTAGTGGAACTACAAATGATGGTGAATCATTCATTCAATTGAACAGCAATAAAGACTGTCACAAAGACTGTCACAAGCACTTTGATGTGAAATTTGTACTGCCTTTAGATTCAGAGCATGTTCACGTGGACTGTGATGAGAGTGAACTGGTTAATGGAAGTATATCACCTGTTCAGAAACAATAAGAAGAAAGGTGTGAAGTCAAAAACAAATTATATCATCAGGATGGAAGGCAACATTAATGTGAGATAGAAACTAATGCTGATACTGAGAGAAATAACGTAAACTCCTTTTAAGAGAGAATGCATGGGAGGATGATGGATGCTCTTCAAGGTCTAAAATGACAATACAACTATCAAAACAACAAGGTTGGAGGAAAAGAAGTAACATGAAGCTCTTTGCAGCCTTGGACATTGAAGGTGGAAAACGCAAAACAAGACACAAAGAGGGCCACACAATGAAAGCAATAAAAATATTTTGGAATCAAGTGCTGAGGAAGATTTAGTTCACTTTGACACAGCAGAATTCCTTGGTGCAAATACATTGAGTGGACAATCTTCATTTGAGTTATCAAGGGAATTTCCTGAGCTAGATGACTCATCAACTTATCCTTGAAATAACTAAAGTGTGATCCATTGCTTAAGAATTTGGAATCATTTTTTAAGAAAATGACATTACTGTAATAGGTCATCTTTTTGAAAGATGGTGTCTTGTCTCAAAGGATGTTCAATGTGACCTTAATCTAATTTTACTTGTTAACTATATAAGGAGAACCAACGGGCTCCAGTCAGTGGTCAGCATCTTAAAAGAAGCTATTAAGCAATTTGAGAGAATGTTGATGCAAGAGTTCCACTTGTTGGTGATGGGGATCCAGGTATCACAGTTACTGCACTCAAGGATGGAGGTGAGTGGACTCTAGAGGCAAGAGTACTTGCTTTGGCTGATGGTGGCTTTTGTTGCATTGACAATTTTGATAACATGAATACCAACCTTCGTGGCCCACTCCTCAGCAGATCTAATATAATTTTTGTTCTATCGAATACAAAGGAGCCAGGGTAGGATAAGATTCTGTCATCAAATATTAAAACCTCAGCATGAAAAGAAGGAGGAAGTTAGTGCAAATGATGACTTCAAAGAAGTCCAGACCTTGATTAAGTTAAGAAGATATAATTGCAGTTATATCCACTTTGTGAGAGGAAATTTCCATCCAGTTTTAACAAAGCAAGCAGAAGAAGTTGAGGTATCCATGACAATGTCTGCCAAATGGAACTATGTCACTAATACTTCTCATTCTAGTTTCGTAGAAAACCCTAATGAGAAACATAGAAAGCAGGAAAAGTTAATTATGGAAAATCTGAATCTTATGGATAATACTTCAGACAACCAATGCAGATCTGATAAAATGACATCCAAAAGAATGTTGAAGCTTCAAATAATAAAAGAGTAAATATTAACCAGATTTTCAATAAAACACACAACTACCCATGCACATGCAGTAGTGAGAATGTTGTCAAAATGTTTGAAGCTGTTGAGAAGAAAAGGGGTATGATTCAGCAAGAAAACTCGAGGGAAGAGTCAATGCAGGTGTTACATGGCAGAATTTCACCATGGAACAGTACCATAGAAAATATAGATTCACTCAAACCTGTAAATAAGTTTGCAACTAGACCAGAAAATAACCATAAAGGTTGCAATAATCTATTTGTCTGGTATGCACATGAAAATGGTGATGTGGATACCACAGATAACATGTCACTGTCAGTCTTAGTGCAGTCACAATGGGCTGTAACTTGTCTTTTCTTAAATTGGAAGAAACAACCTACAGAAATTTTGATCTCCAATGGCATCGGAGTAGAGCAACAAATGCACAGTAGTGAATGCTTGGCTAAAAGGGAGATTGAGGATCTTCAAGCACTGGAGAAAGAGCATCATCCATTATTAAATCAAAGAGGATCATATTGCAGGGTGGTTGCAATTTTTGCCTAATTCACAAAGGAAAGACACAATCGGGGATCTCATCATGATTTTCCCTAAGGGATTGCATCGAGATGTAGTGGATAAAGGTAAATGCAGACATCATAGCACTTTTTGGCAAGAGTTGCATCAACTGATAGGCACAAGATCCAAACCATATGGGCAATTCAGCATGATTCATCACATTGGCACAGTGATACTTGATCATATGGGTTTGCAGTTGCTTGTGGGAAAGCAAAATTGAGAGGGAATGATTGATGTCCCTTTGCCCAAAGTAGTATTATTTTAATAAAATATATAATAAATATAGATATATTAATAATGAAATAAGACAAAAATTAAAAAGAAACATATATAATATATATAAAATACAAATTAAATTGATTTCAATTTTGGGCATTGCAAATTGGGCTCTTGGGTTCAATCCAAAAAGGAAGTATGAAACAAGATTTTTGGGTTCATTTTAAGGCATCGTGTTGTGACATTTTCACACATCTCCCCATTGCAAATGGGAACCTATTGACGGGTGTTTTATGACCACACCAACACAAAATAACGTTTCCCAACAGTCAATCTATCCTCTCTTGATCAAAATCCCATGTATGCTAAGATTGTAGGAAGATCATACAGTGATTCCAAGGTTCCAACTACGTACTTGCGACTTTACGATGGATATAGGCTTGTTTGGTTTAATGTTGCTGGTAATCCAAGGGGACTTACGTGCAGTGAAGGAGACTTAAAACAAATTTAAAACTTCAAGGAGGCTTCGCAGATGATATAGCAATGGATAGCTCTTTTTTGGAACTTTTCAATAAGATATGTAGAGTAAATAAGAAGGGTTTAGAAAGTTTCTAATCTAAATCTAGGAACTCAACAGGCAACAAGACTTATGCAAGATCGACCACACTTTACTTCGCCACTTTCAGACAACTACATAAAGAGGGTGCAATCTTCAAAGGTTGTGTTTATAAGATTTTAAATCATACATGAACACCATCATGAACAATGCTCATTTGACAATCCAAATTAAGAACACGCATACAAAAGCTTAGTGCAACCTTACATTGCAGATAGTCATCTATCGGCAAAAGGTATGAGCAAGTGATCTCACCACAAAGTAATGCAATCTATTTCATTCATCGAAGTACTTGAAGCAAATCTAATCTAAGATGAAACTATGCAGGTTTTAAAATAACTCAAGTGAACACCAAAAGCCGATGTATCACTATTATTATCTCATAAACTTATAGCAACAATCTCACACAATTCTCCCTCCCTTACAAAATAAGGGGTGAACCCCTTTTATAGGCCTCCAAAAAGAAAATAGACGGCCTAGATTACATTCCAATCAATGGCTAAGATTCACCATGCAAAACCCTAATTACGGTTTGACTAAAGATTCCCAAAATATGATGCCAAAATATGATGCCAAGTAGTGGGGAGAGCAATTAATTGGGAATCTCGCCCACTACACATTAATCACCCTTTGTTCCCAAAACGGGTGTCCATGATGCATTGAATGCCCATTACATTTCAAATCACCCACCATGCATTAATGACCCACTATATCCTCAACATGGCAGTCGTTATTCATTGAATGAACCACCACCTTGTCAAAAACGTCCATCAACAATAAATGACCCATCATGTCGTCATGCAATCAATAGATTCTCATCTAAAATTGGACAAACATTATCTCTTTCATTGATGGTGAATGTGACAAATCTACTCACGATGGCTTCCAGCTCTCCTACGGGGACACTTGGCACAATCTCCAATTTGAATTCCCGCATTGAAGTGTCCTCTTCACACTTGGAGAAAAACTTCTCCCATCTTGATGCCGCTTCTTGAATCCTACACATTGTGCTAGAAAACAAGGAAACATTTTCCCAATGTTCCTTTGAGAAGGATACTACAAAGAAGAATTCATGCAACCTATCCTTCATGCGGTCCATTGTCAGCTCCTCATCAATCATCCTTCTTGCAAACAATGCTTTTACTGCGTTGAGGATTTCTTCCTAAACCTTTCTGACTGATTCCCTCAATGATGTTGATTCTTTGTTGAACCTCTCAAAGGATTCCTTTATGGTGCTGATTGCATAAAACCATCAAGGGAAATCATATATCTCATTTTCTTTGATGACCTTCCCATCAATCAATATTTGCCTAGGAGTCCCTATCAATGCTTTCAACCATGGAATTGTAAGATCCTGATAGATATGCACATCTTCCCATGAATTGTCCACAGTCTCTAGCCTATTCAGGATAGTTAAGGAATTCCAATAGAAATGAGCCAAGTCTTCAATAAATTTACCTGTTGAAGTGAAGACGTACTCTACCCATTCCTTAGAGCATTGAGCCCTTCTCCTTATTTCTTCAATCCCATCAATGGATTCCTTCGGAAGAGAAGAGGGAGGAACAAAGGACTGATCTTCTTCTCTAAATGGATGCCTTAGGCACTGCACATATTTGCACAAGGCTTAGTTTGTTATTTTTTAAATCAGACTGATAGCAACAAACAGAAAATAATGCAATAAACACACAAAACACAGCAATACCCTGGGAAAACCTCCCGCTTGGAGGTGAAAACCCCAGCAATTAAGATCTCTGATTATATTAATCAAATCTGAGAATCACTTTACAATTTCGCTTCACTCCTTGAAGCCATACAAGCAGGTTAGAGCATCATATATGTTGTATACATAGTGTGAATTCTACTAGGGCATCAAACTGCCAAAGGATGACACAATGCTGTCCAAATTGACTTACAAGTGCAGATTGAAATGCTGGAGAGGAATCTGATCTGCAGTCTGATGGTTCGCTTGGCAGAGAAAGGAATTTGCTTGCCAAGAAGTATATTCCCTGATGAGATTGCTGACTAAGAATTGAACTCACAGACCAAGAAAATGAGTTCGCTGATCTGTATATGCTCTGCTGAAGAAGGTATTCGCTGATGCTTGAGTGAATGAATGGATGTGTTTGATGCTGCCTTTGCCTCCTAATACATCCTAGGTCGGCTCACAAGGAGAACAACTAATAATAATAATATGCTCTTAAATTGGCACCCATTATAGGGTAGGCCCTAATTGCAATTACAAGTTACATCGCCAGCTTAATTCACAAGTTACATTGCCCATTTAGGGACAGCTCATATCACAAGTTACATATTGATTTTGCACATTGATGTGACTAAGGCCATTAGGCCAATTAGTCACCCATAGGCTAGGTCGGCCCTAGAAGAAATCCGACCTAGCTACAAACATCAACATTGTTCTCTCTCTCCAACTTCATGTTCTTCTCTTCTATTCTTTTCATCTGCTCCTTCATTACTAAGGATGACTCATCAAAATCTTCTACCAATTGTGCCTTGGAGGCATGCCCTAAGTTGACCGCTATAATCTCATATTCATCAAGAAAACTCTCATTCCTATCTTTGTCAACTCTGGGCACAGCTAGGTGTATTGTCCTAGATCCTGACTCATCCCTTGTAACTTTGGAAAATTTCTTTGTCGCTTTCTTCTCCGTTGGCCTATCTATCCTGTTTAGAAGTTCTTCAAGTTCCAGCGCAAGATCCATCTCTTCCTCCGGCTCCTTTCTCATTCTTTCCCTCAGCCAATCTGGAGTGGCTACTTGTTGGTCCTGCACTCCTAATTGTACCTGTTCTTGTGAAACTTCCTCAAAAGTTCCTAAGTCTCCAATGTTTGTTTCCATGAAACAATCTTGATCTTGTTGTTTTGGAATCGGAGGAAGTTCTTGTCCTTGACTCCTCTGCTGAACAGACCTATGGGAGGTGCTAACATTAAGAATATCATGTGCTTACGAAATATCATGGTCACCCCCCTATAGCTGGTTTCCTGTAACTTCTTCTATAACATCTCAACTTCATGCATGCTAGAAGAGCTAGCAAGTGATTGTGCTTCTTCTATCCTTGGCCTCTTTTGTTGTGGCTCTTCCTATTGAGCTTCCTTTCTCTTCTTTGCCTATGAATTCCCATGAATGCTTTTCTCCTTCCTATGTTCTACTCTTTCCTGTGGAATTTCTTCCTCCCTGGCCTGTGCTCCAGATGATCCTTCAATTGCCTCGTCATGGGATTCCAAGTCTCCAATTAGATTGTAGGTTAGGCGGGTATTCTTTCCTTTCAATTTTGCTATGTGTCGTTCAACCCAATGCTTGGTGAATTTCAGGATTGGCCGACTTAAGACATCTAAATCATCAACGTCTAGCTCTGACCAATTTGGCACTTGAATAAGCCTATCCTTCTCCTTTTCATACTCAGGTTAGACAGTATTTCCATCTTCAACTTGCTCTAGCACTTGTATAACCTCACAGATTCTTATCAACTTGAGAGGCAACCTCGAAAACATCCTCCACCTAGCTTCAAAGTCATCTTTGGTGTTGGCCCAATGATCTTCCAACTGAAACTTATGCTTATGGCTAATGCCAACAACCATCCTAATTTTATCATATGTATGGGATGTGATGTGGTAGAAAAATAATTCATCTACTAACTTTTCTACTGCTACCAATGATAGACACATTTCCTAAGAGTCTCCCATGACAATTAGGAATTCAAGCCCTAACTTCTTCTTCTTCTGAATTTTTATCATAAGCAGTCAACTATTTGGTAACCTCCAATAGCACCATCTTGTCCGTTGGATATCTTGGCAGTTTGTATGGCTGGGCAGAGAATCCTTAGACCCAGATGTAAGTGAATTTCTAGATGTACCAAGCTCCATACTTCTTTACCACTTCCTTGCTTCCTATGACAACCTGGTATGAAGTCCGCCTCGCAAAGATCTAGTGATGTGCATTGTGGGTGTCACTTGTTTCTTGAAAGTAGTATCATACAAGTGCAACTATGGATAGCACTCGTGAACTTTTAGCTGTCCCGGTCCGCATCCCATAGTCCTTTGCATAGCAATCTGTTGAACTTGCCCATTCTAGCCAGCAGGTAGATAGCATACGAGCTCATATAGAAAGAATGAGATTGCCTTAAATTCCTCGGCTGCTGGTCCAAGTTGTGGCTGATTATTTTTGCCCAATGTTATCACTCTTTGGCCTTCCATTACTTCACCAATAAAGTAGAACATCCAAGACTCAAACATGAAGCTCTGCGAACATCCCAAAACCCTACTCATCATCAACCCAAGATCAGCATATTCTTGTTTGAAATCCATGTTGGTGATTTGCTTGGGTAACTTTGAAATATGAGGCTTCGGCCTTTGCATCCACACCTTATTGATTACTCCAGCACATCTTTCAAAACCAGCATCATAAATCAGTGTTTCTCTTTCCTTGCTCTTCTACGTCATGGACTGGTATGCAAGAATCCCAAAAGTTTCTCCAATTGCTTCAACTGTAAGGTTGGCCAAGAGTTTGCCATCAGGTGCCAAAATCGCCCCTTCTTTCAGCGTTGTAATGCTTCGCACATTCCATAATCAGCTCCGGGCACTGGATGACACGAGGGAAGTTGGCAGCTACTACAATCCCACTTTTGACTATCTTAGTGGCAATGGCTGACGGACGGCGTCCAGCTGTTCCATATACTCTTTTTCTGAATTCTCCCAGCCTAAAAGTTCCTAGTTTGGTGTCACTATCTTCTCTCCATTTCGAAATGATCTTTGACTCCGGGAGAAATCCTCTTTGCTCGTTCTTGATTCGTGCTTGCTGGAAGGTATTCGCCGCCTTGCTGGATTCTGCCATTCCTGCAAAATAAAATAATTAACATTAGATTCCTAATAAAAGAATTCTATAAATCCATCAAGGAATTCATTCCAGGCTGACAATTCCAAACTTGGAATAAATAAATAAAAACCTCCAAAGATGAGAACTTTTGGAAAATAAAAACTTCTTGCTCTGACTTTCTTCACTCCTCTCTTGCTTCCAATTTCTCCAAAAATTGTTGTGAAGAATATATTCCAAATCGTTGTTTAAATAGAAGTCACCCACTAAGCTACTAAGTTGGCGAGGGGATAAAATTAGCAGTTGCATTAATTCTCTTCAATCATGCATCATGTTTCCTTAGACAACTCACCATGCAAGTGGACCCCGCCATCATCTTGAGTTCAAAAAATGGAAACTTCTAGAATCTTGTTACGCATCATTAATATGGAATATTCTCTTTTCATGTTGCCAACTCATCTTTTACAAAAATCTTAAATTATTGAATGTCTGGAAATTTTGGAGAGAAAATTCTTTCTAGAGAGATTTTTGTCCTGAAGGAAATTTTTTTTATGTTTGTGTATACCTTGTCCTAGAGATATTTTTCTGATAATTGATAACTTTTTCATGTCCAAGGAATTTTATCCTATCCGGAGTTTTGGAAAGAGAAATTTTCACACAGCCAAATTTTCAGTTTTCTCGAATTCTTCAACTTGGGCGCAATTCTACCCTAAAGAAGGAAGTTTTTTGTTGAGGATGAAAAATCCTCCTTGTCATGTTTTCCACGCTCTACCTCTATCCTTGGGCACAAATTTGCCATGGAGGAGGAATTTTGAGAAATTGGAAATTCCTCCCTGGTGAGATTTTAGCCCCCATGCACCTTCTTGGAGCGCATTTGAGCATAGAGGAAGGAATTTCTTGAAAATTGCATTTTCCTCCTTGGCCTTGGATTTGTGCCCACCATCTAACCTTGGTCGCATTTTCAACTATGATGGAGGAATTTTGTCGAAGTTGGATTTTCCTTCCTGGCCTTGACTTAGCACCCACTTTCACCCTTGAGCACATTTCTACTAAAGGGAAGGAATTCCTTGAAATTTGTACTTTCCTCCTAGACCATGTTTTGGCGCTCATGCACTATCCTAGAGTGCACTTTCACTAGGGTGAAGGAATTTGTTTGAAGAAGAAATTTCCTCCTTCAGGTGTTTTTAGTGCTCCACCACTACCCTGAGCGCATTTGCAAGTACAATTTTAAACCCTAGGTATATTAATCAGACTTATATAATTGATTGTGCCCTAGGTTGTAATCAGATTTGCAGTATTTTAGTAAATCAACTTAGATTAATAATGCCCTAGATTGTAATCAGATTTGCAGCATTTAATAAGCCAACATAAATCAGAAATAAAACAGTAGACAAACAAGCATACCCTGGGAAAACCTCCAAGGAGGAAAAACCCAGCATGAAAGACCCACAGGTCAGATTATATATTCTCCTCTAAATATAAGTACAATACTTAGCTTGAATCTGATCTCAGATCTGTCCCTTGAATGCTTCAAAGCCTTGCATGAAAAATCACTATGTCCTCTTGGACAATTTCGCACCAATCTGAAATACAATTTAGCACCAACCTGAAATAGTTCGCACTCTTCCTTGAATTCACACAGCAGAGTTAAATCGCCTTTGTGTGTTAACTTGATGATTCGTTATGACTTACAATTTGTCATTTATTTATATGTATCTTTTGCACTTTGAAATGCAAGTCGGCCTCCTTGGTTTTGGCGCCAATAATTAAATGGCATGTATTTTGTATAGCGTGGCAATGTGAGTGAGAAAGGGTCACGTTACCCTAGGATAGGACCCGGTCCTAAAGGGGGGGTTCAGATGTTGCCTTAAGGAAATCCGAACCCATATAAGCCTAGTTACAATCAACACTCCCTCTTAACTAGGGAGGAGGAGAATATATAATCTGAACCTTTAAGTTCCATCTAGCACACAAGCATAGAATGGATCTAGCACACAAGCATAGAATTACATCTTCCACCTAGCACACAAGCATAGAATTACATCTTCCACCTAGCACACAAGCATAGGATGGTTCTAGCACACAAGCATAGAAAGTGTAATACACCAGTGGGTCTTTACATTATTACAATTATCCATCTAGCACACAAGCATAGATTGGATGTAGTTCATTCTTGCACACAAGCAAAGAATGATTCAAAGTGCTACCAAAAGTCACTGAGATTGAAGCTCCCTCTCAATCAGGGTTCCGTTTTCCATGACACCAAGTCTATCTCTGAAGTACTCGAACTTCACTCTGGATAAAGGTTTGGTGAGGATGTCAGCAATCTATTCATCTGTGCTAATGTACTTTAGATGAATGGCGCCTCTCTGCACCATATCCCGAATGTAATGATAGTGAGTTTCCACATGTTTGGACCGATCATGAAATACAGGATTTACTGACATCTTTATACAGCTTTGATTATCACAATGAATGGTGGTAGGATCATTGACTTGACCAAATAATCCAACAAGGAGCTTACGAAGCCACACTGCTTCTCTGGATGCAACAGATGCGGCAATGTACTCGGCTTCTGCAGTGCTTAATGCTACCGAAGATTGCTTTCTACATGCCCAAGAGATCACTGCTGAGCCCAAGTTGAAGCAAATGCCTAAAGTGCTTTGCCTGTCCTTGACACTTCCTGCCCAATTTGAATCTGAGTAGCCTTTCAGGAGGATTGGGGTATTAAGTGAATACTTCAGCCCATAACCAATCGTGCCACGTAGGTATCTTAGAATGTGTTTGGCAGCAACCAGGTGAACATGTTTAGGTGAGCTCATGAACTGACTGAGAGCATTCACAACATAACAGATATCTGGCCTAGTATTGACTAGGTACATCAGGGAGCCAATCAACTGCCTGTACTCAGAAGGATCTGCAAAATCTGAGTTAGTTGCAAAAACACTTAACTTCTTTAAGTTAGATTCCATAGGAGTACGCATAGGTTTATAGTCTATCATTCTAAATCTTTTCAAAATATCAATAGTGTATTTTCCTTGACTTCATTAGTTCTTTGCCATACCTCTAGCCCTAGGAAGTAGTGCATTAGACCTAAATCCTTCATTTCAAATTTTGAGGCTAATTCCTTTTTACATCTTATGATTAATTTATTTTCACCCGTGAGAAATAAATCATCTACATACAAAACTAAAATAAGCATCTCATCATTATAAATTTTCAAGGAAATGTTAGCATCAACATCATTCTTGGAAAACCCTAAACTTAGTAAGTACTTATCAATTCTTTCATACCAAGCGCGAGGAGCCTGTTTGAGCCCATATAAAGCTTTCTTCATTCTACAAACATGAGAATATCTTTTATGGATGGCATAACCTTCTGGTTGCTCAATATAGACTTCTTCTTCAATGACACCATTAAGGAAGGCTGTCTTAACGTCCATTTGATGCAGCTCCCAACCTTTGGTTGCAGCAATAGCTATTATAGACCTAATAGAGGTATATCTAGCAACAGGGGCAAATGTTTCTTCATAATCTATTCCTTCTTTTTGAGAAAAACCACGAGCTACAAACCTAGCTTTATATTTTTCAATACTACCATCAGCATTATGTTTAATCTCAAACAACAATTTAGAGGAAACGATAGACTTACCTTTGGGTTTGGGTACAATGTCCCAGACATCATTCTTGATGATAGACCCATACTCTTCATCCATGGCTAATTTCCAAGCATGATGGGACATAGCTTCTCCGATATTGTGGGGTTCAGACTCAATTATATTGCACATCACAGAAATGTAGTTGGCGTGATTTTGGACACTCTTGCTATTTCTGAAAGTTCCTCTAGGAGCAGCAAACCCTTCAGCATCTTGAATTGTATTTCTGACCCAAAGTGGTCTCTTCTTGTAGACCACAATATCCTGAGGTATATCGATAGATTGCATGGGTTCTCATGAGTCATTATGAACTTCCTGATCTGGAAGATCAGTAGACTCCTCCTGTAACTCAGGGTTAGCATCAACAATTGAATCTTGATTTTCCATCACCATATCATCATTGTCGATTAATGAACCTTTAGATCTTTTGAAAGCAATATCTTCTTCAAAAGTTACATCTCTACTTACCTCAACATACCTTTGACCTGAAATGTAGATCCTGAAGGCTTTGGAAGATTCGTTGTATCCTACTAGGATGCCTTTCTTTCCAAATGGATCCAGCTTGGTTCGTTTTTCTTTAGGCACATGAACATACACAGGGCTTCCAAATATCCTTAGGTGACTGATGTCTGGTTTGATTCCTGAAAAGGCTTCTTCGGGTGTCACATCCTTTAGGACTCGATGAGGACATCTATTCTGAATATAAACTGCAATTTTGGATGCTTCTGCCCATAGAAAAGGTTGCAAGTCCTGATCATGTATCATGGCTCTTGCAGCTTCAACAATGGTCCTGTTCTTTCTTTCAGCAACTCCATTTTGCTGAGGGTTGTAGGGAACACAGAACTCCTTAATTCCTGCTTTAACACAAAAGTCATAGAAGCTACCTGAGGTGTATTCACCTCCATTGTCAGACCTCAAACATTTAATTCGATTTCCTGTAGTATTTTCAACTAAGGCTTTGAATTCTTTAAATCTGTTTAGGACTTCTTCAGACTCTTTAGTTTTAAGAAAATAGATCCATGTTTTCCTAGAGAAATCATCTATGAAGATAACATAGTATAAGAAACCGCTAGGAGATGCTACTGACATAGGACCACATAAATCTGAATGAATAAGCTCTAACCTTTCTTTAGCCCTACTATCACTTTTATGAAAGGGATTCTTTACATTCTTACCCATTGCACAACCTTTACAAGCATCATCATGAGATAAACTGAGATTAGGCATACCTTTGACCATTTTACTGAGAGTGGGAAGAGCTTGAAAGTGAAGATGACCCAATCTTTTATGCCATAGCTCGCATGATTCAGGGGTCTCATGAATGAGAGCTTGAATTGGATTAGCTGCAAGCTTATATAAACCATCACATCTATTTCCAATAATACGAGCAGATTTGAAGTTAGCTTTCTTAGACCAAGCGAGTACTTTCCCTTCAGAAAATGCTATTTGCAAACCCTTATCTTCTAAAGCCGAAATGGAAATAAGATTTCTTTTAATACCAGGTACAAATAGAATATCACAGAGTTGTAAGGAAATACCAGAGTCTAGTTTTAAAGAGGTAGAGCCAGAACCTTTTACGGAGTATCGAGCATCATCACTGATAACTACATGAAGATTGGTGTCTTTTTCAATCAGATCTGAGAGATGCTCACGAAATCCTGAGATGTGTCTGGAGGCACCACTGTCAAGTATCCACATATTGCAGTCTGTAGGAACATTGCTAGAAAGAGCAGAGATAAGAAGGTAGTCTTCACTTTGTTCAGCAACTTCATTTAAATTAGCTTCCCTTTCCTTTGGGTCATTCTGACAATCTCTGGCATAGTGACCATACTTATCACATCTGAAGCAACGAATGTGAGAGGAATCTCTTGACTTTTTCCTTGGATCATAGAAGGAGGATCTGAAATCTTTGCTTCTCTTTTCTTTCTTCTAATGACCACCTTTCCTAGATTTAGATAAGAGAACATGATTATCTTTGAGAGAGTTCTTGAGTTTTCCTCTTACCTCAATTCGAGATTCCTCTTCGATGCAATCAAATTGAAGACGCTCAAAGTTGGGACGATCGGCTCTTCCACCAATGCTGCGAATGAATGGTTCCCATTCATCTGGTAGACCATTTAATGCAATCATAACAAGGTCTTTATCTGAGATTTGGCAATCAAGAGTGCTTAGCTTGTCCTTTAGTTCATTGATCTTCATGAAGTAGGCAATGATTGAGTCTTCTTCTTTCATTTTTATGTGTAGAAGTTGCTGTCTTAGGGCAAGGGCCCTGCTAAGATTGTTGACTTCATAGATCCCTTCCAAGTGTTTGATCATTTCTCTGGCAGATGTAAACTTTGATATGATAGTGACAAGATGATTCTTGACGGACTCAATTATAATCCTTCTAGCCTTGAGGGAATCTTTCTTGAATAGTTTCAGCTCTTCAGCATCTTCTGGAGGAGACAGCCTTTCTTCTTCTACAAAATTCAGAGGTCATTTTCTTCAAGGATCAACAGAATACGAACTTTCCAAGCAGCAAAGTCAATGGCTCCCTCAAGCCTATCTTCAGCCTTCAAACCTGACATCTTTAATCTGAACACAAACAACAGCTATATGCAACAATCGATCTACTAAAATCAGAAGTTAATGACACCTATAGCTCTGATACCATGTAATTTTAAACCCTAGGTATATTAATCAGACTTATATAATTGATTGTGCCCTAGGTTGTAATCAGATTTGCAGTATTTTAGTAAATCAACTTAGATTAATTATGCCCTAGATTGTAATCAGATTTGCAGCATTTAATAAGCCAACATAAATCAGAAATAAAACAGTAGACAAACAAGCATACCCTGGGAAAACCTCCAAGGAGGAAAAACCCAGCATGAAAGACCCACAGGTCAGATTATATATTCTCCTCTAAATATAAGTACAATACTTAGCTTGAATCTGATCTTCACATATCAGATCTGTCCCTTGAATGCTTCAAAGCCTTGCATGAAAAATCACTATGTCCTCTTGGACAATTTCGCACCAATCTGAAATAGTTCGCACTCTTCCTTGAATTCGCACAGCAGAGCTAAATCGCCTTTGTGTGTTAACTTGATGATTCATTATGACTTACAATTTGTCATTTATTTATATGTATCTTTTGCACTTTGAAATGCAAGTCAGCCTCCTTGGTTTTGGCGCCAATAATTAAATGGCATGTATTTTGTATAGCATGGCAATGTGAGTGAGAAAGGGTCACGTTACCCTAGGATAGGACCCGGTCCTAAAGGGGGGGTTCGGATGTTGCCTTAAGGCAATCCGAACCCCTATAAGCCTAGTTACAATCAACAGCAAGGTGATGGAGGAATTTGAGGTTGGGAGGAAATTCCTCCTTTATGTAATTTTAGCACTCTACCAACTAGTTTGGGTGCACTTTGGTGAGGATGGAGAAATTTCCTCCCTCCTTGACTTGATTTTAGCACCTATCATCGTCTTGGAGCGCCATTTTGGGTTTGAAGAAGATTTTAAAGTGAAGGAAGAATCCTTCCATGCCTTAAATAGATTTCCATGCTTTTTGCCATTTCAGTAAGGATTCAAACTTAGCCAAATTTCTGATCAGCTACTTGCTTTTCTAACTTCCGGATTTAGAACTTGGATTTTTAGGAATGTTCTGTCATCAGTTTCCTACCAGCTACCAAAGATAGACTTGCCAAAAATAGACTTACTAAAAATACTAAGTTCTTCAAAACATCAAATTAGGGTAAACCGGGGCACAGGGACACTTACTAAAAATAGACATTGCTAAAAATAGTAAGTTTGATTAAATGTAAAATTAGGCCAATCCAAGACGCAGTGAAACTTAGTAAAAATAGTAACTGCTCGGGATTCGCTCAAATTTCACTGGTGGCTTCCATGAAGGGTTCTTACTTCATTGCTTCGTTTAGATTACTCAAAACCCTGAGCTACTAACCTTGAATCTAAGTCTTAAAGGTAAAACCCCTAAAATAGACAAAACAAGCTCCAAACTTAGCCAACTTTACTCAAAACACTTGCAGACTTGATCAAAATTCGCCAAAATAATTGGGGCCCTGAGGATATTGAAGAGACTGTCGCTAAACAACCCAAAAGACCACAACCAAAAGGCCAAGTGGACAAAAAATGTAGGAGGTCCCTATTTGGAATGGGGTGATGTGTGATTAGGTCACAACAAGACCCCCACTTTTTTGCTCGGTAGTGTAGTTGTCTTAGCTTAGTCGTCTAGCTTGGCAATAGTTCAAGTCTTTAACATCTTTCTTATGAGGAGATGCAATGCCTTTGTCGTCAGGATGTGATCAAGTCAAGCAATCTAGCAACAGTCGGGTCCCCCTCTAGACTAGTTTTGAGTCTTCTCAGCTCTAAGTGCTCAAGTGATAGGTGAGAGTCAAATGATAGGAAAGAAGTCAAGATGATCAAAGTGATGCTTCATAATGCAACCTCTAGATCAGATCAAGATGATTCTTCAGCATGATGAGCAGTCAAACAAGCAAGTAGATATCTTCAAGTTAGAACATAGAAACGAGAAACGATCAAAAAGAGATGATCAATCAACTAAGATGAAGTGCTTGATGAGGATCAACCAAGGCCGAAGTGATGATGAAAGAGAAAGAAAGCACGAAGTCAACCTTATGAGCAAGTCATTCTACACTTAGTGAAGGCAATGAAGTGATCAACTCAAAGTGGAAGTAGGGAATTTTTCCTTCACCTCCTCAAATCCACAGCCTTCCTTGCAGCTTTCCCTTGCTAGCCAAAATCCATGGCCAAGTTAGCATTTATTCCCTCACTTCCTCAAATCCCCTACCTAGGATGCATTTCTCCCTGACTTGCTAAGATCCATGCCTTGTGAAAGTCAAATGTTTGAAGAGCTTGAAAGCGATGATGCTATATCAATTCCTTGTTGAGTGATGATGAAAATGCCTTGATGAATGATGATAAAATGCTTTGAAGTAAATTAAGTGAGGAGATCTTGAAGTTGAAGGTGAATGGCAACAAAGAATACACAATTCCTTCACATCCTTCCTTGGCTAGCCAAAATCCACGGCCATCCTAAAGAACTTCCCTCACCCCCCAAAATCCACAGCGATCATCACAATATTTCCTTCACTACCTCAAATCCAACACAATCATCAAGATTATTCCTTCACTGCCTCAAATCCACGGCAATCTCCAACTTGTCCTTCACTTGCAAAGATCCACGACCAAGAGTAGATCAGGGTGAAATCAAATTGGCAAAACTAAGAAATCAAACCTCTAAAGGATGAAAATTAGACCAGAAATATCACCAATTCCAGACCTGAAACTTCAGTTTTTCAAGTGAAAAATGTCATTTCCAGGTTTTGAAGGGCTTCGTGAAGTGAATTTTGTGAGTATTTTGCATTTTTACTTACTTAGGATTTTGTTCACCATCATAATTCAGGGTTCTTTCCTTGTTTTCCCAGGTTCGATACAAGCAAGGGATAGAGCACGTGGAGCATGTAATGAAGAACTTTTCCACCACATGAAGAGGGCAAAACTTACAATATCTAGATTCATACTTCAACATGGCAAATCAAGGAACATCTCAACGTAGTAAGTGTGAGGATCAACATAAAGAAGGAATTTTACAACTATCTTGAATTTCCTCTGGAAATCCAAGAATTGTTGCCAGTACAACAAGAGAGTAGTCCAAGACGAAGGCTTCAAGTGAAGGAATTTAGGTCTAATGCAAGATTCAAGGTGAAACACACGAAGGCGAATTCCCAATTATAAGAAAGGACAAGTGAAAGTGATCAAGTCAGATAGAATGATGGGATTTGGGAATATCTCCCACCATCATCACCTCAAGCAATTGGAAATGTTGAGTATCAAGAGATATTGCCCAAATCACAAACTCTTCTTTCGATGATCTACAAGATGAGCAAGTTGAGGTGGCGACAACTCACCTTGATCAACCCAATCACATAATTCCAAATCAACATGTCCAAGTTCAATGAACTTGATTCATTCAAAGGTGGAGCAAGCGAGACATGGCAATGCTTCGAAGTTTGTTCCATGCACCTAACCTCATCATTCATTGGTCAACATTCAAAGGACATGTGACCTAAAAATGTAATTTTATTATTCGTCAAACATTAAATGTTGTGTAATGGGTGTAAAACACCCTAATTAAGGTTTCTATCTTTCAATCTTGACCATTGATGTGAATTTGATACAAGCCATTCATTTGTAATGAGCTCACCATAAAAGGCTTGATTTCCTCATTTGTAAGGTTAATAGTTGATCAATAGAGTTTAGATAGCAAGCAATTAGCAGTTAAAAGTAGAGTAGTAGGAGAAGGCAGAAATTGTTGCCAAGCTTGTAAACAAACAACCTTTTCATTGAATTCGTAGTGGACAGTGGTGTTTCTTCTACATATTGCATGGTTTCTTGTTATATCCTCATGTTAGATAAAGTTCATTGATTGTGATGGAATAATGTTTTGATTTTGATGATTCCTTGGTTCATACTATTTGTGGTTGGATGATTTTCAATTACAATGCATAGTTAGCCTGAACATCAAGATGTGCTAAGTTCAATTGTGGATATGTTTATTCAGGTTGCACCAGTGTTTTGGGTATTTGGATGAACGTTCATGATATGAAAACCTTTCATTTACCTTGGAAGATTGCATTGGTTTTGTCTAGTTGTTGGCAACATGGCGAAACAAAGCTCGATTTATGGAATATGTCCATCCAAGCATGATCCAGTGCTATCATTGATCTTAGGAATAGATTAGATTTCTCTAAACCCTCATCCTTTTTATCTTTTTTCAAGTCAATTAAATCTTAAGTTCCAGCCGCATTCAAGCAAGAGTTCAAGTATCAATGTAAGTTCCCCTTGTGATTCCAGCAATATCACATCCAACTATTGAGCTTATCCACATGTCAAGAACTGACATTTGGAACCTTGGAGTCACCTCAAGTGATCACTAAATTCAGCATTTGAGGAGATTTTGTTCAAAAGAGGATAAGATACCTTGGTATTTTATTCTGTGTATGAAGTGCATAAAAACACATCAACACATAGGATCTTGAATTTGCATTGAGAAGTTCTTCAAATTTTTAGGAGAACAAGGATGATGGACAAAAACCCCATCTGAAATTCATAGAGGTTTGGATGAAAATCCATTCCTTTCCTTGGTGACTCCATTCAGGGGTGGCAGGCAATACTAATTCACAATTGTGATATTTCAGGTCAAGGGTGCAAGGAGTTCATCAATTGAATGTCAGAAGCGAACCAAGTGCACAGGTCATCCTACAAGGCGACATCCAAATAAATCTGGTTTTCAACCAATAAAAATCTACCAAACTGAAGCACTGGCATGTGATCAGAATAGTTGTTAGTTCACCATATTCACCCTCATTCAGCACTGCAAATCGTCATCTATTTTCAATCCATAGCCATTGCTAAGGAGTAGTGCATTTTGAAGGATATTTGGCAACCAAGGTACCATTCTGCTGAGTTGACTTGTATAGGGAAATCAGGACTATGGTTACAACAGCAAATCCATAATCAGCAGCAGTTTCAGAGGTATAGTAATCAATATAGTCAACCAAATGTTCCCTCCTGCAGCGACCAAATAGTTGGGAAGTGCCACATAATTTATATGCATTAAATTATGTTTCATCCTGTGTAACAATCAAGGGTTTGCAAAAGTAAACAGCAGTTGGTTTAACATTATCTCATCTATACTGGGGAAGTCATAATGATCTATAATTCAAGTATTTGAAATGATTCTTATGCATAGTGCCTAAATCTATTTCAGTCTAGATCTGATTTCTGCATTCAACATTTAGGGTGTCATCGGTCCAGATCTGTGTGCTATCCTCAGTTAACAGGATAAGCGTCCATTCACAGGTGATATAATCCTGATTGTAACAACACTCAGGACCAGTGAAGTCTCAGAGTAGGATCTCAGGCCAGCATTAATTTATCTAATCACCCAGATCTTTAGGTAGAGTTTACCTATCACTGCTGAAAAAAGCTTTGTATTCCTTCCTTGAAACAACTCACACTGTCAGTCTAATCTACTTCATACCAGTAGTGTCTTTTTTTTAATTGGACCAATAATGATGCTGTTTGGGAATGGATTATGAACAATTCAGATTTGATGAGTTTAATTGTAGTTGTTCACTGTGATAATTGTTTGTATAAACCCTACTGTTGTCATACCTTAAGGGCGAATGTGTTGTTAGAAATTGAAGTCAATCTATAACCCATTAGGTTAAAGCCATGTCAGGGATAATTACAAAGAAGGTAAGCTATCTAGCTACCCCTATGGTTTCTGCTTTAATAAGACCACATTTATTACAGTCATTCCATTATTGTCATCATGGAAGACATTCTAACAAGGTGGAAAGAATGAAAGGCCTAACTCACCATGAAGAGCAGAAAGATCCTTCGGTTCAAATATGAAAAAAGCATGTATGCACAAGGATTTGGGACCCAAGTAAGATTTTGTTCAGAGAAAATGCAGAAATAGCAAAGTGTTTTCTTCAAGATTCATTATGTAGTATGGTATGGGATGCAGGTAGTATTTTGATGCAAGCCAAGATTCAAACTTTTAACAAGTTTAATTAATTGTTGCTGATATGTTGACCAACCTGTGCATCAAGAGGAAGGTCCAAATTGATTATAGATGAGCATAGAAACATTGTGAATGATGACAAAATTCAGTGATTGCAAGGAACAATGGGATTTCACCTCCTGCTTGACAATGGTAATGAAACAGCTCAACATTCAAGTAAGCAAATTCGTATCATTCTAGCTTGCTCTAGATCTGATACCCAAACTATGTCAAATGCATATTATATGATGGTTGGTGATAAGTTAACAAACAACTGCCATCTACACAAAGTCAATGGTATGCTAAATAGAACAAAAGCAGTTTTCTCTTATTACATTGATTTTGATTCATGTAATGTCCCCTATTTATAGGCTGTCAATTCCCAAAGGGCAACATACATTACTACCTCCCATATTACAGTAATTACAAATTAATGACTAGGCTTGCTCATAGTACAATTAGGCATTGTCCTTATTCAAACCTAATCTTAACCCCCTTCTAATTTCTAATCCTGGATGGGAGACTTGCTTTTATAGGGTGCGATGATACCATCTCCCTAATACAGCCCAGATTACCATAACCTCAGTTCATTCACCCCCATTCACCCTTAATTTCAGGATCATGAGTTCTTTCACCCTTGGGGCTCATCTATCATGAAATGGTTTTACTCCGCCTCTCCCTAAAAGCATCACACCACTCCTCAAGAACAAGGAACTAGAACTGGTTAAGCGCTTGGGACTATAAATATGTCAATATCTTGTTGTACTATGAATGTATATGAAATTAAGTATGACCGTCATACATATTGCAGTCTATATTAATATTACTATTAAATTCAGCATAAGAACATTATCAAGCTTCATATATTAAGCATATCCCCATGCATACCACCAAGAACAAGGATGTTACTGCCTCTAACTTAATAACAGTTCTGATCTGATCCGATCGATGTTGATGTCACTGGATGCTTTTGATTTCTTTTCTTTATATCTCTCAAAGTGAGGGAGAGGTCACACCTCTTCATCATGTATGATATTTGGCAAGAGACACACCCTTTCACCATTAGCACCCTTTGAAAGAGTGCAACTCTTCATTATTCCTGCTTTTTGAAAGGGACACAACCTTTCACGATCAGATCAACACTTCCAATTTAAATCAGATCTAAACTTCTGATTCCCAAATTATCTCCCCTCAAATGAGGTTCTCTTCTCCCTTTTATATCTCATGTTTGACAGTTTGAGGGAGTCGTGACTTTTCATTTCATGTCTTTTGACCATTCATTAACTTAATTAAATTTTAATTTTTAATATTTAAGTTTTATTATTATTATTTATTATTAAATTCTATTTCAAAATGGGGAAATTACAGCCGCCCCACCCAAGATTGCTTGTCCTCAAGAAATGTTCATGGAGTGTTCAAAATGACTTCCAATATGATATGACTTTGGAAACACACATGGAATAAACATGCTGGAAACATACCAGGCATGAACGAAACATGGAGCATACACATAAAAACATGGGGCATACAAAAATACATGTATTATTAGATCTTCTTATTGACTAGAATTATTCATTGATTCATGTTTACCATGAAAGATGGCAGGATCATTGATTCATGTTTACCATGCAGGATGGCAAGATCAAAGCTCTAATACCATTTGTAATGTCCCCTATTTATAGGCTATCAATTCCCAAAGGGAAACATACATTACTACCTACCATGTTACAGTAATTACAAATTAATTACTAGGGTTGCTCATAGTACAGTTAGGCATTGTCCTTATTCAAGAATAATCTTAATCCCCTTCTAATTTCTAATCCTGGATGGGAGACTTAAATGTCTAGGGCACGATGATACCATCTCCCTAATGCAGCCCAGATTACCGGAACCTCAGTCCATTCACCCTTGGAGCCTGCAGCCCAGATTTCAGGATCATGAGTTCTTTCACCCTTGGGGCTCATCTATCATGAGATGGTTTTACTCCACTTCCCCTAACAGCATCACACCACTCCTCAAGAAAAAGGAATTAGAACCAGTTAAGAGCTTGGGACTGTAAATATGTCAATATCTTGTAGTACTATGAATGAATATGAAAATTAAGCATCACTGTCATACATATTGCAGTCTATATTAATATTACTATTAAATTCAGCCTAAGAACATTATCAAGCTTCATATATTAAGCATACATATTAAACATATCCCCATGCATACCACCAAGAACAAGGATGTTACTGCCTGTAACTTAATAACAGTTCTGATCTGATCTGATCAATGGTGATTTCATTGGATGCTTTTGATTCCTTTCCTTTATATCTCTCAATGTGAGGGAGAGGTCACACCTCTTCATCGTGTATACCCTTTGGCAAGAGACACACCCTTTCAACATTAGCACCCTTCGAAAAAGTGCAACTCTTCATTATTTCGGCCTTTTGAAAGGGACACAACCTTTCACAATCAGATCTGCACTTTTTATTTAAATCAGATCTGCACTTGTGATTCCCAAATTGTCTCCCCTCAAATGAGGTTCTTTGCTCCCTTTTATATCTCATGTTTGAGGGAGTCCCAACTTTTCATTTCACATCTTTTGACCATTCATTAACTTAATTAAATTTTAATTATATTTTAATTTTAATTTTTAATATTTTAGTTTTATTATTATTATTTATTATTAAATTCTATTTCAAAGTGGGGACATTACAATTCAGTTGCTAGTATTGCTATTGTTGACATAATATCTTCCATATACAAAGGGTTGAATTTATGTGGAAATGACAAGATTAAGAAGGATAGGGGTAATGATAACTTGGTTTATTTGCATCTTCTCAATCTACCATGTGAGGCCAAAGGTCAAGGAGATAATCCATTAGATGCTTACTGGAATAATTCAAATGCTACACACAGCCATAAACATAAAATACTCAAATTCTTGTCATCATTGGAAAATAAATATAATCTCGAAGGAATATTAAATACATATTGTGAATACTAATGAGGTGATGGGCATTCAGCGTCTGCACTTCATGGAGCTACACTCTACAAAAAAGACAAAGTGCTTCTATTTGAAATAATCATGATTTAATGGGAATGAACGCAGTTACAGAAAGGCGTCATATGAAGTAGGTAGATGAGACAATTAGAAGCTTCATACTGGAGGGTGATCAATAAGGTAAACATCATTGCTATGTTCCCAATTTCTTGAATAATTGTAGTGTGATGTCTAGCCACTTGTTTCCAAGGTCACAGTTGGTAAAGGAGCTCAACAAGCCCTAAGTTTGGAATTAAGTTCCAAACATAACCATCAGCCCAAGGTGCAGAAGGAAGAAATGCCAGGAGAGGAAACACTACAAAAGAACCTTGTGACTCCTTTGGGTTGCAGAATTGGAAGTTAATCTTTGCAGCAATATGCACACTTGGGGGAAGATCAAATTTGCAAATTTGGACGCATACTAGACAAGGTTTGACAAAAGGTAATGCTTTTCATATCAAGTCAGTTCAAATCTTTGCAGTAGATCAAACCGATTTTGTTTCAAGTACATATCAGAGAATTGCAGAAGGAACCAATATTATTTAGCAAAATGAAGACCACATGACTTTGACACCTCTCAACTTGAATACACTGGATGCTCTGGATTTCTCATCAGTGATGGGGCCAGTAACAAGAGTGTTGATCTGATCGATCAGATTTGACAAAGGGTAATGGAAGAATACGTTACAAAGATTAAAATGGAGGTTAGTATCAGGACAATCCATAAGATTCAAGGAAAGAAAAGCACATCAGAGAAAAGATTCGAGCTCCAATTTGCAAAAGACGGGTTCCAAGAGGAAGTTTGCAGCCATGCCCAAGAAAAGGATGCTCTTACATTTGTCAACCAACAATGGCTACATCTCCACATTGTAAAATTATTAATAAGAGCAAAACCTAATATTATAATGGCCAGACTCATTAGTAAACAAATGATTGATGTACGGAGGAACAAAGGAGGTTATAGGAATTCTTTTGTCATTACTCATCAGAAAGTTTCACGTAAAACATTTTCACTCACAATGAAAACAGAGCGGTATGCAAATTTGCAGCTTATATTGAGTCATACATCAAGCATGATTATGGAAATGATTCATATAGAGCTGAAAGATGAATTAGAAATTATCTTCCTCGCTTCTCTTCATACAAAGCCACCACATGCAAGTGATGTTACGTCTTCGGAAAGAATGAATTCAACAAAAAATTCATGGTGGTAGAAGTTTCTTCAAGTGCAAAATTTTCAGCTTCTATTATATCAAAGAAGTGCAGAAAAGGCACGGTAGCAAAAAAATTCAGCACATAAAAGAAACCCAACGAAAGATTAAAAATTGCAAGGACAGAGGAAGCAACCAACTTGAGTATATCTACAAGATCCCTGAATATGACTATGGATCAGCCAAAGGGAATGCATCCCACAAAGAGATGAAAAAGGCTGCAAGGGAATCACATGAACTTACTTCCACAAGAGTTATCCAGCTAAACAAGGATATAAGAATATAAATTTGTACATTCTTGAGGATAAATAGGGCTCCAAAATTTGCTTTTCTTGAGGGCATGCGATTTTGGAAAGGGCGAACTTGTAATGCATCCAAAAAATACAGAGACTTTGCAACCATGGGATAACCTATCCTGTCGTACAGAATTGAAAGCGAAGCACATTAATCTCACGCTTCCATTGGGAAAGTGGGGGGAATTTTCTTTTTTTGGGAAATTCAATTTGTAATAGCGCAGCAAGATCAAATGAAGAGTTACTCTGCTCCGACATAAAACAGAATTTCCTTACCTAGATCTTCATCCTACTCTCATCACTAAAATTTTCACTTCAATTTCAAAGGTGCCACTGTAATAATCAAATGCAATAATCGATAGGCAGGCAAGCCGAAGGAGTAGTTAAAATCGTCTGGCAATAGCCATTTTAATTACAGAGAATCCACCTGATCAGTTGGTCTTTGTTTCTTAAAAGCATGCATAAAACCTGAACTCGGTGAATCAAGAAAAAAGGCTTCGAGGGAAAACAGTGCTGTTACCTCAAAAATTTCATGTAAGGTTTGCTGTGATTGTGGAAAGGTTGAAGAAGAGCATTGTTGGGAATCGTTGTAGTTGTTATCGTCGTCTTGGAGGGAGAGATCGGACAACAAATCTCCCACACACAGCAGAGGACCTCCCAATTGTCTCGCCATCGCTCCGCACACTATACAGCTTCAAAATATGAATTATATAAGTAAACTAGCATTTACTCCCCATACCATATAAGTTCGTGCAGTTGTAATGGTCAATTTTGATGAATAAGTGTATTATATACTATTTGCTTGAAAGTTTTATATTACTAGCATATTTGTATTTTTTTTAAAAGGCAAAAGTCGAATATCAAAGTTTATGCAATGCCATGTTTTGAAAAACATATTTAAAGAGAAGAGTCCATCAATCATAGTTATCAAGTTTACTTCAACCATTAGGAATGTTTTAGCCATCTAGAATTTCATCATTAGCTTGTTCATTAATTAAAGGTTGAGTATTATTTTTCATAAATAGTCAAAATAGCCAAAATAAAATGAGGAAACTTGTTATTTAGTTAATTAAGAGTACCTATATCGTAAGGCTAAGAAGAAATCAAGGGTTCACATGAATGTTGGGATCAACCATGAGCATTGTGGTTGTGGACTCTATAATGAGAAAGCTAAGAAGTGTGAGAATTATGCCTACAAGTATTATGACTACATCCGCATCGATTCTTTCAAAAAGGATAATGTCATGTAGCCTTTTCATAATTAAGTCCATTAGAAGGTGTTATAGTCTATTTCTTCATTATGACTAATGATAATATTTTAAGTTGGGCTTAATCACTTTTTTAAAAGGACAATTTGAAATTATTATTGTTTTATTTTTAAAAATATTTTTAAACTCTTTGAAAGGAAAAGGGAAATTCAATTGAGAGTTCAAAAAGAATACCTAAAAGGTGAATTGGTCAAATGGATCATCCTATTCTCATTGTTACCGATTCTATTTTCAAAGATTAACCAATTAAGAATGAAAATTCACTTATTCAAATTAAGTGATTCCATCTAAAAATCATATTTATGTTGATTATTGAAATTTACTCAAATTTAATTGTGGGGAATTGGATCAATTAAATATCTACAAGCAAATCAATTTGCTTATTTTTAGGATATGTAATATTATCAATTTTCAAGGATGTACATTTTCATGCAACATGTATTATCGTCCATTTAAGCATTGTTGTTGCTTTTGCAACACTTGTTAGTTATAATTGGGGTTCTTTTGTAATGAACCTTACATTTGTATCATAAATCTTCGACCAAAAAAATATTATTTTTTTTATTTATCATAAGCATAGCAAGAGTGTGTCATTCCAATAGAAGCAATATAAATATATTGAACAACATTTTTATGAAAAATAAAAATACCCAAATAATTTTCATCTTAATAATAATAGTTTTTGAGATTCATTTCAATTTTTGTCAATATTAGAATACATTGTTTCTAATTTTCATATCAACTACATGTATACTCAATGTAAACATATTGACATGTTTTCATTCTTACAAAATGATTCAATTAATTTTTCTTTTGCATATAAATGCAATATACAATAATAATGTACAAATAAAAGACCCTATCTCAATTTATAGTGTATCTCCAAGCAACACGTTGCATGTGACATATAAAGCTACTACATGGAAAGAGAGCTTCAACTGGTTGTTGATTTACCTCCATCCATAGATTGGTGATCCTCTACACACTTTCCTATTGGAAGTGGCTATACCTTTCACAAATGTAGCAAATAAAAAGACCTGTGAACATACCATGCCAACCAAAATTTGAGTGTGAGGTATTGATTATGTTACTTGCAACTTACCACACAAACCTAGATATCTTCTAGCTAAGTATGACATTTGGTTACCATACAACCTATCAAGTATTATGGTTTGACAATACATCCAACTTATGTATCACTTTGGTTAAATAATTTTATAAAATACTAAACAAAATTGTGGGTCATTTGTTCACCACTCCTATCTCAACTTGGCTCAACACAATCAAGACAAAACTACTCAATTCACACAAGAAATTAGTAAAACTTAAGTGATGATGATATTGGAATAAAATACATAACCTCACAATAAATCAACCTCTTATCTTTTACAAGAGCAAACACATTCCAACTCCATTTTAAGCATTTTCTACGATCTCAACTATGAACAAAGCACATATTTAACAATTGGTTTGCACTTCTTCAATTTCGTACAAAACAAATATATTTGCATATAGGTGTGTACATAAAGTTCATTCTATACATACACATATACATATTTATATTTATTAAAAAAAAATCAAATTGAATTAACTACTACCATAAATTATATTTGAAGGAATGATGACTTAATAGTAATAACCTTGTATTGACTTACAAAACTATTCATAACATCATTCAATCATTTTGCATGTTTAAAAATTCAAGCATAAAAACTTGTAATTTTTTTTAGCATTCACTAGATATTCAACTCAATCATTCTTATGAGCATGAATTCTATTTTAATCTAATGAGGGTATTCAAGCATATGTAATAATGTGCAAAACTAATGTATTTTTTTGTGTTTGCAAATAATATAAAAAGAGGGTATACTTTGGTTACCAGAATAATCTAAATCTTATTAAGAAAAAAAATATTTTTCAGGTTAATGTAGCAACTAGAATCCACATTTGAATATTGTTAAAGATTCATAATAGTTGGTCATTTATTGATCTTAGTTCATTGGGGTTTAGACAGTATAGAGCAATAAACAATATTAATTATACTAGAAATAAAAAAGGCAAAAATAGTCATTCACACTAGCATAGAGGTTTAAATGGTTCAGCAAGCTACATAACAGAGAATAGGTCATCCATTTTTTGTATTATCCAATGAAGAACAAATTACAATCTCATGACTTTTCACATTTCATAGCCACTTATTTATCAAACTTTTTTGGTGGTTTACAAAGGTCAATTTATTTTACATTTCGTAGCCACTTATTTATCAAGCCTTTCAATAGTTTAAAGAGGTTGGCTGACATACCAAAATAACAATCAACTCCTATAAATTAATAGGTGATTTTTGCTTCTAGGGTGTTGCCCCTATACCCCTATCATGGGCCCCACAAGAGGGGCTCTACCCCCCTTGCACTTCATCGTTAATTCACTTTGGGGGAAATACAACTAACAAAGTCACCAAAATTTAAGCTTGGTAGCGTGATGAATTGTTATGTACCAATACTCTCCCACTTGGAGAGTGATCAAGCTACACACCAAACAATCTTCCACTTGGAGACTAATCTTTGAGTAACAATGTTGCACCTATAGCTCTCGCTAGATTGAAACACCTAGACTTGGTTTGGTTCTCATTTTCACCATTATCATGCTTGACAACTAACAAAAATTGAGTGAAAAACTAGTTTCTCTTGATTTACAGCCTTCAGTTACATATTTGCAGGATTTTGGCTAGGGTGTACCTTTTTTAGCTTCAACTATAAATCTTCTAAAATTAATCACATGAAATGGTATCTTAGTTGTATATTTTTAGTATTACAATGAAGAGTTGATTTCTTTGTAAGATGAATGGCACCTTGACTATTTACTAGCCTATGTCATAGCAACATACTCTTCTTCTATTTTTTAAACTACAACAACCTTTTTCAATCATGAAATCCAACAAACTATTGTTCCACCTATAGTAAACACATATTTAGTGGTGCTCTTTCTACATCAATATCACCTACCAAATCTAAATCAACATATTTGTATAGATTATAGTTGGAGCCTCCGAAATATAATGTTTGATTAGTAGTAGTACCTCTCATATACTTGAGAACCTACTTCACTACATTCTAATGCTATTTTCCAAGATTGTTCATATACCCACTCACAACTCCCACTGCATGTGCAATATCTAGCCTTATACACTCCATGGCATTCATCAAGTTTCCAACAGTTGAAGAGTATGGAACCTTGGAGATGTAGTCCATCTCCCTTCATGTCATAGAACAAATTTCCTCAGTCAATTTAAAAAGGCTAGGAAAAGGTGTTCTAACTAGTTTGGCATCTTGCATTTGAATTCCTTTCGACATCATCTCTATGTACTCACTTTAAGACAATGTTAAATTTCTATCTCTTATTATTCTCATACCAAGGATTTGTTTTACAACACCCAAATCCTTTATTGAAAATTAATTTTCTAATTTCTACTTAAGCTCATTTATATGTTACATATTAGATCCGAAAACAAGCATGTCATCAACTTATAATAACATGATAATATAGCTACCATTATTCCATCTTTTAAAATAAACACAATGATAAGAATGCAATCTATTGTAACCTTTCTCATCCATAAAACTATTAAATTTCAAATACCATTATCGAGGTACTTGTTTTAGGTCATACAAGCTCTTCTTTAATCTCCACACTAAGTCCTCCTTCCCTTAGACCACATATCCTTGTGTTTGTTGCATATAAATATCTTCCTCTAAATATCAATGGAGAAAAGTTGTCTTTACATCTAATTATTCAAAATTCCAAGTATTTTGTAGCCACAAGAATTAAAATAATTCTAATTGAAATCATTGTCACAAAAGGAGAAATATTTCATCGAAATCTACACCTTTCTTCTACGCAAAACCTTTTACCACAAGTCTAGCCTTATATATTTTCTTGCCTCCATGTTCTTCATTTAGCTTATAAACCCATTTGTCTAGTAGTTCTCTTTTACCCTCAGGCAATTGAACCAAGTCCTAAGTTTGGTTTTGTATCAAGGAGTTCATCTCATCTTTTATTCCTTGCTCTTATATTTTTTGGGTCTCTACTTACATTGATTTTATATAAATTTTTATTTCACCAAAATCAGTCAATAATAGATAATATAATGAAGGCAAGTACCATGAAAGGGCTCTACTTATCCTGATAGATCTTCTTGCAGGAGTTTGAGGTACATGTCATTCTTCTGATTGTCGAAAATTTTGAGTTTTTGGCACTGTTGGAACTACTTTTCCAAGGGTTTCATAAAGCATCATGTGTATTATGTTTTTTCCTTTTTCCCATTTCTTTCCCTTAAACTAATCTTTGTACATGACCTTCTCATTGAATATGACATCTCTACTCCTAATGATTTTATGATTTTCATAATCCCATAAATGTTAACCAAAATCATTAACTCCATATCCAATAAAAGTACACTTCTTGTATTTTTCCTAAAGCTTTATTCCATTTTTTATGTCAATATTGGAAAATTCTTATCAACCAAAAGTTTTTAGAAATGATTAGTTTACCTTTTTACCTGTCCATGTCTCCTCTAAAATATCACCGTCTAAGAAACTTGAAGGCCCTCTATTTATTAAGTAAACTTGTATATCAATAGAATCTACCCAAAATTGTAATGACAATCATACGGACAATATCATACTCCTTGCACACTCCATGATCCGTGTATTCATCCTTTCAAACATGCCATTTTCTTGTGGTATTTCTAGAATTATTTTATATCTATAAAGCCCATGTTATGAATAGTAACTAGCAAATTCTTTGTTGTGATATTCACCTCCATTATCTTATCTAATACACTTCAACTTATTTCCTATCTCATTCTCAACCAAAACTTTCATTTCTTAAAATTATCAAATTATACATGTTAGATTTTCTGAGAATGAAGCAACTCATCAATGAAAGTAAAATAATAATCAAATCCACCGATAGATGACACCTGAGCCAATCCTTATACATTTGAATGCCCAAACTCTAACTTTTCCCTCCTTTCCTTCCCACTATGAGAAATATAACTCTCTTTTATTTTCCACAAATGTAATTTTCATAGAAATCCAAATCAACTCATTTTAAACCTAACTTAATAAATTCCTTGAATGGAGAATTTATCTTGTTCTCACTCATATGCCCAAGCCTATTGTGCCATAATGATGTATTTGTTCTTTTGAAAGCTAAGGAAATAGAAAAATCATAATTGTCAATATATAAATACAATGTACCTTTAAACCTTCCATAATTTGTCTATAAACATAACTATGAAACCTCTGCTTCCTAGTCATCCTATTGATATTAATTTTCTTCTTAGTTCAGGAACATTCCTCAGCTCCTTTAATAGCCATTGATTTCTATTTTGTAATTTTATATGCATGTTGCCAAAATCACCTAAATAAACTTGTCCAAAATCACCTTGCACATAGTCTAGAAAATATTTTGTACATGATGTATGAAATGAAGCCCCTAAATATAACACCCAAGAATTGGTAATATTATCTAAAGAATGGATCAAAGCATCTTGAAACACATCAACTTCTACATTTTCTTCCTTGTTGTTTGTTTGTTGTCCATCTCCTTATTTTCCTTTTCAAGACCAACAATCTTTCTTTAGGTGTTCTTTCTTCCCACGATATGGTTAATCCATCCTTTGACCTTACTATACATTTGGATCTTCCCTTTTTATATTTCTCATTGTTTGATAGGCTCTTTCCTCTTTCCCTTTGTCTTCTCTTATTCTCAACAATCAAAGCATTACCTAATGTCTCACTTATGCTTTTCCATTGTATTTTATTGCTAAGGATTTAAAGTGTTAGAACCAAAAACAAAATTACTTAAAACCATGACCATGCTATTCCATCTTTTTGGTAACGAGCACAAAATCAAAAAAGCCAGAACGTCATCATCAAATGTTACTTTACAAAATCTAATTAACTAGCGATCATGTTCAACTTGTTTAAATGATTATCAATAGACACACCTTAATATATATTCATATTAAATATGTCTCATAAGAAACATCTTGTTGGAAGTTGAGGGTTTTTCATACAGTTTACCTAATGTCAACATTAGATCCATCATTTTTTTTGCTTTTGATATATTGAAAGTCATTGATGCTATCAAACACAATCGTATTATTCATTTTGGTTCCCAAATCAACATATCGATCATCTTCATGGATCAATATAACTACACTTCAAATAATTTAAATGGAGAATATAAATATTAATAACATGACTTGGAGGACTAATATTAATTATTATTGTGTCAGTACCAATAATGATAAGACGTATGCCACCTTCTCCCATGCTTTCTAGGTTTTTGGGGCTGCATCCAGAGATTTCTTTCCATTAGCTATTTGCAACTCTCGTGCTTCTAGTTTGAGTTGTGAAATCATGGGAGGTAACAGGCATCACTACGAGCCTAGTAATTGTAAAGAATGGAAACAAGAGGAGTAAATCTGGAGTATCTTGTAGAAGGGCGGGTTAACAAAGTATATGGAAAGACTCCATGAGAGGGATGCTAAAATCACCAATTTTATCAATAATTGGAGGAAGGGCACCCTGAAAAATGGGAGATCAAACTATCACCATCAATGAAGACCTCATTGCTCAGGTGACGAGTCTCTGGAGGGAGGGAAGTAATTTCTACAGAGATAGAAAGCTTAGCAAGGAATCCATCGAGCGATACCCTAAAACTACTGAGGAGAAGAAGCGCCTGGTCAAGCTTAGCAAGACCTACTACCCTCCCAGGGCCTTTGCTAACCCTTGGAGGAAGGTTTTGTTTGCTATCATGTGCTACATCACTCTGGATGGCAGATTCACCAAAATCTATGGCTACCATTTCGTGCTGCTCAACCACTTCAGGTATGAAGATAAAGTTAACATACCCTGTTTCCTTATTTGCTCGGTGAATGCTACCATCAAAGCCCACAGAGAGAACCCTAAGGGTGACATTGCTATGCACTAAGGTCTTATGGTTCTTATCTATGATCACATTTAAGCTAACCAAATCGCCTACCCCCAGCTTTCTGTCTCTGAATCTGAGGAGGAAGGCTCGGAATCAGAACTTTTTGTGAGTGAGGATTCTGTTGGTGATACGAAAAGTGAGACTGGGGAGAGCCTAGAGGACTTTGAGGTTAAGTTGGGTAAGAAAAGAAAATAGGAGATTAGCAAGCCGTCCTCTTCCAAGGGTAAGAAAAAAAGCAAAGAGAAGGTCTTCCAGATTCACTCTTCATCCTCCTCGGAGGTCTCTAGGGACTTTGATAAGGATGACTCTCTGTCCCCACTGAAGAAGAAACCTAAATCTTCTTTTCAAAAAAGGAAAAAGCAAAAAAGGCAGGGCAATTCTGAGTCGGTGACGGAGGACAAAGAGCAGAGCAAGGATTTAGATGCGGACGAAAAAGGTGAGGAGGAGATTACGAGGGATGTCAACCAGAGTGTTGGTGGTGATGCCAAAGGTGGTAAAAACCCCAAAAATGATCAGGCCAAGGTTGGTGAAAAAAGCCCCCCTTTTAACCCTTCTATTGAGGGTTTGAAGGGGTTTGTGGACACCCTCGACTGGCTCATAAGCAGTTAAAAGAAAGTTGTGGAGGAAAATAAGAACCCAAGTCATAGGATTCAAATTCTGGAGACCATTAGCATTGGTGAAGGCAAATCCATGGCTGAGTATGTTGATGATTTGGGAAAGACTGTTTCCAGAGCTGAAGAAATTAGGGACGCCTTCAATCCAAGGTTTGAGCAAGTGGAGAAGGCCCTGGAGGAAATTAAAAATAGTGACACTGTTAGGGACTAGAGAATGGTGGATGTTGATAACAGACTCAACAAAATCGACACCTGTCTCAGAAGCATTGTTGAACAAAGTTACAACATTCTGAAGGCCTCGGGTGACAACACCAAAATCCTGATCAGTAAGCTGGAGAATGAGAAGGGACCCCTGGAATAGGAAACTGACATGGAGGGCGTGAAAGGAGTGCAAGGGCCAAGAACGAGGACCAAAGACAAGAAGAGGGAGAAAAAGCCAAACAAGGAAATTGAAGAGCTCAAAGTTGCCTCAGAGAATTATGCCCTGTTGGTCATCAAGGCTAGTGATCTTCTTAAATCTCTGTAGGTTGTCTAGTTTTTTATTTTCTGGTTTTTACTGCTTTGTTGTTCCTAGCTCTTTGTTGTCTGTTTGGGTTGCTGGCTTTCATGCCAACCTTTTGTATGTTGTCTTTTTGCTAGACTAGTTGTTCTTTGTTGATCTATCTGGTAATCTTTCTGTAAAAGGTTTCGAGTCCTTAAAACCTGCTTTTCCAATTAATAAGAACATATCAATAAATCCTATAGTTATGCCATCTCTTATGCTTAGGTTTAATGTAAGACTTAGCTAATGAAAAAGAGTTCTATACAACACCAATCTCCTCTACACTTTAGGCTCTGGAAAAGCTAAGTGGGTACCCCTTATTTCACATCATCTTCAAATATTTTAAAGCATTAAACAATGATGCTACAACACATAAATAACAAGGTTTGTGTGACTACATTCATAGCTAATACATCCCTTATTTTTCATTTTAACATTGGAATGAAGTGAAGCAAAAAACAAAAACTAAGCTAATAAAATGACTTTCAAATTTAGATTTGAGATGTTTCTAGACAAGTTTTGCACAAAGAACTATACAAGATCAATGTCTTGTCCATTTACAGACTCAACATGAAATAATTATTTAATAACGACATAAACACAAAACTAGCGATCATTGAATCATTGTTGCCTTGCAACAATGAGGCCTCTCATGGACACATAAATAATCTTCTTGGAGATCTTGAAATATAACACAATATCCTTAACATTTAACTGATAGAAAAAATTAGCGTGCCCCTTAAACAAGAGTCATCAAAGAAACGCTTATTGCAACAAATGTGCAACAAAAATCATTTTAATCCATGATTACATTGACTAAAAAGATAATGTATGCATTTAGGAGACATTATTGCATGACATCTCTAATCCTAGTTACAATCTAATCCACTTGGCAATATGAAAACATAGATTACATCATCTTAATTTTGAAACTTGAAGAACACCTAAAACCTAGCAGAGCTACCCTACACAAGAAATTGCAATACTTTGAAAACCCGGGACAAGAACCCTTACAAATGAGAAGAGAATGACTTTTTAAAGAAAATAAGGAAAAACAAGATGCATTCTACAAATGACACATGGCATCACAGTGCCCTTTTATTTTATTTTTATTGGCCTTTCAAATTTCCCTTCTTTTTTGCACTTTCCAAATCTGATTCGATTTTATTTGCACTTGAAATTTTTTCGTTACATCTCTTGCTCTATTTTTACCATATTTTTTTTACCCTTGTGTAAAAAGTCAAGTGACTATTGCATTTGCCCTTGTAGGAGTGAAAATAATAACTTGGGTAAAAATCATTCGATTGATAATTGAAAATTCCATTTGAACTTCACACTTTAATTGTTAAACCTAAAAAATTTCCTCTTCATTTCACCTTTACATTGTAATAGACATTTTACCGAACACAATTTATCTTCATTTCATCTATGCAAACAATGTGACATTTTGTCAAATATTTGGCATGCAGTCTCTCTACCTGTGCATTCTTCCTATATCTAACCTATTCCTACAATTATCCATTTTATTTTGACATGCTAAGCATTTCACATCATTGGTTGAAAGATACATATTCATGTGAAGTATTTGGAATCCCCCTTCACCTACTCTCTAGTTGTGATTTAATATCCAAGCAATAGAAAGATGTTCTTGAACGTGCTTATCATTTTTAACTATATAGGATCATTTGTTAGCTTACTACCACATCACAAATGGTTCCATAAATATTTAAAATTGTTCCAAGCTTGGGACCTACTTTAAGAAGAGTTTTGGATATGGAAAATACCAAATACTGCCTACAAACAACCTTTAAAAAAAGCTCTAATCACAAAAATGTGTTTTATCTCCACTTTTAGCATTGTTTTGAGCCATAATGCATGTTTAAAACAAGGAAAGACTACCCAAAATAGTGCCACTAAAAGTTGCAAGTCGTGAAGAGCATCTATAGGCCAATTTTTAGTTTTCTGGTACCCAAAAATGATTCCAGCAGCACCGAAACTACTACCATATTAGGAGAATAGTCACAAGCAACTTTTGGGAGGTAGAAACAACAATTTTCTGTTACAAAAGAACTAAAAACATCTACACATGAATCAACATTCTCACTTATTCAAAAGAAAAAGAAAATACAAAAAACTTAATTCCACACTAGTAGCTTCAAATGTTATATTTCGCTCAAACTTCAATATTCGTTGGATCCTTTGTTTTCCTCAAGTGAACAAGCCAAACAAGAATCCGATGAAGGTTTCATTTAAATATTTACATTATCATTATTTTGTTGGAACTTGTATGGTTTTTCGAGCTTCTCTTTCCTTTCAGCATGCAAGTGAAATAAAGTTGTTGTGAAGGTTTTAAGAAATGCATGTACAAATTATAAATTATAAAGTTAAATTATAAAGTTGAAACTATTTGTCACCATATTCAAAATTGTCTTAATTTGATTTAAATTTAAAATATATATTAAATACTTGCAGTTTAAACTATAAAGAAATGACAAATTTTTAATTTCTCTTATTGGCTAAACGATGCAATTTCATTGTGGGCAAACAAGATGCCTTGGAGTCACAAAAAATTACGAGGAGACATAATCAATTAACTAAAACATGGGTTTGTTGCCAAAGTTTGCCCAACAAACTAAACTTTTGTACTCCAGATGAAAAAAAGTTTGTTAATATATCATTTGAGCTTGGATCGGAACAAAATTGAAACTAGACACTATTGGATCCAATAGAACAACTAGGTCACCTTTACATTTGTGAAATTTAAAATATTTTTCGGAAAGCTAATCTAGCCAAGTTGTAGTCACAAATGCATTAAATAGCATGTCAAAACTTGTCCAAGAGTTACAAAATTGAATATTATTACTCTCATTTGACCCAAAAAAAACACCAAAGGATTTCGCATGATGATGCACCTAGGTTGCAAAATTTTAATTGTTGAAGTAGGCAACTTGAGTGGATTCAACAAAGTGTGTACATTGACTTGCTTCATGATCTTGGCAACCTTGGGCACTGCAAACATGTCAATTTCTCTATTCTATTTTTATTGTGAGTATGCCTAATAGTTATAAAAAATCATTAACAAAAAAAATGAATTTAACTAGGTTATGTCCTTCCCATGAACACTTTTATCAAAAGTTGGTCTTATTTTGGGAAATTGAAAATTTCATGAATGGATCTAAAGAGCTCTGATATACCTTGCCAAGACCACAAGGATTACAAAAATCAAAGATCATAGCAAAAATTTATGAGCTCAAAAGTAGAAAATAAAGATTTAAATTTAATTGAGAATAATAGGAACCGGTAGAAAAATCTATGAAAAAATCTTATACCATTGGATTAGTCTTGGAACCACCTTTTTGACAATATCTTGTTTGCCTAATTTCAATGCCATATGCAAAATTTATGTCTGATTTTCCTAAATAGGTTGAAACATCCAATAGGATGCCTAAATAGAATATTCATCTCAAAGAAATATTATCTTAATGTCTAGCAACCAAATATTCTTTGGGTCATTGTGTTAGCATTGGCATATATCTATGTGGATGAAATTCTTGTTAAATGTGTCCACCAAAAAATTGCCCAAAAAAAGTCAACGACTTAGATTTTGGCAAATTAATAGTCAGTTCTTAGGGTTGTTTTGCCACTTTGGATGCATTAGTGAGGTCCATTTTTCTCTATAATGCACCAATTTATTGCCTAAAGCTGAAATTACCTTGAATCTCATGTGCTCAGAGAAACACCCAAAAAGTCAACTACTTGATACAAAATGACAGTCAATTTATGTCTTTTTAGCTATTGAAAATGTGATGGTGGGGTATCTTTTGCTCCAAAGTGAACGGAAACATTGTTCACTTCTAGATTCCACAAAAAGGAGAGTTGTACAATCTAGATTTGGTGATTTTGTGAATATTTTTGAGGAAAAAAACCCTAAAAGATTGTAAAGGGGTTTGTTGAATCCATGTTGATATCGTATTAAAGTTTGCAACACAAGCACCTACAATAACAAATAAAAAACACGAACACCTTCCACAAAAAAGAGCAACAAGAAATATTTTCTATATGCCTCAAAAGCAAAGAGTATAAATAGAATGAAAAAAAACATAAAGACTTGCTTTATAGAAAAAATAATGAAAACCTAATATATAATTATGGAACTAAAAATAGCTCCAAGAAGTGCTAAGTAAACTTAAGCTAAAAAAAAGTGTGGTTCTCTAAATATAAAATTCGTCAACATCATTATCATTTCTTATACTTGAGTGAAATTTCTCAACACAATTGGTTATTTTCCTAAGTTCATATTATTCTAGGTGTGGAGGATCCATTTAGCCATTCTCACTAATGTATCTACCATATGTAATTTGGTTGATTTGTGAATGAACATGCATATTATGATTTCTTTCTTTACATATAATACACATTTACAAGTTAAAAATTACATCAATATATAGCATCATAAATTGTCATCAGGCCAATTTACACCTCATGTTTGGGCCTCTACTTTAGTGTGTCTTATCTTTATCATCTTTCTAGGTCCGTTTTGTGCCTATTCTCTAGCTTTGAGGCACCCATTAGTGGGTCCCATGGTTAGGTAACCCTCCCCCTTAAGCCTTATCTTGGTCTTGTATGCAAAATGACCATGACGCCTAGTGCCATAGCCCCTATCAATGGGGTCCAAATTTAAATTGGGTCAATTGATCCCCGTTGCTTTGCATGACCGTTGAAGGTCAGCCTAATCACTAATTTACCTGAATACCCCTATATAAAGATATTTTATCAACCTAATTTTATCCAAGCAATCTATCAATTCTAAGGAATCAATTCATATAACTTGTGCATCCATGAAGCATCCATCATTAGGCATTTTTAGAGATCTTCAAGGCTACATATTCATCATTCAACCATTGTGAGAAAAATTACATCATTCCTATGCAATCATGTGTGTATGACTATGGTTTTGTCATGACAATGCCATTCCATACAACATATGTGATAATTCAAAGAACAAAGCATCATCATCAACAATTGCAGATCTGAGGGATATATTTCCAGTATTTATTTCATTATTTACATTTATTCATTCAAGGTTAATTCCTAAATCAGAGTTGACTTAAGTAAACCCTTATTCCCAACAATTTTCCCCTTCTTTTTGTGTATATAATAAATAGGTACAGAGCTCCATTCAAGACGATTGACAGGATTTGCAAAGACGAACAGGTTCACCTTTAAATGGCGATAAATTTGGAGGACCAAGGCGACCGACAACACAATTCTGAAAAATCAAGCCAAACTTCTAAGAATAGATCTGAATCATCCTCTTTTGTTCACATCTAGGTTGGTGACTCGGTATGATGACTATAGCTCACTTTTTATGCCCGATCTCTTCAATATTCACCCATTTACCCTAATTTCAGTATTTTCACAATTCAACTTAGAAAGAGGGAATCAAAACCCTAGTCTAGGTGGAACCTAATCAATATTTCAGAGGTTTTTCCCTAGAGGTATTAAGCCTATATCTATTAGGTTTATCCTTCTTTCAATGTGATGGTCTTCTAAGAAAAATTAGTGGTTTTATTATCTTAATTGGTGAAAGTTTGGTGAACCCAACTCCTTACACCACTATTTCTAATTTGTGTTCTCATATTTGATTTGTGAGTATTTTAATTTTTAAATTTTCACTTAGATTATATTTTTAATCAAATTACATAAATTTAGAGGTTAAATTCATAGAAACCCTAGTTTATTTTGGTTAATTTGGTTTGTGGGCTGCATAACTTATAACTTTTTCAGATTTGATCTTAGGCATTCATAATGACACTTAATATATCTCATATGATTACATTGATTTTCACTTATATATTTATCATAATCATGTGTTGGATAATGGTTTCTTTCACTTTACATTGCTTCTTTTCAGTCATAGCACTTTGGCATACTGCATTTTTAGATTTTTCAAAATGCTTTGTATTAATCGATTAAATCTTAAAGTTTTTTTCCATGATGCATGTGTTATTTTATAGTGATATTTTTAGGAAAATGCATTACATTTGTAGATCATATAAAATCTTTTGTAGATCACAATCCTAGAGATGCTAGTGAAAAACCTCACACTTATACCTCTCCTAAGGTATATGATGTCAATGAAGAAAGATATAATACTCCTATCAATGATATATCTAATGGAGAGAAAGAATTGAAGAGAAAAATGGCACCGTCTTCTTCTCATACACATACCTTATCACAAGGGGGGCAAGGTCAAAATATTGGAGTTTTAATCTCTCTAGATCCCCCTTATTCCCCTAAATCCTATCTTAAGCATGAAAACGTTTGTAGAGAAGATGATATCATGCATTTCATTCATGATCTATCTCCCCACATAACATTAAGCAAATATGAGGCCTTAGATGATAAGTATCTTCCTTCCCAACCTATCAAAAAGGATATAAATGACAATAGAAAGGAGAATTTTCCTATAAAGGATATTCCTTCTTCACCTACTTATGCCTTTGTTCCTTCTAGATATACTTTTACACTAATTTTTTTAAATAAATTCATTATAATACTCCTTCTCAATTAAAACATTCTTATAGGAGTGGTTGTAACATAATATCCAAACAAGGTTTTAGAGGACAGGGACTTGGAAATTTTGAACAAGGAATCAAAGTCCCTATAAACCCTCCTACACAAACTATTACCGAAGGGCTAGTACATCATCATTATTCACCTATGGATGATCTCCTTAGAATTAAAAACTTTAAGGATTATCTTGCAAGACATAGAACCTATCGTCCATCTAAGGGTTCTTCTTCTTCAAACACTCATTTTCTTCATATCATCAAAATCATGACCATAATGCTAATGATTGTTTGGATTTTCAACAAACTATGCAAGAACTAGTTGATAATGGAACTATTAAAATCATAGATGACAATCCATCTTCTTCTAACAAACCTTGTCCTGCATCACAAGAGACAAGACCTAATATCATTGATGACCAAGAGAAATTAGATATTATAATCTTTCGGAGATTAAAGTATGATAAGAATGTTATCTTTCCTCTCATTAAAATCAGTCACAGTCATAAGCATACAAAAGGTGATGAGCATTTCCTTTTTCTTCGAAGTTATTCTCATTCTCTTGGAAAATGTAAAGCATTTAAAATATTTGTTCAAGACCTATATAATAGGGCTCGTATAGCTCTTACAATTGGTCTTTGACTCTTCCTTGGTGAAGAGGTAGTGCCTTAGCACTCCATTCACCCTCCATGTTTCTCCTCACCCTATGACACTAGTAGTTAACTTAATTGGGGGCTCTTTGTAATAAGGAGTGATGCTTTTTCAATTACAATCATATTGGGGTAGAAACATAATTCATTCTTTCCTCTATTCTTAGGGGGCAAGAATATTATCCTATTTTATTCTATCCATCTAGAGTTTCACTATTTCCTTTAGGATACTTTGATGTCCTTTCTTTCATGAAATGATATGTCTCTTATGATTAATCTCTCCTTGGGAGAGTATGTGATCCTTCATCTAATTCTCTATTTCTCTCTTTAAAGACTACCTCTTCTTTAGAGTTGCATTTTGCATATATTGATGTCTTTTCTTGCATTGAATATTCCTTCATGTGAGTACATTGTGCATTTCCTTATGTAAAATATCTCCTTAGAGGTTGTGTAATTCTTCTCATTGTCCTTACACTAGGGGGGCATTGATTTCTCTCCTATCCTTTCTAAGGATCCACTTTTCCTTTATTGAGTGGTGTTTTCTTATGATTTGATGTTATTCCTTGTGTGAATTTGTGATATCTCTTTTTAAACTATCCTATCCTTGCTTGTAAGAGTATTGCCTCTTTAGTTTGGATTTAATAACATTTTTTCCTAAAGGATATCTCCTTTTGAAGGTGGGTATCCTTGTTTCTAGCTTCCTTAAGAAATCAAAATAGGCCTATGTTGATATCTTATGGGAGGGAATACATATTTCCCTCTTTGTACTATATTATACTATATTTTTGCATGTCTTAAACGGGGTGTTCATTCTCGAAACAAGACAAAACAAACTCTTACATGAGATGCATCGTGTCTAAAATTAGACACAACATTTATATGTCTTATACGGGGTGTACATTCCCGAAACTAGAGCAAGAAAACCCTTACACAACATATCCTCAAAACTGGGCATATATTTATCTTAGACGGGGTTATACATTCTTGAAACTAGAGAGAAAACAAACTCGTATGATATATTCTTGATACTAGACACACATTTGCATTTTGATTTCATGTCTTACATAGGTTGTTGCATGCTCTAAACTAGAGAAAACAAACTCTTATATGGGATGTTTAACACCTGAAACCAGACACCACTTGCACACACAATAGGATGAGTGAAAATAGAAAAACACAACTAGACTATTCCTACTCTCCTCCCCAACATTAATCACCTAGAAAAACATAACTAGAATGTGTATCCATGTCTTCTCTCACTCTTCTTCTTCTCATGGATCACCTAGAAAAATACTTCTATAAAATATATCCATGCTTCCCCCTTTCTTCTTATGAGCTCATAGCTTTATTATTTGTAGTTCATGGATGATGTGTGCTCTTTCTCTTTTTATGTGATCGCTTGTGTTCTTGAGATGGCATTTTCAAGAGTGATATTAGTGGTTGAGACATTTTGATATCGAGGTCTCTTCGGCTAGTTTACTTGTCTTATTTTTGGTTTTTAGCTTTTGCATGTTGTATGTCTTTTGCTTTTTTGTATTTATTTGCCTTTGTCTGTCTTTTTTGGTTGTATTGTTTTGTGTACCCTTGCATGTGATTGAGTGAGTTAAGATCCTAAGATTGGGGGCCTTGTTCCTCTAAATTAGTGATGTCTTATACTCCTTGTGATTGTGCTCCTAATTGCTCCTCTCTTTTATCTTTCATGTACTTTATCATGAGTATTTGTGTAGGCTCACGCTCCCATTAAAGAGGGGACTAAATGTAGCATCATAAATTGTCACCAAGCCAATTTACACCTCATGCTTGTCCCCCTACTTTAGCATGTCCTATCTTTATCATCTTTCTAAGTTTGTTTTGTGCCTATTCTCCAGCTTTGAGGCCATGAACATTCATTGGTGGGTCCCATGGTGAGGTAACCCTCCCCCCAGGCCTTATCTTGGTCTTGTATGAAAAATGACCATGACACCCAACGCCCTGGTGGTCCCTCTCAATGGGGCCCAAATTTAAATTGAGGCAGGCGTCATATTTTCCCAATGGGAATTGATCCTTGTAACTCCGGATGACCATTGGAGGTCAACCTAATTGATAATTTAATTGGATTCCCCTATATTAAGACATTTTATCACCCTAATTTCATCCAAGCAATCTATCAATTCTCAGCAATCGATTCCTATCACTTGTGAATTCGTGGAGCATCCATCACTAGGTATTTTCAAAGATCTTCAAGGCAACATATTCATCATTCAACCATTGTGGAGAAAAATTACATCATTCCTATGCAAGCATGTGTGTATGATTAAAGTGTTTTCATGTTCATGTCATTTCATACAACATATATGATTACATTCAAAGAACAAAGCATCATCATCAGAAATTGCAAATGTAAGGTATATCTTTCTATTATTTATTTTAGTATTTGCATTTATTCATTCAAGGTTAATTCCTAAACCAGGGTTTGACTTAGGCAAACCCCTATTCCCAATAATTTTCCCCTTCTTTATGTGTGTAGTAAATGTGTATAGAGTTATGTTTGAGAGGATTGACAGGATTCATAGAGACAAACAAGTTCACATTTTGATGGCAAGAAATTAGGAGGACCGAGACAACTAGCAACACAGTTCCAAAAAATTAGGCCAAACTTCTAGGAACAAGTTTGAATCATCCTCTTCTACTCAGATCTAGGTTGGTGGCTTTGTACGATGATTGTAGCTCATTCATGCTCTACCTATTCAATATTCACCCATTTACCCTAATTTTAGCATTTTCACAATTTAACTTAGAAAGAGGGAATCAATACCCTAACCTAGGTGGAACCTAATCAATATTCCATAGCTTTTTCCCTAGAGGGATCAAGCCTAGATCTATTAGGTCCCTCCCTCTTTCAATGTGATGGTCTTTTAAGAAAAAATAGTGGTTTTGTTACCTTAATTGGTTAAACCCTAATTTTTTCCATTACACTATCTTATAACACACACACACACACATAGTTCATGGACTAGTTGAACTCCTCATCGTATTTTGAATTATCATAATGCATTAATTATTGTGTTTGGTTTTAAGTACCATCCACTAGGTTGTTATTTGTCATTTCTTGATTTGCTACATACTACAACAAGCAATACTTTTCTCTTTTTTGGTAAGCATAATACAAATTAATTGTCTTTTAATTCTATTGATTTACAATTTCAATATGAGAGGGTTGGTTATTAGGAATATTTGGGAGCAGTTTATAATTTGTAAATAAAATGTAAGCTTGTATCATTAAGACACTATTAAAATATGTATAGAGATAAATAATATATTTTTTACTATTTATTAGTGATGGTCCAAAAACAATAGGTGTTAAACACAACATTATACTCAAGCTTAGAAACACAAGTTCCTAATTGAGTAGTTATCCAAAACCCCACTATCTTGGCTTATTTATCTTATCAATTCAAGGACGTACAACTTGAAATGGGACAACAAAATATATGCACCAAGAGTTTTAAGGAACAAGTCTATCCTATTCTAAACAAATGAAAATGTTCAATAATTCTTCGTAAGGAAATAACTTACCTAAATATTATAACTCAGGAAAACTATGCCGACTTTTATCAACAAAATATAAGCTCTTATAGCCTATGCATAAATAACTGTTCAATTTTGTCGGGGCTACAAGAACAAACACAGATTATCAATCTAGTGGCTACAGGAGCAAATAGCGAACAACTTACCAGAATAGAATTAAATTACTTTGAAAAATAAAGTGCAATAAAAAAAATGTACATAATCCTCACCAAGTGGGCCCTCTTGAGTGAGTCTCCTAAATTAGAAGTTATAGAAGAAGTTAATTATGAAAATCACATAGCTATATCAAAACACCATAAACTTATTCAAGATAGTGAATTTGCTTCTTAGTCAGAATCAAATCGGTAGCATAACATAGTCTAATATAAACTAACTAAACTCAGAAACTTTAGAAGCATTTATATAACATTCATCCTTACAATAGTCTAATAGAAACTAACTAAACTAAGAAACTTTAGAAGGATTTATATAACATTAAACCTTGCAGTAGTTTTCCACAATAGCCGCTCCACTTCTAATATCTAGGTGGAGGCTTTCATTTAGAATATAAAGTCTAAGAGACCTAAGAAAAATAAGACTTTGTTTCGTCCTTGAAAATTTGTAAATCTTCCCTAGATTTGCTCTAACATACAACATGGTTATTTAACAAAATCATTAATAGAACATTATTGTTCTTAAAGGATCCTTAATGACTTCAAACAATTAGTGCCTAAGTTGTAACAACCTTTGACCCTTTCATACCTTGTTGTCCTTTCCTGTCCACGTTGTCATGTTGTTGATAATAAATCCCTGTTTCATCACAAAATGTCTTCCATGTGACTGCAGCACCAAGGTTAGCACAAGTACTTCTATTCACATTTCATGACCATTTATTGCAACACATTTATCATCATACAAATATAAAGTAAATACTTATATTTGCATTCATAAGGTTCACTGTTTTGTCATAATGAAGGTTTTAAACTATAGACAACATGACCGTCATATAGGCTCAAAAAGTCAGTCAAAACGTAATATAAAATTCTAACAATAGGTATATAAGAGTCATAAGCATGATAAATTGACTGCAAATACAGACATAAACTAGGGCTCATCAATTAGATCAAAATATATCAAGGAAGTAGGAAGGTATTCGCAATTGCTCTAAATTGAGAACTATATTTCACATTATTAAGATCTACTATAAACTCATTCTCCTTATATAAATTTGAAATGAAACTAAAAGGATTCAAGTATTACAAGATTATTGGTTAATTTGTAAGCAAAATTTAAACATTAAAAATTTGGTAGTTAGTCCACTAAAAAGGTAGCTTGTAAAAGTAAATTGTATAATTTATTTAAACATTTTGAGGTTTCAATTTAAGAATACCTTTAACTATATTAATTTTAATAGTTTCTTAGAAATTGTTATTGTTGAAAGAAAGTTGACTTTACAAATAAAAAGAAGAGAAGGTAGTGAGAAGCAAATGACAAGTTAAAATAAATAATATTTTTTATAGTTTGAACATGTTATTGTTGGAAACTTGAGTTATTATGTTGTCATTGATGTCAATCTATCGTGTGTTGTAGATGAGGTGTTGTGTTGTCATTAATGTCACTATGTGTTGCAGATGGTTTGGAAAAGTATGGTTTGATGTTGTTGGGTGGTTGGGTAATGACATTGAGCAAGTATGAGGTGTTTTTAGATTTTGTAGGAAAATATTCAATAGGCAAGAAACAATATTTATGTAGGAAAGAGTATTTAATGTCCCAATGGAAGAATTCTTTGCATTCATCTGATATGCAAATATTATGGAGTGTGATTATGGATATAATGTTCATGATCTATGTATATTGTATTGTCAAGTTTACAAGTCCTCTATTGCTCATATGGTTGAGTTTGTTTGTTTTGTTTATGACAGCGAAATGTCTATCAGAATTGTTCCAGAAAATGCTTGGTGGTTCTCTAATATGATGTGTCTAGAGTGTTGTGGCTTTGAGGACATGTTTATTTGATTTGTGTAGTGTTCTAGTTCAATTTTCTAGTGATGGTTTGACTCAGAAGTGAATTTATGATGTTTTGAGTTTGGTCTGGGTTCTGATTGACTGAGGTGATGTGTTCTATCTACAACATACCTTTTTTGGTCCAGACATATTTAGGTGAATAATTTTTTATGTTGATATGGATCTCACCATAGCATGTGTTGATCTGCATCAAGTTGTGTTCATTGGAGAATGTTTTGGGACTAACTAGTTGGTGTGCTACATTGTTTACTTACACGTTTCACTTAGTGTTGACCTTGGAGGATGTGTTAGCATGTGAAGTTCATTGGAATTAATTGAAAAGGTTGTGTTATGATGTGTTTGGGTCCTCTTTATCTCCTAAAGTGGACTATATTTGATGTTATAGATCTTGATGGCTCAATCTATGTAATGTATATTCTGTCAGTGGTCGACCTAGTTTAGGGTTTTAATGAATTATCTTGTATACATAGGAGTGCATATGTATGAGTTGAGTATGGGATGAATGTGAATTGATGTGGAGTAGATGTGACTGATGTGAAGCAGATTTGATATTATAGAAGTGTGAAAGATAGTTGAGAAGAAAGTTGAGATAGTGTTTTGTGATCATATATGTTTTCCATGATATTGGCCGCTTGACATATTGGTTCAAGGATACTCTCATGATTTGGATATCTTATTTGTTTTAGTTCATTTATTCCTTTGCAACTCCAGGAAGGTGTGTTCCTTTTGATAATTTGTGCACCATTATATATTTCCATAAGGTTGTGTGTCTTAGTCTTGCAAGTGCTTTTAGGAATAGTGAGCTCCTTGGCCTTGATCCTAAACATTGTAATCATTTATTCATATTGTGAGTGTGATTTTCATCATGGTTTTTCACTATTTAGAGTTTTCCATGTAAATCTAGTGTTCATGTGTTTGTTGTGTTATTTACTTTCATGCTTCATAATTGCAGTGATGAGCTAATTGTGGTTTAAAGTTTAATAGTTTAGAAATGAATTTTTTTTAAGTCTGAACTAATTCACCCCTCCCCCTCTTAGTCATGTGGTGTGTTAAACAATTATTTGAATAAAAAACACAATGTTTATTCTATATAAGAAAAATAATTGAAGCCAAATAATTCAATTTAATATGCTTGAATTACCACATAAATTAGAAATAGCCGAGGTACATACAATCTGAACTAGATATGTTAATAAACAAATCAAACATCTCTTCTAGTATAGGAAAGACATAGTATCCAAGAAAATGATATGAGTAATGCAAAAACTAAGCATACCCATATTGAAGGTAAATTAATTTTATACCTTCTAAGAGCATGAAATTTAAACTTTATTAATCTAATTAACGCAAGCAACTATGTAATACTTATTAGTATTTTTCGGTATTATTAGAATTCTAATAAATGAGAGACTATGATTTTTGGTAGCACAAGTATTTATGAGCTACAAATGATGATTCAAGAGACAAAAAATTATAAAAAATACTATTATAGAATGTGTAGACACCTAAAAATGGTCAACGCTTGCGGAATCATACTTTGACATTTGCGCATTGCCTCATTTTAGGTTTTTGCGTTGTATTAACATTTCTCCTATGATTCGTACTTGGTTTTTATCATTTGCGAGCATCGAATCATTCTTCTACATTCTTCAATCATCTCGCTCTCAAATTTGGTCTTGTCGACAACACTATCCAGTCATGATTTTAATCGATTCTATCTTATTGCATCAATGTGCATGCTTATTTTTCATCATTTTGGACATCGTCAATCCTAATTAGGGTTTTGTCCTCCTGTCAATCTTGCGATCGATTTGTCATCGATCGTTGTCCTCTTATTAATCTTGTCGATTTATTATCAATCCTTCAATCTTGTCGATTAACGATCAATTTGTCATCGGTCGTTGTCATGTTCGATCTTGTCATTTTGCGATTGATTTGTCATCAATCATGGTCATTTTCAATCCTGTCATCTTGCAATCTATTTTGTCATCAATCCTTGTCCTCTTGTCAATTTTGTCATCTTGTGATAAATTTATCATCGATCATTGTCTGTCTCAATTATGTCAATTTGGATCAATTAGTCGTTGTTCCTCGTCAATTGGCGCATTTTATCAATCAAATCATTTATCACATTGGTCATTTATCAATTTTAAATCATGATCGAGTCAATTATCTTTCATCAAGACCTAATTCATCTTCTAGGGTTTCGTGATTTAATCATTTAACCTGGTTTGTTATTTCCTCCTTTAGGATTAATAAATTATTTATTTATCCTAAGTTTTCTTGTCACAATTAAATGTTCATTTAATTGGCTAATTATTCCTCTTTGTGAATGAATTAATTAATAAATGAAAAATTATTGATTAATTCACTAATTTCCTAATTTTCATCATTTTCCTAATTCCTCTTTTTCTAATTTTTCTAATTTCTTAATTCCTAATTTCAATTTCCTCCTATTTCTCTCCTAAATTCATGGGAATGACATAGAAATTTGTCATAATTTGTCATAATTGACAATCAATCAATTCTTGACATAGAAATTTGTCATAAATTGTCATAAATTCTTGACATAGAATTTGTCATAAATTGTCATAAATCCTTGCATAGCAATTTGTCATAGACATGTCATAATTTTTGGTATTATTAGAATTCTAATAAATGAGAGACTATGATTTTTGGTAGCACAAGTATTTATGAGCTACAAATGATGATTCAAGAGACAAAAAATTATAAAAAATACTATTATAGAATGAAATACTCTCCCAATCAAAATATTAACCTCCCACTAGTGTTGCCTAGTAGCTAAAACAAAATCATATATAGTATTTGTCAGTATGCTTGTACTATGGTCAAGAAGTCATACTTGCATTTGGGATTGTTAGAAATAAAATTATTGTTGGGACTTGTCTAGGAGAAAAATAATTGTAAACATATTTATTAGTACATTAATACCAATAAAAAAGTACTCATAATATCATCCAATAGATGTGAAATTAATAGTAAATAATTTTAATGAAAGGAGATGAGAACAAGTAACGAAACATTAACTACAATGTTGAATTTTGGAGATATAGACAAGATCCCATAAATGTCAAGAATATGACATGAAGGATGTTGTAATAAATAAATTTACAAAATGAAGGGAAAAATTTCTAAATTACAAGCACAAAGAAAAATCATATTCATTTTGGAGTTAGAAGTATATGCATTCCACAAGATGGTGATAAGAATGTGTGTCTACCCATAAGTATCCCCACTAAGAAGAATGAAATGATCACTATTGGAAGACAAAAATAAACTTGCAAGAATCCTTGAGATTTCAGTGATAAGAAGACAAAATAAAGAAAAGTTAGTAATAATGCTTACGTTGTGAAGATATTATAAGAAAATAGTATAGAAATCTCAAGAACACAATAATATGATGTTGGAAGTTACTAAGAGATGGAATCTTTCACATTGGAAAAACCTATCATAAGGACACGAGATCCAAAACTGAATAAAATTTGCATGCAAAGATTACCAAACTTAGAAATGGGTTAACAAGGATGATTTTTGGAGGCGTAAATAATTAGGATTAGTGTCAATTGTGAATATTAGTCATAAAAAACACCTTTATCTTGAGTTTCAAATAGATCCAATTCAACTTTATGGCCATTGGATGCTAGTGCACTTGTATATATTTTAGCATTCTAATGCTAACATCCATAAGAAACATGAAAAAAAAGAAAAAGTAAGAAGACATAATGACATCAAATTTGACATTTAGATTACAAAATATTATAATTTGCATCTTAAAAAAAATTACAAAAATAAGAGCTAAAATCGGTACAATTTGTAATGTAAAAACTGCACAGTATACATTTTTTGACTCATATAGTAAGATGTTCAATGTACATCAACAAATCATTTGACATATGATTCTTTAACATGTACATCTTGATTACACCATTCATTATATGAGAATATCTACTAATAATAAATATAACACATGGTAAGCATCATCTTTACAAATTCCACTATTATTATTTTATCATGTACCCCAAGGATACAATGGTTGGTGATTAATAAATTTAAATATGCTTGAAGAGTATTATGGTTTGTGCATCTATTATACACAATGTTTGGATATGAACATTCATAATAAATATATATCTTTAGCATTTAACCAAACCATTATTTGATGTATAAGTTGTTAACAAGGACCTAGTAATGTGACCATCTTTGTGTAGATAGATGACATTATTTCGTGACAAGATCATCAAAATGATTCCAAAAATTCACCTACCATCAATGATTGTCAATTGAAAAACTAAATTATTGTTGAATCTCTTGAACATATAGATCTTTTTACTATGAAGATCCCACATAAAATTCTAATCTAGATACACTCTAGGTTGTAGGTCTGATCAGATTGCTCTATGCTTCCAAAAAAATATTAAATCTTAAATTTTTTTAAAAACATATTAACTATCTATCCAACCATTACGCATTATTGTATGGATAGGATTGCAACAGTTTCTATTAGTAATGTTGTTGTTGTTTCTCAAACCCAAACCAAATTAATAATTGTGATGCTAAGTATATTTCAACAAGAGGATGTAACCTTTTTGGAATAAAGACCCTCAAGGAAATTATTATGTTGTTTCAAGATACTTTATTCAACTAGGCAACTCTAACATTGAAAAGAGGTGGAATAATATTTGGAAGAGAAAACTCACTCTAGAAATCAATTACTTTTGGTGGATCATCGCTCATGATAGAATTCTTACCCAAAGTAACTTACATGGAAGGGATTCTCGTTTCCTAATAGATATATTATGTGTAACAGTTATCTAAAAGAATTTAGAAAAAAATGAATTTAACTAGGTTATGTCCTATTCCATGACTGGCATTTTTATAAACAAGGGTTCAACATTTTTTAATAGTGTGGATCTTGTAATCCCCTTTCTGATGAAAAATTAAAACAATGTTTTGGAGTTCAATTATTAGCATTTATGATCTGACCTTAGCATATTTGTTCTTAAGAAGGGCACTGGACTGTGCCTCTATTTTCCTCTCATTTTCTTTACTTAAGTTGGAATGATTTGTGTCAATTTGATCTGGAAGCAATTACTATTTACTCCTTTCAAATTCTTTGTTTCTTGTTAAATCTATGTATAATGGTCCATGTAGTGGATTTTACTCTTCCATTTTCCTCATATTAGGAATTAGATTATGCACTTGGGAAACAATATTTTAAGAATGGCTAATTATTATGAAAATCATAAATAATCTTTTTGTTTTCTATTGAGCCTTGGTAGATGTTTCCCACGAGGGGATTTGAAATCTATGCCTTGTGTCTATGTTACTTTGTGCATCTTATTCTCCTCTCAACAATGAAAGGTTGTGGTGCAATGTGCTCACTTTTGGGGATTAGAACTTCTTTGTGACTTCCACAAAAGGGGAATTTAAGTGTTGTAAAAGATTTGCGCCCAACGTTTCGCCTATGTTTAGCTTTATGTATCATTCCCTCTCCTCCTTTTCCATTCCCCCCTCTAAACGAAGAGTCAACTTCTAAATTCGCAGAGGTTATTTTACAAACCGCATGTAAGTGCCACATTTGTGAAATTTTTGAACTACCCTTATTTAAGGTGCAAGCCTTCATAGGGATCAACAGGTCTACATTTCTATAGAGAAATGTAAGGTTATAGATATATGGAGAAATACTTGCATATTTGTAGGTTATGTAAATGGTGTTAAGGATCATTAATTGATCCACCCTACTATGCATGAATTGTCCATTAAGAGGAGTGTTCACTTTGAGGAGATATCTTCAAGCTCCACTCTCAACACTTCTCATCATCCTATATTCACATTGAAATCACTTGGTTAAATGCCAATTCTTATAAGTATTCAGATCTACCTAAGTATATTCTTGATGATGGGGAAGCTTATTCCTTCACTTTAGATGTTGAAGTTATGATGAGGATTCTCATCCTTCCTCTCCTAGTCACCATTCATAAATTAATGATTCTCATTTCAATTCTTTGAATTTATATTCACTCTAGGTTGGAAGGACACTAAAAGGCACAAACAATGGGGTTGGGAATCCTCAAATGCTAGGTGGAAAAATTTATTATTTTAAGCCTTGCAAATGATTTTGTAGTTAAATATTTCAATCCATAGTATTTTTGAGATGTATCTAGCATTCTTAAGTGGTATGTTGCCAAGTAGGGTGAGTAGAGCTCCATGATTAGGAACCACACTTGGGATCTTACTCCCATTATTAAGGGAAGGAAACTTGTTCAGTGCAAGTGGACCTATCTAAACAAATTCACAACAAGTGGGTTAATGGATCAATATAACACACAATTAGATGCAAATAGTTTTCCTAGGTACCTGGTGTTCATTTTTTTTTTGTTCGGTAATAGGTTTAATTTTTATATTACTTGAAAGGAAAAAAAATGCATTCCTTCAGCCACTCTGCAGCGTTCCACAATCTAAAGACTAAATGGGGTCTCGCCCCTACAATAGCAAAAAGAAACCCAAGACAGAAACTACACCAACTATGCCTACCATTAAGGATACCTTCCTTACAACAGGGAATCCCCACCCAAAAAACCGACGACCTACACAGGAAACCAACCTACTGGAACCAGCCAAGGGCCTCCTCCCTAGAGAAGTTGGGTATGTCCTGACTGGGTCCTGCATCGGGCATCACCATCCCAACACATGTCATGGTTCCCGGTCATCCTCCTCACAACTCACTACATTCCATGATCTCCACACTCTTCCGCAGGATTTGGTGACGCACCAGCGACTGCCCATCTTCACCAATTGGAGCCTGCGACTTCACCGAGTTCTTCTTGCCACACAATTTCGCTCATTCCATCGGACCCATTGTCCACACAAAGTAACAATTCCCGCCACCCATTCCTTGCATCCTCCAGCTGGTTTTCCTTCGAGCGAGAGGCTGACACACCACTAGAGGCTTCACTGCATCATTTCGCCTGCCTAAGCGCCTCCATGACCCTTGACCCATTCTCAAACCCACTCAAATCTCCACTCGTGCCACCAACTCCGCCAGGCCACCCGACCATTTTGGTCTCAACACTAGGGACGCCACTTGCAACACCTCCTCCCTTGAACTTCCCACCATCAGAGCCAGAGCCACGAATAAGGACAAAACATCCAAATTTGTACGTGGGCGACAATCAATGTCCAGGGATTCATCCCCAAACATCAGATGAACAACCCTCCAAAAATCTTCCTCATCCACCCTAAAAACATTCTTCAATCGGTTTCTTGAAATTGTGCCTCAAAATGCAGGCATTTGGCCCTGCGTAAGCAGTGAAAATTTTTCTTTCATCCTTCCCCTATCACACAACCAAAACATAGTGCTCACAAGAGTAAATGCAGTCCTCCGCACAGTACCAACAAGAAAAGAGGACCTAAATAAAACAATCCGCAGCCACCCCATCCATTTATTTCATCGCACGCACCACCTCACACCACACATCGCTAGCAATCCAAAATTCCATACATTGTCATCATTGCACCTGCACTGCAATTACGCAACTTGCTACCATTGCGATAAACACAAACCACGTGAGCCATCCCCACCCCTCAATCATGCGTATCTAAAACAGTTCACGCATATCTCCTCACAACATCTCGAGTTCCCCTCTCAAACTCAAAGCACCTTCATCCAAATTCTAAGGGACCCAAATCCCTTAAGTCTTCAAAGAAATTAAAATGTTCAGCCAAGGAACCATTTGCACTTACATTCGAGAGCACATCAGCCTCATCATTCACTTTCCTTAGAACATGCAATACTTTAAAATCCTCAAACTCATTCAGAAGGTTATTCATTCTTCTGATATGTTTATCCAGGTGCCAAACCTCCATCCTACCCCTAGCAATGCCATTCACCACTAGCTGGGAGTCCCCTTCAAGGTGTAGTTTTTTCACCAAAATAATAGCTTCAATTGCCGCCTGACACTCACCTTCGTTGTTAGTACCATCCACCAATCTCTTTGCTCCAAGTGCAAGAATACTACCTTTCTCATCTCAAGCTATGACCCCTGCGCTGGAGATCTCGGGATTCCCCCTGGATGCCTTGTCAAAGTTGATCTTGATTCATCCCTTGTCTAGCGAAATCCACACATGACTTTTATCACCAACCCTAGAAGGATAAGCCCTCAAAAGCCCATTAGCAGGCAAGTACCTGGTGTTCATTACTTTAAGACCTTTTAATCTATTGCAAAAATGAATTCCATTTTATCAAACTTTTTATTGTTGTAATAGATTAAGTTATGAGGTTTAATATATGAATGTGAATATTTCATTTATTCACAAACCTTGAGGAGTTGTACATGGAGAAACCATAGTGTTTTATTCAAGATTCTTCTTTTCAGTTTGTAAACAAGACCCTTGAGATTGGTATGCTCGAATAGATTCTTTTGTTGTCACACTTGGGTATTCTTGTTATCATTTAGATTTGTGCATATACTTTCTATAGCAAGATGACTCTCTCCTCTTTCTAGTTTTTTATGTTGATTCAACCTATTGATAATAGGGAGTTCTTCTTCATCAATTATGGTAGTGAGCACTACCCTCCATGACAAGTTTTAATGAATGAAATAATATTGTCCTAAAATTTTGTTATGATTAAAATATATCATTCTAATTACAAGATCATTATTGCATAATAAAAGTATGGTTTTGATTTACTCTCATAATTTTATATGGCTAATTGTAAGCATACTCAAATTTCAAGCTTAATGTTCCTTAGCTTTGGTTGATGGTAACTTGCATTGATAACATATTGGGAGAATATTTGTTTTCAATAACTTATTGGGAGGATATTTGTTTAACTTATTTGAGGTTTAATTTTTCATATGTTGTGGGTATAGTCTCTTAGTTTATACATGATTCCCATGAGCTATATTAGAAATAAACCAAGTGGATTTTCCACCATATTTAGGGTACTTATGGTTTTGGGAGTCATTACATACTCAGAATAAATTTTTAACCTAGTTTGATACACATATTCATATTAGGTAGGTGATTCTTAAGACCATGCTTCCATTTTAGATTATAGGTTCTCCCTTCGTTTAGATCATATATGTTGCTTGAGTGAGAAGTCATCTACTAATGCTTTATCTTTTATGATGTTGAGTATTGAGGAATATGAATGTTATTACTAAGGTTGAGTTTAATACATTATCACTAAGTTTGGTATCTAGTTTAGATGAACAGTAGTCATGTTTTGTGACAACCATAGTGCCATACAAATTTTACTAAAAGTCAGTTGATCATTAAAAACCAAGCACTTAGAGGTTTACATGCACTACATTTGGGATATTATCCATGGGTATGTCATTGATCTTCCCTATTGATTGATTTTTGGGTAGGTTACCAATATTTTTACCAAATCATTAATGGAAAGAAAGTACGGAAGTAAAATTCCATCTACAAGCTTTATTAAGGGTGAAGGAGGTTTCATCTTCTTTGAGGGTTTCTTAAGCCTTCCTTAATCTCTCTAGTCTTGGGGTCTTTTTTGTCTCTATTCAAGGGGTCTATTCTAACGTTTATTAGGTGTGTCATTCTCTTTTGGAGATTTATATATACACAAGTGCCTCATTAGGCTTCATTTTTTAAGTCCCATATTTTCACCCACTTAAGCTACTTAAGGGGGTGTTACTTCGGGTTTTTATTTCCCTATTACCCAAGTTTTTCTTATAATTTTAATTAAGTTTTTTTAGGTTAATAAATTGGGCATGAGTGTGAGTGGAGTGGGTTATCGCCATCTTCAATGGGAGTTACACTTTCCTATTATTTGATTCTTTTTTTGTACTTGAGCCCTATTAATTATATTTTTCATGTCCTCCCTCACATATATTCTAAATATAATCACTCTCATAGCATGAAAATTCTAACTTTAAAATTTTTATTTTCCTCATTAGATCCTAACTTTAAAATTTTATTTTGATTTTTGATAATTTGTATTTGAAGTAAAAAAAATTATATTTCCTACACTAGTTAGTTTTTTCATTTATTTGAAGAACTCTAGCAACTACATACTCAAGTGTAAGGGTAGCATATAAAGTAATCTCTAAATCATTCTCACACACCTACAACTAATGCACACAAAAAACTTTATCATACTTAGTGTTTCTCATGCTTGAATGCCATAATAAAATTATAAATTTGATTAGGGGGTAGAGACGATCACAAATCTTTAACTAATCAAATACAATCAAACATAAACCAATAAAATTAACACAAGATAAGAATAAATTCAAGTAAATGAAACTCCCTCATCCTGCATTGTGACTTCCATTGTTCTTCTCCGAAATTGCATGGGTGGCTCTCAAGTATTGCATTGAAATTCCTACATAAGATTGACAATTGCTTTGAAGAGTGCGATCTAGCCTAATTTGTGAAAATGATGTTGTTTATATAGATTTTCATCATAGAAGGGGTGAGGATTTGATCTCAAGTCTTGATTGATAGTCAACTAAGATTAGATTGATCAATGAACTCATCTTGATTGATTTATTAACTCAATAGACTGGTTTGTTAACAAGATTGATTGGAGAGTGAACTTAATTGATTAACCAGTAGACTGAATAGACTAGCTAGTTGACTGAATAGATGGATTAGAAGACTGAATTGATTGGAGAGATAAGTGGATTGGTTGAATAGTTGGAAAAATATGATTTGGAGTGAAAAGGGGAGATTGAAGAGTTAACTGAGTTAACTAATTAGTTAACTGATTTGATCAATCAGTTGTGACTTCAACATGTGTTGTAGGATGTTGGAATTGAATTTGATTTTCATTTTCAATTTGGATTTGAATTTAGACTTTCGAATGTTGAAATGCACATGAAATTAACTGAAATTTAGATTTGGTGAAATGTTAATTTGATGATTTGGAATTAGATGGAATTAATTGAAATTCACATTTGGGGAATTGTGAATTTGAGAGAAATGAAATTATTTAAAATTTGAATTTGGGGAATTGGAGGAATAAGTTAATTAATTTAAATAATTAAAATGAAATTATTTAAACATTAGAAATATGATTAAATAATAAAGATTGTTTAATTAGAGGATAAATAGTAATTAATTAAATAATTAATATTTGAGAAAGGGGTTTGATGATGAATCGATTAATAATTAATAATGTGAAAAGATGATGATTGAGTCAATTGAGAAGAAATAATATTAAATTAATTAAAGAATTACTTAATTAATTAGATCAATAATTACTACATGATTAGTGAGACATTTTTAGGTGTCTACACTTAGGTATAGTTGTATCATCGTGATTGAGTTCTCAACTAGGCTCATACACTCTAAATCATCTCACACACCTACAACAAATGCACACAAACAACTTTATTATACTTAGGTATAGTTGTATCATCATGATTGAGTTCTAAAGTGTGGTATAATATTCATAAATATCCATCCTCACAAGATCATTAAGATAATTAAAATATATAAGCATTGTATAAGCATGATGAGATTGAGTTCCTATTATAATTACTCACAACCACCTAGTATGAAATATTAGTCACATCACTTAATGAGTTACAAAATTACCAAACCATGTTGGGAGACCATATAGACCAATCAAAATTTCCATCTAAGCAATTTAGATAAAAAGTACATAAAGAAAAACATATGTTGTTCATGCTTAATAGAAATCTTTAGAAACACACTCTATAAATCATACTAAATATTGTAGAGGGGGGAAAATGAAACTCTTTGACAGGCAGATAACAACCTATCAAAGATTCACTAACCAACCTCTCCACTCAAGATGTAGTATGTCTCTATACGTCCTCTGAAATCTATCTACCTAATGATGTGCGTAGATCATGGACAACAATGCGACGCGCTAGCGTCCTATGCGGACAGAATGCAGAATTCGCACAAAAGGGCACAATGTAATAGATATTTGTTCTAGATTAATTTAAATGTGATAAATGTATATAAAATAAGGTAAAATGATTATATAGATGAAATGAAAGCTACAAAGGAAAGGAAGAAGACAATCTCACAACTAGTCCACAATATGAAGCCTCCAGCCAAATGAATCTTCTCTAAGGCAACCTACACACAAGCCAGAAAGGAAAAATGTTTGGGGTTGCTTAGGGACTTACCTCAGTCAAACCTTGTTTTGGTGTTTCTACCTCCACAGACAACCAAATAGATTGATAGAATAAAATATAAATGCAAGATAAGATAAATGATAAATAATTTGATGGATAAGGGATGTGATGGATCCCAAGATTCTCAAAGATAGGATAAATAGAATGATAGAAAGATGTTACCAAAGAGGCTTGAGAAAGCCAAGAGAGTTGCAAAATATTATCGTGAGAGCTTGAGAGTGTTGTAGCAAACTAGAGACTGTTGTAGCAAGCGAGAGAGAGAGCAAGAGAAAACTATGAGAGCCAAGAGAAATAAGAGAGATTGTGTGGAGCAACAAGAGAGATGGAAAGCAGAGAAAAGATAGATTTAAAATGAGAGAATAGGAGGGAAAGAAGAGGCTAGCGAGCCATTTAGAAGATTTCAAGTTGTTTCCATGGACATGTGTAGGTGACAAGTAGAAAGGTGCGCTCATTACTGACATTAGAATGTTGAGATATAATGGGACGAATGTGTAGCGCACAAACGTCCATGCAACACACTAATGTCTAGATGAATCACACTCAGAAATGACAAGTGGCAAGAGAAACACGTGGCTAAAAGGGAACAAAGATAAAGGATAGTTGTCGAAAGGTGTCTTGAGCATCTTGAGAGGGAAAAGGTTGATACAAGGGCTAAAGTGAGCCTACTTAGGTGATAGGGGAATGGACATCAAAATGTTTACAAAAGATGTAGGTTGAATTACAAAGGGGTATGCCTTTTCGACACTACATTTTGCCCCCAGTTTAGCAGACTTATGAATGAACATGACTATGCATGCTAAAGGAAATCTACTGAACAAGAAATAACATCATGATACCAAAAGGATACTAAAGAGGAAGTAGATAAATCTCCAAGCTAAAGACCTACAAAATAGATGCATTAGATAGAAAAACCTGAACGAGAGAATAGGGTTAGAGAATAAGGGAATCCCAAGACAACAGGGTTAGAACATTGTGTGAGGGAAAATGTGTGTGTGAATACAAAGGATAAAAGATAAACTAAATAACCAAAGAAAGACAGTAAACTCAACACTTCAAGATCAAAATGGTAAAATCAAAGCAAAAACACAAAGAAAAGCTATGTAAAACCCCAAATCCTTACTTCGATTCATTTATTTTGTGATTAGATGTGTGTTCATGATGTTGATTCAGATGCTCGATTGTGATCCATGTTTTGGTGAAGATGATAATGGATGTGTGAGTGTGAGTAGTGATTTCGACAGAGTAACGATGCATTGAATGAATAGTGGATTTGAGAGGATTTGGTCTAAAAATAGGGAGATTATATAGAAGATGAAGGGAAGGAGAAGGGGTGTGAAGAGGAGACACTTGTCCTCCAAAAAGGACAATTGGCTCAACTAGAAAGAAAAGGAATGACATGTGTCCATGAGGATACATGTCTATTTTGGGCAAAGCCACTCAAAAATAGGAAGAGTGACATGTGTCCCTCCATTTTGGAAAAGGCCACCCAAAATAGGAAATTTTCCCCCAAAAGGGGGAAAAGAGGTTAGGATGTGCACATACGGAGGTTAGGAGGAACATGATAGGGTTGGTTGGGAGGTTTGGAGGGTGAATAGGGTGGGGGAGGTTAGGATAGATAGGGTTAGTCAGGACAAGGGTTAGGTTAGATGGGGGGTTGAGGCTAGGAGCCATGTGCTCAAATGGGATAGAGAATTAATTAATTTAATTGATTTAATTAATTCATGGGATTGGGAAAGAAAGGGGCATTTCATTAATTATAGGTAATTAATCAAAAGGGGGAAAAGAGACATTAATTAATTAGATTAATTAACCAAAGGAATGGGATTGGGGGATTAATTTATTAAAAAATAATTAATGGGAAGAAAGGGGATTAATTAACTAGGTTAATTAATTAGAAGAAAAGGAACTGGCGATTAATTAATTAATAGGAATGAGCTAATTAATTAAGAATTAATTATTTGGAAGAATAGGGATTAATTAACTAGGTTGATTAATTAGAAGAAAAGGAATTGTGGCTTAATTAATTAGGAATTAATTAATTGGAAGAATAGGATTGTGGGATTAATAAATTAAGAATTAATTAATTGGAAGTATAGGATTTAAATTTGATTAAATTAATTAACCAAATTTAGGTGTCTACATTTTGCCCCTCTTTGTGGTGGCGCTAAAATAGCGTTGGTGTGAAGAAAAATAAAACTCTTGAGAGCGAGGAAGCAAAAAATGCCCTAGGCGAGCGCATGAATTGTTAGGGATGCCCCCTCGAGAGGGTGCACGAGCAAAAAGGAACCAAGCGGCATCTCGAAAGAAACATTGCCCTAGTGGACAAGATAGAAGGGAAGAAGTGGAATAGGAAGAGGAGAAAAATGAAAATGCAATGGATGATATGGATGAAATGATCATGGAGCGCGAGCACCCACAAAACTGGATGCCATGTAGTAAGCACTTATTTTGATTTAGCAATGTTTGTGAGTCATCGAGGTATGAAGAACCGGGGTGGAATTTCATAGCCAATGCATGAACTAACACAGATAAATAGACACATAGGATAATCTAGCACCACATAGAGTTATAGAGACCTTGCAGGCAACGATGCTAGAAGAACCCCAAGAAGAAGATATGCCCTGATGTAACATGAGATAATAGAGTCCTCATGAGGGTGCAACAAGGGACACATCCAAAAGACATGCCAAACAAAACCAAAAGCAACAAGATCATATAATGAGCCTTGTTATTCCTAGCGCACCATGATATAAAATATCGTGGCGACCAAGAGGAAATAGAGCCCTCAGGAGCTTTAAAAAGGATAAATAAAGATAAAAAATAATCAAAGCCAACATGAGTGTCTCAGATGTCTTTTCCAAAAAGGATGACTGATTGAATGAGGATTTGATGATGTTTGACTTGAGGAAGGATACATCCTACACAAACAAATGATGGGTGTTGGTGGGAAGGATACATCTCAAAACAACATCAGGCTCAAAACAACATCAAGATAAAAGATTGATGATGGTACGACAAAAGGTATATGATGTGATCATGATGACAAAGGTGCTCTAGGATGATTGTTGAAGAACCAATTGATAGTATATGATCTCGAAGGACAAGACCGACAAACGCCTATGTACAATGACACCTATATACAATATGTACAAGAGATATGGATGATGAAAGAAGACGTCGAGACAGGCATGATTTTTCCCCAGTCAAGAGGAAAAGTGATGAGAGACCGATGACGATGATTGGGAAGGATGCATCCTGATGATGATAATGAGATTGCAATCAAGGCTTGAGAACAACACCAAGGATGCAATTGGATGATCAGATGGATGGTATCAGATAACCGAGGAAGATGGATAGGATCTGCATGAGATGACAGAGTGTGAGGATCAGAAGGATCGAGGGAATGCAAGTACCATGGGATACCACGTTGAAAAGATGTGGATGTGATGGAGGTTAGCTGAGAGCTAGATACCAATGACAAGGGATGAAAGAGGTAGATAGGAAGATATGAGAGGAGGGATGAAAGGATGAAGGATAGGATGAAAAACATGGAGATGGAAGCACTATGGAAGTGGTAGGGAGATGAAAGGATGAGGGATGAAGGGATGATTGGGAGAGGAACATGTTACAGATGAAGAGATGGAGGAACTAGGAGGTCCAAGGATGGGTGGATGGATGAATAAGATAAGATATGGAGGAACTGGGAGATAAGGGTTGGAAGATGAAAGGATATGATAAGATATGGAGGAACTGGGAGATAATGATTGGTGAATGAAAGGATATGATAAGATAACTGACAGGAGGATAGGAAATTAAGGAACGTGGATGGAAGATATGGTGATAAATGGATAAGGATGCTAAAGGTATGAGGAAGGATTATACGGATGGCAAGAAGGATGAGTGAAAAGGAAGGATGAATGAATGACTAGCCTGATAGGGACATGGAGGCCAAGAGGTGTCCAAATCATGTATATATGGGGGACTTTTCTTTCTTTTAAGATCCAAGGGAGGATGAAGGAAGCGATCTGGATAAGATATGATGGGTATGGTACGCAGATGGAAATAGAGGATGAAATGGCTAGATGTTCAACATAACCTGCCCCCAAGACGCCTGGTTGCAAGGTTTTCATCATGATACTTGTCCAAGGTGCATGTTTGCCAAGTTTTCACTAGTGGATAGATTTTTCTCTTTACTTTTTTTTTTTGGAGTTTTCTGATTTTGGGAGGAAATTTATGGATGGAGATGGATGAGGATAGATGTATTTAGAGGATAGAGGGATGGAGAACTCAAGCATTAAGTTCCATATCAAGGTAATAGGAGTCCATTTGGAGTGATCACTGGATGTTGGTACAATTTTATTAGGATTGAGGGAATTATGTAAAGGCTTGGATTAGATGGTTTTGATGGGGAATGTAAGGGATATGGTAGTGACAAATGTTTGGATGGAAGAATGGAAAGTGATTGGGATGGGGGGATGTTGTGAGGACCAACATTGGCACATGTTGCAGAGGATGTGGGATGAGCAGAGGGGAGGTGGATGTAGCATGTGGATATGATGGAGGAATAATGATAGGTATATTTGGGACATAGGGGCCCAAAATAGATTTAGGAGATGGAGTGGAAGAATTTTTAGCTTGTGGACTAGAAACTTTGGATTCCATTAGATATTTTTCCTTTGGATGCATTGCTTCTTTTTGCTTTAGAATCCACATTATCTTTGCTTTTGCTTTGGTGGGCCTTTGCGGCCTTTGAAATTCATTGCATTTTTGTATTAAATTTTGTACTGTTGGAACATGTCTTTTTGAGTGGACATGATCATCTTTATATTGATGTGGATTTTTAGCTTTATACATTTGTGATTTGGCATCCAAATTTCTGCCAGTAGCCTTGGAAGGAGTGTGCAAAGGTGTAATAGATGGAGGAATTATGGATGAATTGATGGATGTAGGATTTTGGATGGAATGTGAGGACATGTACCTTTGTTGATCCTGATTAGGAATGCAAGGAGAAGAAGGTTTATGATGAGTGATGGAGATAGTGTATTTGTGCATGTAGGGACGAGTAGGAAAAGATGGAGGGTGAGATTTTGGGATATAAGGACCCAAAATGGATTTAGCATGCAAGGGATATATGAAGGTAGATTTTGAGATATAGGACCCAAAATAGATTTAGAGGATGGAGGAAGATGGATGGTTCTTTTATCTTTATATGATGGAGGAGGAGCAATGGTGATAAATGATTTGGAGGAATGATTGTGAGATGGGAGACCATGAGATCCTGGATGTGCTTTGACATGGATGGGCTCCAAAGTACCTTTCTCATGTAGGCCTGAGCCTTTACCTTTATAGTTCATTTTTTTGAGCATTTTATTTAAAGTAGGATACTTATTCTCTAGGTAACAAGATGCAAGTCCTTTATCAAATGGAGGAGAATGGGTGGTGCATATGAGATGTTCTTTTGCTACGAATGAAATTCCATGGAAGAATGTAAGCGAACCAAGGGGATAGAGTGATGGTGGTGAGATGGTTTGGATAGGAGGAAATGGATGATCAAGAGGTGGAGCATATGTGATAGGAGGATCTTGACTTTTAATAGGGGATAATAGGGGATCTTGAGATGAAGGGGATGATAAGGGATCTTGAGATGAAGGGGATAGAATGTTAGGATCTTGATTTGGATTAATAATGCTTTGAACTTGCTCTGGAACAAGATATTGGCATGAGGGGATTGGTTTGGGTGGTATGACAAGAGGTGAGTGACTAGACTCTTCATATGGAATGGATGGAATGATGGAAGGGTCAATGACTTGGGTGGATGGACTGGATGGAAGGATGGGAAATTCTTCAGCTAAGAGAGATGGAGTGGATGGGAGGATTGGGATTTCCTCAGCTGGGATAGATGTAGGGATAAGAGGTTCTTCAACTAGGGTAGATGGAGTGGATGGAAGGATGAGAGGTTCTTCAATTGGGATAGTTGGAGTGGATGGAAGGATGAGATATTCTTCAACTAGGATAGATTGACTTGATGGAAGGATGGAGAGTTCCTCAACTGGGATAGATGGAAGGATGAGAGTTTCTTCAGTTGGGGGAGATGGAGTGGATTGAAGGATGGGAGATTCATCAACTTGAGTTTGAATGATGGTAGAAGTAGGTGAGGGGGATTGTGTTTGGATGGTCTCAATGGAGGAGAGGTTTTCGATGGTATTAGGAGGTGGAAGAGGAATGATAGATGTGGGAGTTGGAAGGGAATTTGGTGGATTGAGATAGGATGTCGTGGATGGAGGACTGAGACATGAGGAAGTGGGCCATGGAGGATTGAGGTGAGATGAAGGAGTGCCATGTGCATGTTCATGAATATTCATCACAATAATGTGTGATGGTGGTGCCTATAGATAACTGAATTATGATTTTGAAAGTTGTGATGTTACTTGAGATTGATATTGTGGAGCGCTAACCACTTGTAGCATTGATTGGATGGGTAGGGGCATAGATGATAATGCAATTATGTAATTCATGCCCCCAGTCATAGCTTGTGTGACAAATGATGGCAAATTAGGATTAGATAGAGGATTTAGATAGGATGGAAGATTACAATTGGATGGAGAATTTAGATAAGATGGAGGACTGGAATCAGATGGAGAATTTAGATAAGATGGAGGACTGGAACTAGATGGATAATTTAGATAATATATATGGGAGATTAGAACTAGATGGAGAAGTGAGATAAGCTTGTGGTGTGACTCAAAAATATATCTCATCAGGTTGATCAACCATACCCTCATCATCATTGACATAAGGTGAGGTGAAAGAAAATGAGGGATGACCATACTCATCATAGTAGGATTGAGACATGACTTGGACATTTGTGTCATCAGGTTGATCAACTATACCCTCATCATCATTGACATAGGGTGAGGTGGAAGAAAATGAGGGATGACCATACTCATCATAGTAGGATTGAGACATGGCTTGGACATCTGTGTCATCAGGTTGATTGACCATACCCTCATCATCATCGACATAGGGTGAAGTAGAAGAGAATGAAGGGTGACCAAACTCATCATAATAAGATTGTGACATGATGATCAGTTGATGAGTTGGAGAGATGAAAGATGAGAATGGACGATAGACCAAAGACCAAGATGAGATGGGGACTGACTTTGAAGAAGTTGGAAAGAAGATGAAATTTGATGTTCAATCTCTGACTTAGGAAGAAGGAAATGATGATGCAATTTGGGAGACAAGATATGTTGATGGACAATAATCCTGATGCTGGGAGATATGAGACATAAAGTGATCCAACTGAAAATCGACAACATCTGGATGTAAATGGGACACAATGACCGAACGTCGCGTGCAAAGCCAAGAAAAAAAAGATACTAATCGAACAAGAATATAGAGACTCACAAACAACATAACACATAGACCAAGGACATCTAGGACCAGAGAAACACATGGATAAATATATCAACTACTGATAATCCAAAGATTTCTACCACAATGTAGACAACATAATAGCAGTGTAACAATATTGAAAGACCAAGATCATAAAAGATAGATCCTGAAAGCTAGTAGATCAAGCAGTTTCTAAGACAATGCAGATATCTTAACAACAATGCTACGAATTCTAAGGAAAAGACCATGAAAGATAAGTTGTAATTGTTGAAAGATCTAGAAATGTTTAATACAATGTGGACAACATAACAACGTCTAAGATCAAGGTCATAAAAGATAGATGAGATTGACATCAAACCCGCAAGTTTTCAAAGCAAACCCATGAGAGTTCAAATGATAGTAACTATGCTAAGTATGTCAATCTAGCTCAAGACAAAATCACTCTCACTATACCAAGAAGTGAACCCGCTGTAAGAAAACAACAACTAGAATTGTGTAAAATGTGATGTGTTTGGTGACTAACACATAATTTTGGTAAAAGTTCATTGCGACACAAACACAACAAGCACATATGAATGCTAGAATGTAATAAAAAAGTCATGCACTTCCTAGGATAGTTAAATGTCAGTACTTGTTGAATCTCCTAGCCCAAAATACCACATCCAACCAGATAGATTGAAGCCTAACAACACTGGCTCCACCCTTGGCACACACTTCTTGAGCATGCCAAGCTTCAAATTTCTAAAGACCCGAAGATCTCAAGAAATTTTCTCTCTCAAATTGGGGGGTACATGAGAGATGTCTTTGACATGCACATATCATAATGCTCGAGTCAACAAGTAGAAGGATTGGAGCCACTATAACAATGGTTTGTAGTAATTTTTTGAAGGGTTCGGTCCAACAACGGATTCTCAAAGCAAGCCACTTAAGACTTTAATTGAGCTTATCGGTGTAGAGAAGGCCTCCACATACAACGAATTCACTCAACACTTCAACCGTTTGATAGGGTTTTTTGTATAGCGGCTCAAAAAACACCGCTCAAGGTCGCACTAGGAGATATGCTATCCCCAACATGCCCCTATTTTGAAACACTCCCTTGAGGTGATGATGCCTTCAAGAGGTGATTCGCTACTAAAAAGAAAAATGAGTGTCGCTAACACTTTTCTCTTACACCTACAACCACGAGAGCCAGAGGGAGAGGATAGTGTGTGTTAGCAATAGGACCACTCTACATGCACACAAGTGTGCCAATCACGACAAACATGGTGTTCACTTCCCTAATCAAATTGAAGTGTGCCTAATTACTCAAAAGACACAACATGTCCATTTCCTTAGTTGAATTGAAGTGTGCCTAATTACCAATAAGACACAAGATGCGAAGATTGAAATGCAATAAAGGAAATATGTTTTTGTTAAACCCCTCTTTAACGGTCCTGCAACCAATTGTTAATGTTTTAATTCATGGGGTCTTCTTATCACTTGATTTTCTGCATAAATAAATAAAATATTATCGAAAAACACACAAGTTAGCAGATTAGTCTGAAAATAACATTCTGGAAAATCATGTAAATGGAAAATAAGCAAACCTGCTACAACACAGTGCAAACCCGTTGTTTCATGTTGTTTTACTACTATTCGCGTTCCCTCTATTTCAGGGTGCATTCATGTTGTTTCAGGGCAGGGCACGTTCTTGTTGTTTTAGGGTGCAAAATTACAAAATTTAAATCATCTGACAACATACAAGTTAGCCGATTAGTAGAAAACTAGCATTATAGAAAATCATGTAACTAATAATTAGCGATCCTGCTACTATGTGGCGCAAACCTGCTAGAACAAGGCACAAATGTGTTGGTTTAAGAAAACTCATTGGTGGTCTAAAACGCATTCTTGTTGTTTGTCTAAAATGTTGACACACAAGTTAGTTGATTAGTACCAAAATAACATTCGGTAAAATCATGTAAATGATAATTAGAGATCTCGCTATGATGTGGTGCACACACGTTGTTTCAAGGCACAAACTTGTTGCTTCAAGGTGCAAACCTGCTAGAACAAGGTGCAAACCCATTGGTTTAAGCGAACCCGCTGGTGGTCTAAAACGTGTTCCCACTGTTTGTCTAAAATGTAAACACACAAGTTAGCTGACTAGTATCAAAATAACATTTGAGAAAATCATGTAAATGATAATTAACGATCTTGCTACTATGTGGCGCAAACCCATCATTTCAAGGTGCAAACCTACTTGTTGTCTAAAATGCATCCTTGTTGCTTCTAAAATGCGGCCTTGTTGCTTCTAAATAGTGACCCTGGTGCTTTAAAATAACCCACTGGCTGTCTAAAACGTGGCCTTGCTGCTTCTAAATAGTGACCTTGTTGTTTTACAGACAGAAGCCCATTATCATTTATAAAAACCTGACACTTAATGGAAATTTTACTTTTCGTACGAAACTAATGATGGCGTTCCACTATCGTATGAAAATGATATTAGCGAACCCGCGGTTTCAGGGTGCAAACTTGTTGTTCTGTAGAAAAATGCCAATTATCATTTACAAAAACTCAAAACTTAAAATGAGATTTTACCTTCCGTATGAAAATGATAATAGTGAACGTGTTGCTTTAGGTAGTGAACTCGCTGCTTTAGGTAGTGAACCCATTGTTTTAGGGTGCGAACCTACTGTTTTAGAGTGCAAATCCACTGTTTCATGAACACGAGATTGATAAAATAGACTTCTATGTACGTGGAAATCAACTTGTAGACCCACTTTTTTGCCTACAAGTGTTCAAAATCTGTAATAATATGCACTAAAACAACAAAAAATGTTAAAATGACTCGTAAAGTGGGTCCCATTGGGCGTGCTAGAAATGTGTGAGGAAAAATGTGCATGCAAATACAAAGGATAAAAGATAAAATAATTAATCAAAACAAACCATTAAAATCAACACTTCCAGATCGAAATGGTAAAATCAAAGCAAAAACACAAAGAAAAGCTATGCAAACCCCAAATCCTTGCTTTGATTCAATTATTTCACCATTGGATGTGTGCTCATGGCATCGATTTGGATGCTTGATTGTGCTCCATGATTTGTTGAAGATGATAATAGATGTGTGAGTGTGAGTAGTGATTTCGACAGAGTAACAATGAGTTGAATGAATAGTGGATTCGAGAGGATTTGGTCTAAAAATGGAGGGATTATATAGAAGATGAAGGGAAGGAGAGGGGGAGTGAAGAGTAGACACTTGTCCTCCAAAAAGGACAAGTGGTTCAACTAGAAAGAAAAGGAATAAAATGTGTCCATGAGGACACATGTCTATTTTGGGCAAAGCCACCCAAAAATAGGAAGAGTGACACATGTCCATTTTGGAAAAGGCCACCCAAAATAGGATGTGCACATATGAAGGTTAGGAGGAATAGAATAGGGTTGGTTGGGAAGTTTGGAGGGTGACTAGGTTGGGGGAGGTTAGGATAGATAGGGTTGGTTAGGACAAGGGTTAGGTTAGATGGTGGGTAAAGGTTAAGAGGGCCATGTGCTCAAATGGGATAGAGAATTAATTTAATTAATTGATTTAATTAATTCATGGGATTGGGAAAGAAAGGGGCATTTAATTAATTATAGGTAATTAATCAAAAGGGGGAAAAGGGACATTAATTAATTAGATTAATTAATCAAAGGAATAGGATTGGGAGATTAATTAATTGGAAGAAAGAGGATTAATTAACTAGGTTAATTAATTAGAAGAAAAGGAATTGGGGATTAATTAATTAGAAATTAATTAATAGGAATGGGCTACTTAATTAAATATTAATTAATTGGAAGAATAGGGATTAATTAACTAGGTTCATTAATTAGAAGAAAAGAAATCAAGGATTGATTAATTAGGAATTAATTAATTGGAAGAATGGGATTGGGGGATTAACTAATTAAGAATTAATTAATTCGAAGTACATGATTTAAATTTTATTAAATTAATTAACCAAATTTAGGTGTCTACAAACATGAAAGCACAAAATAAAGAAACTACGATCTTGAGTCAACAAAGTAAAAGAGACCTCAATGTAAAAGGTTGCCTCAGTACCATGCGTCGTCCCTAAAATAACATGAAACAATAGATATAGGAACTCTAAAATGAAGAGAAGAATTCAAGGATTGATCATTTCAAGGAAGAAAGCACCTAGAAGTCAAAGAAGAAATCAATGTTGAAGAGATAGTACATGACCTAAACACTAGCTTGATGCATTCCTAATGGTCATGTTGATGATAAAAAAAAAGCTCTAGCAAGTTGTGTTATGCCAGATGATCAAAGATAAGTAGCACCAAACTTGCTTTGAAGGAAGGTCACTACCAAAACATAAAATAAATAAGATAGTCACGATAGGGAGGCAAATTTTTGTTGATCGGATGAGTTTCACTCCAACGAGATGAAGCTGAGATTTCAAATAGATATTGTTGATTGATACATCATAAACATGCTAGTTGAAGACTATCACGGATCGTATTTTCAATAATTATGTTATTAGGAAAATAATGTATGCTTTTTGTTTATGAAATAATATTGTAATGAATATAAACTTTTATTGCGATGATAATGCGGCCAGTATACAAATGTTATGAAATGATTTATATTGCTTTACTCATACGAATGCAATTACATGGTTAGTGTTATTTTTATTGGGGATCATCATTACTAATGAGCTATTGAGTGCAAGTGATGCAAGGATAGGTGAACGCAAATGAAGGCGAGAACATGGCTCAGGTAGAGTTGTCTTAGCTCATGGACTTCGATAGATTAGAGAAATCTCACACACCACAGTAGAAAAGTTATGTTTATGCAATTATGATTTCATTGATGCATGATTTTGAAAAAGAAAGAAATGAAATGTTATGAGTAAATGGTAATTGTTAAATTTATTTCATCTATGAGGGTGAAAATTAGTTTGATATTTTGAAAAAGAGTTAGTGAGTTAACGATTTAATGTTCCTTATGTAGGATGATTAAATGTGTTGGCATTATACACTCAGATGAGAATGGTAGATGTTGTCATTGATGGCAACAACGTTCAACAAGGTTCTATAGGTTCAACCGACAATAGACTTCACCTACCAGCACTAGTAGATACAATAAGTTTTATTCACATCGGCATCTAGTTTATACTGACAATAGATCATACTGGCATCCAAAGATGACTTGGCAATAATATTGTTTAGGTAATGTAAATTGTAATTGTATGGCCAACATGATGTATTGTAATGACTCATATATTTATGAGTTCTTGTAGGTCATTTGAAATGAAGTAGGTAATGAAATGTGTGCATGTAAGCGGTATATGTGATAAGATAGGGATATGATATCGGATAATTGTATATGCACTTTGATGTGTTTATTTTGGAGTGAATAAGAAGTAGAGCAGAGCGAAGACTATTCTGTGTAAGCAGAATCATTTACCAGCATGGTTTTTGGTAGAGATATCAAACATAGCTTAAACCAGTACTGAATCTAGCATTGTAGATGCTATTTTGAAGCAGTACATTGTTATTGGATTTAACCATCCAATTGTGTAATCAGTGTGACTCGATTTTGTTGAGCAGTGAGCTCTAGGCAGTTGGCCTTCCTGCATGTCCAAGCCCCTATTGTACTGAGTAATATTTATTCATATTGGCTAGTGAGTAAATATTGTGGGTCACAAATCCCACCGAGGTTTTTCCCTTACCAGGTTTCCTCGCCAAAATATCTGTGTTATGGTGTGCATTGATGTTGATTCTTTTGTTTCTCTTTATTGCATTATTATTTGCTTACCAGTATATTAATTTCAGTTACAAAATTGCAAATAAGTTTAAATCTTTCATCTACCGGTCAGACACTGATTCACCCCCCTCTTAGTGTCTTTGGGATTAACCAAGTATCTAACAATTGGTATCAGAGCCAAGTCCTCTATTTGCAGAAGCCTAACAACTTGAAGAAGATTCTGAAACCGGTACCGATGGAAAGTTTGAGACAACAATTGGAAGGGGCTCTTAAAGATTTTGATGTAGAAAAATTAAAGAATACCAAACTAGAAGAACTTAGATCTGCTCGAGAATTCATCAAAGCAATTCAAGATAACCTAGTCATAGCACAAAATAAGAGAAAAGAATTACATGTACAACTACAAAACCAAGATGATGAAGAAAAAGAAACTCTCAAAGATATTGCAGAGAAACTGAGACAAGAGAACAGTAACATGAAAAATGAGATGCAAGATTTAACCATGAGACTATGTAAGGATATTGAAGATAGAAAGAAGAATGAAGAAGATTTGGCTAGACGACTTAATGAAAGAGCTAATGAATCTACAAGGCTTAGTTATGAAAATAATATGCTTAAAAATAGAGTTGATTCACATACAACATAACAAAGAGGAACTTATGAGACAAGTTAGCACTCTGGAAGGTGAGTTGGTCTCTGCAAATGAATACAAGGACAAATTCAAAAAGAGTTCAAAAAAGCTTGATGATATGCTGAAAAGTCAAAAACCTAATGGAGAAACAGTTGGACTTCGATTTGAACATGGAGAAATTTATGGAACTGCAAACAATCATGATCACAGCAAACTGGTAAGGCAACCCAATGCTTATAAATTCAATGGCAAATGTTTTAATTGCAACAAATTTGGTCATAGAGAAAATCAGTGTAGATATAGGAATAATCAGAATACAAACTCATCCATCGGTCAATGTTCCAAATGCAATAAACATGGTCATAACTCAAACAATTACAAAATGAATGTGAAATGCTTTGCTTGTGGTAAATTTGGGCATCTATCTAATCTTTGCAGAACTCAAACTAGGCAAGGTTATGGAAAAGCTATTCAAAGAAACAATGTAACCTGTTATGCATGCAATAAGATTAGACATATTGCAAGATTTTGCAAAAGCAAGAATGTACCGACAAACAACAGAGGATCTAATGAAAAAAGAAAGGAAAAGGTGAATGAAATCAAGTAAGAATTCTCTAAACAATGGGTCAAGAAGAGAGATCAGAGAAATGATGAATCTGGCTCTGCACTGGCAGAACAAAGCAATCCTACACCAACAGGAGATTCTGTTGGCACTCTACACTCTTATGAGAATAGTTGATGTTTTCATTGATGGAAACCATTTGGCAACCAACTAGAAATTATCTGTGAACCCACCGGTAGCTACCGGCACCGACAATAGACTTCTACATTCACCGGCAGGCTCTTCACCGACAACGACAATAATGCATACCGACACTCAAAGCCGACATGGAATAAAATTTTGTTTATTATTTTTTATTGTAATTATCTTTTGTAAAAGATGACATGGCATATTGTAAAAGACTCATATATATGTATGAGATCTTATAGGTTATTTAGTGAAGAAAAAGAGAGAAGATTATGAGAGTGGATATAATGTATTTTGTATAAGGAGATATAGTTGACAACGAAGGTATTTGTAATAGACTGAGCTTAAACCAGTACCGAACCTGGCATAGTTGATGCTGATCTAAAGCAGTACATTGTATTGGATTTTGATAATCCATTTTGTAAGTCAGTGAGACTTCTGTTTTGTGATTGAGCAGTGATCTCTAGGCTGCTAGCCTTCTTGCATGTGCAGACCCCTCATTGTAAGTAATATTTATTCATTGGCTAGTGAGTGAATATTGTGGGTCACAAATCCCACCGTGGTTTTTCCACACCAGGTTTCCTTGTTAAATATCTCGTGTTATGGTGTGTTCTCTATGTTGTCTCTGTTATTCTTATTTGTTGTATTAATTCTTATTTACCGGTACACTGTTTTGGGATACAAAGTTCTAAATAAGTTTAAATATTCTACTAACTGGTTAGACACTGATTCACCCCCCCTCTCAGTGTCTTTGGGACTGTCATTGATTCTAACAATTGGTATCAGAGCCTCAACCTTTATTTTCAAAATCCTAACAGCTTGAGGAAGATTCTGACATCATAATAGATGAAGAACTTAAGGAAACAATTGGAAGGAGCTCTTGTAGACTATGATGTAGAAAAAGTGAAGAACATCAGATTGGAGGATGAACTTAAAACTACTCAAGAATTCATTTTGGCACTTCAAAATAACCTGTTTATTGCAAAGAATAAAAGAAAAGAACTTCATATGCAGATGCATAATGAGGATGATGAAAAAGAAACTCTTAGAGAACTTTCAAACAAGTAAAGACAAGAAAACAATACTATGAAAAATGAAATGCAAGATATGACTATGAGGTTTTGTAAAGACATTGAAGACGGGAAGAAAAATGAAGAAGACTTGACTAGGAGACTCAATGATGCTGGAAATGAAAATATGAGACTTAGTCATGAAAATGATATGTTGAAGACAGATCTGATTCACATGCAACATGATAAAACCGAGCTCATGAGAGAAAAGGGAATTCTGGAAAATGAGTTGGCTACTGCAAATCAACACAAAGAGAAATTTAAGAAAAGTTCAGAGGAGCTTGATAACATGCTGAAAAGTCAGAAACCTAATGGAGATACTAATGGACTTGGATTTGAAGTTGGAGAATGTTCTGACACTGCAAACAATCTAAATCAGAACAAACCGGTAAGACAACCTAATGCTTATAAATTTAATGGCAAATGTTTCAATTGCAACAAATATGGTCATAGAGAAAATAAATGTGGATTTAGAAACAATCAAAATATTAATGCACCCACTGGTCAATGTTCCAAATGCAACAAAGTTAGTCATAATTTAGAAAATTGCAGAATGAATGTGAAATGTTATGTGTGTGGAAGATATGGACACTTATCTAATCAATGCAGAACACAAACCGACATAGGATATGGAAAATCTATTCACAGGAATAATGTGACTTGTTATGCTTGTAACAAAATTGGACATATTGCAAAATTTTGTAGAAGCAAGACTTTACCAACAAACAATAAAGGATCCAGTTTGAAAGGCAAAGAAAAGGTAGATGAGGTAAAGTAAGAATTTTCAAAACAATGGATTAGGAAGAGAGATCAGAATGTTGATGAGACTATATACTGGTAGAACAGAGTAACCCTCCACTGGTAGGAGATTCTTCATCCAACTGAGAAGTAACCCTTTGGGGGTATTGCAGTAAGTTGAAAATCATGTGGATTACCCTCGGTCGATGGTGAGAAGATAGATTTCTTCTTTACCGACAAATGTGTTAAGTTTTCACTTAACCGATGAGCATTTAATGTGGTTGGTAAGAGAAATGTCATTATAAATCATCAGATTTCCCTCATTTTTGATTCACCATGAATTCAAATTAGCAGAGAGCGCGAAAAAGAGCAAAGGAATTCAAGGCGAAGGTGTGAAGTGATTTCTTCAAGCATTCAAAATATTTTCAGGCAGCTAAATGTATTTTTCAATGGCTTCTTCTTCTACTCCCGAGTTTATTGCGAACCCTACTACTGTGGAAAATGTGAAACGCCCTAGGCCCATATTTAAGATAATTCCCAAGATTACTAAACAAGATGACTATGTTGGGGCATTTTCAAAAATTCCTAAAGGTGTAGTATTTGCAAAAGACCCTAGGATTTATATACATTGCAATATAGAAGAACTAGGTTCTGAAGAGTTGATGAAAATGTTTACTAAGGTAATTTGTGATGATAATGGTGTTGTTAAACCCAAACACAAGATTGTAGAAACTCTGGGTTTTGTGGAGATACTGAACATTCCTCAATTTCTAGAAGAAGTAGTAAGAATTGTTTTAAGTAGAGCACATGGAGAATTTTTATGGTTGGATTCTATCTGCAAAATAACATGACAAGCAATTAGGGCAGTAACTGGTTTACCCTCAACCAGCAGCAGACTTGACAAAACAAAGAAGATTCCTAATAACAAAGTGATGACCCTAACGGGAGCAACATCTGATAATAGATCACTAAGAGTGAATGATATCAAAGACATTAATGTGAGATTTGTAAGTATGGTGCTAGGTTACAAGACTACACATGCAAACAAGCTAAATTTAGTTTCTAGTCTTTGCATTAACAGTGCGTATGAGATGGTTAACAACAATGCAATGATAGATGTGTGTGAATGACTAAAAGATGAACTCATTGCCAATTTGAAAAAGATTAAAGGAGATAAGAAAGGGACATTTCGCTTTGGAAATATTTTGGTATGTTTAATGTTGTATTTCACTAAGGAAATTCCCAGTATAGGACCTAAAGACTTTGGATGTGACATGCCAGTAGGAAAACAATTACAGGAAGCTTTTACCAATATGGGAACTGCAAAGGACAACAACATAATTGAATACTTTAAAGCTTTCCAAGATAAAATGAAAGCTAGAGAAAGGCTACCGCAGAGTATAGTGGACAAATATGACAAAGAAATATGTTTTGTTATCAAGAAAGATGAGACATGGATGGAAGTTGTACTCCCTAGGACTATATGGGTGACTGAAATAAGATATGAGGTAGATCTTAACATTCTTGAGACTTATGCAAAATCTTTATTAGATGCACCAAGAGAACCAACAGAACAAGTTTTTGGTAGTGTTGAGACTATTGAAAGTGGTGTAAAAATATTGAAGCAAAGGAAGAAAATAGAAAAATATATTAGGGATGCATCCAAGAAAGTACAAGAAATCAAGGAAAATGTAATGAACATCAGTGGCATATCGGCTAGTGAACTTGAAGGACTGCAACCAGAGGCACACATTTCATCGGTTGGCACATCTTCTGACAGTGACAAGGCAATTGAGTTTAAAAGAGTTGAAAGGAGGAAGAGAAAACCCTCACCAATACCCTCTCCTTCACTTAAGAGAACAAAGACCTTGAGGAAGAAACAACAGGAAGTAAGGGAACCACAAAAGAAATTGACTCCAAAGAAGAAACAACAACCTGTTACTCTTTCTTTGAATGATTTATTGAGTGAAATAATTGATGATGGAAACTTAGATAACGTACACAAACTGTATAACACATTTAATGACTCTGACAGAGAAAGTATTGAAAACAGTATTGTTTTACATCTGGACATATACAAAAAGGTTTTAATTGAAGTTGTGGATGACTTACCCAATGATCTGTATAGGAGATTGGAAGCAAAAAGGATTGCAGTGATGGAATTAGATAAGAAATTGAAAGTTGAAAAACTTCTAGTTGTACATCCTGTAAACTCAAAAGAAGAAATTGATGAATTAATCTCTGAGTCTAACCGATCTATTTTTTCCAGTGGTCACCGACAAGTAAGTTTAATGGCAAGAAGAGTAAAAGAGATTGCAGATGAAACTGCTGATAACTAGGATATATTTTTTGTGGAGAAGGAAAAACAAGAGGAAATGAACCGACCGAAGAAGACATTTAAAGTATATCAGAAGGATAAGGACAAGGGCAAAGGTAAAGTTGGTGGTATTCCAAACATCAAGATCACTGACAATCTACTGCCACCTTTGGATACTGCACCGGTACATATAGATGATCCACCGGTTATTAACACTAAAGGTGTTACACATGATGACACAAATCCTGAATCTGAGATACTATTCACCATGAATGTGGATACTCAAGAAGTGAATATTGTTGTAGATAAGGACAGTGCAGAGGTTAAGGAAGACAATGTTGATAGTGGCAACATGGCTGAGAAACCGGTAGAGACAGTTGAGGTTGAGATCCCAATCCAAAAGAGCAACCATTAGAAGCAGAGAAACCTACTGAAGGAATAGATGCTAGCACAAGGCCAACTAAGACTGAGTTACCGACAACTGAACTTACTGAGAAACCTACTGAGGCAAAGGTACATACTATGGCAAAGAAATTGACAATCATTGTGACATCAAAGTAGTCCAAGAAACCCTTGTTAGTTGAGATGCAAACACAGACTGATCCACTAGAGGGAAACACAAGCAAAATGGTTACAAATGATGGAAGCACAGAGGTAATAAAGGCAATTGGTTAGACATCTGACACATCAACAAGTGAATTCAGACCTACTAATGTAACAGAGGTACTTTTGGATTCAATCAAAAAGATAACGGATTGCGATGCTTTGGCCTACAAGGCAATTGATGACACTATACCAATTCTTAAATTGACTGCACCAAAATATAACATAGATCATATTAAGGATTCTTTAGGTAAATTGGACACATTGTCCAAATTTATTGCTGATAATGTAATAATGGTTGACAAAGTGAATGAGGATACAATAAAGGAGAGAGTTGAAAAAGATAAGGACAAATTCTTTTATGATATCATAAAGAAGTGCACTGAACACCTGAATACATTATTACCAGCACTGAACTCTACAATTTTGGAGTACAAAGAGCTATACAGGGAAACACGCAAACCACACATTCTGACTGAGGACATAGACAAGGAGATCAATAAAATACATAAAGAAATTGATGACATAGCTGATAACAAAATTGTATCATCCAACTACATATCATCTTTTGAGCAAGAAATAAACTTGGTCCCAAGTTGGACAATCTTATATCTCAGAGAATAGAAATATCTAAGGCATTACTTCAAGGAGAATGATCATCGAAAGATCACATGCATCATCTCACCAACACGATCCAATAGACCGAGGCAACCTTGAATGACAACAAAAGGTTTATGCAAAGTCTTAATTTGGTTTTAGCAGATATCTTTCGAATTGTAACCAACCGATTACAGACTTTAAGGTAAAAATTTTGCACTCATTTGACAATTTTTGACAACCTTTGTCATTGATGTCAAAGGGGGAGTAGTGGAGAGAAAAATGGTTATTCAGAGGAGATCATTTGCTCAGGGGGAGCATATCTTTTTGGAAACTTTTTGGACTTCAGTTTTTGGAACAATTTTGGATTTTTCTCATGAGTGTTGCCATCAATGCCAAAGGGGGAGATTTTTGGCATTCTACACTCTTATGAGAATAGTTGATGTTGTCATTGATGGCAACCATCTGGCAACCAATTGGAAATCATTTGTCAACCCACCGGCAGTTACCAGCACTGGCAATAGACTTCTACATTTATCGGTAGGCACTTCACCGATAGCGACAATAATGCATACCGACACTCAAAGCCGACATGCAATAAACTTTTGTTTATTGTTTTATATTGTAATTATCTTTTGTAAAAGCTGCCATGGCATGTTGTAAAAGACTCATATATATGTATGAGATCTTATAGGTCATTTAGTGAAGAAAAAGAGAGAAGATTATGAGAGTGGATATAATGTAATTTGTATAAGGAGATATAGTTGATAGCGAAGGTATTTGTAATAGACTGAGCTTAAACCGGTACTGAACCTGGCATAGTTGATTCTGATCTGAAGTAGTACATTGTATTGGATTTTGATAATCCATTTTATAAGTCAGTGAGACTTATGTTTTGTGATTGAGCAGTGAGCTCTAGGTTGCTAGCCATCCTGCATGTGCAGGCCCCTCATTGTAAGTAATATTTATTCATTGGCCAGTGAGTGAATATTGTGGGTCACAAATCCCACCGAGGTTTTTCCACACCAGGTTTCCTTGTTAAAGATCATGCATTTTACCCTTAGATGGTGCTAAGAATTCATAATTCTTCTTTACCGGCACATATGTTGAGTTACAATGGAATTTCACTTAACCGGTGAAGCATTTAATGCGGTTGTTAGTTAACTTTTTGGTTATAAAGCATTGAAATTTCTCATTTCAATTCACCAAGCATTCAAGTATTCGAACAACACAAAAGTAGAGCACCGACATTCATAAGGTGAAGCAGCAAATATTTTTAGGGCATCCAAGGTTTTCACTTAAAAGGTATTTATTTTATGACATGGCTTCTTCATCTTTCATTCCTGAATTCATTACAAACCCTACTGTTATGGAAAATATCAAACGTCCTAGACCAGTCTTTAAGGTAATCCCTAAGATAGCTAAGTTGGATGACTCTATTGGTGCATTTTCAAAAATTTTGAAGGAAGTTGCATTTGTAGAAGACCCTAGGGCATACATTCACTGTAATATTGAAGATTTAGGGTCTAAGGATTTAAAGAACATGTTCATGAATGTCATTATAAACAAACAAGGTGTAATCAAACCTGAACATAAGATTGTGGAAGATTTAAGGTTCGTAGACATCCTTCATATGCCTGAATTCGAAGATGAAACTGTCTGATATGTTCTTAATAGAGTTCACGGTGAATTCTTATGGCTAGACTCAGTTTACAAAATCACTAAGGAAGCAATTAGGGTTGTTACAGGTTTACCTTCTATCGACACAAGGTCTGAGAAGAAGAAGAAAATTCCAAACAAAGAGGTTATGAACTTAACCGACGCTACATTTGATAATAGATCACTCAGGGTTAATGACATAACTAATAACAATGTCAAATATGCTAGTATGGTTATTGGATATAAGGTTTCATATACTAATAGGGTGAATTTTGTTTCTAGACTATGCATTCACAATGCTTATGAGATGGTAAAGAACAATGCTAAAATTGACATTTGTGAGTGGTTGAAAGATGAATTGATAGAAAATTTGGATAAAATCAAAGGTGACAAAAAGGGAACTTTCAAGTTTGGGAATTTTATTGTATGTCTAATGCTATATTTCTCGAAGGAGATTCCTGGTATAGGCCACAAAGACTTTGCCTATGATATTTCTATTGGAAAACAGATTAAGGAGACAATTACCGGCATGGGTTCAGAAGGAGACAAGCAGGTAAAGGATTACTTCAAAATATTTGAAGCTAAAATGAAGCAAAGGGAAAGAATCCCTTAGAATATTGTTGATAGATATGACAAACATACATGCTTTGTTATTAAGAGAGATGAAATATGGATGGAGGCAGTTAAACCTAGAACTGTCTGGGTAACAAAGATGGGTTATGAAGTGGACTCAAACATTTTGGAATCTTATGCCAAGATACTTCTAGATGCACCACCGGAACCTAGTGAAAATATTTTTGGCAATGTTGAAACCATAGAGAGTGATGTTTCTATTCAGAAGCAAAGGAAGAAAAGAGATAAAGTATTGAAAGATGCTTTGAAGTTTGTTGAAGTTGTTAAAAGGGGATTGTTGAAACTGTTAGGTCCTAGAGACAACTGAGAAGCGGGGGGGGGGGGGGGTGTGAATCAATTGTCAAATAAATTCAAACCAAAAACAACTTAACCAACTTAATGCTTAATACCGATAAACCAGTTTAATATACCGGTAGACAGTTTTAACAGTTAATTGCTATACCGGTAAGGATTAATGCATGAAACATAAAGACAAAGTCATCCACAACACATAACACCGATATCTGTACGTGGAAACCCTGTAAGGGGAAAAACCATGGTGGGAAACCTTACCCACAATCAGATGATACTACTACAGATAGTAAGTGTACATAAATGGGGTCTGCACATGCAGAGAGGCCAAGCGCCTAGAGCTCATGCTCAATCACAAAATGGGAGTCACACTGACTACAGTTGGATGGTTAAATCCAATAAGAATGTACTACACAAAATAACATCTTCATATGTTGGATTCAGTACCAGTGTAGTTCTGAATGTCTTCACAAAAACCCTTCTTCAATCTTCAAATGATGTCTACGTGTATAGCTCTTCTTATTCTCACATATACCTTCACACAATCCTTTTTCGCATTCCACACTTGATCTTACAAATAAGATCTTACATTTATACCATAACCTAAGACCAATTTTAGTAGGTCGGCTCTATAAGATATTACAATATAAACATTTTACAAACAATACAATATCCGATGCAATAACCAATTCAACATGCTGGCTTAATGCATTTACAATAATAATTAATCATCTCCATAGCGTGTCGTGCTGATCTGGAAAAGATAAACCTACCGGTGTAACCCTGGACCTATTTGCCAATAACAACAAATATGTAAATATGAATATATCAATAAACAAAACTCCAAGACAAAGTGTCCACATGATGCCTTCGACATAACCATGTGTTTTCCATATCATTCCAAGTGTTGGTGATCATTATATCTTGTCGGTGTACCAGATACTGGTGACTGTGCATGAGTCATTTGCTTGCCAGTGAATGTTGTTGATTCTCCAAAGTGCCAGAATTGATAAGTGTTTAGTAGGTGTTGACATCAATGACAAAACCATACCAAAATACCAACAATCTCCCCCTTTGGCATTGATGGCAACACAAGATGGAAAAACCATCAAAGTGCCAAAACAGAAATGCCAAATACCAAAATACCAACAATCTCCAAAAATAGATCATAACCAGAAATCAAAATACAGATACAGAGAGTAATAATCTCTCCCAAACAACAATCTCTCCCCCTAGGAGCAACATGTGTTTTCCTTGTGTTTTTCAAAGTTTTTCCATACCAATCTCTCCCCCTTTGACATCAAATGCCAAAGTTACAACAAAACCAAGTTCATATACAAAATACCAATCAATGTAGTATACCAACTACTCTGCCTGAGAAGTAGCTTCCCATCAAAGCCGGAAAAAAAATAAAAATTCTCTATTAATTCTGTTGGTTGATGACAATCATCAACTTCCTAAGTCTCTACCGGTGGGGGTATGACTCTGAGCTAATCTCTGAGATATTCAAAAGTCTCCTTAGGTAGAGGTTTAGTAAAGATATCTCCAATCTGCTCTTTAATATTCACATAAACTAGTTTTATTTCCTTTGCTTCAACATTTTCCCTTAGAAAATTCAGTTTGATAGAAACATGTTTGGTTTTAGAATGTAATACCGGATTCTTAGATATATCAATTGCTACAGTGTTATCACAATAGATAGTAATAGGTTCCTTGCATTTTACCTTTATGTCTTTCAACATTTGTTTAAGCCATAGTACCTGTGTACAGTTAGTTGCTGCTACAACATATTCTGATTCTGCTGTTGATAAAGATGTACAACTTTGTTTCTTACTCAACCAAGAAACTAATCTATTTCCAAGAAAGAATGCTCTGTCGGTGGTGCTTTTTCTATCATCCACATCTCCTGCCCAATTTGCATCTGTGTATGCACATAATTCAAATTTTTCATCTCTAGAATACCATAATCCAAGATTTATAGTGCCTTGTAAGTACCGAAAAATCCTTTTTACTGCTGATTCATGATTTTCTCTAGGATTACTTTGAAATCTTGAAACAATACATACTGCATTCATAATATCAGGTCTAGTTTGTGTTAAATATAGTAAACCTCCTATCATAGATTTGTATCTAGTTGGATTAACAGGTGTAGATTCATCCCTTTGTGATAATTTGTCATTTGTTGTCATAGGTGTGCTTACTGGTTTAGAGTTTTCCATCCCAAATTTCTTTAGTAACTCTTTTAAGTACTTGGATTGACTCAAGAATATACCTTTATCAGTCTATGAAATCTACAATCCTAAAAAGAATTTTATTTCTCCAATCATAGACATTTCAAATTCTTGCTGCATTTTAATAGAAAATTCTTTACATAATCCATCTTCTCCTCCAAAGATTATATCATCAAAAAATACTTCTATAATCAAGATGTCATCATTAGTTACTTTATAATATAAATTGATGTCTACATTTCCTTTAGTAAAACCAATCTTCAAAAGATACTTATCCAATCTTGCATACCAAGCTCTTGGAGCTTGTTTCAATCCATACAGAGCTTTTCTTAACCTGCAAACCATATCATTGTCATCTGTCAAAGAAAATCCATTAGGTTGTTCAATGTAGACTTCCTCTTCAAGATCTCCATTCAAAAAATGCACATTTAATATCTATTTGATAAACTTTGTAGTTCTTGTGTGCTACAAAAGCCAAAAATAATCTGATTGCCTCAATTCTAGCTACCGGTGCAAAGGTTTCATTGTAATCAACTCCTTCCTTCTAAGAATATCCCTTACACACTAGTCTTGCTTTATTTCTAACAATCTTACCATCTTCATTAAGTTTGTTTCTGAATACCCATTTGGTTTCAATTACATTTTTATCTTTAGGCTGGGGAACTATTGTCCAAGTGTTATTTTTCTCAATTTGTTCTAATTCTTCTTCCATAGCTTTAATCCAAAATTCATCTTCACATGCCTCATTAACAGATGATGGCTCAATTTGAGAAATAAGGCACACCTCTTCATTTGCTAATCTTCCTCTTGTCATAACTCCTTTAAACTTGTTGCCAATTATCTGATCTTTAGAATGATTCAGTCTTACATACCGGGGTGTCTTTGTTTGTTGCGGTTCCTCAGTTACTGTGGAATCCTCAGATGATACTGGGGTAACTGGATCTTCATTCTGTACCGATGGATTTAGAGTAGGTTCATTTGCCAAAATTTATGTTGCCGGTTCAGATTCTATATACCTTGAAGTTCCTCTGAATTGTTCATCAATCTTTACATTTTTACTTTCAACAATTTTCTGCAATCTTTTGTTAAAACATCTATATGCCTTGCTCTTAGATGAATAACCAAGAAATATTCCTTGATCACTTCTAGGATCAAATTTACTTCCAAAAATTCTGAAATACTTGAGAGTAGGAGTATTACCAAACCATAGTTCATGAGGGGTCTTACCAGTTTCACCTTTGATCTGAACTTTGTTGAATGTATAGACCGTTGTACTGACTATCTCTCTCCAATATACATGTGGTAGGTTTTCTTCTGATAACATACTTCTTGCTGCATCCAAGATAGTTCTATTTTTTCTTTCAACAACTCCATTTTGTTGTGATGTTCGAGGTGCTGATAGCTATCTTCTGATTCCATTCACTTCACAGAATGTATTAAATTCTTTAGATGTAAATTCTCCTCCTTGATCTGATATTAGACATTTGATTTTCTTACCAATTTCATTTTCAACCATTGCTTTGAATAGTTTGAACTTTCCCAGTGCTTCTGATTTTTCTCTACGAAAAGTAACCCAACACATTCTAGAGTAGTCATCAATGATTAGCATGAAATATCTATCCCCTTGTACGCTTTTAGTTCTAGCTAGACCACATAAATCAATGTGAATTAAATCAAGAGCATTATTGGATTTTTCTGGAATACTTCTGAAACTAGCTCTAACTTGTTTTCCAAATTGACATTCCTTACATACTGTATTCTGAGGTTTGACAATTTTGCGTAAATCTCTAACTACCTTAGTAGTACTGATTTTCACCATGCAATCAAAGTTTACATGATAAAGTCTCTTATGCCATAACTAACTTTCATCTATATGTGCAATCAAGCATATCTTTTCACTGTTATTCAAATGAAAGATATTACCTCTAGTCTGATTACCTGGTGCAATTTCCAAACCAGTTCTGTTCATGATTTTCCATTTTCCATTTTTAAATTGTAACTGAAATCCTTTCTCAACTAATTGACCAACACTCAAAAGATTATGCTTTAATCCTTCAACATAGTAAACATTGTCAGTGTTATGCTTACCATCAAGAGATATTGTACCCTTACCTTTGATTGAGCAAGCTTTGTCATCTCCAAATCTCGCTAAGCCTCCATTGTATTCTTGAAAGTTTAAGAATTTACCTTTGTCTCCTGTCATATGATGTGAGCATCTTGAATCAATGATCCATTCATCCTTTACTTCAACTTTAGCTGCCAAGGCCTGTACTACCGGTTGAGCAGTAGGTGCTGATTGATCTTCTGTTATAGCAACAAAAACCCATCCATTGTCTGTTGGATCCTCATCAGAATCATCAGTCACACCTTCATCAACAATGTAACAAGATTTGTCTTTATTTCTTCTTAAATATATATCTCTGATATTCAGGGTTAGGCTTGTATGTTCTTCTAGCTTCTTCTCTTAGTCTAGCATGTCTATCAGGGCATCTTGAAGCCATATGACCAATCTTATTGCAGTTAAAACATTTAAAGGGTGCTTTACCTTCATACTTACTTCCAACTGGACCTTTAGGCATTTTTCTTGCAAATAGTGCTTCAAGTTCTTCATTTTCTTTCCTACTTTCTTCAAGTTCTCTTGCATAAAAGGCTTTCCAATCAGATTTGTGAAATGATGGAGCAGATGATGTTGATGCTTTAAAAGCCAAATCTGTCTTTATAGTAGCAACATGACCAAATTCTTCAATTTCAAAAGTTGAAAGTTTCCCAATCAACGTATCCCTAGTAACTGATGTATTAGGCATTGTTCTTAACTCATTTATAGAAGTGACTTTCATTTTATATGTCGGTGGCAATCCTCTTAAAACTTTTGAAACAATTTCATCTTCACTTAAGGTTCCTCCACAACATTTAATACCCAAAACAATCTCATTTACTCTTTCCATAGAAGCAGAAATCCTTTCATCTTCTTCCATTTTCAGATGTTCATACCTGACCTGGAAGCTTTCAAGTTTTGCAATTTTGACTGTGAAATCTCCTTCATTCAGTGTTTCCAAATGATCCCAAATAGCTTTAGCAATAGACCTATCTGATAGTCCCATGATTTGTTGATCTGATAATGCACTTAAAAGTGCTTCTCTTGCTTTGCAATCATTTTCCTCATCTTTAGTCAAGTTAGCTGGACTAGGCTGACCTTGTACAACAGCAGTATAACCATTCTTTGTAACATCCCAGATGTCCTTTCCAATGCAATTTAGATGTGTCTCCATTCTGATCTTCCATATGCCATAGTTGGTTCCATCAAGTTTAGGATTGTCCTTCCTGAAATAGTTAGTAGACATTGGATCTCATCAAGCTGTTAAACTTCTGCAAAAGAGGACTAAGCTCTGATACCAATTGTTAGGTTCCGGAGACAATTGTTAGGTTCCGGAGACAACTGAGAGGGGGGGGGGGGGGTGAATCAGTTGTCAAATAAATTCAAACCAAAAACAACTTAACCAACTTAATGCTTAATACCGGTAAACCAGTTTAATATGTCGGTAGACAATTTTAATAGTTAATTACTATACTGGTAAGGATTAGTGCATGAAACATAAAGAAAAAGTCATCCACAACACATAACACCAATATTTGTATGTGGAAACCCTGTAAGGGGAAAAACCACGGTGGGAAACCTTACCCACAATTAGATGATACTACTGTAGATAGTAAGTGTACATAAATGGGGTCTGCACATGCAGAGAGGCCAAGTGCTTAGAGCTCACTGCTCAATCACAAAATGGGAGTCACACTGACTACAGTTGGATGGTTAAATCCAATAAGAATGTACTGCACAAAATAGCATCTTCATATGCTGGATTCAGTACCGGTGTAGTTCTGATTGTCTTCACAAAAACCCTTCTTCAATCTTCAAATGATGTCTGCATGTATAGCTCTGCTTATTCTCGCATATACCTTCACACAATCCTTTTTCGCATTCCACACTTGATCTTACAAATAAGATCTTACATTTATACCATAACCTAAGACCAATTTTAGTAGGTCAACTCTACAAGATATTACAATAAAACATTTTACAAATAATACAATAACCAATTCAACATGTTGGCTTAATGCATTTACAATAATAATTAATCATCTCCATAGCATGTCGTGTTGATCTGGAAAAGATAAACCTGCCGATGTAACCCTGGACCTATTTGCTGTTAACAGCAAATATGTAAATATGAATATATCAATAAACAAAACTCCAAGACAAAGTGTCCACACAATGTCTTCGACATAACCATGTGTTTTCCATATCATTCCAAGTGCCAGTGATCATTATATCTTGTCGGTGTACCAGATACTGGTGATTGTGCATGAGTCATTTGCTTGCCGGCGAATGTTGCTGATTCTCCAAAGTGCCAGAGTTGATAAGTGTTTAGTAGGTGTTGACATAAATGACAAAACCATACTAAAATACTAACAGAAACTTGATCCGATGAGTGGTGTTGCTACAGAAGAAAGAAAACCTGAATAGCAACCGGTAACACACATTTCCCCTGTTATTACCTCATCCGACTCTGATAGTGACAAGGCTGCAGAATTTAAAAGGGTGGATAGGAAAAAGAGAAAATTCTCACCGGCACCTGCTCCATCACCTAAGAAGACAAGGACACTTAGAAAGAAACAACAGGCTGTGAGAGAGCCCAACGGTTCGAAGAAGAAGGTTACACAAAAGAAACCAAAACAAAAGGTATCTAATACTCTTTCACCGGAAGAGATTGTAAATGAAATAACTTAGGATGGAAATCTCAGTAATGTTAGTAAGTTTTATCATTGTTTTAAAGATTCAAATAAGAACACTATTGAAGAGAGCATAATTTTGTACTTAGATATATATAAGAAAGTTCTTATTGAAGTCATTGATGTTCTCCCTAATGACTTATATCTAAGAATTGAAGCTAAAAGAATGTCTATTATGGAATTAGATAAGAGACTGAAGGTTGAAGCACTGTTGGCTATTCGTCTAGTTAAATCTAAACAATAAATTGATGAATCGATATCTAAAGTTAACAAAACTATTTTTGCAAGTGGTCACCGACAAGTAAGCCTCATGGCCGACAGAATATAGGAAACAATAGATGAGACAACAGATAAATGGGATATTTTCTTTGTGGAGAAAGATAAAAGAGAAGGAAAAGAAAGACAAAAGAAAGACAAATCTTTTACTAAGGTATACCTAAAAGGAGATAAAGGAAAGAATAAGGTTGATAGTGTACTTGACTTCACAATAAAATATAACTTACCCCCACCGGCTCAGGACACCCCACCGATAGTACAAAGTTCCTGCAGGGTCTTAACTTAGTTCTTGCAGATATTTTTCAGATTGTACATAACAGACTTCAGGTATCTAGGAAATTTTTAAATTTTTGATACTTTTGATATCCTTTGTCATTGATGTCAAAGGGGGAGTGGCATAGTGAGAAAATGTACAGAGTAAGGCATGGTGAAAAGTGAACAGAAGGAGATCATTTTCTCAGGGGGAGCACTCTCAGTTTTTGGTTTTTGGTTTTTGATTTTTCTCATTAGTGTTGCCATCAATGCCAAAGGGGGAGATTGTTGGCATTATACACTCAGATGAGAACGGTAGATGTTGTCATTGATGGCAACAAAGTTAAAAAAGGATCAACAAGGTTCAACAAGGTTCAACAGGCTCAACTGACAATAGACTTCACCTATCGGCACTGGTAGATACAATAAGGTTTATTCACACTGACATCCAGTTTACACTGGCAACAGATCATACTGGCATCCAAAGCTGACTTGGCAATAATATTGTTTAGGTAATGTAAATTGTAATTGTATGGCCGACATGATGTATTGTAATGACTCATATATTTAAGAGTTCTGGTAGGTCATTTGAAATGAAGTAGGTAATGAAATGTATGTATGTAAGCGGTATATGTGATAAGATAGGGATATGATACTGGATAATTGTATATGCATTTTGATGTGTTTATTTTGGAGTGAATAAGAAGTAGAGTAGAGCGAAGATTATTCTGTGTAAGCAGAATCATTTACCAGCAAGGCTTTTAGTAGAGGTATCAAACAGAACTTAAACCGGTACTTAATCTAGCATTGTAGATACTATTTTGAAGCAGTACATTGTTATTGGATTTAACCATCCAATTGTGTAGTCAGTGTGACTCCATTTTGTTGAGCAGTGAGCTCTAGTCAGCTGGCCTTCCTGCATGTGCAAACCCCTATTGTACCGAGTAATATTTATTCATATTGGCCAGTGAGTAAATATTGCGGGTCACAAATCCCACCGAGTTTTTTCCCTTCCCGGGTTTCCTCACCAAAATATTTGTATTATGGTGTGCATTGATGCTGATTATTGTGTTTCTCTTTACTGCATTATTATTTGCTTACCGGTATATCAATTTCATTTACAAAATTGCAAATAAGTTTAAATCTTTCATCTACCGATCAAACACTGATTCACCCCCCCTCTCAGTGTCTTTAGGATTAACCAAGTATCTAACAAAATGTCCCTTGTATAAGAGAATGTAAATGTAATTTCATTAATGATTGTTTTGTTTACATTTATATGAATTGCATATGCTTGTTAGTTAGATAATTGTGATTCTATTGTAATTATATATATAATTGTAAAGCGGAAAATAATCGAACCCTAGTCGTTCTCCCCTCCCCAACTCCAAGGAGAGAGAAGGGAGAGTCACTAGGGTTGATGGTTTTCACTTAGGAGGGACTTTACATTCAAAAGAGGGGTTGAAACCCACAAGATCCAATCCCATGCAATGCAAGATTGGATTCTATATGAGTTTCAAGGGTTGTGATAGCAAGGCTACCCTCTTTTGTAAAGAATGTTGATAGAAGAATTAAGCTAGGAATGCATAGAAAGTGAGAAAGATTCGCTTATAAACTGAGTTAGGGATATGATATGAAGCTGCGGACCTGGAATTGGTAGTAAAATGTCAAGACGGTGCTGTTCTGCAAATTTGAGCGAAAGTTGACGGGACGATGGCGCCCGGCGTGCACACGGTCCTCTGAAAAATCCGCGAAACGAAGGGGGATCTGTTCGTCTCTGCACAAGGATTCCAGATCTTCAATTTCAGCCGCGTACCTGCAACCTACACACAGAAAAGAGAGGATGATTGGGGGGTTAGGGATTAGGGGTTTGCCCTTAGGTCAAACCCCGGTTTAACCAAGAAATGAGAAATGTTGTAAATGTAATGTAAAACAAGTACTAATACCTTGTTGTAAGGATGTTTGTATCCTTATATGCGAAGGTATAGATGTTGTTGTTTGTTGTATGTTGTATGTTGTAGCATGTAAGGTGTTGTAAGTGATCTCCTCTTCAATGGTTGAATCCTTGTCTTGAATGCAACACTTAGCCTTGAATGGAGACTTGAAATGATCAATTACTTGAAGGAATGCTTGAATGCTTGAATGCTTGAGTATAGTTTCCACGCTTGTACACATATGTCCTTCTTACCCAAATGGGAGAGGCAAATGTAGTTTATATACTTGCCAATTAGGGTTAATAGACTGATTTTCCTGACCTTAGGCCGACCAGGAAAGTTTATTTTCCAAATTGCAAACAAAAGGACCCAAAGCCCCATAGGAGACCGGGCCCAAAATAGGGCCAGGGACCAGGGCGCTGGGCGCCATGGTCCTGGGGGACCAGGGCGCTGGGCGCTCTGGTCCCACCTCCCGGGACAGGAGGGTGCAAAGGAGGTTCAAGCCAGGGTGCAAGAAAATGCAGTTTTTGATGTCGTGAGCAAGTTTCGGGCTCTCCATTCAGGCTCAGTGTTGCGTCGCCATCATGAAGACCCAAATGCGGTCGAAATTGCAAGTGTCACAATTTTAGGACGCTACATTTAGCCCCCACTTTAGCGGGAGTATAGGCGTATGCTCATACTTCCGGTAAAGTACAAGGAAACAACATTGAAAGACTTTCACCACGTCAAGGAGGCAAGATACACCAAGCCCCCAGTGGACTAAGGATCTTACGACTTCGATTGACAAAGTAAAAGGGAAGATCACGAGGGAGAACCATGACTGTCAGTAGTAAGGTTCCCTCACTATGAGTCATGCAGGAAAGATATCAAAAATTTTCAAGGCAAGGTTAAATTTGCCAAGAAATTTTCAAGTATCTTGAAAAGATATGAACGGGATGTATGCCCCCCTACATTAAAGCGATCGCACATGCCTCACCGGGGGTGATTGCTTTAAGGTAGTGATACATATAAGAAATGAGAAAGGAGCACGTTATCACAAGGATTTAGCCCCCAAGTGTGAGATAAGCCCAAGGATAATAGACACAAAACACAAAGCACAAGGTGACTTCGCTTTCCTCGGGGTCAGTATGCTGTATGATAATTCATGTATATCATATGTATGTATGCATAATTGTTCTTCATTCCCCAATCAAGGAAGGTCACCTAGAAGAAGGGAACACATGTGTCTTTTGAGTCAACATGAGAGAGATCGAGAGATCTCAATGCTTTGCATCGTCCTCAAGTAGACAACACTAAGGACAACAAATAGAAGAATGAGAGTAACATATAGAGGAAGTAACAAAAGAGAGGGGGAGAGAATCTGCTATGCTAATGAAACTAGTCTAGCACGTCATCTACCCCCCGATCTTGCTAATCAATGTTTTGGGAAGCTAGGGAACACGCTAGAGGAGGAACATCCAACACAGCAGATGGAGCTATCACAAGATCCAAACAAGGGCTATGTTCATGTCCCAAGCCGCGGTGTTCTTGTCTAGGAGCTAGGATAAGTGCTTTAGAAAATTCGTTAGATAAATGGTTATCAATATCAACAAGTTCATATTCACTATCAGAATGAACAGGAGTAACATTTACATCATGAATAACATTTTAATCTATATCATCATCAAGATTTATAAAAATAGGATCTTTGACTTGCACAGGATCAAGACCATCATGCATCTTATGTTTAGGAGATTTTGGCTCAATCGTCGGCTGAGGAGAAAATGGAATAATGCTTGTTGAAGGTGTTTTTGGGGATTGCAAAGTTTGAGAAGCAGCTGCCTGAGCTCTAAGACGACGCTTTCGTCGGCGTTCACGTGCAAAACGATTTCGTCTAGTCTTAGTAGGAAGTTGCGAAGATTGAGGAGGAGGAATGTTCTCATCCTTATCACTTGGGTGTTCAGGTTTTGGTCTCTTAGGTTGAACAATAGGAGAAGAGGAAGGTCTCTTCTCTCCATAAGAGGAAGGAGGAGGAACTGCTCCATATAAGGGAGGAATATTCAGTTTAGGGAGGAGACCAAGTCCATCATGACGAGGAGGTATAGGTCTACTCTTAGGAAGTTTATTAGATATAGGCATAGTCACATCCATAGGAATGGGTTGGGAATCTTCTTGAGGAAAGACATTGGTTTTATCTTTCAAAGGAAGAACTTCCTTCTCAAGAATGATAGGAATGTCAAGTTTGGGTGTTCTAGGTTCACTTAGAGATAGGATCATATCTTTTTTCCACTTTTGATAAGATTTGAAAAGATGATCACTTCGCGGAGGAAGAGATTGGAATTGTTTAGGCCAAAAGTAATCAATAGGAATGCTAGAAGTTCTTTCAGCTGGTTTAAAGAGACTATGATTGACAGTAACAACTTCACCATTATGGGGAAATTTCAAACACTTATGAATAGGAGAAGCAATAGTTTTCATGGAAGATAGCCAAGGATAGCCAAGCTTCACACGAAATTGTTCGGAAGATGGAATAATAGCAAAGTTCACATCAAGGGATTTGTTACGGACCTCAATAGGTAATGTAATAGAACCAATTGCAGGAGAAGAAAATGCATCAAATAGTTTCACCATCACATCTGTTTTGTCATAGATCACTTGATTCAATTGGAAAGTAAAAAGAAATTCTTCAGTAATAACATTAACCATGCAAGAAGGATCAATAAGCACTCCACGACAAGGTGTATTCTTGACTTTTGCAACTATATATAAAGGACCATCAGGTGCCCTGATAGTTTCACTAGAATCAAAGGTGATGGAAGGTTCTTTAGGGATTTTCTGCTGCTCCACAAAGTTAATCACATTAGGAGTCATAGACACAAGATCATCAGGTGAGACAGAGGAATCAGTAGTATCAATCGCATTAGAGGTATGAGAAGGCAATGGATCAGTAAAAATCTGAAGATTCTGGTTAGGAGGAGCTATAGATCTTTTGCCTTTATCATTCACACCAGAAACAGAGATAGTATTATTATCAATCAAATCTTGAATTTTACTCTTTAAAGCAAAACATTTTTCAGTATCATGCCCAGGTTGACGATGAAATTGACAAAAAGATTTGTTATCAAAATAGGGTGAAGTAATCTTTGCAGGATCAATTTGCCTTATAGGAGGAAGAGTAAGCACATTTTGTTCCAATAACTTATTCATAATACTATGCAATGATTCATTCAAAGGAGTAAACTTTCTTTCTTTCTTGAAAAACTTAGAAATAGGAGGCGCACCTGATGCTGCATTCACATTGTTGTTGATGATGTTTTCATTGAATTTAATGGAATCTCTGTTCGGTTTAAACTTCCCAAATGGTTGTTGACTACTATCACCCTTATCACTCGGAGTCATAGGATTTGCTTGTTCCATTTGACTCACAGTCAGTTGATAATTGTGAAGAGTTGCGCACAACTGTTGGAAAGAAGTAAACTCAGAAAATAGGAGTTTTTCTCTAATGTCTTTTTGTAAATTAGAAATAAAGATTCTTTGAATATCATTGTCAGGCACTGGAAAAGAAATTTGAGCATACAAATGCTTATATCTACCAATGAAATCAGTCACTTTTTCTTTAACACCTTGTTTACAATGCATTAAATCAATCAAAGTAACTTTAGGACTTATATTGTTTTGAAATTGTTGAATGAAAGCATTTGCAAGTTGTTCGAAAGAAGTAATAGAATAGGAAGGCAACGAGCAATACCATTGTAGGGCTTTGTCTCTTAATGTTCTAGTAAACAGTTTTGCAAGCAACCTTTGGTCATAAGCAAAATCAGTACATATTGTTTGAAAGGTCTTAACATGTGTTAGAGGATCACCCTTACCATTATAAAGCTCCAAATGCGGAATTTCAACATGTTTAGGGGGAATAGCTCGAACAATGTCAAAAGAAAGTGGACTCGCAACATCAAATGTGGGCACACTAAACTTAGATTGATTCATAGAGGCAATTTGTTGCTGTAAAGAAGAGACAGTTTGTGCAAGATTGTTAATGGTCGCTTCAGTCGAAGAGTTCATATTAGACGTGTTAGATTGTGATGGAGGTGTTATGTTATTGAAAGAAGGTAGAGAGTAAGGTGGTGGGACACTATGATAGTTAGTCATAGGAGATGATTGGACAGGAGGAACACTACAAGGAGGAATGGAATGGTTGAATGAATTGCCCCCTTGCGTCATGTTCATTTGTGGAGATGTAATAGGGACACTCATTGAAGGAATGAATGAAGAAGTTGGATTAAATGAAGGAAGAGGATTAATTGAAGAAGAAGGATTGCCCCCATGACTAGTGATCATAGGAGGAATGTCTTGTGTTGAAGTAGTCATTATGTTTGATGTAAAAGTAGGTATACTAGCAATAGGAGTCTTCAAAGGAATAGAATGATTGTCTTGAGTAGGAGGTTGTGTATAACCTAAGGTTTCGGCGCAACTTTTCATAGGCATCACATTTGAATCCACAATGTGTGCAATACCACGCAAAATATCAATTCCATTCTTATCACTTTGAAGCATACGTTTTAGACCCTCAATTAAAGGAAGAGCTTGACTATCAGGGTATTCTTGAGACATCCACTGTTGAAAATCGTCAAATTGGATATCCAATTTTGAAAGTTGTTCTACAGAAACCTCATGGAGAGCTTCTTCATCATTAAGAGGATTAGAGGAATTACCCATGTCCTTGTTAAAAAGACCATTCAAATTAGGTTCCATCTCCTCAGTAATTAAACCTTGGAAGGACTTAATTCTAAGGCTTCGTCTAACGGGAATAGTGTAAGTAGGGCTTATTGTTGTAAAACTCATGCACTAAAGAGAGAGAGAAGATTTTGAATTTTAGAGGTAGCAAATTTCAATAAAATCAGCCAATCTCCTAGATTTAAGCTGTAAAATGCAATCAGGACAATCTCCCGAAATTTTGGAAAAAATGTCCGGGACCGTGGCGCTCGGAGTGCACACGGTCCTCGCAACTTTTTTTGAAATTTGCAGGGATGAAAGTTATGATGATTTTACAGCTAACCTGAAAAAATTGAGTGATTTTACGATCTGTAGATAGGCCAAATTAAAGTTGCAATCTCGAAATTGAACCCTACCAAGATTGTTGAAAAATGTAAAATTTGAATTTTGAAAAAGAGAGGGAAACTGAAATTTTGAATTTTATGATTTTAGAGGGAATACCAAAAGCAATGCAAGTTTTGAAATTTGAAAGTTGACTCAATTTCACGCAAAATTCAATTTTGAAAGCGGAAATCAAAGTTGTTGTAATTAAGCACTTAATTTCAAAAGTCACAAATTGCAAAAATTTGAATAAATCACTGAAGTTTCGAATGAATGCTAACACACTTTTCAGATTTAGGACAGTAAGAAACACAACTTTGACACAAATTTCAATTTCAACAATTTTTGAATGATTAGAAGCCTCAATCCAAGCAATCACTAGACCAACTTTGACTGTAATTTTGAAGGTGTTAAAATTGATAAAATCAGCCAAAATTCTGGATTTTAACAGAAAAATACAGTAAGATCTAACTCCCGAAATTTCGAAAAAAATGTCGAGGACGATGGCGCTCGGGGTGCACACGGTCCTCGCAACTTTTTTCCAAATTTTCAGGGATGAAAGATATTATGATTTTATTGCGGAATCCAAAGTTATAGCTAATTTGGAGATGTTTTGATTAGTGAAATTGTCGGACAAAGGTTGAATCAAGAGGGTTTCAAAAATTAGGGTTTTGACACTTAACCACTTAATTTTCAAAATTAAAGCACAAATATGAATTGATAATTTGTAATAGAAGGGCAGATCTGAAACAAGCATTAACAATTAAACATTTCACAAGTTTAATTACTAAAAAGAAAATTTTAGGGTTTTTTTATGCAATCAACCTCTAAAATTTGCAAAAGATCCAACATGGAAATGCAATTAAGGAAGCAAATTTTTCAGATTTAACCATGAATAATCAGAATGAGGATGTTCACGTCGGGTTCACCAAAATGTAAAGCGGAAAATAATCGAACCCTAGTCGTTCTCCCCTCCCCAACTCCAAGGAGAGAGAAGGGAGAGTCACTAGGGTTGATGGTTTTCACGTAGGAGGGACTTTACATTCAAAAGAGGGGTTGAAACCCACAAGATCCAATCCCACGCAATGCAAGATTGGATTCTATATGAGTTTCAAGGGTTGTGATAGCAAGGCTACCCTCTTTTGTAAAGAATGTTGATAGAAGAATTAAGCTAGGAATGCATAGAAAGTGAGAAAGATTCGCTTATAAACTGAGTTAGGGATATGATATGAAGCTGCGGACCTGGAATTGGCAGTAAAATGTCAAGATGGTGCTGTTCTGCAAATTTGAGCGAAAGTTGACAGGACGATGGCGCTCGGCGTGCACACGGTCCTCCGAAAAATCTGCGAAACGAAGGGGGATCTGTTCGTCTCTGCACAAGGATTCCAGATCTTCAATTTCAGCTGCGTACCTGCAACCTACACACAGAAAAGAGAGGACGATTAGGGGGTTAGGGATTAGGGGTTTGCCCTTAGGTCAAACCCCGGTTTTGGAATTAACCAAGAAATGATAAATGCTATAAATGTAATGTAAAACAAGTACTAATACCTTGTTGTAAGGATGTTTGTATCCTTATATGCGAAGGTATAGATGTTGTTGTTTGTTGTATGTTGTATGTTGTAGCATGTAATGTGTTGTAAGTGATCTCCTCTTCAATGGTTGAATCCTTGTCTTGAATGCAACACTTAGCCTTGAATGGAGACTTGAAATGATCAATTACTTGAAGGAATGCTTGAATGCTTGAATGCTTGAGTATAGTTTCCATGCTTGTACACATATGTCCTTCTTACCCAAATGGGAGAGGCAAATGTAGTTTATATACTTGCCAATTAGGGTTAATAGACTGATTTTCTCGATCTTAGGCCGACCAGGAAAGTTTATTTTCCAAATTGCAAACAAAAGGACCCGAAGCCCCATAGGAGACCGGGCCCAAAATAGTGCCAGGGACCAGGGCACTGGGCGCTCTGGTCCCACCTCCCGGGACAGCAGGGTGCAAAGGAGGTTCAGGCCAGGGTGCAAGAAAATGCAGTTTTTGGTGTCGTGAGCAAGTTTCGGGGTCTGCATTCAAGTTCAGTGTTGCGTCGCCATCGTGAAGACCCAAATGCAGTCGAAATTGCAAGTGTCACAATTTTAGGATGCTACAATAATATATAAAAGAAGGTGATTATTAATTATGTGTATTTATTCTAAATTACGCTTAACTGATTATTTTATCATTATATAAACTTGTCAATTCAAAATAATGTATTTATGATTATACATATATATAATTTAGATTATATATCTTATTTCTAAACCTTTTTATGTATAGATTTCTTTAATATACTCTTGTAATATATAAAATAGTTAATTATTATATAATATAATATTATGAAAGGTGGTGGGTTTAAGTCTTAGACTTAAGTCGGCGACAGTTAGTGAGGAACCGATGAACGGTGGTCGACTTGGCACCACAAATACTAGTAAAGGGCAGGTTGATGGACTGAGGGTGGATGACCTAGGGACCACAACTCACGATTGAATCACAGACTTGAGTTGACATGTCGATCTCCATCGACAAGGATAAGATGACAGACTTGGCAAGATAGTGCTAATCATGCAAATGGCAAACACTAAAGTGTTTGAAAGTAAACCAAACTCTGCGTGCTACTGATGGATAAGGAGAGGAGGTCGAAAGACTTCAAAATGTGTCATCTACCAAATAGCAGAGACCACGAGGTAAGTGGATCTGCATTAATATCTAGCACTTGTTGTTAAGCCAAACCTTAGTTGAGTTAAAGAAGATAGGTAGACGTGGAGTAGAGGTGAGCAGTTCTGTTAATTGTTAAAACAATAGATGGAAAGCTTAGTCGACATGTATGCAATCCCTAAGAGTTCTACACCATTTAGAACTAAAAGAGCTTAATGACTAACAGTGGTGTTGTAGAGACAGCTAAGTAAAAGCCAAAAGATTAGCAGCCAATGTAGGATGAGAATGGGATAAATAGCAGTGTAGGCTCAATAGAAAAGGAGGACAAGAACGGCAAGAGAAGAAAGAATAGAGAGTAATATTGATAAAATAAGTGAGAGATAGAGAAGAGAAGAGCGATAAGAAGGTTATTGAAGAGTCTAGAAGGAGAGAAGCAGGCAGATTTGGGCAGGAAAGTGAGTCAATCACCCCAAATCAGTATCAAGATAAAAGGAGGTAGGCTCTAATTTGATTCCTTGGTTGTTATGAAAGTAAGTGTGTCATGAAATAATTCAAAGTTTATGAAGTATATTAGAATAGAGTTAGATTAATACAATCCATGTTACAATGAAATTGTTTGAATCTTTCTTTTGAATAGCCATATAAGGAAATGCATCATGGGGTACCATTTGATAAAGTAATTATTAAACATGCAAGTTAGATGCTAAGATTGGTAGGAAGTGCATGATAGGTTGCATTAGTTAACTTATTTCTAAGAACGTGTACTCCTTATATTCCAATCATATGTAAGGATTCATACATGCGCTACACCTTCTATCTTAAAAACTTAGTTTTGATTTACTTTTAAGTTTAGTAATGAAAGATTGTTTATTATCAAATATGTATGGTTGTTTATCCATGAAAGATTGTTTATTATCAAATATGTGTGATTATTTATCCATGAAAGATTGTTTGATCTTATAATCGAATGTAATAGTAAGGTGATGTTGTTATCTCTATTCAATAAAAGATTGTCATCTACAAGAATTTGTATTCTTGATTTATATGAACGAAGCTAGATAGGCTTGTGTAAAGGGAAAGTTACCTTCCGGGATAGGTGCCGAATGTGGAAATCATAGGGAGAATAGTTTACTTTTCCAAACTATCTTTTTTGCTATGCATAGCATTATACTCAGTCGAGTAATCAATTTGAATAACCATTGAAATAGATGGAATCATTTATGTATGCTCTCTACCATATCCTTGATTGATCTTGCTTGTTTCTTAATGGAATTAGGAAAATGAAAATGCATGTATCATCTACGCATACATCAGATTCCATCTCGTCTTTTCGAATTATGTTTGCTAAGCAATTCATGCAAGGTTAGGTATTCCTGATTGACTAAGAATTCTGGGAAAGCGTAAGCTTCAAGGTTGGGCAGAAAAATCACCTTATTCTTGTTCTTGTCTTCATTCAAATGATTGAAATGAAGAAGCTCAGACTGGAGATCAAAGGATGCATCTCTCTTTCTTTTATGTTTGAAATTATACTTATGGCAATAGAAAGCCTAAGCATTGTATAAAGATATGTATTAATATATTTCTACATTTCATTGCTTATGAAATTTCTTTATCTTTTATTGAAATCTAATGATTATTATTTTTTTTATCAAGCTTAGCATAATACAATGTTGGAAAGAGACTCGTTATCTGATTTATGAGTTTATTTAAGAATAAAGAGTATGTTATGTCTTATTTGAATGTAGAATAATTTACGTCTTTACATTTTGGGATCAGAGCATAGGTTATATAACACTAGGACCTATGAGTCACTTCACAAGTTGAACATTGAGGATATCAACTTTTTGTTGAAACTTACAAAAATGGTGTGCACAAAACAAACAACTTGCAAATTTGTAGCAAGGTATGCTCAATACCCAAGGGTAAAAAAGGACCCCATATCTCCTACCAAGCTTGTTGATGATAATCACCCAAGTGGAGGATGGTTAAGTGAGGAAGAATTTGTTCCTTCTGTGGAGAAACAAGTTCCTGACCTTCCAGGAGAAGGGAAAAAGGAATCAACTTTTGAACCAAAAGAGAAAGGAATTATTGATCATGTTGAGCTAGGAATAACACCTTCTGAGTCTCTTGGGGATAAGACTAGTATGATTGTCCCTATAGAGGAGGAAGATCATTATTTAGAATATTCTCCTATTAGGCCAACTGTAATTAGTTCTGACGAGTAAGAGGGCTATACCCCACTTAGTGCTGATAAGTCAGAGGGGTATACCCCACTTAGCTCCAATGAGTAAGAAGGATATTTTCCCTTGACTCCACCTGAAGATGATATAGTTATGTAATGTCACTTGTTTATATCAATAAACAAAGATGCTATTCTATAATAAGTTTGAGCTGAATACCTTTTAGTATGTTTCCTATGATAGAAAAAAAATAAAAAAATGTGCAGTGTGGACCTTAGTTGATTTAACAATGTTGGACATCATAACAACATAGATAAATTAGATGTGCTACCTATCTAACTATGTCCTATATTAGCATTATATGGGCTTGTTTCTTGTAATTAATATATATATTATTATCTATGACTATATTGTAACAGTAGATTTATAAGAAACTTTGTTTAAGTAGAAACTATGGATATTGTAACCCTTGCCGATATTTCTTTTTTTCGCTAAGAAATAATATATTCCTTGGTGCAGGAATTATTTAATTCCAATAGGTTCAAGAACTACAAGATTTAGGTCAAGTAATGGGAACAAAAGACTCGATCATGATCTATTGAATCAACAGAATGCAAGGATGGATGGACTCGAACAAGAAGTTCGAAGGGTTGGTGAGGTATGAAATGAAATTCCTAGGGCTAAGGAACAACCGGATAACCAAGTTGGGATTTAAGGGGAATTAGCTAAAGATCTGAAAATAATAGCCCCACCTAAGTTCAATGAAAAGACTATTGGTGATGGTGCAGAAGTGTGGGTGATAGAGATGGAGAAGTACTTTTAGCTTCATAACATGTCTAACAAAACTAAAGCAATATGGGTTGCTTATCAGCTTACTGGAGAAGCTACAACATGGTGGGATAATGAAAAATATGAAAGGAAGTTGCAGCCTAAAGATGTTAATTGGGAGTTATTTCTACAATCCTTCAGGAAGAGGTGGCTTCCTCAATTATTCTTCGATAAGAAGATGACTGAATTTCAAAATCTGATACAAGGTGGCATGTCGGTGACTCAATACTGGGAAAAGTTTACCAACCTTCTAAAGTATGTTCCACAGTATTAGATGGATGAACAATTTCGCATTCGAAAGTTCATCTTGGGTTTAAGGACTCGTATAGGAGTAGAAGTGGATATACATAATCCATTGACTATGGAGGAAGTCTTTGAGAAAGCAACTAAGGAAGAATAGAAGTTGCAACAGTTGGCGAATTTTTGAAGAAACGTGAATACCGAACCAAGTTTTGGAAATAGGAATTTTTAGATTAGCAACAACAAAAACCGATAGATAAGGAATCTGAAAAGAGGACCCAACACTCAAAAAAAAGGAAGAGTGAATTAGGATGGTAATAAGAAAGTAAATAGTAACACCAACTATACCAACCACAATGCCAAGCAGAACATTGACAAGAGTAGGTCAGGTGGTTACTCAGGGCCTAAGGATGGATGTTACAATTGTGGAGGGAATCATTATGCTTCCAATTGTCCACATCGTACCCCTACACAAAGAGGAGGAAATCATAAAGGAGCTTCACAACATTAGATTCACACAGCGGTTGACAACCGTCAGGCTAATTTTCAAGCTTCACCTATCTAGATGACGGGTAAGATTTTTGGGCAATCAATTTCTATTTTAATAGATATAGGAGCTACTGAATGTTTTCTTGATCCTAAAGTAGTTTCTAGATTATCTATTAGACCTGGTTATATGTCAAATGCATGGATGGTTCAATATGGGAATCGAGCATAGCAGAGGGTAGATTCTTGTATATTTTGCATTGATCTAGAGCTTCCTAGTTTCCAAACTCAGGCTAATCTATATGTGGCACCATTAGGATCGTATGATGTGATCTTAGGTATCAATTGGCTAACTGAGCACAAAGTTGTGGTAAACTGTGAGGATAAGGTCATTAGTTGTATAGATGATTTTGGGAATACAGTTGAAATTCTTGGGTCTCAAAAGCCTCTTCAATTGTGACACATTTCATCAATGCAACTCAAGAAAGCCCAAATGAAAGGATGTTCCATAATTGTTGTCATGGCAAGCGATTTGGATAATGTTGAGAAAAGCCCTAAGGATTATCCAATTCTTGGAGAGTTCCTGGATGTTTTTCCTGAAGACCTTACTAATTTACCACTGAAGAGGGACTTTGATTTTTCTATAGAACTCTTACCTGGAACAGAGCCACAATCTAAGGCTCCATATAGAATGACAACCACAAAGTTATATGAGCTTAAGGCTCAATTGCAAGAATTGCTTAGGCAAGGTTTCATTAGACCTAGTGTATCCTGATGGGATGCACCAGTGATCTTCATAAAGAAGAAAGATGGTATTTTAAGGTTATGTATTGATTACAAGATGTTAAACAAAGTAACTATCAAGAAAAAGATATCCTTTGCCAAGGATAGATGAATTATTTGACTAAATGAAAGGTGCAATGATATTCTCCAAGATTGATCTTCGATCAGGATACCACCAATTAAGGATTAAGGATGAGGATATTCCTAAGACTGCATTTCGAACACAGTATGGACACTATGAATTCACAGTCATACCTTTTGGTTTAACCAATGCCCCAGCAACATTCATGAACCTCATGAACAATATTTTTAGAGAATACCTGGATGATTTTTTTCTTATATTCATTGATGACATTTTGATCTATTCTAAGAATGAAGAAGAACATAAGGAGAACTTAAGGATAGTCTTGCAACGGTTAAGAGATCATAAGCTTTATGGGAAGTTTTCTAAGTATGCTTGGGAAAAGGTGCATTACTTAGGTAATGTTATAACTGTTGAAGGAATTTTAGTTGATCCTGCAAAGATAGAAGCAATTGTAGATTGGCCAGCACCTCAAAATGTTTCAGAGATCCGAAGTTTTATGGGTCTTGTAGGATATTACAGGAAGTATGTGGAAGGATTTTCTAGGATAGCAGCACCTATTACTTCACTTCAAAAGAAGGAAAAAATATTTGAGTGGACTAAGAAGTGTGAAGATTTATTTAAGCTCTTGAAGTAGAGATTGACAATAGCACCAGTCTTGACTATACCAGATCCCAATGGACACTTTATAGTGATTACAAATGCCTTAGGTGAAGGAGTGGGAGCAGTGTTAGTACAGGAAGGAAAGGTGGTTGATTTTGAGTCTAGGAAACTGAAGCAATATGAATTGAATTATGCACCACATGACTTAGAGCTTTTAGCTATTGTTCATGCATTACAAATGTTGAGGCATTACCTTTTAGGGAAGCCATTTGAGCTAAAAACAGATCATTTAGGACTGAAATATATCTTTACACAACCTAACCTTAATACAAGACAGAGAAGGTGGCTTGAATTCCTAAGTGAGTATGATTTTGGTATTGAATATATCAAAGGAAAGGAAAAAAGGGTAGTCGATGCTCTCGGCAAAAGAAGACATCTATCTACTATGGTTACTACAAGGACAAACTTTAAGTAACAAGTGTTGTAGAATCTTTTGGAAGATGAGAATTACCTAAGGGTTAAGCAAGCCTTGGGAGAAGATCCTTCAGATCATCGTTATGATGGATATGAGTTGGAACCTAATGGTATTTTAAGGTACCAAGGAAGAATGTACATTCCTGAAGGTGGAGAATTAAGGAAGTTAATACTACATGAGGTGCACAACACACCTTATTAGGACACCCTGGAGTAACAAAGATGGTAGCTAACTTAAGATCTTTGTATTTTTGGCCTGAACACAGAAAACAGGTAATTGAGTATGTGCCATGATGTTTGGAATATCATTGAGTGAAAGCTGAGCATGTTCATCTCGCAGGACTTTTATTTCAACATGTTATACCAGATCACAAGTGGCAAATAATCAATATAGATTTTATCCAAGGATTACCTATGAGAAAAAATAAGCATGACACCATCTTAGTAGTGGTGGATAGGTTGAAAAAAGTTGCACATTTCATACCTAGAAATCTCAAGTATGGATCATTTGTTCTTGAAAAGAAATTTGTGAAAGAAATATTTTGGTTGCATGGTATACCAGAAACCATAATTTTAGATAGGGATACCAAGATGACATCTAGATTTTGGACAACATTAAATGCAGCTTTGGGAACCAGACTGAATTTTAGTTCAGCATATCATTCTAAGACTGATGGCCAAATGGAAAGGGTTAATCAGGTTGTGGAAGATCTTTTATGAATGTATTGCATGGATCAGCAGTACAAGTGGGAGGAGTATTTGCCTTTGGTTGACTTTGCATAGAACAACTCTTTTCACGCATATTTTGGGATGACACCTTTTGAAGCACTCTATGGGAAAAAGTGTCGCACACCTATTAGTTGGGATAGAATGGAAGATAGGATCATCATTGGTTCTGATTTACTTAAGGACATGGATGAGCAAATGACGTTGATCAAGAGTAGGTTGAAGGAGGCAGCTGATAGATAAAAGAGTTATGCTGACAAAAACATGACTTACAGGCAATTTGCTGCATGAGATAAAGTCTTCTTGAGAGTCAAACCTCATAAGATCTCTATCTCGTTTGGAAAATCATGAAAGTTGGCACCAAGATATGTAGGACCCTTTGATATACTGGAAGTTATTAATCCAGTTGCTTATAGACTATCTTTACCACCTTCTCTAGCTCAAATCCATAATGTGTTTCATGTTTCTTTGTTGAAACCTTAACATGTTGATGCATCTCATATTCTTGATTGGCAATCTTTACAGGTACAGGATCCAAGGGTGGTGCTAGTGGAGCCCATCCGAATCCTAGATCAACGTAGCGTGAAGCTACGTAGCAGAGATTTCACTCAGTATAAGTTCTAGTGGGAGAAACATTTGGAGAATAGTGCTACATGAGAGGATGTTGAGATGATTGACTATCATTTTCCTCATTTGCTTACTTAGAAAAGTAGTTGCTTATTACATGAGATACCTTAAAACAATGATTTTGTTTTTTTATGATATGAACTTGGATAGCATGTATGCTATTGTTATTATTTATATTTGAGACTTTGATGTATGGTTAACATTATATGAGGTAGAATTACTATGTGCTTATTGATGGATAATATGACATCGGGACGATGTCTCTTCCAAGTGGGGAAGGATGTCAGGAATCGTATTTTCAATAATTATGTTATTAGAAAAATAATGTATGCTTTTTGTTTATGAAATAAAATTGTAATGAATATAAACTTTTATTACAATGATAATGCGGTTAGTATGCAAATGTTATGAAATGATTTATATTGCTTTACTCATACGAATGCAATTACATGGTTAGTGTTATTTTTATTGGGGATCGTCATTACTGATGAGCTATTGAGTGCAAGTGATGCGGGGACATGTGAATGCAAATGAAGGTGAGAACATGGCTCAGGTAGAGTTGTCTTATCTCATGAACTTCGATAGATTAGAGGAATCTCACACACCACAGTAGAAAAGTTATGTTTATGCAATTATTATTTCATTGATGCATGATTTGGAAAAAGAAAGAAATGAAATGTTATGAGTAAATGATAATTGTTAAATTTATTTCATCTATGAGGGTGAAAATTAGTTTGATATTTTGAAAAGGTAGTGAGTTAATGATTTAACATTCCTTATGTAGGATGATTAAATATCCCTTGTGTAAGAGAATGTAAATGTAATTTCATTAATGATTGTTTTGTTTATATTTATATGAATTGCATATGCTTGTTAGTTAGATAAATGCGATTTGATCGTATATATATTATATAAAAGAAGGTGATTATGAATTATGTGTATTTATTTTAAATTACACTTAAGTGATTATTTTATCATTACATAAACTTGTCAATTCAAAATAATGTATTTATGATTATACATATACATATAATTTAGATTATATATCTTATTTCTAAACATTTTTACGTCTAGATTTCTTTAATATATTCTTGTAATATATAAAATAGTCAATTATTATATATATATATTTATATATAATACTATGAAATGTGGCGGGTTTAAGTCTTAGATGTAAGTCGGTGACAATTAGTGAGGAACCGATGAACGGTGGTCGACTTGACACCATGACTGCCAGTAAATGGTAGGTCAATGGACTGAGGGTGGTCGATATAGGCATCATGACTCATGGTTGAATGGCAAACTTGAGTTGACATGTAGATCTCCATCGGCAGGGATAAGATGATGGATTTGGCAAGGTAGTGGTAAGCATGCAAATGATAAACACTAAAGTGTTTGAAAGCAAACCAAACTCTTCGTGCTACCTATGGATAAGGAGGGGAGGTCGAAAGACTTCAAACTGTGTCATCTACCAAACAACAAAGACTGCGAGGCAAGTGGATCTGCATTAATATCTATCACTTGTTATTAAGCCAAACCTTAGTTGAGTCAGAGAAGATAGGTAGATGTGGAGTAGAGGTGAGCAGTTTTGTTAATTGTTTAAACAATAGATGCAATGCTTAGTCGATATGTATGCAATCCCTAAGAGTTCTAAACCATTTAAAACTAAAAGAGCTTAATGACTAACAGTGGTGTCATAGAGATGACCAAGTAAAAGCCAAAAGATTAGCAGCCAACGTAGGATGAGAATAGGATAAATAGCAGTGTAGGCTCAATAGAAAAGAAGAAGAATAATGACAAGAGAAGAAATAATAGTGAAGATATAGAGAATAGTATTGATAGAAGAAGTGATAGATAGAGAAGAGAAGAGTGATAAGAAGGTTATTAAAGAGTCTAGAAGGAGAGAAACAGGCGGATTTGGGCAAGGAAAGCGAGTCAATCACCCCAAATCAGTATGAAGATAAAAGGAGATAGGCTCTAATTTGATTCCTTGTTTGTTATGAAAGTAAGTGTGTCATGAATTAATTCAAAGTTTATGAAGAAGATTATAATAGAGTTAGATTGATACAATCCATGTTAGAATGAAATTGTTTAAATCTTTCTTTTGAATAGCCATATAGGGAAATGCATCATTAGATACCATTTGATAAAGTAATAATTAAACATGCATGGTAGATGCTAAGATTGGTAGGAATTGCATGATAGGTTGCATTAGTTAACTTATTTCTAAGAATGTGTACTCATTATATTCCAATCATATGTAAGGATTCATACATGCGCTACACCTATCTTAAAAAGTTAGTTTTGATATACTTTTCAGTTTAGTAATGAAAGATTGCTTATTATCAAATATGTATGGTTGTTTATCCATGAAAGATTGTTTATTATCAAATATTTGTGCTTGTTTATCTATGAAAGATTGTTTGATCTGATAATTGAAAGTAATAGTAAGGTGATGTTGTTATCTCTATTCAATAAAAGATTGACTTCTACAAGAATTTGTATTCTTGATTTATATAAACAAATCTAGATAAACTTGTGTATGGGGAAAGTTACCTTCCAGGACGGGTACCGAATGTGGAAATCATAGGGAGAATAGTTTACTTTTCCAAACTATCATTTTTTGCTATGCATGGCATTATACTCGGCTGAGTAATCAATTTGAATAACCATTGAAATAGATGGAATCATTTATTTATGCTCTCTGCCATATCCTTGATTGATCTTGCTTGTTTCTTAATGGAATTAAAAAAATGAAAATGTATGTATCATCTAGGCACTCACTAGATTCCATCTTGTCTTTTCGAATTATTTTTGCTAAGCAATTCGTGTAGGGTCGGTTATTCTTGATTGACTAAGAATTATGGGGAAGCGTAAGCTTCAAGGTTGAGTGGAAAAAGCGTCTGATTCTTGTTCTCATCTTCATTCAAAGGACTGAAATGAAGAAGCTCAGATTGGAGATCAAAGGACGCATCTCTCTTTCTTTTATTTTTGAAATTATACTGATGGCAATAGAAAAACTAAGCATTGTATAAAGATATGTATTGAGATATTTCTACATTTCATTGCTTATGAAATTTCTTTCTTATATTAAAATGTAAGCTTAGCATAATACAATGTTGGTAATAGACTTATTAACTGATTTATGAGTTTATTTAAGAATAAAGAGTATGTTATGTCTTATTTGAATATAGAATAATTTACGTCTTTACATTTTGGTATCAGAGCATAGGTTATATAACACTAGGACCTATGAGTCACTTCATAAGTTGAACATTAAGGATAACAACTTTTTGTTGAAAATTACAGAAATGGTTCGAACAAAGCAAACAACTCGCAAATCTGTAGCAGGGTATGCTCAATACCTAAGGGTCAAAAAGGATCCCATATCTCCTACTAGGCTTGTTGATGATAATCACCAGAGTGGAGGATGGTTAAGTGAGGAAGAAGTTGTTCCTTCTATGGAGAAACAAGTTCCTGACCTTCCAGGAGAAGGCAAAAAGGAATAAGCTTTTGAACCAAAAGAGAAAGGAATTACTGATCATGTTGAGCTAGGAATAGCACCTTCTGAGTCTCTTGAGGATAAGACTAGTATGAATGTCCCTATAGAGGAGGAAGATCATGAGTTAGAATATTATCCTATTAGGCCAATTGTAATTAGTTATGACGAGTCAGAGGGATATACCCCACTTAGTGTTGATGAGTCATAGGGATATACCCCACTTAGCTCCAATGAGTCAGAAGGATATACTCCCTTGACTCCACCTGAAGAGTGATATAGTTATGTAATGTCACTTATTTCTATCAATTAATAAAGATGCTATTTTATAATAAGTTTGAGTTGAATACCTTTTAGTATGTTTCCTATGATAGAAAAAAAAATGTTTAGTTTGGACCTTAGTTGATTTAACAATGTTGGACATCATAAAAAATTAGATAAAATAGATGTGCTAACTATCTAACTATGTCTTATATTAGCATTAGATTGGCTTGTTCCTTGTCATTAATATAAATATTATTCTCTACGACTATATTGTAATAGTAGATCTATAAGAAACTCTGTTTAAGTAGAAGCTATGGATATTGTAGCCCTTGCTGATATTTCTTTTTTTCACTAAGAAATAATACCATTCTTTGGTGGAGGAATTTTTGAATTGCAATGGGTTCAAGAACTACAAGAGCTAGGTCAAGTAACAGGAATGAAAGACTTGATCAAATCGTTGATCTATTGAATTAACTGAATGCAAGGATGGATGGACTCGAACAAGAAGTTCGTAGGGTTGGTGAGGTACGAAACAAAATTCCTAGGGCTGTGGAACAACCGGGTAACCAAGCTAGGATTGAAGGGGAATTAGATAAAGATCTGAAAAGAATAGCCCCACCTAAGTTTAATGGAAAGACTATTGGTGATGGTACATTAGCGTGGGTGATAGAGATGGAGAAGTACTTTGAGCTTCGTAACAAGTCTAACGAAACTAAAGCAATATGGGCTACTTATCAGCTTATTGGAGAAGCTGCGACATGGTGGTATAATGAGAAATCTGAAAGGAAATTGCAGCCTGGAGATGTTAATTGGGAGTTATTTCTGCAATCCTTCAGGAAGAGGTGGCTTCCTCGGTTATTCTTCGATAACAAGATGACTGAATTTCAAAATCTGACACAAGGTGGCATGTCGGTGACTCAATACTAGGAAACATTTACCAACCTTCTAAAGTATGTTCCACACTATTAGATGGACAAATGATTTCACATTCAAAAGTTCATCTTGGGTTTAAGGACTCATATTGGAGCAAAAGTGGATATATATATTCCATTGACTATGGAGGAAGTCTTTGAGAAAGTGACTAAGCAAGAACAAAAATTGCAACAGTTGGCTAATTTCTGAAGAAAAGTGAATACCAAGCCAAGGTTTGGAAATAGAAATTTTCAGAAGAAAAACAACAACTGTTAGATAAGGAATCTGAAAAGAGGACCCAACACTCAAGAAAAAGGAAGAGTGAATCAGGATGCTAATAAGAAAGTAAATAGTAACACCAACTATACCAACCACAATGCCAGGCAAAACATTAACAGGAGTAGGTCAAGTGTTTACTTAGGGCCTAAGGATGGATGTTACAACTGTGGAGGGAATCATTATGTTTTGAATTTTCCACATCGTACGCCTACATAAAGAGGAGGAAACAAACAAGGAGCTTCACAACATCAGATTCATGCAACGGTTGAGAATCGTCAGGCTGATTTTCAAGCTTCACCTATCCCGATGACGGGTAATCTTTTTGGGCAACCAGTTTCTATTTTAATAGATACAGGAGCTACTGAATATTTTATTGATCCTAAAGTAGTTTCTATATTATCTATTAGACCTAGTTATATGTCAAATGCATGGATGGTTCAATATGGGACTCGAGCATAACAGAGGGTAGATTATTGTCTATTTTGCAGTGATCTAGAGCTTCCCAGTTTCCAAAATTGGGTTAATCTATATGTGCCACCATTAGGATCGTATGATGCGATCTTATGTATCAATTGGCTAATTGAGCATAAAGTTGTAGTTAACTGCGAGGATAAGGTCATTAGTTGTATGGATGATTTTGAGAATCCAGTTGAAATTCTTATGTCTCAAAAGCCTCTTGAATTGAGATGCATTTCATCAATGCAACTCAAGAAAGCCCAAAGGAAAGGATGTTCCATAATTGCTATCATGGTAAGCGATTTGGATAATGTTGAGAAAAGCCCTAAGGATTATCCAGTTCTTTGAGAGTTCTTGGATGTTTTTCTTGAAGACCTTACTAATTTACCACCGAAGAGGGACTTTGATTTTTCTATAAAACTCTTACCTGGAACAGAGCCACAATCTAAGGCTCCATATAGCATGACAACCACAAAATTATATGAGTTTAAGGCTCAATTGTGAGAATTGCTTAAGCAAGGTTTCATTAGACCTAGTGTATCCTGGTGGGGTGCACCAGTGATCTTCATAAAGAAGAAAGATGGCACTTTAAGGTTATGTATTAATTACAGGATGTTAAACAAAGTAACTATCAAGAATAGATATCCTTTTCCAATGATAGATGAATTATTTGACTAAATGAAAGGTGCAACGATATTCTCCAAGATTGATCTTCGATCAGGATACCACCAGTTAAGGATTAAGGATGGGGATAATCCTAAGACTGCATTTCGAACATGGTATGGACTCTATGAATTCACAGTCATAGGTTTTGGTTTAACCAATACCCCACCAACATTCATGTACCTCATGAACAATATTTTTAGAGAATACGTGGATGATTTTTTTCTTATATTCATTGATGACATTTTGATCTATTCTAAGAATGAAGAAGAACATAAGGAGCACTTAAGGATAGTCTTGCAATAGTTAAGAGATCATAAGCTTTATGGGAAGTTTTCTAAGTGTGCTTTCTTTCAAGAAAAGGTGCATTACTTAGGTTATGTTATAACTGCTGAAGGAATTTTAGTTGATCCTGCAAAGATAGAAGCAATTGTAGATTGGCCAACACCTCAAAATGTTTCAAAGATCCGAAGTTTTATGGGTCTTGCAAGATATTACAGGAAGTATGTGGAAGGATTTTCTAGGATAGCAGCACCTATTACTTCACTTCAGAAGAAGGAAAAAATATTTGAGTGGACTAAGAAGTGTGAAGAGTCATTTCAGCTCTTGAAGTAGAGATTGACAACATGACCATTCTTGACTATACCAGATCCCAATGGACACTTTATAAAGATTAAATATGCTTCAGGTGAAGGAGTGGGAGCAGTGTTAATGCAGGAAGGAAAGGTGGTTACTTTTGAGTGTAGGAAACTAAAGCAATATGAATTGAATTATGCACCACATGACTTAGAGATTTTAGCTATTGTCCATGCATTACAAATGTGGAGGCATTACCTTTTAGGGAAGCCATTTGAGCTAAAAACGGATCATTTAGGGCTGAAATATATCTTTACACAGCCTAACCTTAATCTAAGATAGAGAATGTGGTTTGAATTCCTAAGTGAGTATGATTTTGGTATTGAATATATCAAAGGAAAGGAAAATAGGGTAGCCGATGCTCTCAATAGAAGCAGACATCTATCTGCTATGGTTACTACAAGGATAAACTTGAAGCAACAAGTGTTGCAGGATCTTTTGGAAGATGAGCATTACCTAAGGGTTAAGCAAGCCTTGGGAGAAGATCCTTCAGATCATTGATATGATGGATATGGGTTGGAACCTGATGGTATTTTAAGGTACCAAGGAAGAATGTAAATTCCTGAAGGTGGAGAATTAAGGAAATTAATATTGCATGAGGTGCACAACACACCTTATTTAGGACACCCTGGAGTAACAAAGATGGTAGCTGACTTCAGATCTTTGTATTTTTTGCCTAAATTCAGAAAAGAGGTAATTGAGTATGTGGCACAATGTTTGGAATGTCATCGAGTGAAAGTTGAGCATGTTCATCCAGCGGGATTTTTATTTCAACATGTTATACCAGAGTACAAGTGGCAAGTAATCAACATGGATTTTATGCAAGGATTACCTATGAGCAAAAATAAGCATTACACCATCTTAGTAGTGGTGGATAAGTTGACAAAAGTTGCACATTTCATACCTGGATCGTCATTACGTGGTTAGTGTTATTTTTATTGGGGATCGTCATTACTGATGAGCTATTGAGTGCAATTGATGCAGGGACAGGTGATCGCAAATGAAGGCAAGAATAGGGCTCAGGTAGAGTTGTCTTAGCTCATGGACTTCGATAGATTAGAGGAATCTCACACACCACAATAGAAAAGTTATGTTTATGCAATTATGATTTCATTGATGCATGATTTTGAAAAAGAAAGAAATGAAATGTTATGAGTAAATGGTAAATGTTAAATATGTTTCGTCTATGAGGGTGAAAATTAGTTTGATATTTTGAAAAACAGTTAGTGAGTTAATGATTTAATGTTCCTTATGTAGGATGATTAAATGTCCCTTCTATAAGAGAACGTAAATGTAATTTCATTAATGATTGTTTTGTTTACATTTATATGAATTGCATATGCTTGTTCGTTAGATAACTGCGATTCAATCGTATATAGATTATATAAAAGAAGGTGATTATGAATTATGTGTATTTATTTTAAATTGCAGTTAAGTGATTATTTTATCATTATATAAACTTCTCAATTCAAAATAATGTATTTATGATTATACATTATATAATTTAGATTATATATCTTATTTCTAAACATTTTTACATTCGAATTTCTTTAATATATTCTTGTAATATATAAAATAATCAATTATTATATATATATATTTATATATAATACTATGAAATGTGGCAAGTTTAAGTCTTAGACTTAAGTTGGCGACAGTTAGTGAGGAACTGATGAATGATGGTCGACTTGACACCACGACTGCTAGTAAATGACATGTCAATGGACTGAGGGTGGTCGATAAAGGCATCATGACTCATGGTTGAATGGCAAACTTGAGTTGACAGGTTGATCTCCATCGACAGGGATAAGATGGTGGACTTGGCAAGATAGTGGTAATCATGCAAATGACAAACACTAAAGTGTTTGAAAGCAAACCAAACTCTTCGTGCTATTGATGGATAAGGAGGGGAGGTTGAAAGAATTCAAACTGTGTCATCTACCAAACAACATAGACCGCAAGGTAAGATAGCACTTGTTGTTAAGCCAAACCTTAGTTGAGTCAAAGAAGATAGGTAGACGTGGAGTAGAGGTGAGCAGTTTTGTTAATTGTTAAAACAATAGATGCAAAGCTTAGTTGGTATGTATGCAATCCCTAAGAGTTCTACACCATTTAGAACTAAAAGAGCTTAATGACTAATAGTGGTGTCGTAGAGACGGCTAAGTAAAAGCCAAAAGATTAGTAGCCAACGTAGGATGAGAATAGGAAAAATAGCAGTGTAGGCTCAATAGGAAAGGAGGACAAGAATGACAGGAGAAGAAAGAATAGTGAGGATATAGAGAATAGTATTGATAGAAGAAGCAACAGATAGAGAAGAGAAGAGAGATAAGAAGGTTATTGAAGAGTCTAGAAGGAGAGAAGCAGGCAGATTTGGGCAAGGAAAGCGAGTCAATGACCCCAAATTAGTATCAAGATAAAAGGAGGTGGGCTCTAATTTGATTCCTTGGTTGTTATGAAAGTAAAAGTGTCATGAATTAATTTGAAGTTTATGAAGTAGAGTAGAATAGAGTTGGATTGATACAATCCATGTTAGAATGAAATTGTTTGAATCTTTCTTTTGAATAACCATAAAGGAAAATGCATCATGAGATACCATTTGATAAAGTAATTATTAAACATGCATGGTAGATGCTAAGATTGGTAGGAAGTGCATGACAGGTTGAATTAGTTAAGTTATTTCTAAGAAAGTATACTCATTATATTCCAATCATATCTAAGGATTCATACGTGCAATACACCTTCTATCTTAAAAACTTAGTTTTGACACATGTGGTACACCTTCTATCTTAAAAACTTAGTTTTGATTTATTTTTCAATTTAGTAATGAAAGATTTCTTATTATCAAATATGCATGGTTGTTTATCCATGAAAGATTATTTATTATCAAATATGTTTGTTTGTTTATCGATGAAAGATTGTTCGATCTGATAATCGAAAGTAATAGGAAGATGATGTTGTTAACTCTATTCAATAAAACATTGTCTTCTACAAGAATTTGTATTCTTTATTTATATGAACAAAGCTAGATATGCTTGTGTATGGGGAAAGTTACCTTCTGGGACGCGTGTTGAATGTTGAAATCATAGGGAGAATAGTTTGCTTTTCCAAACTATCTTTTTTTGCTATGCATGACATTATACTCGACCGAGTAATCAATTTGAATAACCATTGAAATAAATAGATTAATTTATTTATGCTCTCTACCATATCCTTGATTGATCTTGCTTGTTTCTTAATGGAATTAGAAAAATGAAAATGCATGTATCATCAAGGCACGCACCAAATTCCATGTCTTTGAATTATTTTTGCTAAGGAATTCATGTAGGGTCGGGTATTCTTGATTGACTAAGAATTTTGGGGAAGCGTAAGCTTGAAGGTTTGGCGAAAAAAGCGCCTGATTCTTGTTCTCGTCTTCATTGAAAGGATTGAAATGAAGCAACTTAGATTGGAGATCAAAGGACGCATCTCCCTTTCTTTTATGTTTGAAATTATACTTATGGAAATAGAAAGCCTAAGCGTTGTATAAAGATATCTATTGAGATATTTCTAAGTTTCATTGCTTATGAAATTTCTTTATCTTCTAGTGAAATCTAACGATTTTTATTTCATTTATCAATCTAAGCATAATACAATGTTGGAAATAGACTTATTAACTGATTTATGAGTTTATTTAAGAACAAAGAGTATGTTATGGCTTATTTGAATATACAATAATTTACGTCTTTACAACTAACATGTCGGATGATAAGATAAAGGTTAAAAATAAAAGATAGATAAGACAACGTAACAGAAGTGAGCCTCGCTTTAGAGGAAAGCCCCTTGTTACGATAAGATACAAGATAAGCAGCCACCATTGGTGTGAGATACGCTAGTATGGATAGAAAATTGTATTATGTCGGATAGCCATAGGATAGGGCGATGAGATAGATAGATTTTGCCAGCATGGGTAGCGACACACTAGATAGCCATGCAATTGGGTGAGCAAAGATAGATTTGGTAAGTAATAGATTGGCCCCTACAAAGGTGAGCAAAAGTGATAGATAAAAATATCGAGTGGTTTTGCCCCTACCTAGGCAAACATGAAAAAGTGATAAAAGGATAGTCACCACAGCAGGCGAGAGATAGATAGTTACCACAACGAGTGAGAGATAGGGACATGATAAAAATGCGACACAGGTTGAAATATGATAAAGAACAAGCTAGGGATACACCTCAATGTCACTTTATATGCAAAAAAAAACAAGGAGGCATATCAATACATGAAAGATCGATGACACCTGATTGATGAAGTTGTTGAATCTTGTAATTCAAGGCCTTACATTCACTAGTGGAATGGCCAAGCACTTGATGGTACGCACAAAAATAATAATTCTTAGTAGACTTGATGGTACGCACAAAAAGGACGCATCTCCCTTTCTTTTATGTTTGAAATTATACTTATGGAAATAGAAAGCCTAAGCGTTGTATAAAGATATCTATTGAGATATTTCTAAGTTTCATTGCTTATGAAATTTCTTTATCTTCTAGTGAAATCTAACGATTTTTATTTCATTTATCAATCTAAGCATAATACAATGTTGGAAATAGACTTATTAACTGATTTATGAGTTTATTTAAGAACAAAGAGTATGTTATGGCTTATTTGAATATACAATAATTTACGTCTTTACAACTAACATGTCGGATGATAAGATAAAGGTTAAAAATAAAAGATAGATAAGACAACGTAACAGAAGTGAGCCTCGCTTTAGAGGAAAGCCCCTTGTTACGATAAGATACAAGATAAGCAGCCACCATTGGTGTGAGATACGCTAGTATGGATAGAAAATTGTATTATGTCAGATAGCCATAGGATAGGGCGATGAGATAGATAGATTTTGCCAGCATGGGTAGCGACACACTAGATAGCCATGCAATTGGGTGAGCAAAGATAGATTTGGTAAGTAGTAGATTGGCCCCTACAAAGGTGAGCAAAAGTGATAGATAAAAATATCGAGTGGTTTTGCCCCTACCTAGGCAAACATGAAAAATTGATAAAAGGATAGTCACCACAGCAGGCGAGAGATAGATAGTTACCACAACGAGTGAGAGATAGGGACATGATAAAAATGCGAAACAGGTTGAAATATGATAAAGAACAAGCTAGGGATACACCTCAATGTCACTTTATATGCAAAAAAGAACAAGGAGGCATATCAATACATGAAAGATCGATGACACCTGATTGATGAAGTTGTTGAATCTTGTAATTCAAGGCCTTACATTCACTAGAACACGAATGTGATAACCATCAACATCTTGAAAACCTTCTAGAAGCCCCACCAACACCACTTATCAAATCCATCAAAAGATCTACAACAAAAGCTTTGTTGGTAAAACCCTTACCGGTAACCAAAAGGCTTACTAGAACATATGATAGCTTCCGGATCACCAAATCCTGAACCAACTGAATGTGACATGCATCTGAACCACATGAATAACCAAACCAAAACAATTTCACCAATCAGAACATATCGAAGATCAATCTTCAGATCATCATCAAAGTCCAACCACTCTATCGGAACCCGGTAGACAACCAAACAAGCTAGTGTTGACATCAATGCAACATATAATCAATTCCTCCATATTGCCAACAGACCCATGAACCCAAGACCATCTCTTTTGTATCCATACTTGGAAGCAATATTGAACCCTGGACCATAATGTGATTGCAACTCCTCCAAAGGGGGAGGATCACCTTTAATGGTATAGCCAATGGTGTTAACATGATCTTGCGCTACAAAAGAATAATAATCTTTGGTAGCGGGTGTGAATGATACTTTTGGAATATTAAGGTGGATAGGGTTGAACTTTATATTCTCCGATGAAGGAGTTTTTAAAGTCTAAGGAGCCCCAATCATCACCAAGAAATGCATTTGATTGAGAAGGAGATGAAGCAGAAGTAGACTTAGGACTTTCTACTTTATGAGGATCTTCTTTAGGGGCAACCTTCTCATGGGTTCCCTCTTTAGGAGGGTCCATGGGAATAGTTGTCAGAATATTAGACGATAAAGACGGAATATAGTTTTGAAAGGTAGGTGTAACTAAGGCATGACCAGTTGTTGCGATTTGACATAAGTGCATAGCTTTAGGATCAACCTTGATTGTAACTACCTGATTGCTATCAACAAACTTAATAGAACCATGAAGGGTAGAACTCACCACTCCTAAAGCATGAATCCAAGGTCTACCCAAGAGAAGATTATATGATAAAGGTCTTGGCATAACATGCACTAGGGTTGGAATAGTAACTGATCCAAACTTTATAGGCAAAATAACAGTGCCCAAAGCAATTTTACTAGTATTATCAAAACCACAAATGAGCATAGAAAATGCAACAAGAGACTTAGAATCCACTTTGATTTTGGGTAATAGATCTAGACTACAAACATTAAGTGTTAAACCAGTATCAATGAGAGTTCATCTAATGCCAACATCATTAACATAAACGATTATCATTAATGGATTTGCTTGATTTCTAACTTTGAGAGACGAGAGTTCACGTGGATAGAATGTAATATTTGACGATTCCACACCAATATGATCCATCAATGTATTTACATATGTCGGCCTAGCAGAAGAAGGCAATAAGATTTTTGGTAGAGATTCCTGTAGCATACCTTGATAAACCAGAGCAGTTTGAAGCAAATCCCAAAGTGAGATCTTAGTGGGAGTAACACAAAGTTACTCAATAAGATCGTAATCACTAGATTGCTTAATTGAAGGCTTAGGTGCTTGAGGAAGATTTGGTTGAGAAGGTGATAAAGCAGGTTATGGACAATCAAGATGTTGCTTATTTCTTCAAGTATTATAAGTATGTGCTACCATTATATAAGAAGGAGCCTTAGACTATGTATATCTCGTAAAAACATTTGGTGAGTCATTTTCAAAAGGAACACCATTTATAGATTTTACCTTCTTTGGAGAAGGACTAGCTTCAGTCACATGAATGATTGGTCTCTTAGGCCTTTTAGGGGTGGCAGAGACATAAATGACATTCATAGACTTGTTATTATATGTAGAATATTTAGATGAAGGAATTTTCTCAACATTGACTTTTAGAAAATCAGATATGAGTAGAGACTCATCATTCACTAATGCATCATATCTAGAAGAGAATGCACTATAATGAAGAAATGGTAGAGTAACATTAAAAAAGATGTCAATGATTTCATCCTCTTGTAACAAAATATCCTCTGAAATATAAGATATACTACGAGAGGGGTCAAAGGCATAGAGTGACACAGGCAGAGCTAAGTCACCATCACAAGCATGAAAAGGAACATCATTAGCACTTTGAATAAAGCTAAAAACTAAGTTAATAAAAGAAGATAACATATGAATTTTGAAATTAATGAACTTAAACTTAAGAGAGAATACATAAATAAGTCGACCGAAGGCCGATGAACCATTAAATGGGGTTTGAGGCATCGCCGCAATTGTTTTTTTTGGAAGAAGGGGAACAATTTTGAAATATCCTTTTTTTTTTTTTGTGGGGGGGGGGGAATGCTAAATGCTTGAAGAAATGATAAAGAAAGATGTGAAAATAATACAGAAGAGGTGTTCATGTCAGGTTCACCAAAATGTAGAGGGAGAAAATGAACCTCTTCAACATGCGGATAACAACCTCTCGAAGATTCACTAACTGACCTCTCCACTCAAGATGTAGTTTGTCTTTGTATGTCCTCTGATAGCTATCTTCCCAATGACATACGCAGAACATGGATAACAACGCGACACACTAAAATATTGTACAAATAGAATGCAGAGTTCACACAAAAGGGCACAATGTAATAGATATTTTTTCTAGATTAATTTAAATGTGATAAATGTATATAAAATAAGGTAAAATAATTATATAGATGAAATGAAAGCCACAGAGGAAAGGAAAAAGACAATCTCACAACCGGTCCACGATATGAAGCCTCCATCCAAATGAATCTTCTCTAATACAACATGCACACAAGCCAGAAAGGAAAAATGTTTGGGGCCACTTGGAGACTTGCCTCAGTCAAATCCCTATTTTGGTGTTTCCACCTCCATAGACAACCAGATAGATTGATAGAATAAAAGATAAATGCAATATAAGATAAATGATAAATGATTTGATGGTAAAGGCATGTGATGGATCCCAATATGCTCAAAGATAATCCAAATAGAATGATATAAAGATATTACCAAAGAGGCTTGAGAAAGCCAAGAGAATTGCAAAAGATTATCGTGAGAGCTTGAGAGTGTTGTAGAAAACTAGAGATTGTTGTAGCAAGTGAGAGAGAGAGAAAGAGAAAACTATGAGAGCCAAGAGAAATAAGAGAGATTGTGTGGAGGAACTAGAGAGATTGAAAGGAGAGAAAATATATATTTAAAATGAGAGAATAAAAGGGAAAGAAGAGGCCATCAAGCCGTTTAGAAGATTTTGAGTCATTTCCACTGACATTTGTAGGTGACAAGTGGAAAGGTGTGCTCAGAACCGAAATTTGAATGTTGAGATGTCATGGGACAAATGTGCAATGCGTGGACATCTATGCGACACACTAGTGTCTAAACAAATCATGCTCAGAAAAGACAAGTGATAAGAGAAACACACAGCTAAAAGGGAATAGGAGATAAATTATAGTTGTCAAAAGGTGACTTGAGCATCCTGAGAGGGAAAAGGCTAATGCAAGGGATGAAGTGAGCCTGCTTAGGCGCTAGGGGAATGGACACCAAAGTGGTTACAAAATATGTAGGTCGAATTACAAAGGGGTATGCAATTTTCAACACTACAAATATACACATTAAAATTGAGACCTAAAAATACAAAGAAATTAACCTTTTGTTTGTGATCACCCTTGTGAGAGAGTCAAACTCAATGTTTAACTTGGTGAATAAGGTAATCACTATAACAAATTGGAACTACCAAGACAAACAAATAAATCCTATAGAAAAAAATGTCACCAAGCCCATACAACCATTTTCCATCATATTTCGTTAACTTCAAATTTTAGGAAATCATGCTTGAAAGTCAAAACTAACATTTTTAAACATTCCCTAAACTCTAATTTGATCAAATTAATCATTCTTTCATTGATAAACTCAAACTATGTCTGTGTAATCTTTTTTCATGACAATCAACTAAAATTTTTAATTTTACTTTCATATTCATTACACTAAAAAAAGTCATATATTTTCAATTTCACCTAATTCAATATACATGAATCCATATTTTCCTAAATTTATTCTCCTCTCTTTGCTTAGATTTTCATAGTTAAAAAGAAAAAATTCTTAACAACAATTACAAAGTTCAATATCTAATTTTTACTTTTACATTTTAACATTTTTCTAATTTTATTTTAAATTTTATTTTTATTTTAAATTTTTCGAATCTAATTTTTTTCATTACAAGAAATGTTAAGCTTTTTGTAGTTCAGAAGGTGTGGTTGTGGAATTTGCTTAAGTGCAACTCGTGGTGGATGTTCAGCTTTAGCATATTTCCTATTCTATAATTAGAATATTTCCTAGAGTTGCGAGGTTAAGACCAAGAGCAATTTTATGTGTGAGACAAGTTTCTTTTCTCTTGCGTCATGCAGGGAGAGTTCCAGCTTGCATTATGTAAGAGAAGTTCCTTTCCTAAGTTGTGTAAGGAATGATTCTCTTAGGATGTGTCGTGTGAGGAAAGTTTCACTTCTCTTGCATAATTGATCTTTTCATCAAGAAGGCTATATATGCAAAATTATTGTAGCAACTAGGATTGTATTCGAAAGGAAAGTTTGCTCTTGAAGCTGAATAGGAGATTCAACATTTGCAAGTTTTTCCCCACATTGGGGTTTCCAAGGTATATCGGTGTTATCTGTGTTTGTGTGATTGGTTTCGTGTGAATTTTCTTCCGCTATTCATTTTTATTAATTAACCTGGTGTATTAATTGTCATGAATCAGATAGATTGAAATTGTTTTAATTCTATTATGTGAATTTATTGCGCAGTTAATCTGTTGTTGGGTTATAATAAATTAACATGGTATCAGAGCTTTAAACTCTGAATACGAAGCCAAATTTTGTATCATAGATTTCTTCAGATTTCAATCTTCAATTTCTTCGAGTTTTATTTCCTAATGACAACTAGTGTTTGATATGAGGACAAGCTTGAGGGTGTGTCTAACTTCTTATAGTTGAAGGTTTGGATTACATTTGTTCTCAAGAATAATAGGTTGTGGACCTATGCTAGTAAATAAGTGACTCCTCCAATAAATGATCCTATTTCCCTAGATTCACATGAAATCGAGGAGGCCAAAGTTCAGAGGATTATCCTTGATGGGGTGAAAGATCATTTGATTCCTCATCTATCTAGGAAAGACATCACCAAGGAAATGTGGGATACGCTCACAAAAATTTATCAAAGCGGCTATCAGAGTAGTAAGATGATGCTCAAGGACAAATTGCATAACACTAAGATGTTGAGGGGTGAGAGCACATGACCTCTTGCTTGTCTAGATTGACATAGGTTAGGAATGAGTTGGCTATTGTTGGAGAGATGATTGCAGATGATGAGTTGGTGCGGATAGTCTTGAATGGATTCTCAAAGTAGTGGGAAGTGTTTGTTAAGTGTGTTGTTGGTAGAGATCGCCTACCTGACTGGGCGAGGCTTTGGGATGATTTTGTCTAGCAAGAGATTTGTGAAAATTCTCATTGGGCAAGTCAGACAAAGAAGGTTGAAGATGAAAAAATTCTTGCTCTTGCAAGCAAGGGTAAGCAAAAATTTAATAAAGGGAAAACAAAAGGGTTTTATTCCAAGGATGGGAAGAAGAAAGATCTAAGTAAGACAAATTGTTTTTGCTACCATCAAATGGGTCACTATGCCAGTCAATGCCCGAATAAGTAAAAAAAGGGTAAGCAAAAGAAGCAAGTTGCTGCTACAACAGAGGTGGACGAGTGTGCAACACAGTTTGAGAATGATTTTTCACTCATTGCCTATCTCTCAAATTCAATTGCCAAAAGTGTATGTTATATTGATAGTGGGGCTTCTTGCTACATGACGGGAGTCAAAGAATATTTCACCAAATTGGAGGAGAAGAAGTTGGATTTCTACATTGAGCTTGGAGACAATGCCAAGTACCATGAAATTAGTGTAGGCACAGTAAAGTTTCAGAGGGAGTCTAGAAAACTTTTGTTGGTGGAAGATGTGTTGTATGTTCCTAACATGACAAAGAATTTAATCTTTGTTTCTACTTTGGAGGACAAGGGTTACATCGTGATCTTTGAAGAGGGCAAAGCTTATATCCGTTTGAAGAACTCCAAGGTAGGAAAAGTGATCAAATTCAGGCATGGCAACTTATTTTGGTTACATTTTGAGCCAGCACATGCATTGGTGAGAAACTATAGAGGGCTTGGAGGATTGTGGCATAGGAGGATGGCTCGTCTTCCCCATGGAGAACTTAATGTGCTCAAGGAAATAGTGGCGGGGCTACCTGAGATGAAGGTTGAAAAGAATGAGGTGTGCAAGGGATTTGTTATTGGGAAATATGCCAAGACCAATTTTCCAGGTATCGACACTAGTCCAAAGGGATTTTGGATCTCATACACTTAGATGTAAGTCAGCCCATTTCAACAACATTCTTAAAGGTGTATGAGTATTATGTTACCTTCATTGATGATATCTCTACGAAGACGTGGATATATTTTATGCAGAAGAAAGAGGAAGTCTTTAGTATGTTCAAAGAGTTTAAGGCTCTCATGGAGAATTAGATAGGGAGGAAGATCAAGATAGTAAGGTTTGATAATGGAGGTAAGTATACCTTGAATTCCTTCAAAGATTTTTGTGCTCAAGAAGGTATCAAGAAAGAGTTGGCGGTTCCATACAACCCTCAACAAAATGGGGTTGCTGAATGGAAAAATAGGGCTATAGTTGGAGCAGCCAAGGCAATGCTTCATGATCAGGATCTGCCTTGGTTTTTATGGGTAGAAGCTTGCAATACAAATGTGTGTTTGTAGAGTAGGATCCCACACAAAGTGTTAGGAAAATTGACTCCAGAAGAGGTGTTTATCGGGAAGAAACTAGATTTGGTACACATTCGCATCTTTGGGTGCCTTGTGTATTGCCATATTCTCGTAGAGAAGAGAACCAAGTTGGAACCAACTATAGAGAAGGGTATCCTAGTTGGGTACAATGAAACTTCTAAGGCCTATCGTGTTTACATTCCTTGCGTTAGGAAAATAGTTATTCATAGAGATGTGAAGTTTGAGGAGGAAAGGGATCTTTAGAAGTTTTGAAACTTGATGAAGGTTCAAGAGGAGGAGCAGGAACCCAAGGTTGAGGCTACACAGACTCCTTAGACTCCAGTTACACAAGTTGGAGAGCAGAGCAAGCAGGTTAAGAAAGTTGATCAAGAGGAAGCACAAAGGATTCCTCAGCCTTAGACTTCTATAACAGGAAGGAGGAGAAATAGGGAAACTGAGCAAACACTAAGAGAGGCCCAGGAGTATGTTGGTGATCCTAAAGATCTAGTTAGATAGAGAAAGGCTCCCAAATGTTTTCTGATTATATGACACTCATTGAGTGAATTGATTGAGGTGGAGCATTCCAACTTTCAGGAGGCATCCAAGCATTAGGTTTGGAGGGATGCCATGGTGGAAGAGTATTCTTTCATCACGAAGAACAATGTTTGGGAGGTAGTGCCACAACCTAAATAACAAGTTGATGGTAGGATCAAGATGGTTATATAAGATTAAGCATGTTGCAGATGGTGGTGTAGAAAAGTTCAAAGCAATATTTGTGGCTAAGGGATTTTCTCATAAGGAAGGGATCGACTATGATGAGACCTTTTCTCCGGTAGCTAGGTACTCATCCATAAGGGATATCATTTCTGTAGCAGCACAAATGGTTGGAGGATTCACCAAATGGACGTGAAGACAACCTTTCTTAATGGAGTGATTGAGGAAGAGATTAAATTAGAACAACCAAAGGGTTTTGAGGTGCATGGGAGAGATTCTCATGTGTGTAGGTTGAAGAGAGCATTGTATGGGCTCAAGTAGGCTCTTAGGGCATGGTATGCATGTATTAATGGTTACTTGCAAAGTGCGAGATTCACAAAGAGTGAGGTTGATTCAAACCTGTACTATGTTCAGGTGAAGGATGAGCTACTCATATTAGTGTTTTATGTTGATGACTTGTTTCTTACAGGGTCAAAAGAGATCATAACGCTTTGCAAGCAGGATCTTTCAAAAGAGTTTGAGATGAATGACTTGGGTTTGATGCTCTACTTTCTGGGATTGGAGTTGTGGCAGAAAAAGGGAAAAATATTACTTAGATAAGGGAAATATACAATTGATATCTTGAAGTGATTTAGGATGGAAAACTGTAAGCCCATGTCCATGCCACTTGTGACCAACTAGAAGAAGGTTGATGCTTATAAGTCAGAGGACCCAACTTTATATAGACAATTGATAGGCTCTCTTATGTATTTGGTCAACACAAGGCCAAACATTTATTTTGCAATGAATTTACTCAGTCAATTTATGGTGGAACCTAAACATGTGCACTGGATAGCTACAAAGCATGTTTTAAGGTATCTCCGAGGAACAGTTGATTATGGGCTGAGGTATATTCAACAAGATGGAGTGAAGTTTGAGGGGTTCACTAATTCAGATTGGGCAAGTAGTATAGTTGACAAAAAGAGCACTTCGGGGTGTTGTTTCAATTTGGGATTAGGAGTAGTCTCTTGGTACAACATGAAACAGAAGTCAGTTGCACTAAGTTTTACAGAGGCCAAGTATATATGGCAGCTAGTATGGCTACATGTGAGGCTATCTGGCTTCAAAAAATTCTAGTTGGGCTCTTTTATCAGGAGCTAGATTCGACTGTCATTTACTGTGATAATAAAAGTTGCATCAAACTCTCTGAGAATCCAGTGTTTCATGAAAAGTCAAAGTATATTGAGATCAAGTACCACTTCATCAGAGATTGTGAGGAGAAGGGGACAATGAAGTTACAATACATTCCTACAGATGAGCAGATAGCAGACTTCCTGACAAAGGCCTTGATGAAGAGCAAGTTTCTATTCTTCAAGGATAAGCTAGGTGTTGTGCTCACTAAGAGGGAGTGTTAAGTTTTATATAGTTTCGAAGGTGTGGTCATGGAAGTTGCTTAAGTGCATCTCATGTTGGATGTTCAGATTTAGCATATTTTCTATTTTGTAATTAGAATATTTCCTCACCAAGAGAAATTTTATGTGTGAGATAGTTTGAGTTATGTAAGACAAGTTTCTTTTCTCTTGCATCATGCAAGGAAAGCTCCAGTTTGCATTATTTAAGGAAAGTTCCTTTCCTAAGTTGTGTAGGGAATGTTTCTCTTAGGATGTGTCGTGTGAGGAAAGTTTCACTTCTTTTTTGTAATTGATGTTTTCACCAAGAAGACTATTTATGTAAATTTTTTGTAGCAACTAGGTTTGTATTCGAAAGGAAAGTTTGCTCTTGAAGCTAAATAGAAGATTCAACATTTGCAAGTTTTTTCCCGCATTGGGTTTCCTGGGTATATTGGTGTTATCTGTATTTGAGTGATTGGTTTCATGTGAATTTGCTTCCACTATTCGTTTTTGTTAATTAACCCAGTGTATTAATTATCATAAATCAAATAGATTGAAATTGTTTTAATTCTATTCCATGAATTTATTGTGCAATTAATCTGTTGTCGTGTTATAAGAAATTAACAACAAATTATAGATTTCACATATAAAATTTTTACAACACTCAAAAAAATTTAAAATAGGTCTCGCCTTTTGCATCCACCTTAAAAATCTAATCTTGAAAATCAATGTAGATGTTAAGATCTTTGAGTCCAAAAAAGACATACAAATTCTTCACAACTTTCAAGTAATGTTGTGCATATGTGTATGCCTGCAATAGTTTTCTTTAAAGAATTATATCTATTTCATATATTTTCAATTGAAGCGATTCAATTAGAATATATAAAGTTCCTAATTTATGTATATCTTTCAACTTAGGCAAATTGAAATAAAAAAAATATTGAATTTTGTTTTCATAATTCCCCCCTCATTATTGTAAATTTAGTTTATGTTTTATTTTAAAGAGATCAAGAACTAGCTTTGTTCCTTTTATTTATTTTTTAATCTCAATTTAAATTTTTTGCACAATCTTAAATATGAATTGCAAGCGAGTTTTAATTTAACTAATCTATTATTAAAAAATAAGTATAAACCATCTTTGAATAAAAACTAATTATTTCAAATAAAGATTTATGTTATTTATAGATACAATTAAATCAATTTTAGAAATTAAATAAGCAAGCACAATTAATTAGCACATTAATTAATTTAATTTATCTTGATTAATTTATTCAAATAGACATTTATTTCGTTGTTTGGATTATAGATTTATCACACTCCTTGGACCAAGCCTAGTTCACCTTACCTAATACTTGTTATTGTCAACTTGTCTTGACACACACATCTTAGTAGAATTGTTAGCTAACATATTCCATTTAATAGGACATTCCAATTACAACATTTAATTAAACCATTAAATTTTACTTAAACCATTTTCATTTTGTGAATAAGTACATTAGGAGTGAGATAATTCAAATAAGCGTTAGTAATATAACAACATTTAATTCAAGAGGGATAGTAATTAGGGATGTTAAAATCGTCCACATACGAACTAGGAGCATATGGACATCAAGGAAATTAAATGAAGTAAAATAAAAATATGAAAGTAGTGAGAAGGTACAAGTGAATATATTTAACCAACAAATCTATTCCTTGTAATGTATATTAGGAGGTCTCTCTTTCATGTCACATCTATCCTCAATATATGTTGTCATATAGTGAACAAGACTAACCTCTTGATGTGTATTATTTTCTTTCGATAGTTCACCTCATCAAATGAGATAGTTGAGGGCTAATGAACTTGTTAAACATTTATCTTCCCTTTTTATCTACAAATTATTGAAATTATCTTTTAGTGATATACTTTGTGATTAAGATATCCATGTGTAAGGGTATACAAATATTTAGGCTTATATATGCATATCAAGAGGCAAGGTAATGATCGTGTGTTTTAATACTATATGTGTAAGTTTTGGAGGTACAAAAAGTTATTACAATATAACATCTTGACCTCTATCTTATTTGGGAGAGGATGACATAGGATGTGAAGTATGTTATTAGATGTATAAACCATGTAGATCTTAGGAGAATGAGGATCAAAAGATAAAACATTTGTAGGTATCATTAGGCCTATACTATCCTTGTGGGTTCTAGGTTTAAAAATAAGAACTTAAACCATGTGCCATATTAAAAAAAAAGTGTAAAGAAAACAAGATGTGTCAAACAATTGTAACACTACCACTCAAATGGACTCAACTCACTAATTAATAAGATAACATTATCCAAATCCTCATAGAAATGTTTGACATGTAAGGAAGCATTAGAAGTGCCATATCATAGTCACCATACAACAATTTTCAATTACAAACTATAATATCCTCATGTTATGTGTGGGAAGGCAGTATAAAATTAATATGAGCCACATGAGCAACAAAAAAATTGACATCAAGATGTATACTATAACCATGTTTGGAATCAACATATGAAACAATATCATGAATATATCTAAGGCTAATGAGAGATATAGAAATGTGATCATCAGAAAACAAATCATCATATATGAGGAAGGGTAATTTAATGAAATCATATATACAAGGTTGATGAGAGATATATAAATGTGATCATCAGAAAATAAATCATCATATGTAAGGAAGGGTAATTCAATTAAATCACATGCATTTGTAGATATGGGGTTGTCATGATATGGGAGAAAAGTATCATTGAAAGCTACAAACAATGTCATGAATATCATTTTGTTCACTATGTATATCATATGGTAAATACTCACTAGATACAAGCTCACCACCAAGGAATCATAGGATGGATAAGGTGAATAAAAGGATCGAGAGTAAGAGAAGTAAGAATCTTTATAATAGAAGGATAACCGCTAATAAAATTTACGAAGACGAAAAGTTCACAAACATGATGTAACAACACCTTCATAGAAGATACACTAGCATCCAAGGGATTAAAATTCATATGAGCATCAAGGATGTGGTATCAAAAATAGTTATCATGTGAAAATAACTTAAAACTTGCAAGACATGCATTGTATGAAAGATTGAGAATCCATGAAAAAAAATGTGTTAATGAAGCATAAATAATGATGAAGAAATATAATATTGAGAAAATTAATAGTGCAAAATAAAGAATGCAAAATTATAATCATAAAACACATAATTTATGTGAAAAATATGGTAATGTACTAAGAAAAAGCCATTGGCAAATATATCTCAAATATATTATCTTATAAATATTTTCACAGCTACCATAATCTATAAACCATTACAATACAACTTAGTTGTCGAATCCTCTTCAAAGAAGAACTTGACAAAATAGAGTATGACTTGTGCAACTCAAACACATGTTGTCTAGCTTAAAAAAGTAAATACCAAAAAAAATTGGTGACTATTTTCAATGTGACAAGGGAGCTACACTTAGCCCCCTTGCAACCCCTAGGCCTTCAACCTTTTAGATTGAACTTTTAGGCCTTTGATTGTAGCTGGGACAACAAATCACTACCATGATACTCGTTGTCAATTGATTAATCAATGTTGGATAAACAAAAATTGAATTCATATACCAACATATAATTCCAAACCTTAATATGGATATATCAATAATACAGAAATAAAGGTGGATCCAAACCCTAATTAGATATAAAATTAAGGATAAATTGTTAGAAAAATCATATATATGAGAGTGAAATCCTCAAAACAAATCCTAGAGTAGGTAAGAGTGGAAAGCCACAAATCCTAAATAAATATATATCTATGGAGCATAAACATGAAAGATAAATCAAACCATAATTAGTTTTAAAAATAAGATGTACTTATCACAAGATTATAGATTAAAAAAAATTAATAAGGAAGAAACCCTTAGGGGGGTAGGGTAATAGTATATGAGTTCAATACATGAACTTATACAAAAAATAGGTTTAATGAATATGACAATAAATCAACCAAAGTTAGAGTTGTGTTGTTGTAACGGAGGAAATTTGCTACCTCAAGGATGATGGATCCTTGAGAACAAAATATCCCTCTGATACCTCCTCAAATTGGTGCTAAGATGAGCCAGGGGATAAAAAATAATAAACTGGAGAAACTACCTACAACCCAGAATTCACAAACGACTATGTCAAGCCTCTGTCCCGAGGATGAGCGTGCAAAGTTGGGACACCAACACGACGCATTGTCGTCTTGTATGGATGAAGTACATAGCACGTATAGAAAGCTCTGAATGCAAGGGTAATGCAATAAAAAATAAAAAATGAGCAAACTAAATAAAGATATAGAATGTGAAATAATTAAGATAAAACAAAAGGAAGATAGAAGGATAAATGCGTTCACAAGCGGTCCCCAATTGTAGCCTCTCGTTAAATGGTAATTCTCTCAACACTGTCAACCTTCACACAAGCAAGAAGGGAAAATTTTGTCTAAGTCAAACCCCCGTTGGTGAATGAAAGAGAGAGGGAATAAGAGCAGTCCCTTTCACAAAACTTGCAGTAATGATGGTATAAGTTGCTTGAAGAGTTGTAACAATAGTGTTCTTGATGTCAAATGTTGTAAAAACTATCCAAGAGATCGCCGAGAGCTCCAACCTGCAAAATATCATCAACTTGCCAAGAGAATCCCTCAAAATGCCTTTGAAAATGGAATATAAAGGCCATGGAAGGAAATCAGACATTGGTGGGCACATGTAGAGACGTTACGATTCCTTTCGGGCGTAGGTGTAACGCTCAAACGACCACCTATGGATTGTCAAATTCTCGAGATGCTAGCGCACCCCGTGGATGTCTTTGCACCATGCCTTAGTCCCCAAAGGTGACAGGTTGGTGGAGTTGGTAATGCTTTCACCTGAAGATGACATGGATAATTTGAGTGGACAAAGGACAAAGGTGGTGAAGCCCGACCTCTGATGACATGGAGGAAAGCACCATTTGTCACATTAATCGCAAGGGGTGATGATTTTGATATAAAATTTTTCCCCCATTTTAGTGAGCATGCCTTTGTTGAGGGATGCAAAGCTAAAGTAGAGAAAAATAAAGAAGAAGAAAGTCATGACAGGGAGACAAATTTTCATTGATTAGACAAGATTGCTTCCAGCGAGATGATGTTGAGATTTGGAATAGATATTGTTATTTGGTACATCACAAACACGCTAGTTGCAGACTATCATGCTGGATGATAAGATAAAGAAGTGGATAGGATAACGTAACATAAATGAACCTCGCCTTGGAGGAAAGCCCCTGGCTACAGAAAGATACAAGATAAGTGGCCGTTGAGATATAAGATACGTTGGTATGTGTAGCAAGATGTGTTATGCTAGATAGCCATACGATAGGGTATGATAATTGCCAGCATGGATGGCAATATGCTAGATAGTCATTCAATAAGGTAGATAAGAGATATATTTGTCGGCATGGGTAGTGACACTCTAGACAGCCATGCAATAGGGAAGATAAAATTTGGTAAGTAGTAGATTGGACCCTATAAAGGAAAACAAGAAAGATAGCTCAAGGATGGTTTGGCCCCCATGTAGGTGATTGTGGAAAAGATCAAGTGGCTTGGCCCCCATCTAGGTGATCTTGGAAAATAAAAAGATCAAGTGGCTTGGCCCCCACCTAGGTGATCTTAGAAAAGAAAAAGATCAAGTGGTTTGGCCCCCACCAAGGCAAACATAAAAAAGCAGCTGATAAAAGATACCAATGCAATAGGCTAAAAAGATAAATGCCATCAATGATATGCATGGAAGGCATGTCATTCTAAGGAGAAGAGCAGTTGTGGCATGTCAACATAGCAATATGTTTCCATGGAATATCACCATTAGAGGGTGACACATGAATGTACACAACATCGACAATGAAATACAAGAGGATAGGAGGATCCGATAGTCTGGCATCAGAACCCAAAATAGTGACAAAAGGTATGTAACGCAACTACGAGATGGGTATATCATCATAGCGCCAAAGTTCTCATATTTGAAGAAGAGCACATGAAGACAAAGATAAAATAAAGATTCGGGTTAACATGGAAGAAGGAAAAGAATGCCCCCAACTCTTTGCATCATTCCTGAATATCGAAAAGCAAGATACGATAGATAGAAGAAGTAGAGAAACAAATAGAGGAATGTGTACGACATAAAATCCCCTGTATTTGAGCACCTACATAGTAACCCGGGTCCTTCAAGAGAGCACAACTAAAAAGACAGTCAACCTCTCATATCAAAGTACCTTCAGAGTAACCTGGGTCCTTCAGGAGGGAACAAATAGATAAAGAAAGCACGGGGAACACAATCACACACATATGCAAACAAATGTAGAGAAAAAAGACAACTATCTAAAGGTCGTCCCGTAATAGATCGCCATGCTCCCAATCTAGGTCATAGTTTGAAGGGAGACGAGCTTAGAGAGGGAATATCACAAGGGCTGCACCAAGTGCCTCACCAACACGAGAGAAAGAGATGAAGCAACAGTGACGTCTTCATCTATAGGCTCAAAGGAGCCAAGGGTCAATGATCGTGTGAAGATTGTAGACAAGGTCGGGATGTCCTCCAAGGAGTCGAACATGTTGGCCTTTGTGGAGGAAGCAAGTGACTCACTTGGGGAAGATAAAACAAGAACAAGACTGTTGACCTTTGGAAGAGGGGTAGTGACACACTCAAGAGAAGGTGAGGCCTTCTCGATCATGCATACAAAAACAGGCAAACCAAATGGCACTAAGGAAGGCAGAGGAAGGGATGGGGAGCATACATGCGAGGATTTATGTTGTTGAAATTTCAAGATAGGGTCATGCTCAAATTTGCGCTTAGACGAGATAGGAGTGTTAGGCCTCCTATCAACCGTAGCAGGCTAAAGGACCCCAGGGAAACTTGGATGCTGGAGCGATGGTGAAATAGGTGAGGCAAACAAAGCTGCACTAGGCATCACTTGTATGTGCAACATATCAAGTGACCAAGACAAAGGAGGCATGTCCAACAAAGAAGAAAAACTGAAGAAGATGCGAAGACAGAAGCAGCCGTAGAGGCGGGCTCCGAGACAACAACGTTGGGTGTTGTGGAGGCCCCAACGAAGGACAAGGCAGCATCACGCTCTCGAGTTCTGGCTCGTCAAAAGCGTTTATGCTCATGTGCATGTTGATTTCGACGGAGGTGAGGACTACCGACCAAAGGTCGAAAGGATTCAGGAGCATCATGCTCCATAGGAGAGGCCTCCAAAACCGTGTTAGGCACAAGAGAAGGCCCAACTAATGAAACAAGAGGTGCATCCTGGAGAAGCACAACATTCACAAAAGCGAGTGCCCTACCCCACTTTTCTCAAGGAGCGATCAAGGAAATAGAGGGTGCAGACATAGGATGGGAAGCAAGAGCAAGTGGTGACGAATGAACATGAGAAGAGGGCCTCCCTTTCTCATAACAAGAGGGCTGAGAGATAGCGGCCATGGTTAGAAGCTTGAAGGGAGGACGAGTCGCAGACATCAACAACATGGACGCCTTTCCCTTGGTTGCATTGGGCATAGTCATAGGAACAATAAACACCGCTAGAGGCTGTGCGGTCCTAGGAAAACAAAAAGGTCTATTCGAGGGAGCAGGCTTAGCCTCGACCCTCGATGACAAGGAGACATAAGGCACTACCTGCTCCAAGACCGAAATCGATGGAGGGGGGGTCGATGTAGGGGATGGAAATGAAATAGTAGGTTGTACAAATTTAGGGGTTGACTCCCTCATCTTATACTGATAGTAAGTGTGGTGCATCAAATCACCATGGGGAAGCATGGGCCCCACCAGAGCAGGCCAAAAATGGTCCAACAAAAAATCCCCACGGGAAATCAAGGGTTGATATATAGTATCCTGGATGACATGCACCGTGCCCTCATGGGAGAATTTAAGACATTTGTGGACAACCAAAGGGACCGCCTCCATAGCGATCAACCAAGGAATGTTGAGCTTAACCCGAAAGAGATTCGATTCGGGAATGATTATGAACACGGAGGGCACCGCCCTAGGCCCTACGAGGACCCTCAAGGTGATACTACCCAAGGGGCAGATGGAGAACCCATCATGCATCCTCAAAGTTGCATGAAACTCATCATATGCCAACCTATGCCAACCATTCACAAAGAGAGTTTCCTATGTGATAACGTCAACTCTGCTCGATGGGTCAACCATCACACTTGTATGAGTTTGACCGTTTAGCTTGGCAGGGACGTAAAGAGAAGTAGGCTCTCCACAATACGGGGCATCCAAAGGGCTAAATGATAAGGACCAATAAAATACCTTCCCCTTTTGGGCCAGGTATGAGCTAATGGGGGTGATGGTGACCATATTCACATATGGACAATCATCCGAGGAAGGATCCAATGTAGAGATAAAGTTTGCTGAGTGTGAGGGAAAGGGGCCAGTATAAAATCTGCAAGTTAATGTTGGTTTTATCAACAAACTTGTTTTATTTGTGCTTCTACGCATCCATCTTGATTGCACCACTGTCAATGTGGTCTTGAACAACACGTCAAAGATGATAACACCACTCAGTGTTTTGACAAGGCACACAATGATAATGCCAGAACTTTGATCCATCATACCAGCGAGGGTAGGGTCGACTATCAAACATTGATTTAATCTCTGAAAGGGTGATAAGGTTGTCTTTCAACAACTGTTGTATTATGCTTAGGTAAGAGTCATTCAACTTAGTGAAAACTCTATTCTGTTGTGAGCTTTATCCAGTAGCTATTGGAGGAACAACCACGGCATTAGCCACTGCTTTATTCTTTTTTAGAACCCTCCGTTGATGCACCTATAAAGGACCCACCACGAGGGTCGAAGTGGCATCTGTGAACTGTGACACAGTGTGCTGGTAATCTGTAAGAGTAGAGAACATGTTTGCAAAGTTATAATATTGGTTAAGGGATAATTTCTCCCTCAATGTCTGGTGCAAATTGCCAATGAATATTCTCTACAGGTCGCTATTTGGTCGAGCAAAGGGGATCCTAGTGGAGATTGCATGGTACCTTGAGATGAAATCTATGACCTTCTCATTAGGCTTCTGTTTACAATGAACAAGGTCAACAATAGTGACCCTGCTACCAATGTTCTCCTGGAACCTCTTAAGGAACAAATCCATAAGTTGATCGAAGGTACAGATGGAATGATCAGGCAAAGAGCTATATTATTCTAACGTTATCCCCTTGAGGGAACACAAGAAAAACTTGACCAGAATGAAATCTAGACTATGGTAATCACTACACATAGTCATGAAGGAATCTATATGCACATTTGGGTCCCTATCACAATTGAACCTATCAAACTTCAACGATTCAGGTGCGATGGGAAGGATAGTGTTCAGGATGGTAATATCAAGGGGATTCTTCGTGTAATATGCATACAAATGATTGACCAGAACCAGTGGCTAAGTTTGTTAGCTACAACTGCAATTGCCCCATGTTCTAGAAGATTGTATTCAAGACAAGATTAGAAGGTGAAGGAGGTCGAGGTGGGCCAGATCCACCGCCACCTCCACCAGAACCTCCAAAAGGACTAGTGCCACTGAAAGATGTAGTGCTAGTGCTAACTGTAGATATTTGAGCTGTAGCGGAAGCAAAGGTTGAGCCACTAGACATACTCGTATAACCCAGTGGAGTAGTAGAGGTATTGATGCCATGAATAGAGGGTCCATGGTCGACCATATGCATTGTCAAACCGGGTATGCCAAAACTTAGCTGAGAGCCACAAACATTGGACTGGGCATCCTAAGGAGGGGCATCTGCTAAGGGTACATGACTCTTCACAATCATGGACAACGCTCTTAGCATCTCTAGACCTCTCTTATCTGAGATAAGAATATCTCTTAGGGTATTAACTACATTCCCCACTTGGGGGAGAACATTCTCTCGATTAAGGAACCCTTTGAAGTCTCTTAGGTTCTCCTCTAAAGATTGGATCCAGTCAAAGTCAATAGTGACAATGAAATTGTGGTCAATAGTGGGAGGAGAAGGTGACAAAGAGTTCATTGGGAAATTATTCTGAGAACTAGTAGCTAAAGAGCCACCCATGAAAGGGATCCTAAGAGCATGGGAAGTAAGAAACTCATTTGGGTCAGAAAAAGGATCCTTGTTCATCATGCCAGGTAGAGGAGGACTGTAACGATCAAGTGGGAAACTCCGCCTAGACGACCTCCTAACTATGGCTCTCGTGGTATTCTGGGTCGTAAAGCTCATAGACCAAATTCTTGATACTAAGATAACACCACAGGGACACGAGATGTTGTGATTTCGGGAAAAGTTTAAAGATGAAGCTAGGATAAATGCAAATAAGCTAGACTATATGTAAATGCTAAAACAAATATTTTTGATTGATTTTTTTTTTTAAAAATTAAGTTTGGTTTTTAACTAAATTAATGCAATGATCTAAATGAAAAATGCTGGAATATAAAAAGAAAGTTGCTTTCACGTTGGGTTCACCAAAATGTAACGAAGGAAATTTTCTACCTCAAGGATGATGTATCCTTGAGAACAAACTATCCCTTCAATACCTCCTCGAACTGGCGCTAAGATGAGCTAGGGGATACAAATAATAAACAAGAGAAACTACCTACAACCTAGAATTCACGAACGACTTTGTCAAGCCTCTATCCCAAGGACAAGCATGCAAAGATGGGACACCAACATGATACATTGTCGCCTTGTATGAATGAAGTACAAAGTGCGTACAAAAAGCTCTGAATGCAAGGGTAATTCGATAAAGCACATAAAATGAGTGAACCAAACTAAAGATGCATAATGTGAAATAATTGAGATAAAACAAAATGAAGAGAGAAGGATAAATGCACTCACAAGCGGTCCCCAATTCTAGCCTCTCGTTAAATGGTAATTCTCTCACCACCATCAACCTTCACACAAGAAAGAAGGGAAAATGTTAGGGTTGTGTTTTTGAATTTGCTTAAGTCAGACCCCCATTTTGGTGTTTCCACCTCCACAGACAACCCAAGAAGCCATGAGAATAGTGAAAAAGATAAAGATAATTGGAAAATGTTATGGTGAGTGAAAGAGAGAGGGAATAAGCGAAATCCCCTTTCACAACACTTACGGTAATGATGGTGTAAGTAGCTTGAAGAGTTGTAACAATGGTTTTCTTGATGTCAAATGCTGTAAAAATTGTCCAAGAGATCACCAGGAGCACCAACCTGCAAAAGATCATCAACTTGCCAAGAGAATCCCTCAAAATGCCTTTGAAAATGAAAGATAAAGGCCCTAGAAGGAAACTAGACGTTGGTGGGTGCATGCAGAGACATTACAATTCCTTTCAAGCGCAGACGTAACGCTCAAATGACCACCTGTGGATTGTCAGATTCTTGGGACGCTGGCACGCTGCTCGGATGTCTTTGCGTTGCACCTTAGTCCTCGAAGGTGACAAGTTGGTGGAGTTGGTAATGCTTTCGCTTGAAGCTGACAGGGATAATCCAAGTGGACAAAATGACAAAGGTAACAAAGCTCGACCTCCAATGACATGGAGGAAGGCGCCATTTGTCACATTAATCGCAAGGGGTGAGATTTTTGATATTATAGGTATACCTTGTCATAGGGTGAACTCACAATGCTGGTTCCCACTTTTTCATACATCCTAATTTTTGCTGAAATCATACAATTTTTAGAAAATATAATGAATTAAGCTTTAAGAGGTCTCATTTGAAGTAATTAATTGAAGAGAGTTAGATCAAAGGCTCTTAGATCAAAATTTCTTGGATAGAATCTCTCTACTTCTAAATCATACTTGCAATGGAGTCTCCTTTGCATCTATCAAATGCTGATAAAAAACCAATTTTAAGTTAGCTTTTGGAGGGTCAAGTGAATTCATTTTGAGGTTTTGTTTTTTTAAGTATTTAGCCCTTATTATAAGCTTTCCAAATAATATAATTTTTAATATATTTAATTTTATTAATATATTTTTATTTTATTTCTTATGAATGTAGGGTTTTCATCGAACATGAAATTCTTTGTTCAATGCTTATAGAAAAATAGTAAATGTCACCCAAATTTTTTTGAAAAATATTTATGCACTAGGTATTGAAGTCCTCTTTCCAACAAAAAAAATAATTGATTTTCGTTACATATACAAAAAGTTATGTAATATCAAATAGACATATGTCAAAATTACAGTTAACTTGACTTGAAATATTAATAAATAAAATATTTAATATAATATTACAAAGTCAATTGCAAAGAATACATATGGATGTTAAAAAACCAAATTCGAAAGAATCACGTTCATATCTATTTTAGAAAAAAAGTTATGCTATATAGAGTGAATATTACTCTTTAAAAATGTTGGGTTTTGAAAAAAAACTAGTTTTTGAGGGAGATAGAAAAATGGAAGCAAATTGATTCCAAAAATTATCAAAAAAATATTTTTATAATCTACATACAAAATGACACAAATCACTGGTTCACATCATCTACAAATTCCTTACAGTTTAGAAGTAATAGGTGTCTGAATCTGAAATTTTTTCTGAAAATGAATATTGCAGTGTCAAAGTTGGCAAAAAAGTGTAACCTACTATTGTGGGTTCAACCCATACAATTTTGAAATGTGGAAATAAAAAAAATAAAAATAGTTAGTTAATTTTGACAATCAATAAATAGTTGTTTGCATCATAACTTTTGAATTATAGCTTCTAAATGTTTTTATTAGACTTTGATTGAGCGATCTTGAGTATGACATGGGTTAAATTCCAAGTGCCATGAATCTAACCTTCTATGTGTCTCACATATTTGAACTAGTAGATTATGGAATTTTCTAACTTGCTTTGCTTCAATCTTTGGTATTTGAAGATGCATAAAGACATAAAATTTGAAAATATCTTAATTCTATTTGGGGAAATCTATTGCTAAATTAACTGTGTTGCCTTGGGTGGAATGTTCAAAGACAATAACATCAAGTATGTAGATGGTATAGATGTGAATTTGATTGTGATGTATTTGCATTCGTATTCAACTTTGATTCAAAATGTTTCTAAAATGATTTCTTCTTGTAATCATATATGAAATAATTGCACACTTAATGTCTTAAAATACAAGACATAACCACTCAATGTGTGTCCAATATGGGTTTACCTTACTATTCTTCACCTTCAATTTCTGGGAGCATTCTTGTTACGAGGCCATTGGTAGTTAACTCTATAGGCTAATTTTTGAAGGTTGATGATTCCATGTCTACCATGGGTCATTCTACCTTTGCCCACATTTTAATTGACATTGACATCTCTATGCCTCTCCCTAGGGATGTGGTTCTTATGGTTGGGGATAGGCCATGGACTCAATCATTGGATTATGGGGCCCTCCCTTTTCGCTATTGGAGATGCTTCTCAACAGTCACTTAAGCTTTAGATTGTTTTCTATCATGCCAAAGAGGTGCTGCTACTTGGTGGAAAAATGTTATTGATGATCACTTGATTGTCAAGGCTACTGATTCTGATGTTTCTAATGACTCCTCACAATGATGACCCCTCCTAGGATGAGGTTGTGCCTCTTACCGCTATTGAAGTCTCTCTTAGCCTCCTTGTTGCTATTGATGTGGCCTCCTCTAGCCCCGAGACTTCTACACGTGTTGCTCCTATTCTGCAACATCAATCTGCTCCTCATGAATATGCTCTTGATGCTATTCTACAACAACAGTTTGCTCTCGTTGTGGATAGAAACTCTGTGGGGATCTCCCCGCTTGATCCTTCTTTTGATGTTCCCAATAATAGTATTGCTTGGACTGTTGTTTGTTGTAGGCAAAAAGGGAAGTCTTCCACCTCCCCCCATGCCCTCCTCCCTACCCCTCCCCCCACCCCCAACCAAAATAAAATAAAATAAAAAAAATTCTCTAAATGTTTCTCCTCACTCTTGAGTTGTGTTTTGGGTTTGTCAAGTTTTTAATAGTAGTCTTCTAGCTTGCTGTTAAAGGCCTGTTCAATCTAAGATTGTTATGGATTAGCACCCTTGTTTTGTTGCCTTTCTTTTTCACCGCCTACGAACTATTTGTATAAAAAGCCAACACCCTTATTTTACTGTTTATGTTAATCAAAAACATTTACACAAACTTATATAAAATTGGTCTAAAATAGATAATAAAAAAGACAAACTTACAAATTTGAAAATTAAAATTAATCCTAAATCACTTGGATACCTAAGATGCAAAATAAATAATCTTAAAATAAAAAAATAAAAATATTAATACAATACATGATATATAATTGAATACTAATAATGTGAAACAAATACTAGAAATAAATTGTGATTGAATAATCAAAACTTCCGCTAGGAGGGTGCCACTTGTCCATGCTAAAGCTGAATGGGAATGCAAATTTCATCATTACAAGTCTTATAGGAGGTTTAAACTGTTGAAAGCAATTTGAAACATTAAAGAACTTCTGAAGTGGATAACTGATGAGCTGCATTGAAGTGAATTGATCGAGTGGCGGACATGGAAGCAGCCTTGCAATTACCTCCGGTACCTCTGAGAGAATGGCCATTCATGTTTGCTGGACAAAGGCTTTCATTGAGCCGACGCACACTTAGTTTTCGTTCTCGGCGTCTCGGCGTTGTCATCACCAATGCCACCAATGGAGCCACTGTTGTTCATTCTCCAAACGAAATCGAAAAGAACTACTATGGGCGTCAATATTTCCCTCTTGCTGCTGTTGTTGGACAGGTCTTTGCTTAAACAGTGCCATACTTCGATCGAGATTACTCTTTCTTCAATTAATGTTGTTAGAGATTGGAAAATTATATCCACTAAAGTGCCGTGTAATTTGTTTGATTGCGTGAAAAATAATAATTGTTGTGAATCGGGAGGGACTTAAAATTGTATGCAAAACAGAGCAAAATATAGGATTTCTTCGAGTGAAAGGACAATTCAAGTTAAATAATGATGTCAGTTTTCGTTTTTCACGTTTTCTGCACTGCCGTAGGCCAATGTAATATTTTTAGTAGAAACTTTCATTTTGACAGTTTTTTTAAACAAATTTGTTTCGTTGAAATAAATCTCAGCCTATTCCGCGAGTTGCTGAACCTTTTAAGGGATTTCTAGCCTGCTTGATTCTAAGAAGGGAAGAAATAAAAACACAAAATAAATAAATAAATTAAATTTGGTTAAAATTACATAAAACCATTTGAGTCCAGATTCAAATTCACCGGTCTTCTAGCCATACGAAGCAATGTGGCCACAAAACATCACCCAGCAATGCCACCATTGTTGCAGACATCAATCTCATCAGTATTATCACGACTACTAATAAAATTAACAACAGAAAAGAGACTCAAATTTCCTATCCACCATGGCTACACGATCTAACTCTACACCCAATGAGTCTGAAACTAAAACAACAAAAGAATGATATAATGGTGATTTCCATAGGTGGTAGAAGGAGAAAAGGCCTTGCCTGGAAGTAAACGTTAATGCCATTGCATAGAGAACTAAAGGGTTCCTAAGCTGAAAATTATTATCACGATATTTGTAGGAGTCAAAGAAATTGCCCAACTTCAAACGAACATTGTCAGCCTAATAAAACCTGAATTGATTGAGTCGGCAGTTAGGGACCACTGGAAGCCCTCCAAGATGATTAAAAGGGTCATAGATTACGGATGTCTTGTTTGCATTTCCATAATAGATAAAAAACAGCAAATACAACCATCAAAGAAAAACCAGCAGCCAGAGCTTAAACCTGGGTATACGAAGCATCAAAGTGGCCTTTCATTGGCATCATTAGTTTCACCAGGAGCATACACATGGTTATTCTCAACAAATAACGCAATGATTCACCTCAGATACTGCTCGAATGTCTCCTTGTCGGATTTGAAACAGATTTTCATTAACGCATACTGTATGGACTCGATAAGGTTTGGGATTTGATTGTTTCATCCAGTCACTGATGTTCTCCCATTTCTTTACCCATTCCTTTTATGAGAGAAGAAATGTTGCATTTTCATTGCTGACCTCCTTGACCACAGCTCTCCCATTTCCCTGACATGGTGCAAGTTCGCAATGTTGTTTTTCTTAACGTAATTTGTAAGCTCCATAAATCCTATGCTGTCCACTGGTCACCAGTCCATTGCCCGCACCTCCACCACCACAATTAGAATATTCAATACATTTCTAGTATCCAATCTGTGTAATGTCCCTTTAGGGGATATTCTTTTAAAATAAGAAATGTAACCTAGTTAAGAGTATAAATTTACCAATTGAAATGTCTTTAACAATATAAATCCTGGTTTAGGTCCTGCAATCATGTTAGTCAACATTTGAAATGTAATCCATGATGCCAAGTATTTTCACAAGGTTTAGGAATCTAATAACATATAAATGCATACATAATCGATAGCATTAATAATCATCTAAAGCATATTCCTATAGTAACCATATGAGGAATCAGATAGAAAATTTGCAAACCACAATCTCAATGATAGTTATCCTTGTATTGCAAGAGGATGGGTGGAAAATGGTCCACTCCATTCCTTAGTCCACCTTGGAGGCTCTCCATCCTCCTTGATCAAGCCTAGGAGCACTAATCAGCCACCCAGCCCACGAGGCTTAACCCTTGATGAGTGGCATGTTTGATAAAGGTATGAAGACTACCTCCCTCCACCAAGCCCGGGAGCACACATGTGCCTCTCGACCCATGAGGCTTAATGAAAGATCCCAACCAAATCTGATCGAATTTTTTTTTGATTTGTTTATGACTGCTGATTGGGGTTCTGTTTTTTGTTTGCAAAATGTTTTGGTTTTGGTTTTCAACGCTAATGATATAATGAGGTTTAACCATGAAATATATGCAATAAAATAATGCTTTTGAACCCAATTGGCAAATTTTAAGAGGGCTGAAATAAAATTCTGAGATCTGATATATTGAATATTTATAACAGCAACATACAGTTTCAAATTAAAGATTTGAAACACCAGATGACAAGAATTTCATGCCCAGAAATCAGCGCTCCTCCATTTGACAATTTTATTGAAGAAACCAAAGAGATTACAATGAAAGTGGCGTCCAACCTGATATAGAATTCTGAATATGGAAATATACCAAATTGCTTATTACAAATGCCAAAAAATATCCTAGCTCCAAAGGTGCAATAGCTGCTCCAGCTAGGTTGATTTATATGTGGAAGAATTTGCAAATCAACTCATATTGAAATCTTCCAATCTGAATCTGCAAGATGGATTTTGATCTGTATTCAAACCCTTATTGAAAACTTGCCAAGGCATTGCCAAACCTGTAGAAATCGTTCCCCCAGGTGGCACCCAATTATGTTAAGCAAATTCTGATTTTTCTTCACCAAAACCTACGCCCCAGGCAGGGTAATGCATAGAAAATCACAATCACCTCCAGAAGTTCTGAAATCAATGCCAAACAATTCCAAAAAATGCCCGATACAGATCGCCCATATGAGAAATGATTTTTGACATTCATTTGATCCTTTTCTCCACAAACCCTAGGCACCACCTCCATGAGCAAGATCTGTCATTGTCAGCCTGTAGATTCCTCCAATTTCATCAATCCATGCTGGAAATTCTATTCTCATTGGGACTTTGTGGATTTTCCCAAGTTTTCAAGGGTGGAAAATCTAATTCCATTGGACTTTGTGCATTTTTGGGTTCATCTCACCTCTTAGGAGTGGGAAATGTTGATTTTATGGTAGTGCTTGTTAACTACAGGCAAACATTAGATCTGTTGCCTTTCCAACCATAGACGATAAGCTCTTATTGTCACCCCCGACCACACTACATGTCCTTCATGTTATTGAATTCATATCTATTGATGCAATCATGAACTTGCACATATATGAATCAATACCTCCTAATAGACCTCAAGTTGGCCATATACTTTTGGCGCCAAGGATAGGGTCAGACCTATATATTACAAATTACATATGAGTCTCCCTTAGTTGCAAGTTACAGTTAACTTAATCACAAGTTACACACAAGTGGTTCGCCCAAATAGGGCCTGCCCCAAATTAGACTCATACAACTGAGATATCCAAATGCCAAGGCCGACAGGCCACTTGGCATTTTGTGCACTAGGTTGGCCCTAGAAGGGATCCGACCTAGCTACACTACAACACTCTCTCTTAGCTAGGGAGGATTCCTTCTGAATAACCAACTCACATAGTGACTACCACCATAGTTGAACTACTCGCGACTCGGCTCGACTCGCCAAGCCCCTGGGAAAAAAACTAGGCGAAAACTCGGGAAAAACTCGGAAAAACTCGGCGAAAAACTTGGCAACTTAAAAACACGCTTAAACTTAGTAAAAAACGCATTTTTTTTGCAATTTTTAATGAGAAGATGCATCCAATGAGTCAATAAATGATAACACAAAAGAAACAAACTGATTCTAGATATATTTAAATGCAAAGTGTCTACAAAATCGCATCCTCATGAGGAATGCTGATGGGTGGAAGCCTGAAGCAAAATAGTAAATTACTAAATAGTTTTTGTAAAACCAAAAGTAAATACATCATTACAAATTACAATTACAACTTCCTCTTCCCAGCTCTAGCAAAAACATGGGGAGAGGTAGAACTAGAGGGTCTAGACTGTCTAGTCGTATAAGTCTGCTGTGGGACTGGGCGTGACTGTGCCTCCTCGCTCAGTATGGTTGATTGAGACTCATCCTCCATCCTGGATGAAGCTATGTCTCCACCTGCCTTTGGCACTGGCAATGAATCCTCATCCTCATCCTCATCCTCCTCAATGTCATCCAGCCTGAAACCAAATCCACCCCCCTCCTCCATAGCCTGCCTCTCAAATCAGTGATGTCAGTGTCGGACAACAATGGAGGCTGCTCCTGTGATGTCCAATCACTGTAAGGATCTATATCATCCAAGTCAATTGGACCACCTTCTAGTTCCTCTACCTTCTTTACGTGCAATCGAAGATTATATTGCACGTAGACAAGGTCATTGAGCCGTTTTTGCGCTAACTTGCTCCTCTTCTTCATGTGGATTGCTTCAAACAAGCTCCAATTGCGCTCACAATTGGATGAACTGCAAGGTTGACATAAGACTCTGAGGTCAAATTTTTTGAGATGTGGGGTGTTTCCACCCCAATTTTGCCACCAAGCATCTGCAAAATAAATAAAATGGAAAAGTTAGAAAGCAAAGAGAAAAGAGAAAACATAATTTATCAATCATTTTAGTCTTTAGATCCCAAAATCCAAATGGCAAATGTTATACCTGGGGTTTGAGTGGTTCTTCCTCTCCTAGCCAGCTCTGAAGAGAATAGCTTACCCCTTCCTCCCTCATAATTTTGGAGCTCACTCACAATGAGGTCTCTCTCCTCAACATCAGGTACCATCCTCTCAATGCATGTACTAAGGCCCTCCATGACTTCTCCATTCGAATCTGAGTAAGAACCCCCGAACCTAAAACGAGGGTTGAGGAAGTACCCTGCTGCATGAATGGGTTGGTGGAGCTGATTGTTCCACCTCCTATCAACAATTTCCCAAATGGGATCAAATTTGAGCCTATCTCCCTTGTAGTAATTTTTGATAGACTCTTTGGCCCTATCCATGGCCTCATAAAGATATCCCATTGGGGTTTTATCCCCATCCACCAAGCGAAGAACTCGAACCAAGGGCTTTGACACCTACAATTGAAAAATACAAATTACAAAAAGATCAAAATTTAAATAATGAAGTTACAAATTAGTAATGAGAGACTTGAATCAAGAATAACTAAAATTTAAAAATTAAAGTTTTGAAGTAACAACCTTCACAATCTCTGCAGCCCTTTGTGCAAATTGGTTGTCGAAGACTATGCATGCGACAGCCTCTCCTTCAGGCTTCTTTGAATAAGGTGAGTTTAAGCCATTCTCCACTCACAAACATTTGTTTCAAAGAAGTCAATGCAGCAAGAATGCTTTGCAACGTCAAGAAAATCGTTGCAAACCTTGTGACACCAGCTCTCACCAAATCTTTCCCTTGCGTGTGTTGTATTATCAAATTTAGGACCCAAGGGTGATTGTAGATATATTTGGTGATCCTCCTTGCATCTTCCACAACTAGAGTCACCCACTCAAGTTTTACTATGTCCTCCAAAAGAAGGTCAAGGACATGTGCTGCACAAGGTGTCCAAAAAAGAGTGGGGTGCCTCTCTTGGAGGATTCTTCCTGTAAAAGAAGAATTTATTCTTAAGAAATATGCAACCAAGTAAAACAAAGCCCACAACAAATGAGAATATTGCTAATGCCTAAAGGTGATAATTCAAAAGGATTCTACCTGCTGACACATATGCTGCTGCATTATCTGTGATGATTTGCACCACATTCTCTACCCCCACCTCCATGATGACACGCTCCAACATTCCAGCCAATGTTTCTACATTTTTCACCTTGTTGGAGGCATCAACAGATTTCAAGAATACTACATTGTCGTTGCAAGCGACCAAAAAATTGATGATGGTGCGGTTCTTACCATCTGTCCACCCATCAGAAAGAATGGTGCAGCCATAATTTGCCCAATCAATTTTTTGATCCTCCATCACTTCTCTTGCCCTAGCAACTGCATTTGTGAGCAACCTGTAAGTGCAAAGTGAAATTAGGTATTAGTACACAATTTTGATTTAATAAACAAGAAATCTAAAAAATAATTAAAAATGAAATCAAGTGGACTATGTAGTAATTTACTAACCTCCCACTCAAATCCCTGCGAGAAGGGGCCTTGTACCCCTTTCCTGAAACTGTCATAGTAGTCACCAAATTCAGCCAATAAGCATTCTCCGCCACATTGAATGCAATGTTGTTGAAGTACCAAAAATCAGCAACTGCAATGTCAGTTTTCTCATGTACCTCCTTAATCCATCCACTAGCCTCTAATGATGGTTGTGCTCCAGGTGTGTTTCTGGGCACAAAATAATCACCTATCGACCCTGATCGTTGTGATGGAAGTGGAATAGGGCCAGGTACTCTACTAGAGGAAGCAGAAGCAATGGGTGAGTTGATGGTGGGTTTGCGGATACGTGGGCCACACCGAGAGCCCACTATGCCCTCAAGTGCTTCTTTTTCCTCTTCAAGGTCAATAGAAACACCTTGAGATTCAGCTATGGCTGATCTCATGGCTAGCTTTGCCCTCTCCCTTTGCAATTTCTTCTCTTCCCCAGCTGCAAGTAGGGCATTCATTTGTCTTTTTATTTCTTCATTGGTCCCAGGGCATGCTCTAGCATCATGCCTATCTATTCCTGCAAGGTGGTATTTGAGGCGGTTGATGCCTCCATGAAGTATTCTCTCACACTTTATGCATATAATTGACCCAGGATCGGGTCCCTCATAGGCATACCTTCATGCCCCATCTCTAGCACCTCTAGGACGGGTGCCTATAAATCCAGATGGGCATGGATCTAGTGGCCATTGCTCCCTTGCCATGATTAATGCTTACTTAACCTACACATACAAAGTGCAAAAAAAAATTAACATTTTAGTTAAACAATTTAGCACTAAGCAAACTATCTACATTAGTTTAAATAAATTTAGACATCATTCGAAGTTTTTTTTAAAAAAAGGTAGGGTTTGAATTTTTTTTTTGAAAACTAGATTCTTCAAAAAAATTGTGAAAATTCAACAAGACTTGTGTTAAATCTTGTGTAAATAACTTAGAAATGATTTAGACTACCTAGGAATCATTTGTAATCAATCTAAATGCAACAAAAAATAAACAAATTGTTTTAAAAAAGCATAGAAAAAAAAATTAAAAAACTTACCTGGAATTTGATTTTCCCATCAAATCCCCTTCAAATCCACTTGGAATCACTCAATAACCACCCCAAATCACCTTCCAAGCCTTCCAAATGAGTTTCCCCCTTCTCAGCCCAAAACATAATTGGAAAACAAAAAATAAATGAATTTTTAAGCCGTTTTTGGCTGTAAAGGAAACGCAGGCGAGTTTTTTTCAAAAACTTGCCGAGTTTTTGGCAAAAACTCGCCAAAAACTCGGCGAGTTTTCCTGGCGAGTAGAAGTCGTTACTACTCGCCAGGCCCAAAAACTCGGCGAGTTTTTGTCACTCGCCGAGTTTTCGGCGAGTGTGTCATCTATGACTACCACCATGGCTACTCCCATGAATAATATGTTCACCATAGCTACTCCCAGAGGTTGAACAAGCACATCATGGAATTTCTTCCATGATACCCACCATACCTACTTGCAGAGGGTGGGCTCACTATGCATACTCGCAGAGGGTGGAAGAGGTCTTTCACCTCAACCTTCTCCAAGAGAAGGGTGCATTACCACTGTGCCTACTTGCAGAGGGTGGCTCCACCATGCCTAGTTGTAGAGGGTGGAACGCGGGCTCTAACCTCAGACTTCTCCCAGAGAAGAATGCATCTCCACCATGCCTACTCGCAGAGGGTGGATCCACCATACCTACTCGTAGAGGGTGGAACGAGGACTTTCACCTCAAACTTCTCCCAGAGAAGAATGCATTAACAAGGGATTGCACCTCAAACTTCTCCCTCACAGCGAATAACTCATTAACAAGGGATTGCACCTCGAACTTCTCCCTCATAGAGAAGAACTCATTAACCAAGTCTTCATGACGATGAAGCTCCCTCTGAAGCTGAAATGTTAGGCTCCCTCTGAAGCTGAAATGTCATGCTTCCTTTGAAGCTGAAGCGTCAAGCTCCCTCTGAAGCGGAAATCAATCTTCTGACCTCCTTGTCCAAGGTTACCTCTAGTTGTGTATCATCAACTCAGCTTTATGGCAGCAAGCTGTCTCTAGACTTCAGCCTGTGATGCTTCCTCACAGGATGCCTCAAAGTCTTCCTTCCTTGAAGAAACGCTTCCGGCCATCATCTCAGTCTCATAGCAACAATTATCAAGTTCTTCCTTCCTTGAATGCAATCTCTTATGCTTCTTGGTCCGTCCTGAAAGCATTTCAAAGAGATTATCTAATGCAAATGAAGCATACATGATTCACTATCAAAGTTATAGCATAAATTAATAACTAGATAATTTTTTTTTCATATGCATTAATCAAGCATGGAATATTTCTCTTATTTAATGGATCTCAGAACCTTAGTCTATTTTCACTATAGTAGGGACACAATTGGAGCGATCAGGCCAAGCTTTTAGCTCTGACTGACAGTCGCATCACTATCAATAACAAAGTCATCTCCATCATCTTGGGCATCCACAATCCATCCCCTGGTAATGACACCTGACTGGAGTTGAAATAGTAACAAGGTGCCGATGATAATCTCAGGCCTCCTAACTGTGAATGTCTTTAGAAGTGGTAGAAACTCTGAAGGAAGTCCACATATATCTCATCCCCATAACAATGCTCAAACTCCAAGTGAAGACACAACATGTCCACGAATGCAATGTGCAACTCTCAAGCAATGGCAACAACTGATGAAGTCTTACGGCTGGCAATGGAAGCCATGATAGCATAATGGATATGTCAGCAGTTGAAAACCTCACACAACAAGGGTTTATATGCCTAGCATAAACTACATGGCTTCCCTAAACAAGTCTTGGTGCCAGCGGTTGGGTGAGTTGCCCCAAAGATCCTCACGCCACACACTTGCAGACCTGTAACATTAGACAAGGGCTGCGGCTATATCAATTGTGCAAGGCTGGCCACATACAAGGTTTGACAACTGCCTCCAATGTCCATGACTTGGCTAAAAGTTGAGGGATGGCAATAGCAAATATTCGAACCACAAGATAGATATGATGCGGAAAATATCACCATAGAAGACTTACCGACTCTTGCAATAATGGTGACGTCAAGAATAGCTGTATAACGTTCACAAGAATAATTCAGGAACATGAGTACACCCAGACTTGAATCAACACACTTTCTCGAACTTCCATGATTCTGAAGAAGTGGTCGAGCTCTTAAAGCAATACGAATATACTTCAAAACAATGAATGACTCCTTTCTAAATCTCAATACCAATCTGACTTAATGGCAGCACTTGACAAAACTCCCATAATTTTATATATATGCTAAGGAATGCCAATTCGGTGAATAACGGCTAAGGCTCGGAACTTCATTTCTACCTTTTAAGCCAATCTCCTTGTGCAATCGATGACTCTTCAGTACTTCTCAAATCATGTCGGAAATTCTTGATTTGATTAGACGCTTGACCGACGCCACTGTGAAGGGCGAAGGTCAGCGAGTGTAATTGCTGCATTATCCTCTGTAGCCGCCTTTCGATCTGGAATAGATCTTAAATTTGCAATTATTTCTGATTGAATTTCCCTTGAAAGCACAGGATCTACCTTCAAGCGGTTAGGCTCTATAGAAGGAACCCGCTCTGATACCATGTTGATTTTATGGTAGTGCTCGTTAACCACAGGCAAACATCAGATCTGTTGCCTTCCCAACCATAGACGATAAGCTCTTATCATCACCCCCGAGCACACTACATGTCCTTCATGTTATTGAATTCATATCTATTGATGCAATCATGACCTTGCATATATATGAATCAATACCTCCTAATAGACCTCAAGTCGGCCATATACTTTTGGCGTCGAGGATAGGGTCAGACCTATATATTACAAGTTACATATGAGTCTCCCTTAGTTACAAGTTACAGTTAACTTAATTACAAGTTACACACAAGTAGTTCGCCCAAATAGGGCCTGCCCCAAACTAGATTCATACAATTGAGATATCCAAATGCCAAGGCCGACAGGCCACTTGGCATTTTGTGCTCTAGGTCGGCCCTAGAAGGGATCTGACCTAGCTACACAACAATAGGAAAACGACTCCTATAGGGACTTTTAGCATTTTCACACAAAATTTGCATCAGTTTGCAATATTTTCATCATTTTTTGCTCAAATCTTAAGGCAAATTGAAAGCCAACACTTAGAAAAATAAACTGACAAGCTAAGGCAACTTGACACTTAGGATCATTTGCTTGCAATTTTAACTCCCTTTTGCGATACCCTCTCATAAGCAAAGGCAAACACTAGGAAATTATTGCTAAACTAATACAACCTAAGGAAAACATCTGCCCTAAAAAGCGAAAAAAGTGGGGGTCCCCATTTGTTATGGGGCAATGTGTGAAAAGGTTACAATAGGTATCACATCCCAAAGGTCGTATTCATCTATGAGGTAACTAGAGCTAATGTTACTTGAGATTTTCGTGACTTATTTCTTTTTTGAGGAATCTAGTCTAGTATTGAAATATATAGCATAAATCTAGTTGGTAACATTTGGATCTTAATGATATGCTATATTTGACCCAACATTATTCCTTATCTAAGTTGCTTTGTGGACTAGAGACATAAATGAGGGAAAAATCCCTAATTCCATTGGACATGATAGGCTAACTAATTTTTCTATAGATTGAAGTACTAAAATTATCACTACCTTCATGGTCCAAAGAAATGCTAAGCCCCTCAAGATTCCTTGCGCATTTCATGCTTTAGCTAAGATGAGGTATGGAGTTCATTAGCTAGTACTTTAGTGACCAACTTTATTGGGAAGGTTTGGTTCTCTTGATGCTCGCCAAGATATCCTCTAGTTGAGAGTTTGGTTTCCTTTGGCAATGTTTGTGCCATAGCCACATTTTGGTTGAGATCGTGTTTGTTAGGTCCACTCACTTTGATGTTTCTGAAGTTTTCTTTCCTTTCTTCTTTTCTTTTGTGTCTTGAAGGGGGTCCTTTCCTTCTTGATTTGAGCTTGAGTCCTCCATGATTATGTAAATTCTCTCTAGATCTCCTTTTTTGTCCCCTACTAGAGATTGGAACTTTGATTTTAGCTTTCTTTCTTATCATTGTTGTTCTTATTTACTTTCAAGATGAAGCTAGATTCTTCCATGATGTTTTTAAACAGATCTCCTTTGAAATGGTACTCTAGGAGATTCTTCTTCTTGTTTTCCTTTATAATTCCTCAAAATTGGGTTCATGGCACTAATTTTGTCATGTCTCAATTTTCAAGTTATCTTGTAGTGCATCTAGTGCTAGCTGTCTGAGTTGGTATCAACAGGATCAGAGGAGTATCTTGATGTCGCCAGTGTGTTCCTACGTATTAATGGAGATGAACGACACTTTCTGGAGTGATTTTGGATTTGTCCAAGACTTACTATTTTTAGTAAGTATCAGTTTGGACACTGATTGGTCAGTTGAGAGTTTTGGCTGACTTACTATTTTTAGCAATTACTTTCTATATTAACCACTATTTTTGGCAGTTGGTCATAGCTTTTGTCTCCTTTCAGCTTTAGTTTGCAGCATCTTTAGTTTTAGGGTTTGGGTACTCTTTGCTATTTTTAGCAAAAGGCTGTTTTTAGTAAGTGCTATTTTTAGCACTTGGTCATGGTTTCAATTCCTCTCTCAGTTCTGTACAATAGGTTTCAGTTGGACTTGGTGAGTTATTTTGCTTTTAGAAGAGATTTATTTTATTTCATTCATTGTCTGTATAAAGTGCTCTTTAAAAATATCCCCTCTTGGCCTAGTAACATGGAGTTTTTAAAAGAGGGGCCATTTGACATCCAAAATGGATTGCAAAGGAAGAGGATAAATATTTATTTTATTGAGCTTATATTATGCTTCCAAAGGGGACATCGAGGAGGAATAATAAAACATAAAGTAAATTTTAAATGTTGTATTTGAGAACTCAAAAAGGTTCAAACTTTTATGAGGTTTTAAATTGCTTTCAAGTTTTGGTTTTGGAGGGAAAAGGTTTCAAATTGTAGGATGGTTGCCATGATTTCCTTTTCATTCTATGTATTCATGTTTTTGAGCTTTCATTTGACATGCTTTTGACAACTTAATGAAATTCTGCTGGAATGAACTCCTTGAGTTCTTCTTTTGCTGGTTGAGGATGAAAACCCTCTTCTTCTCTTGCTGGTTTCGGTGGTGAGAGACCCACCCTAGCTGGTTGTTGTTCATGGTTTAAGATTTTCAAAGATTTTGGCTTTGTGGGTGGTTTTGAGTTTGAAGATGAAGATTAATGCAGTTTTTTGATATGGGTATTATGATTTTGGTGTGGTTTGTGCTTATTTTGAGTGTGGTTCGAGTTCAATGAAGTTTTTGAAGCAAATTCAGTATGCTAGAGTGCAATTTCTGAGTAGCTGGAAATCAGATTTATGTTCATAACTTAGTGGGTCTACTTAGTTTCATTCTGGGTATCATTTCATTACATTCTTCATAGCTGGGTGCCTCTCTTCAAGGTATCATATGCCTCTTTGGTGAAGAACTGATTTATTATTGCAAATCGCTCTCCTAGGGAAAAGCTTCAATCTTGCCTCGGCACGTGGGAGCTGATTCTGGGAATTTCTGAGCATTGTAGTCTGCAAATTCTTCCTATAGCTTGCTGTTGCAGACTTCCTGAGTATTGTGATCCTTGGTTCTTGTATGCAATGTATACATGGAAACCCTAAAAGCCATTGCAATAAGATTGCTTTATGTAAATAATAGTTTCTTTACAACTTTAGTGGCACCAACCCCTCATTCGATTCATGAGAACCAATTCACTAGAGGCCCAACTCCTCATTCAAATTATAATCACAAGAGTTACAACTCCCTTGTCAATCTGAAATAATTCTCACACAAGTCTGCTATAAGCATGATCACCAATCTGCTATAAAGAGATTACAATCTTTTCTCTATGAACTCCTTGAATCAGTTCTAGGACTGATCACAAGTCTCTGCAATTGTAAATCTGCTATATATTTCTTCTATGATCTGATTTTAGATCTTTCACAAGAAAACTGCAATCACCTCTTTTAAAAATCAGGTTCTTTATCCACTTCTTCCTCAAATCTGAAACAATCTTCTTTTAATTCTTTCTCTTCTCAATCTGGTATATGTATCTGGTATGTCTCCTCCTTATTCTCTTACACACCACACACTCCTAACTCCTATTTTCGTTATGATCTTATATCTGCCTCAAGAGGACCAATTCAGAGAAGACATCTTTCTTCATCAAGTGGTCACAACCATTCGTACCACTTCATCTTTATTTTTTATTTTAATATTAATTTATGTCCTTCTTAAATGATCACTGCATGATAATAAACATATCATGTCTTAAATTAAATTGCACCTCTTCAAATAATTATCTTAATCACACCCTTTGATGGTTCTCCATAATCTTTAATTAATAAGTAGGAGATATTTTCCACAAGTCAAATAATAATATTGCTATCAGGATTCAACTGTGTAGTTTTTGAGTCAAACTCATGGTGGGTTCTTGTGAACCACTACTCATGAATCATAGGTCAATGAGTTTGACTCAAAAACTACACAGTTGAATCCTGATAGCAATATCATTATGGTTATATTATTTATAATTTGTTTGAGTTCTCCGTACACTCATCTCTATAAAAGAGGTCTGATTGAATTCCATGTAGATTTATACTAATCCAAAATATAGTTAAATCTCCTTCAGTTTAAGATAGACATCTGGGTGATTTGCTTGTTTGTTTATTACTTATCTCGTATGATCATTAGAAATTCGTTGCCTTAGAATATACCTGCATTTCCTTCTACATAGAGTTCTGTTGACTTTGGGTTTCAACAATGAAGCATTTACTATATCTTGAATCAGTTTCATTAATCAGATTTAATGGAAGTCTCAAACAATCTGCTTTTTCAATTCGCTTGCTCCATCAGTCGACTGAGTGTTTTTGACATCAATGACAATATATCAACAATTTTATGCTGAGTCTTTCTTGTCAAGTGTTTACCTGTAATACAAAGTTGAAAGACAAAGAATTCTGATTTTATGATCAGCAGTACTTGTAGCTCTTATATTTCAGTGTTGATGAGGTTTATGTTGCTTTTTATATATGTATGTTCGTTTTGAATGCTTTGGAAATAATCAAATCAGATTATTACTTGCAATTCTTTTGTATTGGTAAACCATTGCATGCTAAAATTCACATTAGTGAAGACCAAAACAAAATCAGGCGTGGACATTACAAAGTCCACCTCTTCCATGACTTTTCCTAGTTTCTCCATTTCCTTTGTTTCTTTCTTATTTCCCATGGGTTTCATTTCTCTCATTTTTGGTTTTGATGATTTTCCTCCTTTTTGGCTTGATGAAGCCATCTTTGTCTCTTTCTCCTTTTTTGTGTACCTTTGGTTGTATGTTGGTATTTTGCAACAAAGGGCCTTCTTTGATTAAGTGGTCGTATGTGTGGCATCTCCTACACTTGAATTGAATGCTTTAGTAGTCCAAACTTTGCTCCCATTCCGTTTCATTGGCTTCTAGGGTGATAGATTTGGGGAGCAATTTTGTCAGATCCAAATTCATACAAATTCTGGCATAGTTGGAAAGGCCCTTCCCATGGTAGGGTCTTGATGTGTCAATTTCTCTTCCCAAAGAGTTAGCTATAGAATCAAAGACATATTTGGACAATTTTTTTTGTGTCTATACATATTATCAAATCCATATTGGGTCGTGATAGGGCTTTCCTCTATGGTTTGAAATCTAGGCGCCTATGCTTCATGATGAGGCTTGCATTCCTTGAAGAAATAAGCACTCCTCCAAAAATCTTGTATCTGTCCAATTCATCTTACAAAATAGTTATGAAATAACCTTTAGCACAAGGTTTTCTCTCATACCCTCCATTTGTTTTCTAGTTGTTCCTAGCCCAAGACTACAAATTTTCTAGGGGGAGTTAGGCTCCCAAATATCTGCAAATCAAATTTTGTCCATGCAAAGAAAAACTTCTTTTTAAACTTCCATGATATTCAGACTAATGATGGACATGCAGTTGTTGAACATTGGTACTAAGGAGTTATCTTATGCTTGCTTGAAACAACAATGGCCACCTCAATCTCTTTCTCTAAAATCAAGGGTTTAGAGCCTCTGAAATAAACATTGTAGGGTGGGAGGATTTGCCTAGTGAAATGCTCATCTTTAAGATATTTGGAGCAATAAGTATAGAAACACAATGGATCTAGATTGGAGAACTTGAAATAGAGGGTCAGCAAAGGCTAGAAAGTTAAAAACACTAGCTCATTCTCCATGATTTTCAACTTTACCTTTAATCTCATTGCTCTAATCTTCTTCACAACATTGGCTGTTCTATATTACTAGGGTCTTTTGGATTGTCCTTAGTCAAACACGAAGCCAAAAATTGTGAGTTACTGTGCAGGATGGTAGTTTTGAGCTCACTTATATTTCATTCTTGTATCCCAAATTTGATAACTAAACCCTTTGACAAAGTACTAGTTTTACTCCATAAACTCTTTGTATGCCCAAATGTTGGTCCATTTTATTTTCTCTTAGAATCCTCCTGGTTCTTGTGAGGCTTGGTTGTTATTGTAGAAGCCTCAATTGTGTGTATTTTGCATCAATTTAAGGGGATGGGGGAATCCACTTGAAATTAGCCTAATTGCTCTGGTATGAATGAAATGAAGCAAATTGAAATCTCAAATTTTTTTCTTCATGAAATATACTTTTTTTTTGGAAACAAAACAAAAGTCTAACTACTAAATGAAGTCTTCACTATAAAAATAATGAATCTTTGTTTGTGTACTACTTATAACTAGAACCAAAGTTCTTAGGTGATCCACTCCCAAAATTTAAAGTCAAATCAATCATCAATATGTTAAATGTAGGTCCAACTAGATGATATGATTCTACTTAAAGGACTTGGAATTTTCTCTGAGTACTTTCCAAAGCTACTTGGATGAGATGGTAAAAAAATTATAATCATGACGTTGGGAGTCCAATGTAATAGTGGCAGGGACCACTAAGAAAGTCTTTTTTTGATGAAATAGGCAATTATATTAACTATTTATAAAAATACACTATATCATAAAAATGGGTGGGTGGAGATAGTCACACCACTAAGTTTAGTGAACAGGAAGCCTTATACATATCCAAAGAGAGAAACACGGCTTCTAAGCAGCAAGAGCTATATCATTAATAGTAGGAGTTTAGTCATGATTATCTGGTGTCCACACATATATATTTTCTTGTCCATTAGGAATAGGATCCCAGCTAGTAGGGGCACCATCTAGATTAACTTCATTAGTTTGCGTTCCTCAAGAGGTTGAGAAGCAGAATGGCTAGGGTGAGTTGAGGGACTTTGCAACTATCTGGGCAACTTGGAGCTCCTCTAGAATGCCATTGAGGAGAAGGTGAATGTTGGTAGGAGTGAGACAAACCATATGCACTATGACCATGGGCTCTATGATGAGAAATATGAGAATCATCACACCCATTGGAAGGAGGGTAGGTTGGTGGCAATTTGGCAACTGTACAAGGAGCATTGCCCTAGTGGTCTAGGAGAAGTTATTAGTGGGCCACTTCAAGGCAACTTTATTTGCTAGCACTAGTATTTGAAATTTTGGATTAACACATTGGAACATATCATATCTTTAGAATGCAATAAGAAATGAATGTCAACATTATAATCAACAAAATAGTGGAGTTTCTATTTTTTCAAATACTAAATGAGATTTCCATTTGGAAAGGATGCTAGATTTGGGTATTCTTAGCATTTATTTTGGGTCACTCTCATAGAAGTATTGTGTGCCAAGAAAAAGGCTTAGGTCTAAAGGGCTTGAAAAAACCATCAATCCAATGCCAAGCTATTTGAGCTCTAGGACAAAACTAGAAAAAGCGTTTGAGAGTTTCCAAATACCCATAGAAAGGACAGTGAGGGTTGGAAACACCCAAATGAATCAACTTGGAGCCAATAGGAAGGCCCTAATAAAGAATACACAAAGCAAAGTAGGCAAGCTTTGGCTCAATTATAACTTGGCAAATAGTCTGGAATATTTTCTGCCAAGTACTAGCTAAAGATTGAAGAGCTCATTTGTCATTAAGTTTTTGCACCATATGCAAATGGGGTGAGAGCCAAGCATAACCTTTATGAGGTTGGTAATCACGAAATGGTATATTAGGATACCATTTCTAGTACTTCCACAGTTCACCATGGTTTGCAACTACTAACACAAATTTTGTGCAACGTTTCCAAAGGAATGGAATTAACAGTAGTCTTTAATAAAATTTCTGTTTAATTCAGTGACTTCTATAAGGCATTTTGGGTGCAAATGGATGGTAATGTGGTGAAGTAGGAAACAATAAGACTTGAGAAACAAATGTTATGGATGAAATTGAGAAAATTGGCCTTTCACCCTAATCTCATAGGAGTGAGAGGCCATCTTTTGTCATGAAATCGATGTCTAAGAAATGCTAATCTAAACCTTCACAAGTGGAGTTTCTTTTCTCATTTCTTAGATATTCTGACCTAGCTGGTGAAGTAAAGGGACAACTTTTTCAAGGGTGTTGTGTACAGTTGGCACCTTTCTTTTTCAGAAGATTAAGAGGTTTCTAAAGATGTAAACCAAGATTTTCTGCAAGACTCTGCAATGTTACATGCTATTGCATTGTTCTTGTTGAGAAAAATGGATAGATAACCTGATTTAGGAGTTAATCATCATTTTTCTCTCTTGTCAGTTTCTCTTGTTCCATAATCAAAAGTGGACAAAATGAAAATTTGGAGTAGACAATGGTAAAAGATAAAAAAAAGAAAAGAAATAGATATACCTTTTTATAATTTCTTCTTCAAGCACAGATGCATCATGGCCTTCACTGAATGCACCATGGGCTGCTCCCAATTCATCAAATGCACTTTTCTGTTAAGTGTTTGCTGTGTTGCTGTTCCAAAATCAGTTGTGTGCTTTTGTTTTTTGCTTTGCGTATTTGCTTAGACTGTGTGTTTTGTCACTTTTGTGTTTGTTAAATGTTTTAGATCTAAGTTAAGGTGCATTTAAATTGTTTTAGTGGTCTTCTTTTTAGTCTTCTCATTTTTTTACTGCGCTTTTTAGCTAACTGAATCTGTGTATGAATGGGAGAATAGAGCATTCTCATTAGTCTTTACCATGGGAAATTATCATTTCTGTTGTTTGTTGGGTTGTTAACTTGTGCTTGACTGAGATTACTACTAAATTACCCTCTCTGATTTTTGTTATTGTGTATGTATAGGATGCCATTAAGACTGCATTGCTACTGGGAGCTGTGGACAATGCCATTGGTGGCATTGCCATTTCAGGGAAAAGAGGGACAGCAAAGACAGTAATGGCACGCGGATTGCATGATATACTTCCACCTATCGAAGTTGTTGAAGGATCTGTTGCTAATGCGGACCCATTGTGTCCTGAAGAGTAAGCTGCTTGATTAAATCACTATTTTATGGCAAGTGGTCCTAGGAAACCTTTTGCACAAAATATAAAATTAAATAATTTGATCACGTGAAGGGAGTTATTGGACGTAGGAGGAAGTTATGCCTTGAGTTTTGTCAAGAACCTATTTTCTTGTAATTTTAAGTTGAGTCCATTCCTTATGCCAAAGGCCATGCAAATTTTGACATTCTTCCAGAGGCTGTTATACCATGAGCTGATTTATTAATTTTCTGCTAGTGATTTGCCACCAAAAATTATTCTGATTAACATGGTTAATGCAGATTTTAGCCTTCCTTCAAATGATTTTAAAATTTTATGAGGTTATGTGTCTTCTCTTGTTAAAACACATTTATATCAAGAATTTGTAGTTATTTCAACTAACTAAATCATACTTGAGAGAGAGAGAGTGGGTGGGGGGCTGGGGAGGAATGGTCGGAGTTCATCTCCCTTTTCATAGTATTTTGTATTATTATGGTATATAATATTCTAGAGGGAGAGGGAGGGTGGGTGTCCATACTACATAGCCCTTTTCATAGTTTCAACCTCCAAAACTTGGCTAAGATGTGAGATCTTGTTGAAGACAAATTTCACACTCAGACTTTGTTTGTTAAGACTGCCCTGTGATAATTTTTTTTATCCCTTTCATCTCCCCTTTCTTAGCATTTACCTCCTTAACCTGGCTAAAACACTTGATCTTGTTGCGGAGAAATTTCACACTCACTTTGTTTATTGTCATATGCAATATTTCTTTACTTAAATCATTAAAATTACTGCTGAGTTCTTTTGCATTTTGTAATCTCATAATCCCTTAGACTTGTGTTTAACATGGCACTTTTTTACCATAATCATCTCGTAAACTTAATGGAAGTACAATATAGCTAAGTGCAAGCCAACCATATGGAGATCCTTAGTTTTAGTGAATGGGTTTCTTTGACATTTAATCTATATCTGTAAAATGAATTGTCTTGATTTGTTTTTCTAGCCCATATATACTTAATTTCTTATCATCAAGTAGAATTTTATGATTCATCTACAGGTGGGAAGAAGGACTAGCTAATCAATTGAAATATAATAGTGATGGTACATTGAAGACAAAGATTATTAAAGCACCCTTTGTGCAGGTAGCTTGCTTTTGGGTTTTTTAAGCTTTGAATTGTCTTTTGATCTTCCAGTGAACTCTCTTACTGGTCAAGTTATTACTTATTTGAAATACAGATCCCACTTGGGGTAACAGAAGATAGGCTTCTAGGATCAGTTGATGTTGAGGAGTCTGTTAAATCTGGAACAACAGTATTTCAGCCAGGTCTTCTTGCTGAAGCTCACAGAGGAGTTATATATTTTGATGAGATAAATCTGCTTGAGGAAGGTATATGCAACTTGCTTCTCAATGTTCTCACAGAAGGGGTGAATACTGTGGAAAGAGAAGGAATTAGTTTCCGGCATCCCTGCAGGCCACTTCTGATTGCTACTTACAATCCTGAAGAAGGCACTGTACGGGAACATTTACTTGATCGGATTGCAATTAACCTCAGGTTTTTTTATTTTATTTTAATTTGATCAACAAAAGTAGTCTATTCAGCTACCTATTTTACGTGAGGTGTGGGACAAATCCCAGGTTTAGGTTATTCTTAGATCTGGCTTTTATCAATAGTCTGGCTTGTCTTTCATTACCTGTTCAATAATTTTATAGTATCAATAAATCAAATACACATCGAAGTTTACTATCTTGGACACAAAAGTCTGGAAAGTTAATATTGGATGTTTTGGTGGTGGAATACAATCTTTACCAATTTCCTTGTGATTCTTTATAGACTTTGTTACAAACCTGGTTTAACTTGGCAGTGCTGATGTTCCTATGGATTTTGATGATCGTGTGTCGGCTGTTGATATTGCAACACAGTTTCAGGAAAGCTCCAAGAAAGTGTTTAAATCAGTAGAAGAGGCAACAGATTCAGTAAAGACTCAGGTAAATATGGTGTTTTTTTTAATGGTTTTTTTTAATCTGGATTTGGCAATGTAAAGAACTCTTCAGTGAGGCTTTCAAAAATAATTGAAGTACTGATTAGACATAATAAAATATGCTCAGATAGTAGGCATTTTAAAATGACCTTAACAAATTAATGTGGTCTTTGAATGAAGACCATTTGATGAAATAAGTGACAAATCTACCAATTTATAACTAATTGATTGTTGAAAAAGAGATTCATGTTTTCTTGTCAACAGTATGGCTTGCATTTATTCTGGATGAATTGTGTTACTTGCTTAATTTTTCCTTTGCATTTACATCTAGACTTAATAGCACCTCTTTTTTGTTATAAAACAGAAAATTCTATTAAGTAGGAAGGAGTATGTATAGTCGCCTTGGGAAGAACCTTTAAAAGATCTATAAGAGTTAAGAACAGAGGCTTTGAACCTGTCTTCACCTTCTTCAACTTCAAGCAAGGCATAGCTACTGCTACTACTGGGTGTTCATAATTAGAACTTATCTCTGTACATGCATACTTTGGGAACCTGAATGGAAGTATATCTTGAATTAATCTAACTAGGTAGTTCCAACCTGGGGTTTCTCACGTGATTCTTTTACAAAATTGCCTTTGTGAAATATAACAATACACTATTTTTGACTTCACAGAAACTTATCATTTATCTTTGCTAATTTGCCTCTCTTTTAGGACTTTGAAGCCCTTAGGTGCTGAGGATTTTTTTCCTCAACTGGGACATCGTTTGGTCTGTTAGGCTTCCAATTAGGGACAGCTTTCTTTCTTGGGGCCTATAAATAGGGGAATTCCATTCAGCTTGCTTCCACTGAGCTGTCAGGCTTAGTCTTCTGTCTTTTCACAGAAATCTGTTGGGCACAATGCTACTGAGGAATTCTGAAAAGCCTCCTCTTGGTAGGTTCATAGGCTAGCAGTTTTACTATCTCTTATGTGATGGGTAACCGAACCTCCTTTTCATATATATTTTCCCTTACACTAGATATTTTTGGTAATACCCTGCAGAGCTCTGAGGTGAGCAGAGTGCTCCTTGGGGTAGAAACTCCTTTTTAATGCTTCTTTAGCCCTTGCTCAGTGTTGGTGTAATTATTTATTCATGTTGGATATTATTACACCTTACGTAAGTTTACTTAGGATGATGCATTTCATAGTAGTTTGGATATGAGTCACTTGGGTGTTTGTGCCACATTGGGATAGTTACATTCCACCTTCAGTGGGTGATCCACCTCATGTGGAATATTATATTGTTTCTCCTACCTACCCCTACTTATCCCTACCTACCCTTGTTTCTTATTGAGCCACATGTCATGTTTGTGTGCTCACATATCCATATAGCCTTGCCTATATAAGCAGACTCATATTCATTGTATGTAACGATTGATGATCTAGTTGATCAGTATTTTCTTGATAGAATACAGTTTATTCCTTATCATCTATTTTGTTCTCTCTTATTTGTGCTTTCCATTGCCTCTAGATCTTGGCAAAATCTCACATGGTATCAGAGCCATTGGAGTGCCATTGGTTTGCCTATTGAGAGAAATTTGGGGTTTTGCATATTGGAGCTTTCTATTGCAGGTTATTATTGGAGTTTGTTGGGTCAAATTTGAGGTCACCATTGGATTGAGGAGGTTCGAGAAAGTCAGAATCACCTTTTGTTTCGTCCAAATCCGACATCCAAGGCCAAATCTAGAGCCGTTTGAAGTTGGAGGGTGGTGACTTGTCCCAACAACGATCTACAATTTTGGAGCATTTTTGACCAAATCCATCATCGCCATTGCGCTCATAACGCCCAAAAATTTCAAGATCGCTTTCAATTTGTTCAAATCGGAGCTCATCTTTTTGAGTTGGAAAAATTCCCCCCCGCCCGGACGGACATTGCAGATACGATTTAATTAAAAAATGAATTTTTTTTTTTTTTTTATCTTTCTGCATCTTTCGCACATACACACTATAACATGATTATTTACCTTGGGAAACCTTTTGGGGATAAAACCAGAAAAAATAGCATTCACAAACTGTTTTAACTACCTCTAACAATACAATAAGATATTTCTTGCTCATTCTTAACCTAAGCCACGTGCAAGTATTTATAGACACATCACTATATGAAACCACTGCATGATATTACAAAATAACGTATATTAACCATTGGCTGAAAAACCACCTAAAATAGCTAATTTTTTTTTTCAAAACCCATATATGATGCCTCATATTCCCTTGCTGAGGTGCACCCCCATCCCCACTAGGTATGCTGGGGTAGAACATGTAGAGTATACAACACAACTAGGGTTGAAGTTAGATGTGTAGGAGCTCTAGTTATCAGGGAATTATGGTTTCTCATTTGATTGATAGTGCAATTATCAATTAAGGAGTAAACTTGTGTTGTCTGTTGCAGTCATGGCATCAAAGGTTGATCTATAAATAGGGTGGATATTCCACACATTACTTACCTACAAATGGGCATAGGGAAACAAACTAGCTAGTTGAAACCATTTATATGTTGGGAAAAGCTATAACCCCCTCATTTGAGCTGGAAGTCAAATTGTGGTAGCTTGCATACTTGAAACCTTTGCAAAATATCCATCTAGATGCATGGTTTGATGTGATAAAATAATATTCTAGGGAAAATTCAAGTACAAACTCATCAACGTATGGTGGTTTTGCTTAGTCTTCTTTCTCATTAAAATTTAACTTAATTTGGTGGTGTGACTCTACTTCCTTTTGAAGGTATCTTGCAAAGGCATCCTATCACAACACATCTTTAGGAATGATTACCACCTCATATATTGTAATGTCCCCTTCCTAAGCACTTTCAACATGGCGTCCGTTAGTATATTTAGTGGGTTCTTGTAGGCTAATGAGTTAGGGTTAGGGGACTCATGATGACCATACGATCCAATTTATTTGGTGATTCAAGTGTTTCATTAGGCTTAGCTAGTTGAGATTTGCATTATGACTATTTACGCAGTGGATTTGGGCAGGTTGTTTTCTTTTACTCATTTTAGGATTACTGTTTTTAGTAAGTGTTAGGTTGGACACCAACTTGGTTAGTTGATAGTGTTTCTATTTTGGGAATGTCAATAAATGTATCTGATGTTGATATCTTGCTAGTTAATGTAGTCCAATGCACTTAATTTAAATAACGTTAAAATATTAAGTAAAGATTTTAACTTAGTGCTATTTAATTTAATAGGTAATTAAGTGGGTGCCCAAGGAATTATAAGGGGTATTTTAATATATTTAATAAAGTGAACTTTGGGATGTGGGTGCCAATATTGGGAGTCATAAGGTGATTTTTAAGTTGAATTAAAATATTGCATCCCTAAAGTGGGTGTGGATTTTGGAGGCCTTTATAAAGGCATTTTGGAGGCCATTTTGCATATGTTGGGATTTGATATTGAACTAAGAAATTGTCTTGATTGAACATGTTCATTCCTTTGCTTTGTGAGGATGAAAATCCTTGTAGAGGACATTCTCTTCATTAGTGAAAGATCTAACCTCGACGATTTATTGGTGGTTTCACTTAGGAATCATAGTTGGGCTTTAACAGTGACTTGAAACTTCAATTTTTGAGAATAAATCGTTAGAGCTGACTTGAGGAATATCAAGAAGGTGTAATGGATGGAAAATTAGGAATTTGCATATGTTGGGATTTGATATTGAACTAAGAAATTGTCTTGATTGAACATGTTCATTCCTTTGCTTTGTGAGGATGAAAATCCTTGTAGAGGACATTCTCTTCATTAGTGAAAGATCTAACCTCGACGATTTATTGGTGGTTTCACTTAGGAATCATAGTTGGGCTTTAATAGTGACTTGAAACTTCAATTTTTGAGAATAAATCTTTAGAGCTGACTTGAGGAATATCAAGAAGGTGTAATGGATGGAAAATTAGGAGTTAAGGTTTCACTAAGTAAATCCACAAAATAGCCTGATTATCCAAATTATATTGAAAGAGGGTTGAACCCAATCTAGGCTCAATTCCTACGGGAAAGAGACTAAGATTTTGATTGGATTCAAGTAGTTGGTAATGATTAGCCTCTTTCTTAATTGAATTTGTAATGTAATTGTGAAATTAGGTAACCGTAAAACCATGAATTATTGAAGTAAATTGACATAAATAGTAAGCTACAGATATCCCACTAAGCCACAAACTTGGATTTGGGCAAAAGGAGATGTCTAGAACTTGTTCTTAGAAGTTTGGCTTGATTTTTTGGGGCCAGGTAGCACATATCTGCCTTGGTCCTTCGAATTTTCTACCGTCGAAAGTTGAACCTATTTGTCATTGTCGACTCTGCTGAAATTCTCGAGTATAGCTCCGCACCTGTTTCTAGCACATAGAAAGAAAGGGAAATGTATTGGGAATAGGGGTTTACCTTAGGTCAAACCTTGGTTTTGGAATTAACCATGAAATTGAATTGACAAATGTAATGAAGGACTATAGTAAATTACTTTCCTTTTGAGGTAACGACTGAATCTGAAATGTAATGCTTGAAACCACAATGTTTACCTTGATGAAGTTTTGTTTGTCTTCACACAAAGCTTTTAGGGTTCCATGTAGGATGTCTTCATAAAATATTGATCATGAATGCCATCTTCAATGCTTGAACTTGACTTCACTTCTGCTCTAATGCTTGATGAATGATTGATTGCTTGCTCACTTAAATTTGCTAGAGTGTAATTGAGATCTTGATTTCAATTAGATTTCAAATGAGAGGGGTAGACCTCCTTTTATACTTGTCTACTTGAAAATTCAATTAAATTTCTAGAGTAGGCCGACATAGGATCCAAATTCCCACTCATTAGTGATGACCGTTATGAGGCTTTAATTTGGGGCCTACTTAAGAGGCCTAGGGTAGGGTACGCCTTGGTCCTGATTTAGGACCAGTGCGTGGTACACCTTGGTTTTGGAAATCAGGACTCTAGAATGTGGGGAGAATCGGGAAGATGATGAAAATGCAGGTTAGATGGGTTGTGTGAGTAGAATCAGCATTGCAATTAGGCCTTGGAAACCGGAACGCCCAAGTGAGGCCTAGGTGAGGATAAAATTGTAGGCCAGCACAATTTAGGACACTACAAATGGGAAGATTGAAGAGTTACATTGTAGATTTAGAGCAATTTCTATTTATTAAAGGCCATAGAAATGAGGTTTCAACTTCTCCACACCGCTCTTCTTCAAGGAAGACTACCTTTAAGGCTGAAGGCGCAAGAAAATTAAGTCACCCACCTCAAAGCTTCTCCCAACTTTGTGCCTATTTGCATAAGTCTTATGCTGATTTTGGGCACTCTAAAGATTATCCTTAAGGGAATTAAGGATATTTTGGCTCTCTTGAATCCAATCAGCCTTAGGAGCCTTGCTATCTCCAAATGCCAAGTCTATGAAAGATGTAGCATCATATCCATACAACACTTTGAAAGGAGTCATCCCAATTGACATATGATAGGTGTTGTAACAATGCTCACCTAGGTGCAACCACCTAATCCAAGCCTTTTGCTGCCCTACAATATAATTACGCAAATGCCCCTCCACACATTTGTTTACAATTTTCATTTGATGATTTGTTTGAGGGTAATAATTGGTGGTCAAGGTTAACTCTATGCTAGCCAATCTAAATAGCTATTGGTTGAAAATTTTGTACACTTGGGGAAATATACAAAATTGTGGCTTCAACCACAGTGTGTGAGTAAAACTCTCCTAATTAAGGGAAGGCTCCCCCTATCTATCTAATACTAAAACTAAAATAGGATGGAACAACAGTCTTTCTTCTTTTTTCAAGAAAGCCAATATCCTTTTTCATTCACAGAAAAGTGATAGCAATTTAACATAAAACAACAATAACAACTTTTTGAAATGAAATGAGAGAAAGGAAATGAAGTTTCTTGAAAGTTCAAAGACTTTCGTCACTTCCTTCGGGACGGGACAACAATATCAAACTCAAAGTTTTGACTATGTAAAGTCCCATCTACCCTTTTCTATTTTAATAATATCAAGAACAAATTATGACAGCACAAAGTCTGAAATAACTTATTTCTTTCTACACAAGACATCAAGAACTAGTGTGAGCTCAAAGTTTCACAACTATTTCTTATTTATAAAATCTACTTCTAATCTCTATCAAGAATGAGTGTAAGCACAAAGTCTTACAACTTTTCTCAATAGAACTTCTATTTTAACTAAATTAATCTCCAATACTTGCAGCACAAAGTCTGTAAATCAAATTTGATTAAGCCCTTTAAGAAACATTTGCAAGAAAGGTAATACTGAACATAAACTCAAGAATATAGCACAAAGTCTCAACACTTGAGTAATTTTCTTCTATTCCTTTCAATTCTTCAATTAACACATAAAAGCTCAAAAACTTCTTTGCTGCAAATTTGGCAGAGTTTTTGCTTGCTTTAAAAAAGATAAAGATTACAATAAACCCCCTCAAGTATTTATAGGAGAGGAGTCTTGAGAAAAAGGTGGGAGGATCCTAACTAACTTGAGAAATTCTCTCAACCACCAAGACTTATTCAATAACTAACTATGACTTATTCAAAGTTACAAGTCCTATTCTAAATCGACTTGTAACTAGCCAACTTGTAATTACAAAAGTGCAAGTGATGACTTGCATCTTACAAAAATGCTTTTACAAGTAAACATGTCAAAAAGGAAATTACAACTATGAAATTACAATTCTGAAAAATGCAACTAATTTTAAAAAAAAAAACTTAGGTTGCAGCATGTGAAGACATGAATCTTTCGAACTTTTGGATGATCATTCGTAGCGCAGCAGGATTCGGCACGTGGGTGTTCTTGGCAACAATCATGGTCTTCACAATGGTATCCTGGCATTGAAGAAGCATAGAGTTGTTCTTCTCCAAAGTGGACTGGATTTCATGCAAGAAGATTTGATGTTTCATCAAAACTTGAAGTGAGGCAGCTGAAAATTGCTCACTCCTCCACTCATTATGAATCATCTATAGATCTGCGAGCACTTCTTCTTCTGGTATCAACTCCCCATTCTGACCCATGATATTGCAAGAGGCCTTCTCATAGTGAGAAACAACACCTTGGAATAATTCAACTCGCAATCTTATTGTGTCATCAATCTCTTCAATGAGGGATTTGAGAACGAGGGCTTTGTTCTCTAGAAGCTCTTCAAATTCCAAATACATGATCCTGGAAGGAATAATGGCATGACCCTGAAGAACACTTAACTGTTGTCGAGGCAGCTTGCGCCAAACCATCTAGCTACCTTCAACCCTTTCCAAGTTCTATTTGAAAGTCTTAGAGGTATCATTCAATTTTTCTTCAATGGTCTCCAACTTAACCATAATTTGGGATATGTCTTTTGGCACTTGCGCACATAGATCATGAAGTTGATCTACCCAAGAGTCCAACGCTTGTACCTTCGGAACAACTCTTTCAACTCCCCGAATTGATTCTTGTGTCTCAGTAGAACTTGCAGGATTACTCACTTCACCAACAGGTTTTGTGATCTTATGAACAACTGCAACAAGTTGCCTATTCTCCTCTTTTAGCTTGTCTTTCTTTGCTAGAAGCACATCATACCGTTGTACAAGTGAAGGTACAGAATACTGGGCATCATGCTTTACCACTTCATGAGTTTGCTTACCCAATTCTACTCTTGTGACCTTATAATCAGCAGTTGACATTTCTTCATGTGGCTTATCTGCAAGAGGCTCAACAATTTCAACCACCTTCATCTTATTACTATCAATTGTTACCCTTGAGATTGTCTTGGCTTTTTTAGCAACTTTGGGCCTTGATTGTTTGAGATGCTGGAAATCAAAGATGTCAGGAGAGATTTCTTTCTTCTTTCTTTTAGGTGTAAAAGAACTAAGCCATGGAGGTAAAGTCGTCAATTCCCCTTCAGTAGCAACTGAAAGCAAAGGAGAAGCAGTTTCTGTTTGAATAGCTGTGGTCACCCTGGGAGAAGTATCTGTCTGGATGGCAACTATGGTTTGCGCGGTAACCAAAGGGCATGAAGATTGTCTCATAAACTCTTCAAAGCCGGAAGTAGAGGTATCAATCTTTGACAAATGAATGCATGTAGGAGTATCCTCGAAGATTTCCAGCAAACTCTCTTGTTGATGATCAAGAGGTGGCTCAACTGTTGAAATGGGAACGACATTTTGAGGAGACTCATCCACTACTGTGTCAGGAGGAGATAGAGGCAGCTCTATGGAAATTGAGGAGGGAATCTCATGAGGTGACTCCAAAGCCAGTGACTTAGGAGCATAATTTGATTGTTGTCCTTCCTCTGGATCATCAGGATCCATCACATGAATGTGAATCTGGGACTTTTCTTTCCCACGAATTGTCGCCTCCTCAGGAGGAAGCACTATTGCCCGACTAACCCTCAATTTGATCCTTGTGCCTGAAGATGTTGCACCTTCCTTGTTGTCAATCTGAATATCAGATTTACATCCAAGAGGCCCCGTAGAATCATCTTCTTTTCCAACCTTGATCTTGATGAGTCTAACAGCATTACCTTTGAGCCAAGTGTTGGTGTTAGCCAGGATAGGCTGAAATCTCTCAAGAATGGAAGTGCATTCTTTATGTGACCACTGGATTAAAGGAAGTGGGGCTTCATCAACTCTTCGTGAGACGTATTCTGGATCAAGCACATTCCCATCATCAATCATCCCTTGTGGAATGTCCACCAAGTTCAAATCAATAACTTGCTCAAGGGTGAGCTTGCAGTAGTCCATCTTGAGAACCTCCTTTTCTGTATGGAGATCCACCCAAATATCCTTAATGCGATGCACATGTATGAAGGACTTTTTGATCCTTTCCTTCATACCTCGGTAGTCAAAATCCGCCCTTGACTTAAACCTTTTGAGTTTAATCTCCCGCATCTTGGTTTCCATAGCTTTGGCTTTAGTGGATGTGATAAGGGAGTACCGACCAATCTTCAATGGGTTAGTTGTAGAAATCCCCATCCCAACCTTATGTTTGACAGATTGATGCGCATGAACAACCATGATCTGTCTTCCCAACTTCATAAGAATAATCTTATCAGTTGAGTATCTAGGAAGCATGTATGGCTGCCCACTGTAGCATCTGACTCTCATATAAGTGAAATTCGGGAATTGAAGGAACAAGCAACCATACTCATTCACTCTTTCCCATGCTTCATCTGACACCCTTCTGTTCTTTAGAGTCTTGTCAAACTGGCACATCAAGTAACCAAAGAATGCATCTTGAACTCTCCTGAAATGTAATCTGCTGGGTCTCAAGAGCAGCTGATCATAGTATTTCCACATGGGTATGAGCGAGCGATCACCCTTGGTAGAAAGACTAGGGAAATGTCTAAGTGACACTGCCAAATACATTAAGTATGAGTTCATGTAAAATGCTATAGTGGTAGGGACTACTGCAAGTTGTTCACACAAAGCATGATTGATAATTTCTCCCCATGAGATGTGATGGGATTGCCTTACGAACATGATAAACTGATACATCCAAGGCTCAAAAACATTAGAATGCTCAAGACCCCAACATCCTGCTGAGGAGAGTAATGATGTCTCCAATTTCCCACTTGAAGTCACAACGATACAACTTGACCCACCTTGTGAAAGCAGCTCGTGGCTCATGAATCCATCTATTAATGTGGCGTTTGCAGTCCTTTTCTCTCTTGACATAGTACTCAGCTGCACTATCCTTTGAAATCTCCATATACAGAGGTGCTAATGGTATTCTGAAGACTTTCTCAATAGTATCCGCATCAAGGCGGATTATTGCCTCACCATCATCATTTCTAATGGTTCTCATCTCCCTGTCGAAGTGGTGAGCGCAAGTGAGAACAAATTTAGGTTTTAGGGCAGCCACTAGAAAAGAAGATGCATGATGAATGTGGCTGTCCAACAACCGCTGCATATTAATATCCTGCGGATCCTCCACCCTTTTGATGAATTCTGACATGTCAACATGCCCTATCTCCGTATCCTTGATATGATCCAAAGGAGAGGAAACTTGTGAAGGGGAAACTTCATTCTGGTACTTGTCATATTTATACTTCATCTTCTTTGGAATGGAAGATGATGGTAAATCTGACATTGAAGAACAACCTGGTATGCTGCGATGAAGACTTAAAAGTGTTAAAGCAACATCAAGATCTGCTGCAACTAACATTTTTTCTTCTTCAAATGGGAATAACTCCAACCCTTGCACTTCACAACTTTGTGAGAGAAAGATGGGAAAGAAATGGGAATTTTTGAAACTTGACTTTGACCAATTTCGGATCTTGGGGAACGTTTTACAAGTATACAAGTGGGGAAGGACAAACATGCAATCAGGTTTTTGAAACCCGAATGCAATTATACTTGTAAAAAGGAAAATGGAGAAATGGGTGAAAAATGAGATTTTGACATGTGGGAAATGGAGTGAATGGTATGTACGGATAAAGGCAATGAGTATGAACAAAAATGGAAGGATTTTGGGAAGATCACTTTCAAGAAAATGGAAAGAACTTTTCAACATTTAATCCGGTTTTAAAAACCCGATTTTGAAAGAATGAGTATTTTCCAACTTAGAAATTTGGAATTTCACCAAAAGATGGTTAAAATTTTCCAACCAAAGGGTTAGATCAATTATTTTCATCTTACTTGCAATCGGGATTTAAAATCCCGATTGCAAGTAAAGAGGGAAAATGGGGAAGATCAATGCAATTTACAAATTGCTTTGCAAAGGGGAAAATCTCTCTCACAAAACCGTTTTAGGCAAGAAATATCAAAATAAACATGATTAAGCAAGGAAATAAAAACAACAAGACATGAAATAAAAACAAAATGAAAAAAAATCATACCTTGCTTCAATCCAAATGCTCTTCCAAGGAAATGCAACAATCCTTGTGATGAAGACTTAAAACCTTTAATAAGCAACAAATCGAACTCCCAAAACCCTAGCCACGTTTTTCAAAAACATCTTAAGCAGCAAAAATGCCTAACAAAATGGCATAAGAAGAGGTGAAAACCTCATCAAACCCCAACGCCTAGGCAAGGAAGGGAAAAACGACTTAGGAGATGAAAGATTCGTGGCATTTTGGAGGAGCAAATCGTGGCATTTGAAGAACATGTGTTGCTGTTATAATGCCTTTAAACCAGCAAATAAATCCACCAAATGGCATGGAAAGAGTTTCAAGATGCATGAAAATGGCTAAGAATTCAAAATGCCTTCTTCCTCCTAGAAAATCTCCACAAAAATCGATTGAAACTTTCAACAAATTTGCTCCCAAAAGCTGGTCGGGTTCTTGAGGGAGAACAACAAATTCGAATTTTGCCAATAACATAAAAATCGGGTTTCTTTCTCCATATTACAAGTTTAAAAATGACTTTATCTCCATTCTAGAGCAAATTGGGTTTTAGGAACTTATTTACAAGTTTAATATGTTTACTTTTTCATGCACAAGGCAAAATCGGGTTTTTGAGAGAGATTTACAAGTCATAATAACTTGTAAGGAAAAAAAAAAATCCCTTAACAAGTTTTAATAACTTAACTTGTAAAAAGAACTAGTAATGGGGAAATAAAATTCCCTTTACAAGTGACTTGAAATAAAGCATGTAATAGGGAAATAAAATTCCTATTACAAGTAAAATCACTTAAATAAGAACTTTATAAAAGAATTACAAGTGACTTTTTAATTTATAATTTAAAATTAACTTGTAACTTATCCAAAAAGCTCCTATATTGACTTAAAAAGCCAAAAAGCATCAAGGGGGAAATAAAAAGTAAGTTACAAGTTCTTTTTACATAAAGTGAACTTGTAATTAACTAAATATTTCCCTACAAAGACTAAAACAAAGGAAAAAATTAAAACTTGCAACTTAAGGAAAATTTCCAACCTGCAGTCAGGGAGAAAAACCCCGAAATTGAAGGAAAAACATAGCAAACGAAACCAAAATGTGACGAAAATTAAAACGTGGTTTGTGGATGGATTGAGGATTACTCCAGTCCAAGGGTAATGCGAAAATATGCCTCAAGAAGCGTTCCATAGAGTAAAATTTTCATTTTTTGACCAAAATTTTATGTAATGGTCCATCATTCTTGAAAACAAAAATGAGGACAACAACAGCTTCTGCCAACAAGCACTGAGGAACCCACTATCTTGATCATTGAGAATGTTCTTCAGTAATCTATGGAGTTTTAACAGCTCCTTGAAGAACAACTTTGCAATCTAAGGTGCCTTGTACTTTGATGAAGTGGCAATGAAATGTGCATATTTGGTTAACTAGTCAACTATTGCATAGATACAATCCCTACCTTGCACCTTAGGAAAACTTGCAATAAAATCCATGGATATACTTTCCCACTTCTACTTCAGAATAGGTAATGGATACAAGAAACTTGTTGGGATAGTATGCTCTGATTCGTTCTCCTGACAAGTCACACACGAATGTGCTACAAGACATTATCCTTGAGACCCTTCCAAGAGAATATCTCTCTAACTTGCCTATAGGTTTTGAAGTACCCTAGTTGTCTTGCAAGTGGTGTATCATGAATGGACCTCAATATTTTCTCCTTCAATTTTGACTTAGGCACCAAGAAAATTGTCCTTGTAGTAGATGACATCATCTACCACCTTGTACCTATCATCTTGAATCTTACCATTCATAATCTCACGTGCAAAAGTGTTTTTGGAATACTCAACCAAAAGATGAGCCTTCCCATTCTCTATGTCAAAATCATATGCCTAGATTTTACTTATGCACTTTTGTTGCGTCTCATTTAAATCCTTTGCTCTAATAAGTATTTTAGGTGTTATGATCTATTTTGACAACACATTTTCCACATACCAAGTGCTATCTAAACTTTTCTAACTCATGCACGATGACAAGCATATCCTTATCATAGATGGAATATAATCTCTCTGCATCTTGGATCTTACAACTCTCATAGGCAATGGGATGTCTATTTTGCATCAATACTACTCCTATTCCCTCACTAGAAGCATCGTACTCCAAAACAAATGGCTGAGAGAAGTTCAGTAAAGCCAAAATAGGACATGTACTCATTATGCCTAGATTTTACTTATGCACTTTTGTTGCGTCTCATTTAAATCCTTTTGCTCTAATAAGTATTTTAGGTGTTATGATCTATTTTGACAACACATTTTCCACATACCAAGTGCTATCTAAACTTTTCTAACTCATGCATGATGACAAGCATATCCTTATCGTAGATGGAATATAATCTCTCTGCATCTTGGATCTTACAACTCTCATAGGCAATGGGATGCCTATTGTGCATCAATACTACTCCTATTCCCTCACTTGAAGCATCATACTCCAAAACAAATGGCTGAGAGAAGTTCAGTAAAGCCAAAATAGGACAAGTACTCATTACCTCCTTGAGTTTGTCAAATGTGCACTAAGCCTCCTTTGTCCACTTGAAAGCTCCCTTTTTAGTGAGATTCGTAAGATGTGCACCAAGTTGAGAAAACCCTCCTACAATAACTGCATAAGCCAAAGAATCCCTGTGGTTCTGTCAATGTCTTCAGTGGTGGCCAATCTAGAATGTCTTGTATCTTCTCCTAATGAACCTTGACACTATTAGCACTGATTGCATGCCCCAAGTACAAAATCTTTGACATCCCAAACTAACACTTGGAAGCCTAGCAAATAGGGATTGTGCCTCCATGATGCCCAACACCTCATCAAGATGTTTAAGGTGATCCTCCCAAGTCTTCTTGTATATAAGAATATCACCAAAGAACACTAGAAACTTTCGCAATTGTTTATTGAAAATGTGGTTCATGCAAGATTGGAAGGTGGCGGGAGCATTGTCAAGCCAAATGGCATGACTAGAAACTCATTGTGCCCGTAATGACACTTGAATGCTGTATTGTATATATCCTTCTCCTTGTCTCTTATTTGATGTTACCCTAAGCGAAGATCAATCTTTGAAAAATGTATTGCACCATGTAGCTCATCCAACAACTTATCAATCCTGGGTATAGATACTTGTTTTTGGTTCTTTTTGTTAAGTGCATGGTCAATGCACATCTACATGGTCCCATCTTTCTTCTTGACCAAGACAACTGAAGAAGCAAAGGGACTCGAGGTAGGTCTAATATGTCGAATATCTAACTCCTCCTTAATTACTTTTTTGATCTTCTCTTTGAACCTCTTAGGATGTCGAGAAGGAGTAGCGATCATGGGCTTGTAGCTCTCCTCTAGCTCAATCACATGCTCAAAACCCCTATCAGGTGGCCTCCTTGGAGGAATCTCACTAAAAACTACATTGTGCTTATTCAACACAAGTTGAATATCCACATGATATTGCTTACCATTATCATTAGGAATTTTGGTCAAAATCAAACATTGGGTTGCCCAACCACATCTCCATGTCTGGAAATGCTCTCCATCCTCTTTATGATTACGATCCTGCGTGCACCATTGGACATACCTCTTAAGACTACCTTCTTACCATCCACTCTAAACTTCAACTCCATAGTCTGAAAATTTTGTGAGTACTTTTCTAATGAGTGGCGCCACTTGATACCAAAAATAGCATTAGTATCCCCAAGATCCACCACGTAAAAATCATCTATAATAGTATAATTGCCTAGTGCAATATTCAGTTGTGGGACCTTGTAATGTCCCCTTCTCGTTGATGTACTTCCAGTGGTCCATTGGCCTATTCCTGAGACCCGTAGGCTATGTGGAATGAAGAATTAGGGTCAAACATTGATGAGGCGAGAACTTACTATTTTTAGTAAGTCAGGGGTTGGCTGTTTTGGTGATACTGTCCTACTGAGCTTTCCATGCTCTGTCACTGGGTGCGAAGATCATTCTTTTCGGAGCAGTAGTTCATGACTTACTATTTTTAGTAAGTGGCAGTATGGAGTGTTTCTATTTTTGGCAGTGGATAGGGTCTTGATCCTGCAGCAGTTCAGTGGTCTTCCTTGCTCAACTTCATCCTGGTTGTTGTTAATAATCAGTATTGTAGTCATAAGTGATTTAATTAAATATTATTTCCTTATCCTAAGGTTTAATATTTAATTAATTTTATTATTTTTACTACTGATTAATGACTTTGGAAATTCTGCATAACATGATGTCTCCTAAGTGCTAGGCGAATTGTTTATGTTTGGAAAGGGACGCCAATATTAAAATGGGAGATATTATTTTATTCAAAAAGTTTTTGTTGTCATAAAATCGTGGTCCTTGCTAGCTAGGCGTGATTTTTGACTTGAAGTATGGCACCATCTTTGGGTCCACTTGGGTAAATGAAATGCAAATGGGAAAGATGAATTTGTGAGCATTTGCATTTGAATTTGGTGGAGTTAGAAGTTATAAATAAGAGCCTTGGGCTCTCATTTTGGATCTTAGGAAAATTGCATCGTTATGCTGCCGGTTTGGCGACTGAAAATCTGAGCTTCGAAGTGTGGCTTCCTAGCTAAGTCTCAGTTTCGTACTTAGAAGATAGTACCTAGCTGTGTTCTGGTGTTTCCAGTGCTGTTGGTGAGTGTGTTTTGCAGATTGTGGAGTGTTTAGTGTGGGATTGGAGTGTTTTCTGGTCGCTGGTTGCGGAGTTGTTGAAACTGTATTTTGCTCATACCTCTTGGCCTGGCGATTCTATCATTCTGGGTACCGGCTCATTCATCTTTCCTGCTACTGGTGATACATTTTGTAAGTTTGTGGCCCGTTTTGTTGAGCATTGAATTTATTAGAGTAAATCGAAATTCTCTAGTTAGGCGTGGGGTTTAGGATGTGCATTGGGATGCGTGCCAAATAAATGAGGGTGTTTTGATGGCTCGCCTTGGGTTTTTTTTCATCGTTGCTGGTATAGTGTTGGTTTAGAACTGTTTTGGGGTGAATTGGGTGTGAATTGAGAGAGATATGAGTGTTTTAGTGAGTTCATAGGCTACTGGTTTTGCATTTCCAGCCTGCAGATTTGATGTTAGTAGAGTTTCATGTTTATTATCTTTTATGTTCAGCATTACTATTCTACTCTCACTCTCTCTGTTATTGTAAGGTTAAGTAGTAGTACTACTAACCCATTCTGGCTTGTAAACTCTCATCCCGCTGAAAAGTGGAAGAGGTTGGCTTGTCGCCTATATTAGTTATATTGTAATTCAGTCCTCCCACTGCATAAGCGGTCGAGTGATGGTTGGTTGTAATGGTCCTCCTGCTGCATAAGTGGTCGAGTTGAGTTTTCTGTAATTCAGTCCTCTCGTTGAAATATCGTGGTTGAGCGATTTGTGTTTGTTGTATGCTTCTCTTGGCTGGTTCATCGCCAAGTTTCTTACTTTCTCGCTGGATAAGCGGAAGGGGCTGGCTTGCCGCCCAGTATTGTATTCACTTTATCTTTTCAGCAGATTTGAGATCTAACGATCCCCTATTCACCGTATGCTCTCACCTTCCCACATTTGGCACTTGGTGATCAGAAAGTGGAAGGGTTGCATTTTTCAGCAAGCTTTGAGTTTATGCTTTCTAACCTTAACGGGTTATTTGTTGGTTGATGATTATTATTGGTCTTAAAAAAAAATAAAAATTATCCGGGATATTACAGACCCATTTGGTACAAGACATGTTGAAGCCATTTGATACCACTACATTGAAGCCATTAAAGCCCTCTGCTTATATGCCCCTCTTAGTCACCAGGCTGAATCAATAAAAATGTGAGTTGCCCTCTCTCGATCGGAACTATAACTTGCTGTCCCTGTAAAACTCCTCTTACCCTAAATGAATCATATCTAGGAGTACCAGAAAGGGTGGTGATGGTTCCTCCCTTCTCTTTCTCTATTATTGCCAATTCCCCATTTGAATTATCCTGCACACAACCAGAAGCTCCTACCTTCTCTTCCTCCTCACCATTTGGAACCACCTCAATATAATGAACCTTTTCCCAAACATCTATGGCTTGGCTCCCAAGGTTCTTTGCAATTGAAACATAGCTTTTTTCTGTGTAGTTCATTTCGAACCTCATCATCCATGTTGTTCTTCTCGGGCCACTCCTTTTGGGAAAGTGTCTTATCTTTCTCGAGCGGAAATGGTTTTGGCTGGAATTTATTCTTTGGCATGCCTTTGACAATGATTAAGTTGGTTGCAGGTTTGCGTGTTTAAGTTTGACATGATTTCATTTCACATTGATAGAACATAATATATTTGAAAAGAAACTACAATTATACTTTCACTGGTTAAATACATATTACACAGTAGACTGCTATTTTAATAATCAACTATTGTTGTTTTTTGTAACAAAAATTAAAGATACAATGATATTCTGACTTAATTATCAGAGACCCATAGATCACTCCTGGAATGATTGTAGCAACAATATTCTGTAGATTAAATGCTTCAGATTTGAACAGGAAATAATGTGCCGGTCAAAGGCTGGTTTGGGGTCTTCAAACTCTCACATGCAAGTGCCCTTTACTGCCAACAACCTCTAGTTTTCATTCATGCCACTCCAGGGAATGCCAATACTCACTTAGCATGAATCAAACCTTGTCCTTTCAGCTACTGATATGCTTGACATAGCACAAAGTTGTGTCTATTCACAAGTATCAATTCCTATGGTCCTCAAGGATTGGCAGCCAGAAGTATGTATTCATGCCTCCACCAATGACTAAAACCCACACCATAATGAAAATGCTTATTGCCCAACAAAAAGGTTGAAACTTGACAGCTATAGGATAGACTTTATCAATCGCTCCAAATATATTGAAATTTCCCACAAGAAATGACAAACTTGTGACCCCCTTTTCTATTACCTCATACCTTTAACATGAGCTGATGGTTTCTCTTTTCTGAGTTTGATGTGGTGCTAGAAAGTGAATACATTTTGTCCTTTTTCAAAACCCCCCTTTACTGATTCCTATAAAAGAGAGCAGTGATAGAAGAAAGGGCTATGTCCCTCCTCAAACAAGATGAATTGAACCCTTCAAACAATTGGCCCAACAAGGATATCAAAATGTCAACACATGATAGACAATCTACACATCAAATGCTGATATCTAGTAAATCTAACCAAACGAATCACAACTCTGAAATTTGTCTTAGAATAAGGCTTCACAAATTTTGCAATCTTTAATCATGAATCCAAATGAGAAACCCGAGTGATTTCTCTTACAACCAGCTAGGGAGGAATCTTTCACCACTGAAACTGAACTTCTCCAAGAGGGTTTTTGTCCTCCAAAATGCTTAGATCAAAGATGAAAAACTCTTAATCGGCAATAAATCTTTTGGCCGAAAATTTTAAAAAATCGGGAATCAGCAAAAAATGGGGAAAAAATTGGCAAAATTATCGAACATTTGAAAATATATAATTTCTTAAAATATTCTAAAAAACCACATATATACACTAAATTTATAGAACACAATAACATATTATTGGTTTCCAATATATGTATATCATAGTTTGAGTCAAATACATACCATATTACTTTTATTTCTTATTGTAAAAATCTTGATGTATGATAATTAGTTGCTTAAATTATGTATTTGGCACAATTTTGATATAATATGTGATACATTGGGATTGATCCGCATTGAATTTCCTCACACTGTCTACTGTGTGGCAGGAACTCAGGTATATGATTTACTAATTTTATTTTAAATTTTTTTAGTGTACACTTTATATTGGTAGATAACTTTGATCTACTACATTTTTTGCATATTAAAAACCTACATTTTCATTTTAGTAGAAGAAAGAAAATGTAATTGCTACTACATTTTCATTGCCCCATTCCCTGTGAAAATATTAAAACCCTGTTCTGTAGGTCTGCTCGCGCATTTAGGAAACATGGAAGAAAATGCCCCCGTCACCGTCGTGTCGCGCGTTTAGGAAAAATAGAAAATGCAGCCCTCGAAAACTGCTCCCGCGTTTAAAAAAACCAAAAGGGTATCTTATATTTCTCGTGCATTTTTAGGGTTGTGTTAGAAAGAGGCATATTGCTTTTTCTAACGCGATTTTTAAAGTTTAATTCACGATTTTTTACCTCTGAAAGTCGCGATTTTTTACAAAAAAACCAACCTCGATTTTCTAGCCGATTAATTCGGCATGCTAAAATACTCTGGATTAATTGAGATTTTAACAATTTTTTGCCAATTTTTACATCTTTGACTTAGATGAACCACTTTCAATCCCACAGTACCACAAGGGTTTCACTAGAGAGAACAAATAATCTACATAATCCAAATGAGCTCCCGAATTTCCTTATATACTTTTCCCACCAAACTTTTCGGGAAGCATAATTTAAAATTCGCCTTTTAATTAAAAAGTCCTTTTGGCTCCAAAAGACCTTGTTATAAAAATAATGATGATATTTGATATGCAAGGTCCTATTATGATGCATCCATGATTTAAAAATTTTCATCCTTTTTTGGATGAGTTATTATACTATGGTGCCTGTTATCACAAAAGCTTGCACCCTTGCTGAGTTATCAACTCAACAACCTTGTGAAACATTGAAACAACCCCGAAGTGTAGGACCTTGCGCAAGGGGGTTGAATCTCTAGAGAAGTCCGACTTCCTTCTCAATCCAGGTGCAAGCGTTGAACCAACTCAACACTTAAAAAACTAACTCCTAAGCCTATCCTAACAACTTGCAGAGGGAAAGGGAAGAGAGAAATGCTTAAAATAAAGGGAGGTGATGCACCAAGAATAGATTGTTCCTCTCCCTACCGAAATGACACAAAGAATTAACTGAAACACCCAGGTAATGCACAAACTTCAGTTGTATGAATGATCCCAATACATGTGTGGAGGTTAGAATTTGCTAAGTGTCAAGAGGGGAGAAGGATTCCCACAAGTCACACTCAGAAAACAAGCTAACACAACATACATGTGAAAGAAAATCACAAACATACACTTATAATGGAGGTAAGAACACATACACAGCATGCATAAGTTGAAGGTAGGCAAGAATGGTGATTTCAATTAATTATAAGGCCAATGGCCAAACTTACAATTGCAGAAATGCAAAATAATTACAAGTCTTCAAGAAAAGAGAAAAGCATAAGAAGCTCAAGGCAGCAGGGAAAGAACCCTTTACGATGAGGCTTAAAAGCCATTATATAGAAAATGGTCACGAGGGTGATCATGACCCCTGCATGTCAGCCTGGAAGTGCATGCACCTGGCTTGTACATGCAAGCAACCTAGCCATACCCACAAAGGGAAACCCTAAGAAGGTGGATTGATTGACCTTCCAAAGTCAGAGTATGCAGTCATGATACAAGTCACCAAGCATGACCCCGTACCTCCCTTGATAGAAATCCTGCCAAAAACATTAAATGCACCCCTGTGGCTTCATAAAAGAAGGTGCATAAGTCACCAAAGCTCTCAGAGCATTTAAAGCTTTGAGTGTCGATCACGCCATTCGAAAGTAGTTTGGAAAACTTCGGAGACTTGGGTCACCGTAGTTGGGGAAACTTCGGAGACCTGGGTCACCGTAGTTGGGGAACTTCGGAGACCTGGGTACCTCGGGGTTCCGGGGTAGAAGAACAAGGAACTTGAGAACTTGGGGGTTCCGGATTTCCGGGGTTGGAAAACTAGGAACTTGGGAACCTGGGGGTTTCGGAGTTCCGGGGGAGAAGGAGAAGCGGCAAAGGGAAGGAACTTCGGAACCTTGGGGTTCCGGAGTTCCAGAGGAGGAGAACATAAGAAAAGCTAAGGGAAGGAAGGGAACTTCAGAACCTTGGAGTTCCGGAGCAGGAAAGAAAGCAGCTAAGGCAAAGAAACTCGGAACCTAGGGGTTACGGAGAAGAGAAAGAGAGGGCCAAGGAACTTCCGACAAGGCAACACTTCAAACCATGATTTCACTGCTTTTATCCTTGATCAACTGGGGCATCGCTGGTCCATGGGACATATCTCTGATCGGTTCTCATTGATGGACCAAGGGTGTCATAAAAATGACAACATTTTTTGCGATTTCTGCGGGTTGCTTGCCTGCTAAGCATGAAGTCCAGAAGTGTTAAGCATCCATTGGGCACTGAGTCATTGAAAAGACCCAAAACATGTGTGTGCCATCACTTGGAGGAAAACTGAAAACTAGAGCATACACCCTCTTAAGGAGAATGCGGCATGTGCATAAGCACTTATGAAAGCAAAACAATCTCTAGTCTAATATTTACATAGTCATCAACACCCTCTTTAGAAGCAAGGCTTGAGATGAATCCCATTCATTGGAATTGGAAGAAAATCGCCATCAAGCTTGGAGAGATGAAATGCATTTGCCTCCTTGCAACTAGTGATGACATATGGACCACTCTAGATAGCATCAAATTTGGAGTGTCGCCCAGTTTTGGCTCTGTTTGCATCCCACTTGAGAACTAGATCTCCCTCTTTGAAGACCCTATTAGGAGCCTTTTTGTCAAAAACCTTCTTGACTTGCCCTCGACGAGTCTCAAGTGTATGCATAGCCTTACTCCTAACCTCCTCTAGCTCCATCAACTCTGCTAGCCTTACTGTCATGGCATCATTGTCTATTAATTCCAGCTGATGTGCTACTTCAAGAGAGGGTAAGTCTAGGAAGTTGGGGTCTTGCTTCCTTCCCATATACTAGCATGAAAGGGGAGTTACCAATCGCCCTCTTGGGTGTGATTCTGTCAGTCCATAAGGCTGTCCTCAACTTAGTGTGCCATGCCCTCTGATTGTCTTCAATTGTCCTTTTAATTATCCTAATGAGGTTCTTGTTGGAAGATTCAGCTAAGCCGTTACCCTGAGGGTAATAGTTGGATGATGTCTTCAAGTATACACCATGCTTAACTGCCCAAGAACTGATTTGGGTTCGAACAATTGCCCTGGCATTGTCCGATATGATGGTGGAGTGAACACCGAATCTTGTCACAATTCCCTCAAGGAATTCCAACATTGAGGCCTCAGTGGCATCCCTCAATGCAATTGCCTCTGTCCACCTAGTGAAGTAATCTGTTGCGGCCAAGATCCACTTATGGCCAGCACTAGAAGGTGGGTTTATCATGCCAATGAAGTCTAAACCCCATTGGGTGAATGGTTGATCTGCTTGGATGGGATGAAGAGGTAGGGCAGCTAGTCTTCGCTTCCCAGAGAAGAGAGCACATTTCTTGCAATTCTTCACCCATCTATGTGAGTCACTGAATAAGGATGCCCAGTAATAACCAACCCTCATTATTTTGATAGCCGCAGTCCTTGCAGAGAAGTGGCTCCTGAAGAGCCATCATGAAATTCCTCTAGCAATCTGTTGACTTGGCTCTGCTTGATGCATCTAAGTAAGACTCCATTAGAGTCTTTTGGGAAAAGAATGTCATTCACTAAGGTATAGGAAATGGACTGCAACCTGAAGTGTCTTCTTTTGGTCCGGTCTAGACCTTGTGGGTATCTACCCTCCATTAAGAAGGTGGTCATATCACTTACCCAACTGAATTGAGTGTTGTTGCCAGATGGTTGATCCTCTTGTAACACAAGGGCGACCTCTGAAGTAGTCTCAGAAGATGAGACAAGCTGTTCACATAGGCCCCTGCCTCTTACAAGCTTGGTGATCTTGATGTTGATGTCATACTCCATGACCTTGGTTATCCACTCAGCCCTCTTCTCACTGATGTCCTTGTTTAGAAGGAAATCTTTGACACTTGCATGCGGAACTAAGAGTTGGATCCTGTTGTTGGACAACATGTGTCTAAATTTTTTTAATGCCCTTACAACAGTGAGGACTTGCTTCTCTACATAGCTATATTTAAGCTCATAGTCCTTTAGCCCCTCACTAAAGAAAGCAATAGGTTGCTCCAAATTGTCATCGTTCAGCTGTGTTAGGACAGCTGAGATGCTAGATTCTCCTCCGAAGGTATAGAGGATAAAATCCCTTTCGTGATTAGGATTGACAAGGGTAGGGGCCTGAGCAATTGCTTGTTTGATCTCTTTGAAACCGGCCCTTCCCTCCTTGGTCCAACTGAAAGCTAAGTTTTTCTTCAACATGGAATTGAGGGGTTTTACCATGGTGGCAAGGTTGGCAGTGGACCTCCTCACAAAGTTGATCCTACCAAGGAAACTTTGCAATCCTTTCTTGTGACTAGGGAGTGGAAGAGAAATATTAGCCTCCACTTGCTCTGGATCGATGGTCAAACCCTCCTTGGATACAATGTGTCCTAGCAATCTTCCTTGATCAATAGAAAATATGCACTTGCCAGGGTTCAAAGACACACCATACTCCCTGCATTTCATGAACACCTGCTCAAGGTGACCAAGATGGTCAGCTGCATGCTTCGAATAAATAGTTATGTCATCAAGGTATACAAGCACAAACTTTGCTAATACAACCTTGAAAGCCATGTCCATCACTCTTTGGAATGTGGCATCTGCATTGGTTAGCCCAAAGGGCATTTTACAATAAGCATAGGTACCCCACTTAGTAGTAAACGCAGTCTTGTATTGGTCTGATTCTTGGATCGAGATCTGATTGAAGCCTGAATACCCATCCAAGAATGAAAATCTTTCTGAGCCACTGACCTTTTGGAGAATCTGCTCCATAGAGGGAAGGGGATAGTGATCTTTAAGGGAGGCTCTATTGAGATCCCTAAAGTCTACACATAGTCTGATCTCCCCATTCTTCTTCCTTACATGGACAAGGTTGGCTGCCCAGGAGGAGTGCTTGACAGGGAAGATGATATTGGCTTCTATGAGCTTGGTCAACTCCTTCCTCATTAGTGGCTCAATTTTGGGATTTATTGGCCTTTGCTTTTGCCTAACTGGCTTTGCATCCGGGTTTATCTCTATGGTATGCTGGGCTAAGCTAGGGTCAAAACCCTTCAAGTCTTCATAGGTCCAAGCAACTATGTCATCATACTCTTGGCAAAGCTCAACAAAGGCCTCTTCCTCGGTTGAGGAGCACACCTTACCCAAGTTTAAGGACCTACCTTCGGCGACAACAACTGGCTTGTAATCACCCCTCTTTGCAGCCAAGTTCATCTTCTTCTTCAACTGATCATCCGAGTTGAAAATGCCTTCCAAGGTAACTAGACCTTTAGGCAACTTGTTGGAGTTGAGCTGCATGATTTGATCTCCATACTGGTCTTGCAGCCTAGACTGATTTTGAGCAGAAAATTCTGCTTCATTTTGCAAGAAATTGACGATCTGCTTATCGCTTTCAAACACTTGCCAATTCACTTGATTGTTTGGGACAGCAGGTCTCACAAGAAGCTTGATGTATTGCTCCCTCTCACTTGCAACATGTGTTGGTATGTCGAATTAAGCACCAACTGATGCAAGCCTATCAACATGTTTGTTGTGACCCCTAGGAATGCTTTGGATATTGAAGGCCTCGAATCCTTCGATCAAGTCCCAAACCCTGTGTTTGTATGATTTGAGTAGGTTGTTTTTTGCTACACTTTGGGCTTGGATGTGTTTAACAACCAACTCACTATCCCCAAATACTTGCAGAGATCTGATCTTCCTGCTTTGCGCAAGTTGGAGACCTTGGATCAAGGCTTCATATTTGGCAACATTGTTAGTGCAACCAAATTGAAGCCTAAAAGAGAAGAAATATTTCTCCTGCTTAGGAGAAACAAGCATCACCTCGACACCGACACCATTCTTGTTTCTTGAACCATCAAAAAACATGTTCCATAACCCCTCTGAATCTCCTTGTGTCTTGATGAGGTTAGGAATAGGAGTATCCTCTTCATGGATACAATAGGTGCCAAGCCCAGTCTCTTCGGTCTCAACTAATGGATCAAGTTGAAAAGCATTGGCCCATTCGTCCAGCAAACAATCAGGGACCTCCTGCAAAAGAGTAGTAGGCTCACAGACAGCATACTCCTCCCCTTCTTCATGCAAAGTGCAATTCATGTTTATAGGGCTGGGGGTGTAGGGTTCAATGCGGTTTTGGGCAATGGGCTCTGCCCTTATGGTGACCTTGGTACCATACCTTGTTCGAAATAGCATATGGGACCAGTCAGAAGACAGGTACCCACTACCTTGGCTGTAAAGTCTCTAGATAGGCAGATGGCAAAGAAGGCAGGGAGGTCGATGATTGATATGTCTTGCAAAACAGTGCAACCAGGGCATGCATGCAAGGTTAACTTCAAATTTTTTACCACCCCTATTGTCTTAATAGAAGTGCCATCTAATTGGACAACCCCTTTGGTCACAGGTTTGTATTTTATGCCAAGAAGGTCAGCTACCTTCTTAGGCATGACTGAGCTACTAGCTCTTGAATCTATCATACGATTGTGAACCAAGTTATCTCCTATGATTCAGGAGAGATAGAAGCGGGGAGGCTTTTTTTTTTGTTTGAATCTTCTTCCTCCTTGGGTTGCACCAAACTGGTGGAGGCTACCTTTCCGTTGACTGCTGCCTCACTACCTGACTAATTTACATCCTTTAATGCCTCTTTAAGCAAATCCCTTTGAGATGGGATTGAAAGGGCCTCCCACATAGTGATGTTGAGTTTGGCCTTCTTCATCTGATCAACTATGTTGAAAGGGACACCAGTTGATTTTAGAGGACCCTTTGAGGCTACAAGGTCTGCTTTTGCTCTTTGGACGACTTGGGCCTCTTCCTGCCTCTTGCTCCCTTGCATGGAACTCTGGTTTGTATCATGGGCGGCTACATTGGGTGTTGGAGCTTGGGCTGATGTTGAAGGTGAGGCAACCTCCATGGCTCTCTTCTTTGACCTTGTATACTGCAGCATAGACTCACCATTTGTTTGGTTCAAACCACAAAATTCTGCCTCCTGCCAATTGACAAAGGTAGAATCCCCTTGTAAGTAAGCCTGAGTGCCAACACCAGGCTGATTTGGGTCATATTGTTGGCCAGAAGTGGTCGGCTCATCCTGCACCACTAAGGTTTGGACAAACCCTCCATTTTGGCATGCACCTTGGTTGTGTGGCTGATTGCATGGTTGACACCAATCTTGCTCTTGGGCAAGGTTATTTTGCATTGGAACTATCGCCTTTGAGCTGCTTGCGGTTGTGGGGTTCACACTATTCAATGGCCTGACATTGCTCCATTGGTTTTGCCCTTGGAAGGTTGGTCTATTTTGCTGATAATTCTGACCTTGTGCTTGGTAAGGTCTGCTATACTGAGTTTGTTGCGTTTTTAGTGTTACCAACTCATTTCCAAAAGTTTGTAATAGAGCCTTGACCTCATGGAGCTCATTAGAGGACGTAGATGGTGTGGATGGTTGACTTGCAGGTGCCATGGGAATAGGAGCCAAGGTTGGTTGTTGAGTAGGAGCTTCTGGGAAGAGAGGCATTGGAGGCCTTGGAGCTATCTTCCCAGCCTGAATCAAACAATTTTTTGCTCTTATAGCTATGTCGTACGCACCCGATAGAGAGGCTCCACCCATTGATTGGATCATGACAACTATATTGCTGTTGAGAGCTCTAAGATAATACAAGAAGGCATGATTTGGAGATGGCTTCACTAGAGCGGGAATTCTATTCCATGTCTTATGGAATCTGAAATTGAAATCTCCCATGAACTCGTGGGGTGCCCTCTTGATTGCAGTCAACTGCTCCACAAGTGATAGGTGATCACTCTTGTCTTCGAAATGGTTGCACAACCTCTCCCCCAATTCATCCCAATTGTGAATGGAGTTAGACGACAACCGTCTATACCACTGCAAAGCTTTGCCTCTCAAAGATGTGGCTAAGAGTCTGACAGCAACATCATCCTGAGTGATATTATGGACGGAACAAATGTTTGCAATGTCTTGAATGTGCTTAATGGGTGTAGTAGCTGTTTCACTAGTGAAGTATGGTATACTCTTCAGCCACTGGTATGTCATTCCATTGAGTCAAAACAAGGGGACTCCCCCCATTGGAAGTAACAAAGACTTGATTTCTTGCCATGTGAAACAATGGTCTATTGATGTGAGTGGTGGGAGCCCTTGATAGCAATGGCCTTGCAAATGGAGGAGTAGAACGAGACCTGGGAGATGGAGTGTTTACAACCTTGAGAACCCTGACTGGTGACAATGAAGGTCTACCTTTCCGCCTTCTAGAACCTGCAGATGGGAGCTACGAATTGGAAACTGCCTCTAGAGGATGCCCTTGTATGAATTATGGGCATGAAATCCGCAACTGACATCGGAAGTTCGGAGGTCTGGAGTACCCAGGTTCCGAGTGTCTGGGTCTAAGCACCTCGGAACCTAGGGGTTCCGGGGTTTCAGAGTAAGACGGCTTCACTGACTTCTGAACCTAGGGGTCCCGGGGATCTGGAGTAAGTAGAGCTGCGAACTTTGTGTGAACAAGAACTGGTCCTTGAGCAAAGTCGCCAAGTGCTTGAAGATGTCTGCCTCTAAAGACTGAGATACCAAGAACAACACTGAATCCTTAGCATGTAAATTGAATGAGGTCCCACCGGGCGTGCCAAAAATTGTTATCACAAAGGCTTGCACCCTCGCTGAGCTATCAACTCAACAACCTTGTGAAACATTGAAACAACCCCGAAGTGTGGGACCTTGCGCAAGGGGGTTGAATTTCCGGAGAAGGCCGACTTCCTTCTCAATCCAGGTGCAAGTGTTGAACCAACTCAACACTTAAAAAACTAACTCCTAAGCCTATTCTAACAACTTGCAGAGGGAAAGGGAATAGAGAAATGCTTAAAATAAAGGGAGGTGATGCACCAAGAAGAGATTGTTCCTCTCCCTACCGAAATGACACAAATAATTAACTGAAACACCTAGGTAATGCACAAACTTCAATTGTATGAATGATCCCAATACATGTGTGGAGGTTAGAATTTGCTAAGTGTCAAGAGGGGAGAAGGATTCACACAAGTCACACTTAGAAAACAAGCTAACATAGCATACATGTGAAAGAAAATCACAAACATACACTTATAATGGAGGTAAGAACACATACACAACATGCATAAGTTGAAGGTAGGCAAGAATGGTGATTTCAATTAATTATAAGGCCAATGGCCAACCTTACAGTTGCAGAAATGCAAAATAATTACAAGTCTTCAAGAAAAGAGAAAAGCATAAGAAAGCTCAAGGCAGCAGGTAGAGAACCCTTTACAATGAGGCTTAAAAGTCATTATATAGAAAATGGTCACAAGGGTGATCATGACCACTGCATGTCAGCCTGGAAGTGCATGCACCTGGCCTGTACATGCAAGCAACCTAGTCATACCCACAAAGGGAAACCCTAAGAAGGTGGATTGATTGACCTTCCAAAGTTAGAGTATGTAGTCATGACACAAGTCACCAAGCATGGCCTCGTACCTCCCTTGATGGAAATCCTACCAAAAACATTAAATGCACCCCTGTGGCTTCACAAAAGAAGGTGCATAAGTCACCAAAGTTGTCGGAGCATTTAAAGCTCTCAGTGTCGATCACGCCATCCGGAAGTGTTGCAAGCCAGAAGTAGTTTGGAAAAGTTCAGAGACCTGGGTCACCGTAGTTGGGGAACTCCGGAGACCTGGGTACCTCGGGGTTCTGGGGTTCCAGGGTACAAGGAACTGGGGAACCTGGGGGGTTTGGAGTTCCGGGGTAGAAGAACAAGGAACTTGGGAACTTGGGGGTTCCGGAGTTCCGGGGTTGGAAAATTAGGAACTTGGGAACCTGGGGGTTCCGGAGTTCCGAGGGAGAAGGAGAGGCGGCAAAGGGAAGGAACTTGGGAACTTCGGGGTTCCGGAGGAGGAGAACATAAGAAAAGCTAAGGGAAGGAAGGGAACTTCAGAACCTTGGAGTTCCGGAGCAGGAAAGAAAGCGGCTAAGGCAAAGAAACTCGGAACCTCGGGGTTCCGGAGAAGAGAAAGAGAGGGCCAAGGAACTTCCGACAAGGCAACACTTCAAACCATGATTTCACTGCTTTTATCCTTGATCAATTGGGGCATCACTGGTCCATGGAACATATCTCTGATTGGTTCTCATTGATGGACCAAGGGTGTCATAAAAATGACAACAATGCCTGTTAAATTATTTAAATAAAATTAAGAAACCTTAGTAAAATAATTAAATTAAAGCCAATTATATAGTCGAGTTGCAGAAACTGTCAAAAAGCATTGAAATTGAAATCTGATTGCATTGGAGTGATACCAATGATGAATATTGACAATGAGATTTGACAGAGTGACTTACTCTAAATAGACACCCTTTCCAAGGATCTTCGAGAACACACTAGAAGCCAAAAATCACTTTGTAGAGTGTCATAAGCATCATTTAGACCATCTGAGCTTATTGTCAAAATCAAACATCCACTCTTCGCTTGATTGATGGTCACCGAGGAAGCCGAAGCTAACTACAATGTTGAAGTGACCGAAAGATGGGGACATTACATTTTAGCCCTCTTAATGGCATCCTAAAAGGTATTATGATCAAATGCTTTGATCTAATTGCGAAGTGGTCTTAACAATCCCTCCATGAACAAAACAATTAGTTTGTGCTTGGAAACATCTGTGACCATGTAATGTCCCCTTTGACTTTAGTCCTCAATATTTGTCAGGATTGGCCTATCATCCGACCCTCGTAGGCCAAGAGGAGTGTTTGGGGGTCGAGTTGTAGTGACTTGAGGCTTCACATTTCATGCTTTTTAAGTATAAAGGTGAAATTAGGAGATTACACGTATTACGAGGCATGTGCACTTTTAATTTATAATATTAGTTTATAAAGTGCAATTAATATAATGTGTAATAAATAATAATAAAGTGTACCTACCCTCATTAGGCGATCATCTAGAAGGAATGTAACGATTGGGTAGGATTGAAAATAAAAGGAGGAGAGTAATTCATTTTTGATCATCAGTTGTTTGCATCTTCTCTTGTGTGATTGACTTGTGGAGCCGGAAGGTTGTCTGCAGAGTATCATTTGGGAACGGAAACTCCTGGTGATAGGCATAATTGAGGAAGTGAAATACCTTCCGAGGGGTTGCAATAGGGTGGAAGATATTTTCAGTCTTCCAATTTGGACATATCGTGGTTTTGATTGGTGCCAAAGTTTATAACATGGAGAACTTTCAGAATAGCCGATTAAGGCTTCCATAGTTAATTGAGGACCTCAAGGAGGAGAAGCCGATTTTAGTTTAAAAGGCTGTTGGAGGAAATTTACTAGCTGATCGAATATTGCAAAGTCTGAAGTAATTGTGCTGCTGTGCTCAGACTTTCCATTTTGCCCATACCACATCAAGGAAGCTCCAAATATCACTTTTGAAGTTAGCGATTTGTCTCGAGGAGTAAGGGGATTCATCAGGTGACAAATTGGAGGGAGTTTGATGAGTGGATCGACCTATAAATAATCACTGATCAGAATCAAACCTGACTGTATTTACCATCAATTTGGCTCATAGCTTTGGTATTTGTCTTCCAAATTTCATATATAGCAAGGTGATCCATCCCTACACCTTAGGCGATCATTTTGGTGGAATATTCGTGGAGATTCGGCTACCATACCTTGTGATCTGAGTCTGAACATTGTAGCAGCACGGGTGGCCTTTAATGAAAGATTCGATTGGGCACATTAAGGAGTCTTGGACAGTGGATATTGCTTCCTTCTTCAATCGATTTGTTCTCAGGTTCTTCTATCATCATTTCGTGTCATATTTCTTGATTGTGATGTCCATGGCAGTCATATGGATTCAGACTAGCTGAAAGTAAGTGAGTTTGTAATCAGTGGTGAAGATAACATTGATGCATTGTAATAAGGCTTGTGGTCTCAATAGTAGAGCTAGAAGTTTGCAATGAGTCTACTTTTCATTGTATGTACTTTTTCTGAGGACTCATGCCAACTGTTTGACATAATGTCAGCAAGCTAAACATTCTGATTTCAAGTCCAATTTGGTGTTAGGACATAATAAATTGGTAGTGGATGCATTCTAAAATTTCATACTTTCAGAAATAATCATTGTAGAATGTTCTTTCATGAATCTATGCTTGTGTGAATTCAATATTAAACTGAAAACTTCTGAGACAGCAGTCTGCATAACACGCAACATTTGCATAAGTCACAGTTCTTGACAGCAAATATCTCCTTGTTTCGATCCTCAAAAGGATGGGGGATATTTCAGTGGTATTTGATCCAATATCCTGCCATCTTGTGATTGTTGAGTGATAGAGAAATAAGGTATTACAACAGGGAGCAGCGAAGGCAGAAATTTCATATTCCACAAGTACCCGAAGTTGATACCCTTATAGAGGCATTAAGAGAGAAAGACAAAGAAAAGATGGCAAAAGAAGATAAAGATGCAAGGATGGAGTGGAAATTTGACACCCTGATATTATGTCGCAATTGCTTGGTAAGATGAATCGGCAACTTGAGCAAAATAGAACAAATAACTCTGGGGAAGGCAGTGGAAGTGGTCCCCGCAATGAAGTGGATGGGAGAGACAGGACCAGAGACAGATCAAGTGACATGTCTACTACTCGTCATGATGCATATACTAGAGGGTCAGTCACAAGACCCCTCTTCCCTACCTTCACTCCACGTGAAGAACTACCACAAGGTGCTACCACCGTAAGTTATGCAGATGAAGCCCGTCAAGCATATCTGGAGTACACTACGTTGCCTCCCGATTTAAGAGAGATGTGGTCTTTCGACCAATTCATGAATCAGAGAAACTGAAGAAACAGAGGTAGGAATGACTACCACAATCAGTGGACTGACTACCAGCACACCCTTGGAAAAATTACTATGCCATACTTTGATGGCAGTGACAAAAGTACAACAAGAGCCTGGGTGCAGAAACTAGACAATTATTTGTCACTTCGTCCACTGCCTAAGGAGGATGCTATTAGATTCGCCACATTGCACTTAGAGGGTGCTGCTTATGAATGGTGGTATCATGGACTAGTCACATTGGGTCACAATCGCATCACCACCTATGCAGAGTTCACTGACAGATTGATAGAAAGATTTGACCGTAAGGATCCTAAGATGTGCTTTCGAGAATTGGCTCAGCTAAAACAATCTGGTGGTTTGGAGACATACATTGCTGATTTTCAGAGGCTTGCGGAAATGGTGCCTAGCATATCAGAGAGGAGGCTGGTCATACTTTTTATGGAGGGACTATTTGAGCCATTAAGAGGATGGGTTAAGGCATTCGACCCACCTACTTTGTTGGAAGCCATGAAGAAAGCGCGTAGTATGGAGCTTGCTGCACCCCAAAGTAAGTTCCCATATAAATTTTCATCCAACAAGGATAATAAATTCCCTCATAAGAAGAATGATAAACCTGATTTTAAAAACAAGTTTCCTATGGGCAGAATTCAGGAGAGTTTAAATGATTTAAGAAAGAAGAAACTTTGTTTTTGGTGTAAGGCACCCTACACACCTGATCATGAGTGTCCCATGAGACCCAAGGCTAAAGCAAAACAAATGGAATGGGTTTACGAGCAGGAGGACAATTCTGACTTTTGAGACCAACAAACTGATCATGAAGCCTCAGAAATTTCAGAAACTGAGTCTGAAGGGAAGAAAACTACCATGTGCATCACTTCCTTGCATCGGGAAGGTTCTTTCCGAATGAGGGGAGTCATAGCAGGGCAGCGTGTTATCACTCTCTTCGATACAGGAGCTACACACAACTTTATTGATGAGAAGTTGGTGGCGAGACACGGAATCTAGACATAGGAGTTTGAGGGAGTGCATGTGATAGTTGCAAATGGATTTGCTCTCACTTGCAACAAAATGATTACCGATCTCCCTATGCGCCTAAGTAACTACGAGTTCAAAGCTGATTTCTATGTAGTTAACATGGGAGACATGGATGTGGTTCTTGGAATGACTTGGATACCATTGAGGAGCTCACACTCAATGTCAAACACATGGAGATCTATTTTGAGGCTAATGACAGGAAACATGTGCTCAAAGCAATTACAGATACAAACCTGCAAATGATCTCTTTCATGAGAATGGAGAGGTTAATTTGCCATGATCAGCATGAGTGGGCAGCAACATGTCGTATAATGCCTATGCACCTACGCATACAGAGCAGCAGAAGATAGAGTACCCACCTGACATTCAGAGTTTGTTGACTAAACACCCCAAGGTGTTTAGTGCTATTCCACCAGGGCGGCCTCCTGATAGGGGTATAAAGCACATCATCGAGTTAGAGGAGGGTGCAAAACCCGTCATGATCACAGCATATAGACACTCGAAGAAAATGAAAGATGAAATTGAGAAGACTATCAAGGAGTTGTTGGACATGGGCCATATACGTCTGAGTAAGTCTCCTTTTGCTTCATTAGTGGTGTTGGTTAAGAAGAAGCATGGTACTCTACGGATGTGCATAGATAACAGGGCTTTAATAAGAGGGCCATCAAAAACAGATATCCTATCCCACACATCGATGAGCTTATTGATGAGTTGCATGGAGCTTGCTACTTCTCGAAAATTGACTTGAGATCAGGATACCGTCAGATTCGAGTAAGGGAACATGACATAGAGAAGACCGCTTTCTGATACCATTGTGGACATTTTGAGTTCTTGGTCATTTCCTTTGGGTTGACCAATGCTCTAGCTACTTTTCAGTCTACAATGAATAGGGTCTTCTAGTGCCAGTTGAGGAAGTTTGTTCTCGTATTCTTTGATGACATTTTGGTCTACAACAGGACATGGCAGGAGCACCTAGCACATTTGGATGAGGTGTTGAGCATTTTGGAAAGGAGTCTTTATATGCTAAAGAGTCCAAGTGTGCTTTGGGGTTGATTGAGTTGCTATATCTTGGACACATCATTAGTGTTGAGGGAGTGTGGATGGATCTTGATAAGGTTCGAGCCATTATAGAATGGCCTACCCCTGAGAACCTTACTTAGCTTAGGGGATTCATGGGATTGTGGGGTTTTTATAGACGCTTCGTCAAGGGTTTCTCACAGTAGGTAGCACCATTGACAGACTTGACGAAGAAGGGGGCTTTCGTTTGGACTGATCAGGCACAACAGTGTTTTGAAAAGTTCAAACAGTTGATGACCACATGCCTAGTGTTGGCTGTCCTAGATTTCTCTAGACCCTTTGAGCTTTAGTGTGATGCATCAGGAGAGGGTATTGGTGCAGTTCTCATGTAGGACAAGCACCCCATTGGCTTTGAGAGCCGGAAATTGAGAGGGCCTGAACGTACTTATAGCATATATGATAAGGAGATGTTGGCCATCATGCATGCGTTGGCCAAGTTTAGGCGGTACTTGGTAGGCTCCAAGTTTAGTATAAAAATGGATCATAATAGTTTGAAGCACTTCCTTGGGCAGCGGGATTTGAATGATTGCCAACAGAAGTGGGTTAGCAAGCTATAGGCATATGACTTTGACATAACTTATGTCAAAGGGAAGAATAATGTTGTCGTTGATGCACTATCACGCAGATCACATTTGGATGCCATGATTGAGATTACTAAGGATTGGAGGCATTTGATTTCTGCAGAATATGCTAAGGACTCATGGGCCTCTAGCATTATGGATGGTACAGTGCAGGATGATAGATACTCCATTGTGAATGATTTAATCATTTACAAAGGTAGAATATTTCTTGTACCAGGATTCGAGATGAAGGGGAGGATTTTGAGAACCTTGCACGATTCCCCCATGGCCGAACATCCAGGTTACTATAAGACATACATATAGGTCAAGGAATGGTTCACTTAGAAAGGGATCAAGTCCGATGTGCTTCAGTATGTGAGGGAGTGTCCTGTTTGTTAGCAGAACAAGCATGAACATACTTATCCAACAACACTTCTTCAGCCACTCCCCATTCCTGATGGGAAGTGGGAATGCCTCTTGATGGATTTCATTACAGGGTTGCCTAGAGTCCACAACAGTGATTGCATCTATGTGGTAGTTGATCGACTTACGAAGTTTGCTCACTTCTTTCCGATCTCAACTACCTATTCAGCAGCACAGGTGGCAGATTTGTTTTTTCGTGAAATCTTTAGACTTCACGAGTTGCCTCGGACTATAGTGAGTGACAAGGATAGGAGATTCACGAGTCACTTTTGGTAGGAATTATTCAGACTCAGTGGCATCGAGCTTACTCCTAGTACGAGCTACCACCCACAGACTGATGGGCAAACATAAAATGTGAATAAATGGGTGGAAGGTTACCTCAGGAATTACATAGCGGGGCAGCAACAGACATGGGTTAAGTGGTTGCACCTATGTGAGTGTTGTTACAATACTACTTACCACATGTCCATCCAGATGACACCATTCATGGCCTTGTATGGGTATGATGCACCCAACTTTTTAGATCTTTTGCTGAGTGACAACAGGGTGCCTAGTGCTAAGGATCTTCTTCAGGAGAGTCAGGACATTGTGAGATCATTGAAGGAGAACATTCAAAAGGTACAAAATCAGCAAAAGCAGTACGCAGACCACAGGCGAGTTGAATGGTCTTTTTATGTAGGTGATATGGTGTACTTGATGCTGCAGCCGTATAGGCAGTCTACACTCAAGAAGAGTGGTGCGAAAAAGCTTAAGCCGTGCTGTTATGGGCCATTTCGAGTTGTTAGGAGAGTTGGAGAGGTGGCCTATGAGCTTGAGCTACCAGCAGATGCGGGAATACAAAAAGTTGTCCATGTGTCACGCTTCAAGAAGGCGATAGGACATCATGTTGTACCTTCTACAGTGCTGCCACCTCTTGATGAAGAGGGGAAATTGATATTAGTACCTCAGGACATCATTGATTCTAGGGAGCGCAGATTGAGGAATAGAGTCATTGGGGAATATTTGGTGAAGTGGAAGGATATGCTTGTAGAGGATGTGAGAGGACATTCTGCAACATCCAACATTGCGATTGCTTGAGGACAAGCAATTTAAGGGAGGGCGGACTGTAATGTCCCCTTCACATTAGTCCTCAATATTTGTCAGTATTGGCCTATCATCCGACCCTCATAGGCCAAGAGGAGTGTTTGGGGGTTGAGTTGTAGTGACTCGAGGCTTCACATTTCATGCTTTTTGAGTATAAAGGTGAAATTAGGAGATTACACATATTACAAGGCATGTGCACTTTTAATCTTATAATATTACTTTATAAAGTGCAATTAATATAATGTGTAATAAATAATAATAAAGTGTACCTACCCTCATGAGGCAATCTTCTAGAAGGAATGTAACGATTGGGTAGGATTGAAAATAAAAGGAGGAGAGTAATTCATTTTTGATCAATAGTTGTTTGCATCTTCTCGTGTGATTGACTTGTGGAGCCGGAAGGTTGTCTGCAGAGTATCATTTGGGAACGGAAACTCCCAGTGATAGGCATAACTGAGGAAGTGAAATACCTTCCGAGGGGTTGCAATAGAGTGGAAGATATTTTCAGTCTTCCACTTTGGACATATTGTGGTTTTGATTGGTGCCAAAGTGTATAACATGGAGAACTTTCAGAATAGCCAACTAAGGCTTCCATAGCTAATTGAGGACCTCAAGGAGGAGAAGCCGATTTTAGTTTAAGAGGCTGTTGGAGGAAATCTACTAGCTGATTGAATATTGCAAAGCCTGAAGTAATTGTGCTGCTGTGCTCAGACTTTCCATTTTGCCCATACCACATCAAGGAAGCTCCAAATATCACTTTTGAAGTTAGTGATTTGTCTCAAGGAGTAAGGCGATTCATCAGGTGACAAATTGGAGGGAGTTTGATGAGTGGATCGACCTATAAATAATCACTGATCAGAATCAAACCTGCCTGTATTTACCATCAATTTGGCTCATAGCTTTGGTATTTGTCTTCCAAATTTCATATATAGCAAGGTGATCCATCCCTACACCTTATCATTTTGGTGGAATATTTGTGGAGATTCGGCTACCATACCTTGTGATCTCAGTCCAAATGTTGTAGCAGCAGGGGCGGCCTTTAATGAAAGATTCGATTGGGCACATTAAGTAGTCTTGGACAGTGGATATTGCTTCCTTCTTCAATCGATTTGTTCTCAGGTTCTTCTATCATCATTTCGTGTCTTATTTCTTGATTGTGATGTCCATGGCAGTCATATGTATTCAGACTAGCTGAAAGTAATTGAGTTTGTAATCAGGGGTCAAGATAACATTGATGCATTGTAATCAGTCTTGTGGTCTCAATAGTAGAGCTAGAAGTTTGCATTGAGTCTACTTTTCATTGTATGTACTTTTTCTGAGGGTACATGCCAACTGTTTGACATAATGTCAGCAAGCTAAACATTCTGATTTCAAGTCCAATTTGGTGTTAGGACATCATAAATTGGTAGTGGATGCATTCTAAAATTTCATACTTTCAGAAATAATCATTGTAGAATGTTCTTTCATGAATCGATGCTTGTGTGAATTCAATATCAAACTGAAAACTTCTGAGACAGCAGTCTGCATAACACGCAATATTTGCATAAGTCACAGTTCTTGACAGCAAATATCTCCTTGTTTCGATCCTCAAAAGGATGGGGGATATTTCAGACCATAACTGAAAATTTTTGGAACTCTGAAATGTATTAGTCAACTAATGTCACCTACCTCAACTGAGCCAACTCTTCAAAACATAGCTCCGTATCCTTCCTATCAAATCTGTCCATCAACCTCTAAGTGAAATCAGTATAGGAATTGATACTGTCATGTGCCAAGGTCGCTAACCCATGGTACAACGACTCACAAGCTTCTTTATTTAAGTGAAATGTGGCATATACTTAATTGCTTCCAACTCTATCATGGGGTTAAGATGTAAATAGAACAAGATTTGTGGTGTTCGGTTGATATTTTCCATAGATACTTATCTTTTCTTGGTTCTCTTGGCTGCCTGTTGCATTTCCTTCTTATCATGTTGTGTTTAGTCCTTTTGGTTTTCAACATTTGTTTCAGGGAATTCTATTGTGAGAGACTCTTCCAAGATGCTCACATTTATCACAGAGGCTACACCTAAAGCGGATATTCTCATATTCAAGTGGTTGCTCCCATTTAATGCTTCCCATAGACCACATGATTGTGCTAGGAACTACTTTTCCACATTTATATTGAGACATATTCTACCTTAGTTCAGGAATGCCATATTTTAAAATAAATTCAGAGGTCCTGAAATATTCTTCTATTGTGTTTCTATTTTTGGTGAAGAATGTTTTTACAAGTATTCATATGGAAGAAGTGACATCCAAACCCATACTGGGACTGAGCTTGGAAGATTTTTTGTTGATTTGAAAGGAGACCAATTTTTTATAGAAAGGAATAATTTCTTCCTGAACCAAGCACCTCCTTGTGGACCTTGATCTTTATAATTTTCTGGAAGAGAAGATAGCCATATAGTACCCACTACACATCATAAGTATCTCTACCAAATCCAGGGGTTCTAAAACCTGGATATCCTCATGAATCTGCATATTAACGTCTTTTCCTAGGCGTTACAACCTTTTTCCATTTCTTCAATAGAGGACATTTTGGGTAGCATTTTCATTTGAAGATAGCAGCCATCTTCCTTTTTGTGGGTAAAATTGATCTTGACATGGTTAGGTGGGCATGATATTGCAAGAAATTTTGTTCTTCCTCCACACAGATACGAGTATTGTAATTTGAGACAGCAGTTCTAAAATTAAGATTTTGATGTTTTTGATTTTGACTTAAAAGGAAGCCACAGCTTCTCCTAGAAGGGGATCCTTGAGAATGGATCAGAATAGGTTGCCTTGAGTTAGAATTGCAGATAGGGGAGTGGAATAAGACCACAGAAGTGGTAATAAAACATACAAGGGTAACCATAAAATACTTAATTGAGACAATTGTTTTATTCTGAATTATGCTAAAAAATTATCCTTTCACATTCAGTTTTATGCTCACTATAATCTACTCTACTAATACATAGAATTCTTATTTTGTTTCTTGGAGTACATCTTAATCAATCTGTATGCCTGAAATATCATTAATGTATGGTGTGGATGTCCTAATCAATCTGGGTTTGTAATTCTGTTCATCTCTCATAATAATAAATAAAGAGAAGGTTCCCTCACGACAGGGGAGGAACTGTTGCTCTATAGTGTCACTGGACCTTTTCTCAAGTTTCATATTCCAGAGTTAACAAAATGCACCTGCTGACATCACACCCAGAAAATAAGAAAAATGTATCAATTGAGCAAGAATATGGGTTAGTTTAAGGATGTTGGACATATTTATTTGGAGTTTTTTTCTGATATAATTCTATATGATGAGTGGACTGATAAATTCATGTGGAAAAATAGATTCCTGTAAGTAAAAGGTTTCATCATTGAATTTTTAGCACTCTAACTTAACCATGAATTGCTAGATAAGATTATTTTATCAATTTTTTGACCTTATGCAGATCATACTAGCTAGAGAGTACCTGAAGGATGTAAATGTTAGTAGGGATCAAATAAAGTACCTTGTTACGGAAGCTCTACGTGGTGGTTGTCAGGTTAGTAGATAGGAAGTGCTTTTTGTGGCCAGCTATCTCTTTAAGTTTATATCTTTCTTGGGTGTATGCGTATAGCCAATCATCATTGATGCTGATTTTGTTTTTGTAATAAGTTTCCTTTGCTCAGATAGCATTGTTGATGTTTTATTGTTTGTTGTCGGTCCAATGTACTTCAGAATAAATGAAAGAGTGGAATCCACTTTTATGATAGATTAGATATGAAACTTATTGATGTATGTGTGACAATTATGTAAAGCTTTGTTGAATTCATTAAATAATAAATCAAATCTAGACTACAATGCAATGTGTAGGAAGGGTTCTAATCATGCAACTATGGTGAAGCTAACATCAAAGAAGAAACAACACACAAGTTTGTTGGTGCTAATACAGAATATATCAAGTGTAAGAGACTTTCGATTGTCAAAGTCAATGTGGGGTGGCAAGGAAATTTACAAGTGATCAACATAGATGACAATTGAGATCCTATTTTGAGAGCTGCAATTTTTAAGATTTTTCTAGATTGTAAAGTTGTATTTGCGTAGACCTGTACAGACCTAAAGTGGTGTTATTAAACCTTTGTTTACAAGAGTTTTTTTGTAGTAGGCACACGAGTTGTAATTTAAATACCATACATAATGAATCCTAAATATTAATTGAGTATATCAAAGGTAGAGAAGATTTTGGGAGTGGCGTTAATTTTAAAGTCAGTATCAGTGAAGAGTTAATGTGATTTGTCTGAAGGAGTCTACTCAAATTGCATGTGTGTTAAAATTTGGGAGTTTAAATGTTGTTACCATGAAGGATTTCATCCTAATTCCTTTTATGAAATCCATTTTGTAGGAGGTGGAATGGCATGAGATTGTGCCTTCCTTGATGCTTTTACTAGCTACAACTAGATTAGAAGAGGATATATTGAAGACAACCTTTGTGGTTGAGAATGCAATCCATGCACAACAATATGTCATTCACACTAGGCACTTGTGACTTTCTAATGCACCATCCTGCACAAAAGCTAACTATAGGGAACTCTAAACTCTTATTCATTGATTGATCCATCCATGACACAAACGAGACATACTTGAAATCCTCTGGCTAAGTGCATGTGGGTTTGTGGAGAAGCCAAGTTGGCATTTCACACCAAAATTTTTATTTTATGGTCATGTACAGAATTTTTTTGTGTCATGTGGTCCATAGTGTCATGTCCACTTTTCAAGATTAGATATATAAAGAAGACCTATAGCCTATCTTCATTCCCCATAGGCTAAAGCATAGTTTGAAGACTTTGCAAGTACTTTGCAAGACTTACCAAACTCCTGATTCTCTGAGCTGGTTGAGCCGAGTTGACCAGACTTTTGCGTCGAGTTTTGCTGAGTCTTGGAGAGTACTTGGTCAGGTCCTGCTCCAAGACTCCCAAGTATTAGGCTGGGACCTGTTGACGTGTCTGAAATCGCATCACTACGGTTCCATCTGGCCAACGCAGAATAGAATACTAAGCATCCTATCCTCTCTTGAAATAAGGAAATCCCTAATGCTGTTTTTTTTTATTTGATCAAAGGGGATTACCTCAATGTTTCTTTTGTCAGGTCTTGATGGCAAGATAACTTAGTGGTTTGATGTGTTTTGCTGGAAACACAAGGGGGACTTACGATGAGATGAACAACTTCCGGGTGAGTTCCCTAAAATTCTAGCAGTCTTATATTGATTGATTTCAGTTGGATTGATACTAATTCAGCTGGACTGTGGGGTCTTCTTGGTAAAAAAAAAGGGAAAAAGAGGGATAGGGAAAAGAGATATAGAAAATCTAACTAATTAACTAAGATAACATTTTCAGGAAAAACAGACAGACACCTCCAAATAACCAGATTTAACATTATCAGCTATTTAAGCACAATGTTTGTAAGAATCTAGTGCGATCTTCAAGGAAAACTAGATTTTCATGCTATTAAACATAAATTCAGAATTTTAACATTCATTCACTAACTGTTTAATAACTGAACTGAGCATATGAGAGGGTTCAAATTAACCATGCAAAAGGAATGACAATCAGTCAGTCCTTAATGGTATGAACAACGAGGATTCTATTAGATGTTTACCCTAAAAATGCTATTGAAAAATAAAAGACATAACAGAATAATTTAAATGATGAAGAAGGGGACCATGCACTCACAAAGAAATGAAACAACCTTAATTTTCCATTAATCCTGTGTAAATTTCGCCAAAGCTTCAGCAACAATCTTGAACTTCTTACAAAAATAAGGGAAAACCAGTCCCTTTAAATAGATTTCTAGAAATAGATGAATGGCCTAGATTTAATCTAAACAAGTGGCCCAGATTCATCTGTTCAAAATAGTGACCATACCCATAAATAGAAGGTAAATATCAGCAACCACCCAAAGGGGAGCAATAACTACCTAAAAAAGGTAATTAAAAACTATCCATAACAACTCGAAAAGTGCATATGCACAGAGTTTAAAGTTTACTCCTGACTTGGCAGTCAAATATGAACTTTTGGCCAAAAAGTGCTTTTTCAAATTTAAAAGAAAAATGCATTTATGAAAGCACTTTTTCTTTTCCAGCTGCATATCCCTTTACTAAAATTGATCCTCACCATGCAAATACTCTTTCCAAAGATCCCGACCTGCTGCACGTTCTTCATGAACATACTCTTGAAACCTGATGCACAGCTGGAACAACACCGTGAATTGAGGCATAGGGGGGTGACGTATTTTATACTGCATGCCCTCCAGATGACGATCTACGTGTTTTAAACCATCTTGCCAGCTGGACCGATTAGCCTCAAAACACAAAATGTCTGAATGTAATTTACTGGCAAAATCTAGGTCCTCAGTGGAGTAGGCGATCTTATCCGTTCTCAATCTTTCCTCCCAGTCCGGTTGTACTACATCATCGGACAGATCATTCTTCCAACCCAAAACCATTGACGGAGGATTGTCTTGTCGAGTTCCTCCATGTTCTTTAAAATTTGGTCGCATTCTGCCTGCTCTTTGTCAATGGTTTCTCTTGTCTCGCTCTTCATGGTGATGGTCTAGTACCATTCTTTAAAATGTTGATGTCGTGGGGGTCCAGGATGGCGGACAATGTGGGAATCTGTGCTTGGGTCCAGAAAAGAGCCCTCACAAGAGGAAGAGTTGTAGTAGCTACCTCATGAACTTTGAGGCATTCCCGCTTCACCTCGAGCAGCTTGACCAAAATGGTCTCTTGATGGCGGGCCATTTCCTTTACCTCTTCAATGATTAGCTCTCCCCTTTCTTTAATGCTTCGCATCCATTCCTTGACAGCCTTGGCGGTATCTCGTACTCCTTCAAATTCTGTGGTGGTTCTTTGCACCAATGCTGTAGGGGGAATATGGGATTCGGGGGCATTATGCAATGGTCTCAGTAGTTGATCAATGTACCCCTTGGCCTGCTCAGCACGAACTCGATATATGTCTTTCTCAGTAGTTATCTCTTTGAGTTGTCTGAGCATGTTTTGCACGGAGTCCTTGAACTCCTCCCTTTCCTATTCCTTGGTGGCTCGTCCGATTGGGACGGTTGTGATGCTATAATCAGCTAGTGTAACTTGATCTGCTGGCTTATCGACAGGTGAGGTGGCGATATGGAGGGTATGGTTCCTTTGTTCATCCTTGGTTATCCGGGAATATGCTTTAGGCTTTTTCTTCCCCTTGTACTTGGCTTCGCCTATGCGCGAGAAAATGTCCTCCAAGTCGATAGGTGGCTTGGTGGCTGCCTTTCGCTGAGCTCGAGCAACTAACCAATCTTGAGGTATGGTCTGCCCGGATGCTATGGTTAAATTCCCACTCTGGTCTTTAATGTTTTCAGCTGGCTCATTGCATATTTGTAGCTGATCTGTTACAGGAGGAGTGGAGGAAGTGTCAAGTCCTTTGCTTGCAGCTGAATTCTCTCCTACTTCGCTGAACAACTGTCTGGTATCTTCATGTGATGGTTGTTCTTCAGTTCTATCAGGCTCGCGGGTCTCATCTGTCCTTTGCTCTCCTTCAACAATGGTGTCATCCTTGGCAGTACTATGCAGTTGCAATTCATGGCGGCTCCCCTGGGTGGGTTCATGCACCTCAAGCCCTTGAGTGGATGGAATTTTCCTTCCTCAACTTGATTCTCAAGTTCGGTAGACTCAATGACCCTCACCTCTGTATTTAGCCTGTCTTGTTTAGGAGGATCATCAGCTCCGAATGCATCAACATCGCTCTGGGAAGGCGGAGCAGGTATATAATCGAGTTCAATTACATCATCAGATGAACTGGGGTCTTTTGATGATGAAGTGACCTCCGGTCTTCTAATAGGGATCTTCTCCCTTCTTGTTCTTTTAGATGTCTGAGTCCCTTTGCTGGCTTTGGCCTTCTTCCTTTTTTCGAGCTTTTCAACCTCTTCTTTCGGTGCACTCGAGGTTCCCTCATCTTCAGAGGACTAAGAATCAAGGCTACCCATCATATGGTAGGTGAACTGGACTCCCTCATGAATCAACCGCTCAATCTGCTGGTGCAACCATTGATCACTGTACCTCCCTGGGGCTGCCATAACTGCCTCAAAATCAGTGATTGGATCCTGTGACCAATCGATGCCTGGCAAGAGATGTCTTACTGCCTCAAATTCTTGGATTGGTAAGCAATTTCCAGAATCCGTTAAATGATCCGGGACCCGACGGTATTCATAAAGTTGCCTTTGCTGCACACTTAGCCTTGAATATTCGCGCTGTCGGACCTCATAGTCATCAGAGCAATTTTTCCAATAATCTTCAATTGACTCCTTTGCTCTGTAGCGCCTGTCGTAGGCTCTCTTCGCCAGATTGTCATGATCAAAACATTTCCTTGGGAAATGTTCTTGTAGCCCATAGGAGGCTAACTCAGCAAGGGATTCTTCGGCATGAGCTGGATTCTTTAAATGGACATCAAGGTTACCTATAATCATAGGGAAAGCGAATCCGGACTGCTTCTTGTCTTTGAGTAAACTGTTCGCTGGACGGGCCTGCCTCGCAACTTCCAGAAGAACTATTTTGTCAGTTGGATATCGTGGAAGTCGGAAAGGAGCGCCTTCAAAGCCAGCTATTCGGATGCAGGAGAATCTTGGGAACTGAATGAACCAGGTGCCATACCTCTGTACCAGAATGGTAGCTTGCTCTGAGAACCTTATGTGTAGTCCTCCTTGCATCAACCTGACCAGGCGCATTGTGAAGGCGTCATTGACACACTCATACTGGCCAATAGCATAAGTAGGGCTGTTCTTTTCCCTTTGAGCTATGTCCTGATAATGTAATTGTGGATAACAATCGTACACCTTCACCTGATTGGGCCCATTTTCAATTTCACCCTTCATGATCAAACCTGGCAGTGGCTGGTTTCGAGCGAACATATAGACTAGATAGGATGTCATGGTAAAGTATTTTTTCTCTTCAAGTTCGACCAACTGGGTATGGATGTTGTCACTTATGATCTGGGCCCAATCGAACTTGGATTTCCGAGCAAAGACTTGCTCTGTAAAGTAGAACATCTACTCTTCAAAGTAGTTAGATTGGGGGAGTCCCATAACTCTGCTGAGCAATGTGACCATATCTCCATGCTCATTGTGAAAGTCGCTTTTGGGGATCTTTTTCCCAATTCTGATGCTGGGTGGTCTTCTCTCCTTATACCACTCCTCATTTATTAATGTCTTGCATTTGGCAGGATTCATATTATATGCCACTTGCGCTTCATCTATAGTTGTTGCTATGGGGTTGTTCGGGAAGGGGATGTCAAATGCGTCGCCAATGGCCTCAGGAGTGAAGTCAGCTAGGACCATATTCTCAAGGAGCACCAATATGGTGTTTGGTTGGTAATGCCGGGCAACCTCTACTACTAGCTCATAATTCTGCATTGATGGGGGAAATCTTGCTGCCTGGGCGATACCACTTTCCATCATCCGCCTAGGCCTGCCATAGGCGTTAGGGGAGAAAACTCTGTCTCTGAAATCCTGAATATCAATGTGGCCTAGGTTAGTATCACCTACATTTTCCCATATGCTCTGAACGTTTGATTCCTTTAGTCCTCCTCTCTGATACTGATATTTCATCTTTTCGACTCTGCGAGGGATATTTTGAATTGGATGCTCGAGACGTTTCGGCTTCACCAAGTGTCCTTGAGGACTCTACTGCAAATTTAGGCATCTATCCTGCACAACCGGATGCGGATTACGAGACGAGATGAAGGAAACAAAACGGGTTAGATAAAAGGGATACGCTAGCACACAAGGATTAATTGAAAATCGAATTTTGAAAAAAGCATGATACATCAGCAAAAGAGCTCGATTAATTTAGACATGAACATTACTAAGCTTTTTGATTAAAATTTACTTATTCGGCTGCGGTTTAAGGATTTAGGCGATTTCACTGCTAAATTTGCACTTAGACATTTTAAGATCAATTTTCAAAAATGGATGAGTTTAAATATTCCCTAAGTTCGAAAATGCATTTCTAGTTAACTTCTAGGAGCAAACTCTAATTTTAATTGCTTTGCCTGATGCCTTTCAAACGGTAAAATGTGCGGTTTAATGACTTAAGCATTTAATCAATTTTGCATAAACACATCTATCCAATTTTGCATACATTTTGAATGATTCCAAGGGAGTCGCAACAAGCTTACCTGGCAAAATAAATGGTGCCAATCCGCACAAATCTGGCCTGCAGGAATGATTTCCTTCGAAATTTGAAAATGGCCCTCTTATGCCCTATGCTTTTGAAAAGACAAATGCACAACTTGCAAATTTGGAATCGGAGGGTTTCTGCAATTTCAAATTTTAACAGTTAACTCCCTATCTCTTATTTCGCGCCTAAGTTTGGAGAAGAATGCAGTTTTGAAGACTTAGATTTAGCAACTTACCTTGGTTGGAATTTTCGATGATTTTACTTTTGCTGCAAGCTCTTACTTTGCAATTCGGGGGTTTGGAATGTTTTTCAAACTTTAACCTATGCGTTTTCTCTCCTCTATGGCATCTTGGGCGTTTTGCTCTCCTTCCAAACCTTCAAACTTCTGCGCAATTACTATGGCGTTAAAAAAAAATGGGTTTGTAGCGTTTTACACTTCACCAGGTTTATGGACTTCGCGATTTTGCCTTCAGTGAACTTTGGCGTTCATATAGTGACTGCAAGGCTTATAAACAAACTTACAAACTCCGCGATCCCGCTCTCATGCGAACTTCGGCGGAAATAGGAGGCGATTGCAAAGGTTTAATGCAAACTTACAAACTCCGTGACCTGCCCTCACGTGAACTTCCGCGGAAATAGGAGGCGATTTTACTTCTAGATCGTGATTTATCCTCTAGATGCCAAATTTCGGCGATCTCAGCCACTTTGCAAACTTAAACTCTTTTGACATTTTACCCTCCGTTAGCGAAAATCGGGGCTTTAGGTGGTTTTTGAAAACTTTAAAATTTTTAAAATAGCGATTTGCTTTTGAGTTGAAACTTCAGAGATTTTGCCCATTTTGAAATCTTTTAAAACATTGCGATCCTCCCCTGTGGCGCGATTTCGGCGAATGAGGGGGGTCTTTCAAACTTCGGCGAAAATAGAGCATTTTGAAAACTCTTTAAAACCTTTTGACATTTTCACCTTATACAGTGAACTTCAGAGTTTTTGTGGTTTTTGCGAACTTAGACATTTTAGCGCTTTATTAGCCTTTTAAAAACTTCGGCGATTCTAGCCAATTCGTAAATTTCAACATTTCGCACTTCACCCCTCTAATGCAAATTTCGGAGTTTTGGGCACTTTTGAGAAGTTAAAAAAACTTTGACATTTTTCCTCCTTATGGCGAATTTCAGCGATTTTGGGAGGTTTGAAAACTTTTCATTTTCTTGCAATTTACCCATTTATGCGAATTTCGGGGTTTCTAGGCACTTTGCAAACTTATAAATTCTTGCATTTTATCCAATACTGGCGAATTTCAGGATTTCTAGGGACTTTGCAAAGTTTTGACACTTTAACAATTTTCTCCCTTCTATATCCTTTTGGCGAAAATCGACACTTTGGGTCTTTTTGCGACCTTTAGATGCCTTGTCATTTTTTTGGGATTTTGCAAGCTTCTGCCATTTCTCATCTAACTCGGGCAATTTTTACAAGTTTAAGCAATCTCTTGGAATTTTAACGCCCGAACATTAAACTTACCTTGCGGATTCCCAGGCTTCCGCTCATGACATCATCATCTCCTGGACTGATTACGGGCATGCTCAAAAAAAGGACGCGAGACATCCTGCGTAGAACTCAACAACGCGAAGGCGAAAAGACCAAAAAAGAGGGGGACCCTGTTGGTGATAGGGAGCGTGTGCAACGCACAACAGGACCCTCAAGTCCAAAGTTCAGATTCTTTTGGCATGTGAACATAAGATTTCAAATTTTAAGAGTTCGAGGATCATATGACATGTTTAATGTTTGAATTATGACAACTTGATAGTCAAACTAGACTTTTATGGTCTCTAAATGCATTGATTTCTTTTGTTTGTGTAATTATGAGTTTTCTTTTGCCAAGTCTGTATCGAGTGCTAAGTTTGAGTCAAAATTTTAGGCTGTTGAGTTGAGTCTGAGTCCAAGTTTTCAAACTATGAGCTAAAGGATAGAGCAAGGGAAATAAGAATAATGATATTTTTAGGTGGGCTCCATCACTTTATTTTCAAAAGGACAACTTAAATATTATTTTAGGTCCTATGTAATACTAAAAAGTGTTTTTAACAATTTATTCAAAATGTAATTCTAAAAGAGGCCTTTGCATGTAATCTAAAAGTATTATTAAATACTTGAAGAGAAAAACAAAATATATAAAAATAAAATAAAATAGAGGGCCCAAAGTAGTCACCTATTAAAGAGAATTCAAGGTTCCAAATCATTCTATTCTATCATATCTGATTTTGTTATTTCGTTATTCTTTGCATTTTGGAGGATAAAGCATTCGAGGATGAAAGCCCTTGGCGTTGGAGATTTGGAAAACAAAAGCCCTCTTGGTTTTCCATAACAGGATTTGTGGACAAAAATACTCATATCCTTTGAGGCAATTCAATTCAAGGCTCACATTTGGGCTTATTGATTGCAGTTGTTTGATTCATATTTGCAAGAAAATTGTACCACATCAAATTAACATTTTCGGCTATGTTTCAAGTTTATATGTTGCTGTTATAGTGTCCCAACAATATTGCTATACTGATTTATTGAAGGATTATTAAAGATTTCAGCTTCTAAAGGGTTAGAACAATTTATATTTGTTGTTTGTGGATATTCCAGCCCTTGGACCATCTGCTCTTTGAGGTTTTCAGCCATTGTCGACATTAGCTGTGCTAGCATATTGTGAATGGTGCCTAGGGTTTAGAATGGATGTTTATTGTTGTAAGTCAAATCATCCTAGGGTTTACTATATTATGGAAAGTTTCAGACTTTTTAGCGTCGGCAGAGTAGTTTCCAAATATCTAATATTGTTCCAACAGCTGCCACACCATTTGGGAGCCATTGTTTAGTCCTAGCACCAGCCATACAACAATTATTTACTTAGTTGTGCAATTATTGCAATCTGATTGACATCATTCAGGCTGCCATACACAACATCTTTACTGAACTTCATTGATTGGGTTGCCATACAGCCATATAGAGTTGGGTCTCCCCATTTGTAAGTGGAATTACATCATTTTGTTTTGATACTCGAGCTGATTATCAATTGTTTCAGTACCTAGACATTGTTATTGGCTGAAACAGCTCTTGCTGATGTAATACCTTTTGTTTCTGCTGTACCTTGTCAATTTTTGAAGGTTTATGTTGTTGCAACATCATCTATAATTAATTATGTGGCTGCACATGTGGGTTACACATTTTTATTAGCTAATAATAGTTCATATCTTCTATTTACTTGTTTAATTTGTACTTGAGGGTCTCTAAAAATATAAATCAACTTTGTTGGATCATGGGTGTTGTTTTCGCTGTTTGGGAATTGTACATACTACATATGATTGAAAAGTGTTCTCAACAATAATACTTTCTTAATCAGCATCAATTTAATGAAAACTATACAATTGGAATCTCATGAAACTATACTCTCTGACATGGTTGGCATGGTCCACATTATTGTCACCTACACACTCTGAAAGAATTCATCAGGGCACCTTGTTTCATGAATAATCTAAGATCTTATCTATATACAAATTATACAAAATAATCTAGGGGAGCTAAAGGTCGAATAAACACAACATTAGTCTTTAATATTAAACATAACAATCTAGTCGTTTGTCATTAGTCTAAGTTGTGGTCTCAATTTATTAGAGTTTTAACATCATTATCACAAATATACCTTAATCTGAATAAACATAAAATAAATTATCAAGATTATTCATAGTCTATTAGTCACAAAATTAATACAACCCATGCCATGTAGACCTATAACCATAAGGTCCTTGGGGATATTTATGCCTTCACTAGTTTGGGAAAAACTTAAAAAACATTGGGATGTTTGTAATGCCTCAGAATGTGAATGTAATTGGAGTATGTAGTGCCTCAGAATGTGAATGTAATTGGAGTATGTTTGAGCACATACACTCCAAGAGGCGCAACATATTATTGATGCAAAGGTTGAATGATCTTGTCTATGTTCATTAGAACCTTAGCATTTGTCACAAGCAAATCTTGGGCTTTAAGTTATTTGAAGACTCATATCACATTAGAGGAGGTTTATCTACAATTAGGATGGATCACCAAGGCAAAGGATCTTGTTTCACTGAGGAAGACCTTGCTAGATTGAGTGGGTTCGTATTGAGGTAGATGTAGTAGCTATGGTGGAGGAGAGAGCATGGGTAAGTCCCTTGGATTTTAGTGTCACTACAGATAAGCTGATATCATGGATGCATCAACGTTGAGGATCTATCTTACACATGCATGTAAGACCCACCATGAAGCCATCAGATGTTGGGTTGAGTGATGTAGGCTCCCTTCAGGCATATTTGTATTTTGGATTCCATGGCTTTCATAATCGATGAGTTTTGTATACCTAGAACCCTTGAAATTGTAGTTTTCTTAAGCTCAAATCCGTCTTTGTACTCATTTGATTGATGCATATTTGTGTATTTGATCGAAGGAGTTTCTATATGATTAGTTTATTATGCCTTTAAAGTAGATTTATTGATGGGTGCATAGTAAAAGCTCCAATTGGCAATTTATTACAAGTGTTTGGAATTAAATAGTGTTAGCCTAATTGTTAATTATGTAACTATTAGTTGGCATTGTTATGGAGTGTTGTCATTTGTGCACAATAGGTACTTTGTTTTGGTAGTTCTTGGTGGTCAGTAGCCTTAACCAACCGCGGGATAGTATTTATTGTACTCATTTTGTTGTGTTGGGGACTAGTGGATTACTGTACACATTGCATATGGCAATGAATGATACATTTTTCTGAAACTCTATTGTCTTGGCATTGTCATACTTTGTTATTCTATGTTTTGCAGATGATAGTTTTCTTTACTCTATATATTAAATATTAATTACCCTATGAGAGTAAACATTTTGGCACCGTTGCCAATATGAAGCTTGGAGATCTAAGCCATAGAGAGATAGTATGGTGACAAACAATATGGCAATGTAATGGGCCAAGCGATTGAAGAACCAAAAATATCAGAGGAAGACAAAAACATAGTTGAGGAAAAATTGACACAAGCCTTGGTATACTTGTTGGAAGCATCCATCAACTAGTACGTTTGAAGGGAGGTTCTCCAGCAAGAGGTCCTTGAGAGTGCCATCCGAGATAGCTTGATAGTGAACGATGTAGTCATCCATCTCCTCTGAAGATTGCCAAGGTTATTGGCATGCAACTTCATTGCTCTTCGAGATCTTTGGGAGGAAAGGGACTAAGAGGAATGTTAGTAGCAAATAGTACAATGCTACAAGGAAAGGAACTAGAGGGAGGAAGAAGATCGTGATACAAGTAGATGCCATACCTTAGGCAATTAATGACCCTACAACGAAACAAGGATAGAACATGTACTATAAATAGTAGAGAGGAGGGCGAGGGACTTGTGAGAAGATCTCTTCAACTTAAACAGGAAAGTGAACAATGATGTCGGTTACGGAGAATCATTCAGGAATTGTAGAGTCTAGCAAGAAGCAAAATTAGAAGTGTTAGTCGAAGCAATAGTCGAGAGAGACAAAAACCGTTTGGTGAGGAAGGCACAACACATCATATGTGGAGTGAGTGGGGGGAAATTGCCAGAAACCTACCACTCCTTGACGAAGTAAATGATCTTACAAACCAAGCAAACAACTAGTTCGTACAGTCAATATTAGATGAAGAGGACTCTAGGACCGAGTTTGCAAAAAGTAACCCATTTGTACAGTTGATACGTGACGAAGAGGATGAAAGAAGGAACCTTGAGAACGAGGTTGCCAAATTCTTTTGGAATAACTTGCATTGCATTGAGAACCTATTTATAGCAGAGGAACCAAGAATAGGGGGGCCTAAGCCAAAGACCTTGTGGAGGAGGGAGTCGAGAAATGAGGAAGGTAAAAGGATGTTGATAGTGGATGTGTAGAGGGATTGCACATGGCTAAGAGTTTAAGTGTAGCACCGAAATGTCAAGAGAAAAACAATCCAATCAGGTCCTAGGCACACGGTACATAACGATTGAGAGTGATGGTGACCCCCCAGTGAGTCCAAGTGTTGATAGGCAGAAATTCCCCAAGTTCACGAGGAATGGATCAGAGGATCCTGTAAGGCATTGTAAGATGTGAAATTATGAAATTATCTAGTTGGCAAGCAATTAGATTGATAAGACTATTGGTTAAGATCATTGCCCGCAATGTTAAAGGGAGTAGCCATTGACTGGTTCTCAGAATTAGAAGATACACGCATGGAATCGTGGGATGGACTAGAGTAGGTGATCCATGAAGAGTTTAAATGCGTAAGGGATGATAGTGAGATTGTTGTTGAAATTTATGACACCAAATAGGGGAAGCATGAGAATGTGCGAGCTTACAATCTTATACTCAAGGAGTTGCTGGGTAAGACGGAGAACTAGCGAGCCGACGGGTTGAAGAAAAGGTGGTTCATCGAGGGACTAGTTCCCTCCCTGAGAAAGAAAATGAAGGTAGTACCTTCATCCTTGTACACTGATGCTTATTGTTGATGTGTTTTTTATGACATCATGCAACATAGAATAAAATATTAAGTATTCTATCCTCGATTGAACAAAGACCTCTTAGATGCTAACCAATGTGATCAAACAAGACGACTCCAAGGTTCCGATGGTCAAGTCTTGACCTTTTACATGGATAGACTTAGTGATTGTGATGTGATTTTTTGGAATCACAAGGGGAACTTACATTAACCAAAATGTTCGAATGCTGCTGGAATGATTTTACTTGATTTGAAAAAAAGATAAATCAATGGAGAATGAGAGAAGAGCCTCCAATGAAGACACCACTACTCTATTGCGGTTGGAGTTTGAAAAGAATATAGTATGACAAGTGTTGCAAACAACATTACTTGTAAACGTAGTAGACCTTCTACAAACTATGCCACATTAAAAAATGGTGATCACTAATATAGTCAGTGAAGACATAGCTGGCCAGGAACAAGGTGTTGTGACGTTTTCATACATTGCCCCATTGCAAATGGGGACCCCCACTTTTTCGCTTTCTAGGTTAGTTGTCGAGTCTTTGCTGTTAGCCTGTTATCTGTAGTTGCTCAGGAGCTGATCAAGTCTATCTCTTTAGGATGAAATGATGTTAGTCTTTTGCTTGTAGAACTAGGGATGAAATGCTAAATTTGGCAAAGTATAGGAAAATTTCCTTTGCCCTCTTGCAAGAGCAACCGAGGCATTGATAGCACTTCCTTTGCCCAGCCAAGGTTTTCTCACTTCCATTTCTCCCAGCACCGCCAGTGGGTGCCCAAACCCGATCCCTTCCCATTCCCCTTTCCTACCTTTACCTTTACCCCTCCCCCCATTTTTCCACTTCCACCTCCTTTAACTTCCATCTCCTTCCACTTCCTCTATTTCCCTACCTTCCCTACCTTCACCTATACCTTCACCAACTTAACCCTCTTTCCATCCTAGCATACTCATCCACTGCCCGTCACTTTCATTTACACCTACCTAGAAATTCACCTATCTTCACCTACTTAATCCTCTTCCCATCCTAGTATACTCATCCACTACCCTTCACCTACATTTACACCTACCTATACCTTCACCTACACATACCTTCACTTTCACCCATACCTACATCTTCCACCCTCCTACCTATACTCCACTTAGCCTACTCTTTTCCTTTACCTACCTACCCACCTAACTATTCCCATTTGCCACCTTTATTCCTAATTACCTTTTTCCTAACCTACATCCCATCCTAAACCACCCTCTATTTAGCCCAAACCTACTTCCATCCTACATCCTAGCCTACCTTCACTAACTTCCATCCCATCCTAACTTACACCTCCCAACTTCCATTTTACCACACCTACTTCCTACCTGTTGTGACCTAATCACACATCACCCCATCCCAGATAGGGACCCCCTAACTTTTAGGCCCTTTTTGTTCGTTTGGTCTTGGTCTTTTGTGAGTTTTGGTGGCAGTCTCATCAGTCTCTCCGCTTTGCAAGTGTTTGAGCAAGTTTGGTGAAGTCTAGGGTCTGTTTTGTCCTTTTTAGGGTTTCTTCCTTTTGTCCTAGATTTTAGGGGTTTTTGTTAGGGTTTTGGAAAAACTAAGCATACGACTGGAATCAGGACCCTTCAAGGAACCCCCTAGTAAAATTTGAGCCAAAATGGAGCAACTTTCTATTTATAGAAAGTTCCTATTTTTTAGGGATTTTACTGAGACCCGGAATGTCATCATTTTGCCAAGAAGCAAACTTACTATTTTTAGTAATTTCTATTTTTAGTAAGTTTCTATTTATAGTAAGTCATTCCTTGGTCCTGTCTAGGGGTCTAACGCTGACGTTTTGAAAAGCTTTCTATTTTTGGAAAGTTGGTTTTGACAGGACCATTCAGGGAAACTATGAAGATCAGGCATTCACGAATATTTCCAATTCCGGAAAGTCAAAAGCAGACAGGATCAATCGAAAATGGTTAACTGTTGAAAGCCCATTCTTGATCCGAAAGAAGCTCAGAAATCCACCTAAGTTCGGAGGAAGCAAAGAAAGGGTGAAATTCCCTCTTCAAGTCAAATCCGCCCCCAGCCAAGGGCAGGTGCCAAAATGAAGCATGCATGGAGAGGTGGAAAATTGCGAGAATCCATGCCAAGGGTGAAATAGCGCCATGAAATAGAGTTGGGCGCTAAAATTAGGTTGCCTTGGAATTCACAAAAACATCAAAATTTCTCCTCCAAGGCAAATTTGCGCCCTAGACCAAGGATGGGCGCTAGAATGGAGTGGTCGTGGAAGGAAGGAAAAGTTGTGAATTCCTTCCCTTAGGTGGATTTGTGCCCTAGACCAAGGATGGGTGCTAGAATGGAGTGGTTGTGGAAGGAAGGAAAACTTGTGAATTCCTTCCCTTAGGTGGATTTGCGCCCTGGCAAGGATGAGGGCACTAGAATGGAGTGGTTGTGGAAGGAAGGAAAGGTTGTGAATTCCTTCCCTTAGGTGGATTTGTGCCCTGGCAAGGCTGAGGGCGCCAAAGTGGAAGAGTCATGGAAGGAGAAAAGAACGTTGAACTCCTTCCTTAGGGTGAAATAGCACCCAAGAGAGGGAAAGAGCACGAAATTGGGGGATGCAAGGAATCCATGGAGATGTTAAGATTCCCCACCAAGTGCAAAATGTCGCCCAGGAACAAAGGAAGGCACCAAAATGGTATGCTCATGGATAATGGACAAAATGATGAATTCCTCCTTCATGAAGGAATAGCGCCCAAGTGCTAGGTGAGGGCGCCAAACAAGGATGTCCATGGAAAGTATGAAAAGAATGAATATCATCCACCAAGTCAAAATTCCGCCCTACTCTCTAGCTGGGCACCAAAATCAAGCATTCATGGAAGATTCACAAAATTGATGAAATCCCCCCTCCAGTGAAAATCCACGCTCAAGCTTGAAAATTGAAAATTTGTCGAAGGCATGAAAGTCAAAGGGTCAAGGAGGAATCAAAAGTAAAAATCCCCTCGGGCAAATTTTTGAATTTTCTATTTTTAGACACCGAATCTTATCAGAATATGGAAAATTTTATAGATTCGAAATCGTGGTGAATTTCCTTATCCAATGAACTTGGCTCCTAAATTTTAGGGGGATCCATAAAAAATAGGGGATGTTGAAAAGGGTGTGAAAATTCCTTCAGAAGCAGAAGGCAACAAGTTAGAATGAAATCAAGCAAATCTTGAAAAAATCCTTCAATTTCCCTTCGAAATTTGAAAGAATGGAAGTTAATGAGGTGGCGAGGAGAATCTTCCAAGTATGACGCATGACTTAGTGCATTTAATGAAACTTCGAAATTCAAACTCACTCACAAGGGAAGTTTCTTTTGCATGGCACAGTGATTGGGAAAGTATGACGCATCATGAATGCAATTGCCAATTTGATGCCTCCTAACTTAGCAGGACGTTTTGAAGGGTCGGCATAGTCCATCACCAATAGCTGTCAAAATTGGTAAAAGCGGAATTGTTGCGGCAGCTGGTTTTCCTCCTGCTATTCAGTGTCCAGACTTGGTCCCGGAATGTGCAAAACATTATAATTTGGAGCGGAAGACAATCTCAACGCTAGATGGCAAGCTGCTTGCAACATTGACTCCGGAGTCAATTGGTGAGGCTTTTGGAATTCCTTCGCACTATTCCATGACATACAGGACCAGCAGCGGAGCTAAGGCAGTATATGAAGTAGGTCCTGCCAGGTGTGCTGATTTGATTAATAAGTAGTGGTTGCTGAAACCCAAGGTGCATGCCTCCAAGATGCCAAAGGTTCTCACTATCTTTGAGTTCAAGCAGGAGTATGTGGAACTGATAAAGATGCTGAGCAGAGTAATGGGGTGTTCACATTCTGCGAACTTTGAAACCTGGATGTTCTTCTACATAGGCGAGATCATGAATTCAAATGGGCTAATCGACTGGGCCAGATTGATCAGTCACTACTTGCACGAGTAGTTGAAAAACTTAAAAGAAAAAAGGTCCCAGTCCTTTTTCATGAGCTCCTACCTGTTCTATATGCTTGCGCGGAGAGGAGGATTTGATGGTCTGCTAGCAAGAGGAATTATGGGTTGCGGACCAGCTCAGCTGAAAGTACATGAGTGTTATCCCCAACTGCATCTTCACAATGTTAATTCTTACAGGTTGGCGAATGACACCTTCACTATGTACTTGACACGACTTATGCAGAAGAAGTTGCACGTAAGGGTGTCGCCGCAAGCAAGTGCCCTGGTCCAGAAGTATGGAGCTGCATTCTTGCAATCTCCTAAATTCACCTACATCAGGGCGCAAGGATTCTCATTTCAGTCATACAAATTGCCAAGATATCCATTAGACAAGCTCATATTGCTGGAGCTCATGAGACAGTTAACTGCCTATGATCAATTGCAGAAGAAGAAGAAGCAATCAATTGAATTCCCAGTTGTCTTGGGTGACTTCATGGAAATATGCCTAGGCTTGGAAGCCGCTGAAAGTGTAGCACGGGAATTGGCATTCTATCGCTTGCCGTTTTATACATCCAGGGTCCAGTATGATCCTTACCACCAAATCAGGAAGGTTGATGGCGTCAAATTCATACACAAGTTTCACTTGGAAGATTATTGGGCAGGTGCCGAGGATGACCATGAGGTCTGGAAGAGAATGCATTCCAGATTGCCCCTAGACACCATCAGGTTAAGTGAAATTTATTAAGTGCCGGATCGGGTGAAGGAGGATTCAGATTTGGTGCAACTTGAATTTGAGAAAGTAAAAGATCAGCCCATTCAGTTGCTAGATTGGTTAGAGCCCGAAATGGATGATTTGAGTGTCTTGGCTAGACCAGTGCTAAAATTCACTAAGCACTGGATTGATCGGCAGATAAGGAAGTTGGTGAAGGAAGTGTTCATCTGACATGTCAGCTAATGGGAAGTCTAGATTCCCATAGTGAGGCGACCGAAGGCTCTTCACAAGTCCAAGCAGGAGGGGAAGTCCGGATAGATAAAGGAAAAAATGCCCCAAAGAGACCAAGGACAACAAGGAAGAAGGATATCCAGCAGGAAGTCCCACAAGAGGTTCAACAAGAAGTCCAGAAGGAAGAACCTCCACAAAAGAAAGCAAGGACAGATAGGGAGCATTCATCGACGAGTTCCTCGAGTGTGCAGGAGGTAGAGATGTTTCCACATCCAGTAGGGCCACCTCCAAAGAGCATTCTGGCACTAGATATACTCAACATTAACACTTCACAGGGACACCATCGGCTAGGGAGTCAAAGACAAGAAAGTCCCTCACACCAGGAGGAGGCTCGCCAGGATAGCTTCGTGGAAGCTATCCTTGGCGAAATGGAGGAAGAGTCACAGGGAGGGGAGCACGTAGAGGTTCATAGTCACTCCATCCCCGCTCCAGATTGGTTGGTAGGAAGGCTGAGAAAGGAACTAGAAAGGGAAATTGATCCAGCCCGGGAGTTGGAAGAATTATTGAAAAGGATGGATCAGCCAGTAGAAAGGAAGGCTCCTTGGAAATTTTCCAAAGTTGTCAAGGAAGAGTCTAGATCCCGGACCCTACACATTGCTGAGCCTGCAGTAGATAAAGGCAGGAAGATTATGTTATCAGGCAGATTGATTTTGGCCACGCTTCCATAGGTCAAGTAATGGAAGACTTTGAAGAATCTTCCTTATCCCTTAGGGAAAAGGTGCTGAAATCAAAGGCGAAATGTAAGCAGCCGAGGGAAGAAAATAGAGCCCTATGCGAGTACATCACAAGTTTCAAAAAACCTCTTAGGGAGGCAGAGCCTTCATTCTCCCCTCCTTCCTCCCTTCCTAGGGAAGTTGATGATGCGGAAGTTATTAGAGCGATGGCACAAAATTCCAGGGAATGGATAGAAGATGTTTACACCGAAGCGGGAAAATTCATTGAGGACCTGGCTTAGCTGCATTCAAAGTTTGTGGCCCTCCTGAGCAAATTAGAGACAATAGAAGGATTATGGGAGGATGTGTACATATACCAGGACTTAACTATTCCACGGCTCAGGGCCCCGACCAAGATTCCAAGGCAAATTCTGATTGATGCGAAAGTAATTCAGGAGAATGAAGCTTATGACTTTCCCCGATGTTTTTACGCCGTTTGTTCAGGAAAGAACACCTTCGATAAATTCAACGTAGAATCCTTTACTCTGAAAGATTCCATCAAAGGGGTGCAGGAGGAAATCATTAGTGCAATTGAGGCATTGTTCGTAAGGAAACTCAATGATGGTGGAATAACGGTAAACTCCCTGAAATCTTAGTTGCATGAGTTCTTCTTCGTAGGTTCATTCCCTAAGGAACATTTTGCAAATGTTTCTTCATTTTCCGGTATAATGAAGAAGACAGGAAATCATGGAGTGGGAGAACATCTTTTCCAAAAGCGAGGAAGAAATTGCCTTGATGGAATTCGACATTGAAAATGTGCCAAGTGTCTCCATCGGAGAGCTGGAAGCCGTCGTCAACAAATTCATTGCATACGCCATAAATGAGTTGGATAATGGTCGTCCATTCTTGGACGAGAATCTTTTAGTTGAATAATGGTGGTGTATTTACTGCTGGGCGTATTTTGACTAAGTGTGGGTCCAGTCAATGCATGTCGCCGTCGGATGAGGAATCTTCTTGCATGCAGCCTCCTCATTTATGGTTTTATGATAGATTCTCCGTGCATGTCGCCGTCGCATGAAGAATGATGGGGTATTTATTCCTTGCATGGAGGTGTTTATTATATTTTGGGCATAACCAGTATCACGGGGTGCATTTAATGCACTAGTGGGCGCTATTTTAGGCTTTTGAATTAATTGTATATGGGCATGATGGGTTATTAATTGCCGATTCCCACCTTGTTGCATCTTGAGTGGGGAATCTTCTGGGGTGAAACCCTAATTAGGGTTTGCATGGCTTGAGGCCTATATAAAGGGGTGAACCCCCTTATTTGTAAAAGGGGGAGAGATTATTATCTGAGATTGTTGTATCAGGATTGTTGAAGTAGCCAACTTAATACATTGTTCGATTTTGATGGTGTATTCTTGTTCTATTTTGGCATCTGCATGATCTTGCTCTCTTCAATTAGATTGGATTTGCTTATATGCTGTTAGGAGAACTGGATTTGATAGGAGTACTTGTTGCAGAATCCGAGCTCATACTTTTGGTGTGCAGCTAATTGTTGTATACTGTGCAAAGTTAGCCTGAGCCTTCTGATGTGTGTATGCTTAACTTCGATCATCAGTAAAGATTGTTCGATCCGATGGTCCATATTGGTGAGCTGAAAAACCTCCACGCACCCTTTGAAGATTGCACCGCCTTCGTGTAGTTGTGCTCTGCTGGCGAAACGAAGCGTGGTTTGATTTTGCATGAGTGATCCCGTCTCCTGTTCTTAGGATTAGATTAGCTTTAGTATAGTCCTCTCTATCCCACTCTCATTTACTTTCCGCATAATTTGAAAATCCAAAAAAATCTAAAACTAGAGCTTTCATTGCAAATCATCTGTACAAAAATCCTTGAGCTCGCTTGAGTTTTCTTCAATTGAACACACGGAAGGCCCCTTGGGTTAACGACAAACCCATCAAACAACTGAGTAACATCCACGCACTGAAGGAACCTTGGAATTAGCCATTTGAACTTTAAGCAATCCTAGCATACGGACTGATCTTGATCAAGAGAGGATAAGGTGACCATTGGTAACTTTATTCTATGTTTGATGCTGTCATAAAAAAACACGTCAACAAAATTGGCGCTAGAAGAAGGGCAAAATTTCATTGAAGGAGAAACTTTATTGCTCAAGGAAGAAGTTATGACCCAAGATGGTGTTGCCTGGCACTAGAAGTTCACCTCCTATTTTGCACCCTGGTTCGGGATTCCGTGATCACTAGGAGGATATCATTGCTGACATAGTTGATTTTGCTCAAAAAATAAGCACAAGTGAAGAACAGTACAACGAAATTCGATTGGTGTTACGAGGAGAATGAGAAGGTTGTTGAGATTGCTGTTGAAATTGAAAGAGATTTGCTCAACTAGAGATTTCCACTTGCTCCACGTGCTTTGTGCCTCCGGTGATCCAAGAAGCTGGAGCGTATTAATTCATTCTCACTAGAAAGACATCAAAGGGTTTTGCGATCTACCCCAGGAGCAAAGGAATTCCAAGAGCTCATATTCAAGCCAAAACGTGGGAAGAAGGAAACCGCCTCCACAAGCCAAGGTTCACCAAGTGTTGAAGATCTTACTCGTTTGTTTCAGACTCCAACACCGTAGCAGCCGATATCGAGAGTAGATGGTGCAAGTATTCAACAAGGATTCGTTCAATCACCAACACCACCAGTTGTTCAGCAACAACTAGCACCTGCAATGGCACACCAGCAACAACAACAACAGCAACAACAACAAGAACAACAAGAAGAAGCCCCGGGAGTAGCTTGGCATCCTGTAAGTGCTTCACCGCTCGCATCTTTTACTGCATATCATGACATGCCGAAGAATCCGGAGCATTTCTGCACCAAGTTTTACATTAATGATGTCAATCGTACTGCTGAGGAGCATATTAAAGTATTTGAGGATACTCTCTAGAATAGAGATATCCGGCACGAGGATGTTGCCTGTCGGCTATTTCCGTATTCATTGGGCGAAGAGGCGTTCTATTGGTACATTAATCTGCCTGTGGACTCCATTGGAACTTGGCAACAGATGAAAGACACATTCTTGGCAAAATTCAGATTGCCTGTTTCCCCAGCAAAAGTGTATCGGCAATTCATTGAAGTAAGAAAACAAGAACGAGAGCCGATTGGCGCCTTTAACAACAGATTCCAGAGAGCCTATTCTAGGCTGTGCTCGCCATACAATGTGAATGATGAAGCAGCTAGGAATATATACTATGCAGCCTTGGACTGTTTCACCTCTATGTTTGTCCAGCAAGCCAACCCAAATGATCTAAAGGCAGCCTATGATGAAGCTTTCAAGATTGGCCTACGATCACCTGCGACTGCTGCAAGAACAATGCCTTATAATCCACAAGGCGGCGTAACGAGTTATCTCCCTGCTATCAATTGAGTTCCTGCTTAGGCAAATCAATTAGTGCCTCACCCAGGGGCCCCAATGTCACAAGCTCCGCCATCGCAGCCAGTCTATGTACAAAACACAACCACTCCATCCAGAACTCAAGAAGAAAGGGACGAGATGAAGGAACTTATATAACAAGTGAAAAGGTTGTCTACTAAGGTGACTTACCTTAGAACTCAAAATAACCAGATGCAAAGCATGCAGAGAAATTATCAGTCATACCAAGGAGGCAATAGAGGGTATCATAATAACCCTCCTAATCATCATGAAAACCATCAAGGACATGGTACTGGACATCAAAATAACAATCATGGTTTTCAAAATAATAATAATAACCAAGGGTTCCATAAGAAAGCGTGGAACACAACACCAAATAACGAGGGTGTGCCTTCACCGCTAGACAATCCGCCACCCTCCGACAATAGGCCGACAGATAAAGTATTCCTTGCGGAGGCCGCCCTGTCAACTTGGTGTAGGCTGCACAATACAAGTCAGCATTATGAGCTATAATGTCATGAATTCCAAGTAGCTACTGATATTTTTCGGCAAGAAATGAAAAATTCCGAGGGTCCTAAAAACCCTCCAACAACGGGATACGAGATAGTCCTGTCACAAAGATATGACCAGGCCCCTATTCTGGAGGATTTTCGATTCCGGCCTGAATTCAAAGATTATATGCCACCACAGGGATCTTACAAATTCCCACCAGCATTAGCAAATGGCCCTGTGGAGGCACCGATATATCAAGAATCATCAAAAGTGTCGTCCGACAAACCTCTAGTCAAAGATGGATACATTTTCCCTCCGCTGAATAATAGTGTTCTAGTGGAAGCAGTTGGCGAGGTCTAAGCATTTCAATAATCGAATGGAAATGTTGCTCGAAGGGCGTATCGAAGAAATTATCGGAACCATGAGCCACTAACGTCATATATCCCTCTGAATAATTTCCTAGTCCTCTGAGGGATTCACCAGAGTATAGGCAAGCAACTGCTCCTCAGAGTGAGCGAGTCCAACCATCCGTGCAACCTGCAAAAAGGAGACAACAAGATAATCCTCCTAGGGAGGAGTTGAAAAGATTGAGCTCTTACGTTCTGGAAGAGTCCAAGAAAATCAAGATAAGCTTGCCTCTGTTTGAACTAATGAAAATTCTTGAAGTAAGAGATTCTTTGTTGTGAAGCCTAAGCGATGCTCCGGTATCAAGAAGTGTCCCATAAGCCGTGGCAAATGTTCAAAGGAACACCCTCAACAATCTGAACCTGACATCAAGCACAAACATTGTTCAGGATGTGCCACAAGTCTTTTTTGATGCATTCGACACCCTGCAACAGCCCTCGACCTTTATCGGAATGGTGCAAAATTCTCCCTATGCCTCACAAGAGCATAATCCAACAACAATTCAACCGTCTCTGCAAAGTACACCTGCAATGAAGAAAGAAGAAACAATTCAGGAGGTTAGTGAACCTGTGAAGCCAACTTTTAGTAAAATCATTCAAGCACTGGCTACGGGTCAAGATTCATAGTAGGAAGCAAGGAATCATGAATTTAACAATAATGGTGAATAGAGAAGGAAGCCCACAATTTGTTATTCAGGAAGGGATGAACCTGGTCCTTTCTTGGTCTCTGTCAGTATTTTTGGCAAGCTCTTACACAATTGCCTGATAGACTCTGGCGCTTCAAGCAACGTAATGCCATTGGCAGTGTGTCAGAATCTGGGATTAATGCCTCTACATACAAACAAGAAGGTCACCTAGCTTGACAAGACTGAAGTACCCGTTGTCGGAGAACTCAATAACATTCACATGCAATTAGCTGCCGACCCAAGGGTATAGAGCTGTATTGATATCTCGGTCGTGGACATTCCAGACGGATATTGCATGTTGCTAAGTAGAGATTGGTAAAGGAAGTTGAATGGATATATCTCTATTGACTTATCCCACATGTGGCTTCCATGGAAGGGTGTTCCCAACCAAATCAGAATTGATAGCACGCCCAAACTACGCCTGACAATCACTGAATATGGAGAAGACAATGAGATCCTATTTCTGGAGACCGATTTGGGTACTTATAGGTGCAAGGTTGAGGAAGTTTTGATGCTGCATGGCTCAACAGAGATTGAGCAGAGGGAAGAGATGCCTAACTCCACAGAGATTCTTATTGAGGATGATCCTGAAGAACAACCAGGTGGAGGCAAGGATATGTTTGATAGTTTTAGAGATTTCATCCTGAGGAGTGTAGAGTAGGAGACTCAGTTGGGTAGAGGCATTGGCACTCGTGATTTGTTGCTACCCAATTGGTGCAGAATTCATAATGCCTTTCACTTAGAGCTTACTTGTGAAATGTGCAAACTTGCTATTGAGCAAGTAATGAAGGTGGTCCCACCAAACCTAGCAATGGCAAGTATTGCAGAAACTAGTAATGCTAGAGCTTGTTCCAAGGTAGTTCCGAGACCCAAGGATAAAAAAATGAAAATTTCTCAAGAAGAAGAAAAGAAGGCAGAGGCCGTTCAGTCACCCCAAGTTCAAAATACTGATCAAATATGGACCTTAATGTTCAATGGATCCAAATCCAAGAATGGGAGTGGCGCTGGAATTGAATTGATTAGCCCAAGTGGAGAGGCTTATCTGGCTGCATACAGACTACAATTTCCCTACACTAACAATGTGTCCGAATATGAATCATTAGTCCATGGATTGCTCCTTGCAATCCAGAAGGGGGCGAAGACCCTGCATGTCTTGGGAGATTCACAAATTGTGGTGCGGCAAATAAGGAAATTATATGCTTGTCATGACAAAAGGCTGTGCCGCTACCGCAACAGAGTATGGGACTTGATTGAGAGTTTTGATGCATTCAATATCAAGACGATACACATAAGTGATAATGAGGCCGCAAATGCATTAGCTCAGGTAGCCAGTTCCTTGGAGCCCCTCGCCATGGAAGGCTTGAAGAAATTTACAGTTGAATTAACTTCAGTTCCCTTCGTGCTAGACAATGTTACAAATTAACAAGTGTTCGAAGATGATAAACACATTTTAGACTTTCTTACTAACTCCGATGTGTTTACGACACGAATAATTGATGAAGAGGAACTTGAAGAAGCGGAGTTTGATGTTATTGGGATAATGAACTTGAAAACAAATACTATCCCTTGTGGAATGATTGAGTTGGAAAGACTCTTTGACCCTGATAGGTTGAGCAGGAATCAAACTACAGAAGATAGTGAGTGTGAAGCTGTGAACCTGGGGAAAGATGGACAAACAAAGAATGTGTTCATTGGGAAAGTTTGTACCTTAGAAGAAAAGGAAGGAATTTTGAAGAACCTGAAAGAATTCTCTGATCTTCCTTTGCCTAAGTTTAGAATTTGATTTCCATTGCACTTGAATTGAAGCGAGCCTTTGATTGCATTTCCATTGCTCCTTCTTAGGAGTGAAGTTCACTTCCATTGCCTTAGTTTTGAAGCGATCTTCCTTTGCCTATGATTTGAAGCGATTTCTATTGCCCTTCATTTGGAGCGAATTTCACTTGAAGTCACTTCCATTCTTCATGTTTTGGAGCGAATTGGATATTTATTGCCTAAGTTTAGAATTTGATTTCCTTTGCCTATGATTTGAAGAGACTTCCATTGCTTCTTAGTAGGAGCGAACAACACTTTTATTCCTCCTTAGTTGGAGCGAATCTTACTTCCTTTGCTCCTTCTTAGGAGCGAACTTCCTATCAATGACCAAGTGGAGGCATGGAAGAAGAGTCTAGTGCTAGCACGGAAGAAAATTGGGGCCCACTCAAAGGTGAGGCTGACCTTATTTTGACTCCAAAACCCACACACAAGGGATAAAAGGAGGTTCATTATTAAAGAAGTGTTAATGCCACTTGTTGTAAGGTATTCACACATCGCCCCATTGCAAATGGGGACCCCCACTTTTTTCTACCTTGTAGGATAGTGTTTGAGTCCTTAGCTATTAGCCTTTGCATTTGAGGGCTATAGCTGGTTAATAGGCCAGGAGTCAAGTGGATAGTCTTGTGTGAGGTGTGAAATGAGTGAGTTTGTTAGCCTCCAGTAACGTCTAGATCACATAAGGAGTAAAGTTCATCATGAGTTCAAATGAAGAATGAATGAGAGATTGCTAGTTAGGGATGCTTCAGGTGCTCCTCTTCTGGAGCGAAATTCACTTCAAGTGCCCCTCTCCCATAGCGAATTTCACTCTTGTTGCCTCAAGTTGAAGGCAAAGTCACATTCAAGGTGAGTTTTTGAGGTCTTCTAGTATATATAGGCATAAACTAAGGCATGAAGTAGTGAGATGCAACTTAAGAGTACGTTTTCAAGCTACTTCAAGTGCTCATGGCTGAGGGCGAAAAAATTCAAGTACTCCTCTTGAGGAGCGAAATTCACTTTAAACGCCCTTAGTTGAGAGCGAAGTTGTTCTATGAGCCTTGTTTTGACAAGTTTGAATGGATGTAATGAAGCAAAATGAGCAAGAAAACACTAAGTGTCAAGTTTCAATCCACTTCAGGTGCATGAGCTTTGGAGCGGACTTCACTTCATGTGCATTCACTTTGGAGTGGACTTCACTTCACGTACATTCATTTTGGAGAGGACTTCACTTCATGTGCATTCATTTTTGAGCGGACTTCACTTCATGTGCATTCACTTTGGAGCGGACTTTACTTCATGTGCAACTCTTGTGGAGTGAACTTCATGTGTCTCTCCCTCAGAGTGAAAATTCATCCTAAGACCTTATGTTGAGCATGGTATGACGCATTAGAGCTAAGAGAGTGAGTTGAAGTGAGCAAAGGAGAGTTAGAGTCTTGATTTGAAATTCACTTCATGTGCATGGCCTCAGGAGCAAACTTCATGTGCATAACCTTAGGAGTGAACTTCATAAGCATCACTTTTGGAGCGAATTTGCCTTAGAAGCCTTGTTTGAGTGCGAATTGAAGCGTTTGAGTTATCACGAGTAAAGATAATGAACATGATTTTGATTTGAAGTCACCTCAAGTGCTCCTTCTTTGGAGTGAGGTTCACTTCATGTGCTCTTTAATAGGAGCAAATTCTTCCTTTTAGGCCTTCATGAGGTAAATTTGATATGTTTTCATGAATGAATGAATAAAAACCTAAGGTTTGAATTGATGAAGCAATGAAGTGATTGAGGGCAAGTTCAATTCTGACTTGAAATTCACTTCAATTGCATGCAAGTTGAAGTGAACTTCATGTGCATGAGAAATGGAGTGAACTTCATGTGCTGGCCTTAAAGAGCACATGAAGTTCACTGGTACAGCCTGATAAGGGTCTGATTTTCTGAGTTTTGAATTTTCTTTTTGACTGCTACAGCCCTGATGAACTGATCTGTTGTGTTGGGGATGGTAGTGCGATGAAGAACAGCCACCAAATGTGAAATGTGAAGTTTACGACAAATATGAACACCCAAGGAGTTGTAGAGTAGGTCGGCCTGCCAAGCAGCCACCTCAGTACAGCCACTAATGAAGACTCTTCAATTGGTCCACAAAAACTCTTCAAAACTGCCGCTAAGTCTTCACACAACTTGTTCTCATGTGCCAATATATCCTTTGCGCAAAGATGATTCAAAAACGTATCAATGAAACCTTCCAAACCAGGAAAGTACGACCTCACACACAAGCAAGTTGGAGGCTTCAAATTCGCATACCAAAACTTGTTTACTTTGACGCCCAATGGAAACCCCTGATATTGGAGTTCCTCCTCACACCCTTGGCTGGTCTCTCACAGTTGCAGATGTGCAAAAACAATGGAGGTTTCCGTCTCCAAAGTCTACAAAACCCTAAGGTCACACAAGCTCCTTAAGGGAGGCAAGAAAGAGAGAGTAATATCCAACATAATAACTTAGCGTCGAAGTTTGCCTTTTTTAGAAATCTCCAAAGCTACACCCTAATTAGGGCCGAAACCCTAACACCTCAATAAGATTTTATGAATATATTAATTAATGATTACTTTTTCTACATAACAATTCTTCCGCTTAGGAGTGCTCACTTTATGTTATATGCTTTTCCACTTAAACCAACCTTTTATCTCTCTCTTCCCCTTTCACTCTCTCACTAGAAATAGGTACTTAGGAAAGGTGAAAACTTTATAATATAAATGTGTTTTAAGTGACCCAAAGAGGAAATTATGAAGTTCTTTGCATCTTTAAATTCTCTTTTAATTTGCTCTTTTCTCTCTCATGGATATCTGGCGGGGAAGCACCTCACTCTCTCTCTAGAATTTGTCACTTTTTGATGATGTTTAATGTAGTTTCAAGCTGGCATCTTGAAGGTGACACAATCAAGAATTGGCTCAATCCCAAAATACTCTGAAATGGTACCTGAATCCCGAGGAAAACACCATCATAAATTTCCTCTAGCCATCTTGTTAGTCTACGAGGACTCGTTGATAGACTAACTTTTGATCATTGATCCTAACTAGAAAGAGGGGACATTACATAAGAGGGGATTCAAAGGCATAAACAAGTATCACAGTCGATAAATTCGGTAGTAGCACCCTAAAGTGGAAGTAAGCACTAACCAAAAATGTTTTCTAATGCCGAGTTTCTCCACAAGAGACTTCGAATTCGGTGGTTGCATGAAAAATGGGAATAAGGTCTTATCCTGAAAGATCTCTACCCAAATCTGACCCAATTTCTCTGATTTATTTTGGGTTGCTGATTATAGTTTTAATGTTTGTTTGTAAGGTTTTAGTTTTAGTTTTCAATGCCAATGATGGTTTGGGGTTTTACCATGAAACATGTGCAAGAAAATGATGCCTTTTGAACCAAAATACAAAATTATAGGGTACTGATAGAAAATCCAAATTCTGATTAATTGAGAACAGCAATGATAAATTCAAATCAAATACTGGAACCACCATTCAATAAGGATCTCATACCCAGAATTTCCAGCGTTCAGCCCATGGTGAATTTATTGATGCAATCGAATGAAATCTACAGTAGAAATGCTTCCAATCTGGAACAGAATGCTGATGGATGTAAATATGTCCAGATCTCTTATTACAATGCTAGAAAAATGCCCTTATTCCTACACAGCGATGGTTGCTCCAGCTGGGCTGTATTATTATTAATGAAACACTATGAAAATCAAGTAAGGGTCGATGCCTTAGGATCTGATCCTGCTGAGAGGAATGCTGATCTGCAACAGCCGTTTCTGTTGTCTAATCTACCCTAGGTGATGCTCTCTAAACCCTGCGTCCAGCTGAGTGAATGATTCAATTGACCCAAGGATGGTATGGCAGGCCTGATGTTGATAGATTTGTTTGTGAAATGCACCAATAACTCGATCTGAGTCTGCTGTTATAAATCTAAAAAAATAAAAAGCTGAAGAATAATTTCAATGATGCACAAATGAGAACCCAATGCAGATTCTCCTCAATAATGAATTGGGTTTTCATCCAATTCATAAAGCTCGAAGGGATTTCGTCCTTAGAAGGATGCTTGGCATGCTGTAGAAAGAATTAGCTCTCCAAAATCCACCGTACAAGAATGAGCAAATAATAAATGCTTGAATGATTAAATAATGGCTGCCTCCAATGTTCTTTATTGCCTCAATCCTTATCATGGCTTTTGAGGTTTGAATACTTTATTTAAATAAATTTTATTAAACTTTGTTCGTCTCCACCTTTTTATTTATGCAAATTTTAATAAAATAATGTCTCCTCAAGATGTGTGTTGGAAATTGGGCTCATAATGTATTAATAATTCATTTTTTTAATTTATGTGTTAATACCCCTCAATGGCCCCCTTTTTAAAACAACCTTATCTCACTAGGACATGCGGTCCTTTTATAACTTTAATAATCTATTATGAAGTGACATTATTAATCACTTTATTTTATTTTAATTAAATATTAAAGCCAATACTTTAATATTTAATTTTTTATTCAAATCACATTACCTAGGCCATCCTGAACTGAAAATTGATGATGCATGTGCCATCCCGGTGATATCCAAATATAGCAGGTGAACTAACACTCCCTAAAAAATAGAAACTACGACCCAAGCCTCTAGAATGATCCCCGAGGTCTCCTGATACGTTTCGATCAACACCCAGTCAATCCCTAAAAATTAGGAACCCCTCCTAAAAAAAAAGAAGATTGTCTCAAATTGCCCAAAACGACTTTTAAAGCCCCTGTGTAGCTCCACAAACCTCTGAATGGGTTCCCTATCCACTCTTCTGGCATATGGGAACCCTAATGATAGGCCAATCCTGCTCAACTACCTATCAACTAGAGAGGGGATATTACAACCCAAAGACCTTCCCAGTACCAAGTTTCAGCCCAAGGTCTGATTTCTTATCGTCAAATTTAATGACTGCAGTCCAAATCAAATTAAGTCTCATTCCAAAAGGTTGTCCTATCACCAAAGTTTGAGCAGATATTTCAAATCTCACTCCTAGAATTGAGTTTACAACTTGACATAGGGCAAGCTTCCAATTCTCAAATGATTTCCTAATGCCGAACTTTGGTCAGAGTATCCAAATTTCCTTCCTAGGTCCGAGTTTTTGAGTTTCCAAATGCCAAGTGTCTACGCTTTCTAGGGTCAAGGGTTCCCTTAAGGTCTTTGAGGGCCCTAATTTGCCTTTTATGACTCATGACAAGATTTTTAAAAGGTAGATTGTTGATCCAATAGAAGAAGGGTGTTTGAAAGGCCAACCCTAAAAATCCTTAGGGTTCATAATGGTAATTAAACCTATTTGTGGTTGCAAGATGAATGCTATTGGAAGGGAGCTTGGAGACAAAGGACCTAGAGCATGTGATCATGGCAAAGAAGCAGTTGGTAGAAGAGGTTGGACCATTCATGTCTTTAGGATATTATTTCCGAATGTGCTAGAAGATTACTAAGTCAAAAAGGGAACAAAATCAAGGTTAAAACCCTAAAGATGTCAATGAACACGCCACGAAGTTGCAAAGGACAATTACCATAGTGCAAAAAGTCAAACAATGCCATTCCAAATTTTTGGAAAACATTGGCACACTACAAAGGTGCTATAGACAACATTCAAAAAATAGAGAAAGAACAACTAAGAGATGACAGGAATATGAATTTATTGTAATGGCAATTGATTTATTGTAAAAATGACAACTTTTGGGCCCAATTTAATGTAATACAAAAAAGGGCAAAAGTTAGTTGCTCACCCAACTACCAATTTTGTCTTTTGTGACAAAAGTTGTTATTGTGCAAGGCTGTCATATTTTCTTGTTGGAAAGTAGTTGAAAAGTGGTTAAAAGTTGTTGAGGCCATTAACTAAAAGCTGTTAGAGTTTCTAGGGGCCAAATTTGGGCCATTGAATGGATTGAATCCTGGCCATTGACTCAAAATGTAAAAACTATAAAAGGCCAGTGCCTCTCATTGTAAAGGGTTAGTAGGTTAGAAAATAGATAGTTAGAATTGGTAGGATTTAGCAAGTAGAAGTTAGAATTAGGAGTAAAATAGGAATTGCTGAGAAAAAAATGTTTTAATGGCAATTGAAGCAAATGAATAAAACATTGAAGAATGGTGTTTTGCCATTTGCTTTCTCTTGTTTGCACGGTTTCTTTTCATAAAATTAGCTAAAGTTCAGTGATTTTAATGGCGAAGTGTGAGGATTTTTGATTGGTTTTTGGTTCATACCATTGGAGATCTGCTAACTGTAAGTCTTTGTGCATGGTTAGTCTGTGATTTTTACTATTGTTAGTTCAATTATGTACGTTCATCTAAGTTATGCCAGAATTGGGTACTTAATATATGTTCATGGTCTAAAAATCCTTCTATTTTCCTTCGGAGATTGCACTGTTTTTGTGGTGTTGTGAGCTTATCTTTGGCTAAGAAGGAATGGTTTTGTGTGAAATCTGTCTATCCACAACACCAACCATTACTATCATTGTCCCTAGATTCTCTGATCCCTATTCCTTTGCTCTTTATTTTACCTAGTTTGAGAAGTGAAAGCATTAACCAGATAGCCAGCTTATCAGATGCCTAAGTCCCCTCATGATTACTAGCAAATCACATCGGCCCTGAGTTATCCTGATCTTAGTTATTACCTGACATTAGAAACCTTTGGGTTATCTTGTTTGGATAGTTAGATGTCTTACAAGATTTCCTTATTCAAGAGAGAATAGGATATACTCAGTGCATTCTATTATGTGTTGACGAAAATGCTAAATTTCCCCATCAACACAAACCATTCAAAGTCATAAAATCTATGCTTGACAAAAGGAAGATTATACTTACCAAGCATACTGTCTAGGGTGTCAAAAGCTTTCTTGTTGGTAAAGTGATGTCCTCTGCTTGGACTTGTGATGGGAAAAATGACCCTTTCTTGTGAGTACCTCCAATAACAAACTTTTCTGCTTCATAAAACTGATGCATCGTCTCCAAGAAAGCAACCCTGCAAAGCACTATGATTGGAAGGTCCCTTGGTGAACAAGGCTACCAAAAACTCTAATGATAGTATGGTCTTTAAAGTAGAACCAAGACCCCCAATTATGATCTATACCCTTCTTCGGGTCAAGTTCCTTTTGGTCTCAAAAAGTTCTTTGCTTTCTCACTCAGACCCTATGGCACACTCCTTTGAAGTAGGGCCATCATCTTTCTAACAAATAGATTTTCAAACATGATATAATTGTTCTACCTACAATGCATGTCCCACAAATATTCCCATTCCTCGCTAGGGAGATATTTTCCCTCAACCTAGGTCTAACCCTAATGTCTTCATGCCAGACCTTGAGACCATTGAACAACAAAATATGCATCAAAATTGAATAATACCTGAAATGCACTGAGGGGTCTACCTTGAACTAACAAAGTGCAATATGCAATTTCTTTGCCAATAGGCTTGCATAGTCAAAATCTCTATTATGATCTCTTCTTTGAACATCCATACACAAAACTAGCATCCAACTAGGGATGAAAGGTTCAACATCCACACAAAAAACTTGACACAAGGCATGCTATGTGTCCTTGAAGTATCTTGCAAACAAATCAACACTGTAAGGAGATTGATCTCGTGGAGTCAAGGCCTTTTCATCTCTAGTTAAGTGTTTTGGCATATAGGCTGTAACCCTACTTCTATAGAGCCGGTCACGTGACTTGAATTCTCTAGCCAATTGATCCACATAAAGTGGCCAATTAGTTTGCTCATCAAGCATGCTTAACTTGGTCGAGCATCTTTGGCCAATCGCACAATTACGTGTTAATCCTGGCCTTTGATCTTGCATCATGTTCTTGTAGTTTAGGGTCCACTGCTTTCCTTACTAGCGGCCTTGTGTGATTAGCATATTGAGCAACTTTTTATAGTTGCGCAAGTGCGCTGCCAATCCACACTATTGATGTTTCAAGACGCAATCCTTGTTTATGTTTATGACACAACTCGACATTAGTGGGGTCCTCTACCCACTACTTGAGTCCTCAGACAACTCGTTGTCATTGGTCTAGCTTGGATGAAGTGGTAAAGTTGTGGGCCACCATGCTACGTCAGCACCGCAGAGGTTCGGAGTTAGGTCCTTAGTGTAGTTCTACCTAATTGTGCAATCATGCGTGAATCTTAGTAGTTGATGAAGGCAGAGGTGCTCGGGTAGTTAGGCTTGTTGACATGTTGACTTCGGAGTTGACTCCATGCATGTTTGTCTAATTCAGAGTTACTGGAAACGGCAACCCCTCAGCTCGGATACCCGTCCCTCTGTATCTGATACGGGAATGATACGGGTGTGATACGACAATCAAAACGTATCTGTTCGTTTCTAGAAACTTGCCCTTTCCAAATGCGTTTTGGATTCGATTTGGTAAAAAATCTAAGAAAAATCCTGAAATTGCAAATGAACTACAAACCACTATTCATTTAATTTAGAAAGAGTTAAAGATTTTTCTCCTATAAATGATCAGACCAACAACTCTCTAATTCGCACAGAAATTGAAAAGTTTTCTTTCACGCAGCCCGAGTTCTTTTTCTGGAATGCTTTGGCTTCAGATTTGTTGGAGCCTCTGCTTCTTTGCGGCTTCACTCTTTTATCTTACCATCTGCTCTGCAAGTTGATCCCACCTGGCTCTTCGACATCACTTTTGTTTTGCTCTGCAACTTATTCCGCTTGGCTCTTTGTGTCAATTCTGTTATTTTCTACAACTTGCTCCCGCCTGGCTCTTTGGCTTCTTCCATCAGGCTCTTCAGCTTCACTTCTGTCTGGCTCTGCAACTTCTTCCCGACTTGCTTCTGTAGTTGGCTTCCGCAGGTAGGAGGAATTTTTTAATTATAAAGTTCAAAGTTATAATGTTTCGAGTCTTTCGACTTAACATTTATTTAGTTTACATTTTAATTTTTAATTTAGGTTTTTTTAATTAATTTTTTATGTATATTTTATAGTTTATTATTTACTTTTATTTAATTAAAATAGTAATTTTATTAATTTTTTAAATCTTTAATAGTTCGTTTTATTTAACAATAACTTTATTAATTTCTATTTACTGTATTAAAAATTTAAATATTTAATATTTAGTTCTATTTATTTTTATTTAATATTACTTTAGTTTATTTAACATTAATTAAATTAATTTATACTTAGTTTTATTTATTAATCAGTAACTTTATTAATAATATTTAGTTTTAGTTTTATTTAACAATAACTTTATATTTGGTATTACTTTTAAATTTTTAATGTATATAATTTATTTTAAATTATCAATAAATTTTAAATTTGTCTACATAATTATATTATTATAGATTTTTTTTTTTTTGATCGGTAAGAGGCCGAGGCCAAGAATTTTATTAATTATTTTAAAGTTTACAGTACATTACTCCACTCGTGCGGGTGTCGGTAGGAAAGAGTGGAAGCGAGAAAACCTCCGGCCTTGCCCGGGACCATAGTCTAGCTTAACTTACATAATATACAATAATTCCAAATTTTACTACAACAAAACCAGCAGACCCCGGGCCAGGGTAATCAGGAGTGGTGTTTCTATTTTACCCCTCCCTTACAAGCCCTTATTAGCCACTTTCATAAATAAGAAGTACATGTCACTTAACATCCATCTTTTATAGCTCTGTAGATGATCTTTGATTGTTTAGTATCCATGATTGCTTGGAGCCTACCTGTTTGGCCTGCATGGTTAGTTGCTCAAACACTAGGCAGGTTGTTAGTATCACTCAGCCCATTATAATAAATGAAAATTTTATTGTCCAACTGGAAAGATACCTTAATAAACTTATCTTGTGAAACCTATCCTCTAAGAACATTCATACGAGATATAAAACTTAAAACTGAGTTAGGTATCAAATTCGTTAATGCCCCAACATGATCGACCCATGACCCAGCTGTAAAGCGGAAAAATCGAACCCTAATCGTTCTCCCCTCCCCAACTCCAAGGAGAGAGAAGGGAGAGTCACTAGGGTTGATGGTTTTCACTTAGGGGAGACTTTACATTCAAAAGAGGGGTTGAAACCCACAAGATCCAATCCCACGCAATGCAAGATTGGATTCTATATGAGTTTCAAGGGTTGTGATAGCAAGGATACCCTCTTTTGTAAAGAATGTAGATAGAAAGATTAAGCTAGGAATACATAGAAAGTGAGAAAGATTCACTTATAAATAGAGATAGGGATATGATATGAAGCTGTGGACCTGGAATTAGCAGTAAAATGTCGAGACGACGCTGTCCTGCAAATTTGAGCAAAAGTTGACGGGACGATGGCGCCCGACGTGCATACGGTCCTCCGAAAAATCCGCGAAACGAAGGGGGATCTTTTCGTCTCTGCACAAGGATTCCAGATCTTCAATTTCAGCCGCGTACCTGCAACCTACACACAGAAAAGCGAAGACGATTGGGGGGTTAGGGATTAGGGGTTTGCCCTTAGGTCAAACCCCGGTTTTGGAATTAACCAAGAAATGAGAAATGCTGTAAATGTAATGTAAAACAAGTACTAATACCTTGTTGTAAGGATGTTTGTATCCTTATATGCGAAGGTATAGATGTTGTTGTATGTTGTATGTTGTATGTTGTAGTATGTGATCTCCTCTTCAATGGTTGAATCCCTGTCTTGAATGCAACACCTAGCCTTGAATGGAGACTTAGAATGATCAATTGCTTGAAGGAATGCTTGAATGCTTGAGTGCTTGAATGTTTGAATAGAGTTTCCACGTCTTGTACACATATGTCCTTTTTTCCTCAAAATGGGAGAGGAAATGTAGTTTATATACTTGTCAATTAGGGTTGATAGACTGATTTTCCCGACCTTAGGCCGACCAGGAAATGTTATTTTCCAAATTGCAAACAAAAAGACCCGAAGTCCCATAGGAGACCGGGCCCAAAAATAGGGCCAGGGACCAGGGCGCTGGGCGCCATGGTCCTGGGGGACCAGGGCACTGGGCGCCCTGGTCCTGAAGGACCAGGGCGCTGGGCGCTCTGGTCCCACCTCCCGGGACAGCAAGGTGCAAGGAGGGATCAGGCAGGGTGCTGGAAAAATGCAGTTTTTGGTGTCATGAACAAGTTTCGGGGTCTCCATTCAGGTTCAGTGTTGCGTCGCCATCGTGAAGACCCAAATGCGGTCGAAATTGCAAGTGTCGCAATTTTAGGACGCTACATTTAGCCCCCACTTTAGCGGGAGTATAAGCGTACGCTCATACTTCCGGTAAAGTACAAGGAAACAACATTGAAAAACTTTCACCACGTCAAGGAGGCAAGATACACCAAGCCCCCAGTGGACTAAGGATCTTACGACTTCGATTGACAAAGTAAAAGGGAAGATCACGAGGGAGAACCATGACTGTCAGTAGTAAGGTTCCCTCACTATGAGTCATGCAAGAAAGATATCAAAAATTTTCAAGGCAAAGCTAAATTTGCCGAGAAATTTTCAGGTATCTTGAAAAGATATGGACGGGATGTATGCCCCCCTATGTTAAAGCGATCGCACACGCCTCACCGGGGGTGATTGCTTTAAGGTAGTGATACATATAAGAATGAGAAGGGAAAGGAGCACGTTATCACAAGGATTTAGCCCCCAAGTGTGAGATAAACCCAAGGATAATAGACACAAAACACAAAGCACGAGGTGACTTCGCTTTCCTTGGGGTTAGTATGCTGTATGATAATTCATGTGTATCATATGTATGTATGCATAATTGTTCTTCATTCCCCAATCAAGGAAGGTCACCTAGAAGAAGGGAACACATGTGTCTTTTGAGTCAACATGAGAGAGATTGAGAGATCTCAATGTTTTGCATCGTCCTCAAGTAGACAACACTAAGGACAACAAATAGAAGAATGAGAATAACATATAGAAGAAGTAACAAAAGAGAGGGGGAGAGAATCTGCTATGCTAATGAAACTAGTCTAGCACGTCATCTACCCCCCGATCTTGCTGATCAATATTTCGGGAAGGCAGGAAACATGCTAGAGGAGGAACATCCAACACAGCAGATGGAGCTATCACAAGATTTAAACAAGGGCTATGTTCATGTTCCGAGCCACGTTGTTCTTGTCTAGGAGCTAGGATAAGTGCTTTAGAAAATTCATTAGATAAATGGTTATCAATATCAACAAGTTCATATTCACTATCAGAATGAACAGGAGTAATATTTGCATCATGAATAACATTGTCATCATCAAGATTTATAAAAATAGGATCTTTAACTCGCACAGGATCAAGACCATCATGCATCTTATGTTTAGGAGATTTTGGCTCAATCGTCGGCTGAGGAGAAAATGGAATAATATTGGTTGAAGGTGTTTTTGGGGATTGCAAAGTTTGAGAAGCAGCTGCCTGAGCTCTAAGACGACGCTTTCGTCGGCGTTCACGTGCAGAACGATTTCGTCTAGTCTTAGTAGGAAGTTGCGAAGATTGAGGAGGAGGAATGTTCTCATCCTTATCACTTGGGTGTTTAGGTTGTGGTCTCTTAGGCTGAATAATAGGAGAAGAGGAAGGTCTCTTCTCTCCATAAGAGGAAGGAGGAGGAACTGCTCTATATAAGGGAGGAATATTCGGTTTAGGAAGGAGACCAAGTCCATCATGACGAGGAGGGATAGGTCTACTTTTAGGAAGTTTATTAGATATAGGCATAGTCACATCCATAGGGATGGGTTGGGAATCTTCTTGAGGAAAGACATTAGTTTTATCTTTCAAAGAAAGAACTTCCTTCTCAAGAACGATAGGAATGTCAAGTTTGGGTGTTCTAGGTTCACTTAAAGATAAGATCATATCTTTTTTCCACTTTTGATAAGATTTGAAAAGATGATCACTCCGCGGTGGAAGAGATTGGAATTGTTTAGGCCAAAAGTAATCAATAGGAACGCTAGAAGTTCTTTCAGTTGGTTTAAAGAGACTATGATTGACAGTAACAACTTCACCATTATGGGGAAATTTCAAACACTTGTGCATAGGAGAAGCAATAGCTTTCATGGAAGATAGCCAAGGATAGCCTAGCTTCACACGAAATTGTTCGGATGATGGAATAATAGCAAAGTCCACATCAAGGGATTTGTTATGGACCTCAATAGGTAATGTAATAGAACCAATTGCAGGAGAAGAAAATGCATCAAATAGTTTCACAACCACATTTGTTTCGTCATAGATCACTTGATTCAATTGCAAAGTAAAAAGAAATTCTTCAGTAATGATATTAACCATACAAGAAGGATCAATAAGCACTCCACGGCAAGGTGTATTCTTGACTTTTGCAGCTATATATAAAGGACCATCAGGTGCCCTGATAGTTTCACTGGAATCAAAGGTGATGGAAGGTTCTTTAGGGATTTTCTGCTGCTCTACAAAGTTAATCACATTTGGAGTCATAGACACGAGATCATCAGGTGAGACAGAGGAATCAGTAGTATCAATCGCATTAGAGGTATGAGAAGGCAATGGATCGGTAAAAATCTGAAGATTTTGGTTAGGAGGAGCTACAGATGTATTGCCTTTATCATTCACTCCAGAAACAGAGATAGTATTATTATCAATCAAATCTTGAATTTTACCCTTTAAAGCAAAACATTTTTCAGTATCATGCCCAGGTTGACGATGAAATTGACAAAAAGATTTGTTATCAAAATAAGGTGAATTAATCTTTGCAGGATCAATTTGCCTTATAGGAGGAAGAGTAAGCACATTTTGTTCCAATAACTTATTCATAATACTATGCAATGATTCATTCAAAGGAGTAAACTTTCTTTCTCTCTTGAAAAACTTAGAAATAGGAGACACACCTGATGCTGCATTCACATTGTTGTTGATGATGTTTTCATTGAATTTAATGGACTCTCTGTTCGGTTTAAACTTCCCAAATGGTTGTTGACTACTATCACCCTTATCACTCGGAGCCATAGGATGTGATTGTTCCATTTGACTCACAGTCAGTTGATAATTGTGAAGAGTTGCGCACAACTGTTGGAAAGAAGTAAACTCAGAAAACAGGAGTTTTTCTCTAATGTCTTTTTGTAAATTAGAAATAAAGATTCTTTGAATATCATTGTCAGGCACTGGAAAGGAAATTTGAGCATACAAATGCTTATATCTACCAATGAAATTAGTCACTTTTTCTTTAACACCTTGTTTGCAATGCATTAAATCAATCAAAGTAACTTTAGGACTTATATTGTTTTGAAATTGTTGAATGAAAGCATTTGCAAGTTGTTCGAAAGAAGTAATAGAATAGGAAGGCAACGAGCAATACCATTGTAGGGCTTTGTCTCTTAATGTTCTAGTAAACAGTTTTGCAAGCAACCTTTGGTCATAAGCAAAATCAGTACATATTGTTTGAAAGGTCTTAACATGTGTTAGAGGATCACCCTTACCATTATAAAGCTCCAAATGCGGAATTTCAACATGTTTAGGGGGAATAGCTTGAACAATATCAAGAGAAAGTGGGCTCGCAACATCAAATGTGGGCACACTAAACTTAGATTGATTCATAGAGGCAATTTGTTGCTGTAAAGAAGAGACAGTTTGTGCAAGATTGTTAATGGTCGCTTCAGTCGAAGAGTTCATATTAGACGTGTTAGATTGTGATGGAGGTGTTATGTTATTGAAAGAAGGTAGAGAGTAAGGTGGTGGGACACTATGATAGTTAGTCATAGGAGATGATTGGACAGGAGGAACACTACGAGGAGGAATGGAATGGTTAAATGAATTGCCCCCTTGCGTCATGTTCATTTGTGGAGATATAAGAGGAACACTCACTGAAGGAATGAATGAAGAAGTTGGATTGAATGAAGGAAGAGGGTTAATTGAAGAAGAGGGATTGCCCTCATGACTGGTGATCATAGGAGGAATGTCTTGTGTTGAAGTAGTCATTATGTTTGATGTAAAAGTAGGTATACTAGCAATAGGAGTCGTCAAAGGAATAGAATGATTGTCTTGAGTAGGAGGTTGTGTATAACCTAAGGTTTCGGCACAACTTTTCATAGGCATCACATTTGAATCCACAATGTGTGCAATACCACGCAAAATATCAATTCCATTCTTATCACTTTGAAGCATACGTTTTAGACCCTCAATTAAGGGAAGAGCTTGACTATCGGGGTATTCTTGAGACATCCACTGTCGAAAATCGTCAAATTGGTTATCCAATTTTGAAAGTTGTTCTACAGAAACCTCATGGAGAGCTTCTTCATCATTAAGAGGATTAGAAGAATTACCCATGTCCTCGTTAAAAAGACCATTCAAATTAGGTTCCATCTCCTCAGTAATTAAACCTTGGAAGGACTTAATTCTAAGGCTTCGTCTAACGGGAATAGTGTAAGTAGGGCTTATTGTTGTAAAACTCATGCACTAAAGAGAGAGAAGATTTTGAATTTTAGAGGTAGCAAATTTCAGTAAAACCAGCCAATCTTCTAGATTTAAGCTGTTAAATACAATCAGGACAATCTCCCGAAATTTCGGAAAAAATGTCCGGGACCGTGGCGCTCGGGGTGCACACGGTCCTCGCAACTTTTTTCGAAATTTGCAGGGATGAAAGTTATGATGATTTTACAGCTAACCTGAAAAAATTGAGTGATTTTACGATCTATAGATAGGCCAAATTAAAGTTGCAATCTCAAAATTGAACCCTACCAAGATTGTCGAAAAATGCAAAATTTGAATTTTGAAAAAGAGAGGGAAACTGAAATTTTGAATTTTATGATTTTAGAGGGAATACCAAAAGCAATGCAAGTTTTGAAATTTGAAAGTTGACTCAATTTCACGCAAAATTCAATTTTGAAAGTGGAAATCAAAGTTGTTGTAATTAAGCACTTAATTTCAAAAGTCACAAATTGCAAAAATTTGAATAAATCACTGAAATTTCGAATGAATGCTAACACACTTTTCAGATTTAGGACAGTAAGAAACACAATTTTGACACAAATTTCAATTTCAACAATTTTTGAATGATTAGAAGCCTCAATCCAAGCAATCGCTAGACCAACTTTGATTGTAATTTTGAAAGTGTTAAAATTGATAAAATCAGCCAAAATTCTGGATTTTAGCAGAAAAATATAGTAAGATCTAGCTCCCGAAATTTTGGAAAAAATGTCGGGGACGATGGCGCTCGGGGTGCACACGGTGCTCGCAACTTTTTTCCAAATTTTCAGGGATGAAAGATATTGTGATTTTATTGCGGAATCCAAAGTTACAGCCGATTTGGAGATGTTTTGATCAGTGAAATTATCTGTCAAAGGTTGAATCAAGAAGGTTTTTAAAAATTAGGGTTTTGACATTTAACCACTTAATTTTCAAAATTAAAGCACAAATATGAATTTATAATTTGTAATAGAAGGGCAGATCTGAAACAAGCATTAACAATTAAACATTTCACAAGTTTAATTACTTAAAAAAAAATTTAGGGTTTTTATGCAATTAACCTCTAAAATTTTGCAAAAGATCAAACATGGAAATGTAATCAAGGAATCCAATTTTCAGATCTAACTATGAATAATCAGAAATGATGTTCACGTCGGGTTCACCAAAATGTAAAGCGGAAAAATCGAACCCTAATCGTTCTCCCCTCCCCAACTCCAAGGAGAGAGAAGGGAGAGTCACTAGGGTTGATGGTTTTCACTTAGGGGAGACTTTACATTCAAAAGAGGGGTTGAAACCCACAAGATCCAATCCCACGCAATGCAAGATTGGATTCTATATGAGTTTCAAGGGTTGTGATAGCAAGGATACCCTCTTTTGTAAAGAATGTAGATAGAAAGATTAAGCTAGGAATACATAGAAAGTGAGAAAGATTCACTTATAAATAGAGATAGGGATATGATATGAAGCTGCGGACCTGGAATTAGCAGTAAAATGTCGAGACGGCGTTGTCCTGGAAATTTGAGCAAAAGTTGACGGGACGATGGCGCCCGACGTGCACACGGTCCTCCGAAAAATCCGCGAAACGAAGGGGGATCTGTTCGTCTCTGCACAAGGATTCCAGATCTTCAATTTCAGCCGCGTACCTGCAACCTACACACAGAAAAACGAAGACGATTGGGGGGTTAGGGATTAGGGGTTTGCCCTTAGGTCAAACCCCGGTTTTGGAATTAACCAAGAAATGAGAAATGCTGTAAATGTAATGTAAAACAAGTACTAATACCTTGTTGTAAGGATGTTTGTATCCTTATATGCGAAGGTATAGATGTTGTTGTATGTTGTATGTTGTATGTTGTAGTATGTGATCTCCTCTTCAATGGTTGAATCCTTGTCTTGAATGTAACACCTAGCCTTGAATGGAGACTTAGAATGATCAATTGCTTGAAGGAATGCTTGAATGCTTGAGTGCTTGAATGTTTGAATAGAGTTTCCACGTCTTGTACACATATGTCCTTTTTTCCTCAAAATGGGAGAGGAAATGTAGTTTATATATTTGTCAATTAGGGTTGATAGACTGATTTTCCCGACCTTAGGCCGACTAGGAAATGTTATTTTCCAAATTGCAAACAAAAAGACCCGAAGTCCCATAGGAGACCGGGCCCAAAAATAGGGCCAGGGACCAGGGCGCTGGGCGCTCTAGTCCCACCTCCCGGGACAGCAGGGTGCAAGGAGGGATTAGGCAGGGTGCTGGAAAAATGCAGTTTTTGGTGTCATGAACAAGTTTCGGGGTCTCCATTCAGGTTCAGTGTTGCGTCGCCATCGTGAAGACCCAAATGCGGTCGAAATTGCAAGTGTCGCAATTTTAGGACGCTACACCAGCCATATAAGGAATCTCTCACTTACCAACTCTTGTTAATGCTCTTGGATGCGGTCCCTGAGAGAGAAGGGATCCAGGCTACAATAACAAGGGTAGGTAAATGGGATTCAATCAATCTCACCTCCCTTTCTTTGAAATTATAGCAGAGAGGATGATGGGGTATGTTTCTACCGGGCTGGATATAAATAGCTGTCCCGGCCCTCAATTTGCCTATTAACCACCTGTAAACCATAGTCTATAAGATATGACATGCAAGATAGCTAATTATGGAAATTCAGCAGGTGGTCATCAAAGACTCTCCTGGATTCATATATAAAATTATTCCTTTAGTGAGTGTAAATGCCAATGAATACATACTTTCACATGCGTTCTAAAGTCAAATTAAGAATTGCTGGGTCTATAGAACAGAAAGGTAAAGTATAACTGCCTAGACTATGTCTTAAGGATTCAATACCCCCTATTAATTTGATCCAGTACTGATAACTGTGATTAGGGTCTTATTTACTCGAAAGAGTCTTCTGCTTTGAATCAAATCAAACAAGAAAATCTTCTGCAAATATGACCCCGATCTACTATCGATAATAATACCCTAATGAGACTGTAGGTATGAAAAAAGATTGCGAGGTGGGATAGGAATGAAGTATACTTCGGGGACTGAAAATTTGGAGGAGGGCATGAACAGGAAAAAAGGATCATGGACAATTTACCAAATTTTTTATAAGTATTTATATAGGTAAACGTCCATAAAATTCTTGAAAGATAACACAGAGTATATATATATATATATATATATATATATATATATGAGGGTATGTCTGTATATATATATGCATATGAGAGTATGTCTATATATACCAGCATATGTGATTATATATATTTGAATGTAGGTATTTGAGTATATATCTGAAGACGACATTGAGCTCGCCTAGGGCTAGAAATGACTAGTGGAAATTGGGACTACCAATAAAAGGGGATATATCCAAACGAAAACCCTTATAGTCGAAGCACTAAAACATGAATACTTCCCTTCATATTTATCCCTGAAGCTCAAAAGACCTAGGAAATCTACAGGAAAACGGGATTGAAAGACCCTGTAATGACCCTTACTATAAAGGCCACTAATAAACCCCAAATCTGAACTGAGACAATTTGTCAAACACTTGGCATGCACTGAATTGTTTTGTTTGTGATGTAGCGTTTCAATATGATAGTTGTTTTGAGCATCAAGTACAATTGAGATAACAATACCAATATTGAAATGTAACACAATAAACAATAATGAAACTCTAAATATTCATGCAAGGACTTCAATGCTAATATATCATGAATTTCCCAAATTCTGATTGCATTGTTCAGTAGACTAATTTTCTAAAAATGTATGACTGTTACAAACTCTTACACATGAGCACTGAATTTATGACAAGAGAATGTATAAACTATCACACATGAACAATGACCTTGCAATGCACCTTCTCTACTATATCAATCCAACTACAAGATAGCAATGTCTGATTACAATGGACTGTTTTCTGAATACATATATGACTGTTACAACTGTGCACTTCTATCATAAAAATTGACAACAAAAACCATGCAATGGAACCTGGAAATCGCTCCTTGAACTCCGATTATGAAATGCTGATGAAAGGAGGACTGGACTGTCCCAAGAATGCCCTGCTGTCACTACCGTACTGTCCCTGCTGCAGGCCGTACCTGGGTCGTACTGTGTGGCTGCAATACCAAATTTTGAGCTGGGATGAATTCAAAACCCTTATTCACCAAATACAAGCCCTCAAATCAACCTTCAATTGAAATCCAACATGAAATGGCTGAGTACCATCTCCAATAACGCAACCCTTCAGAAGATGTTTCACTTCCTCAGTTATGCTAATCTAAGGGAGTTATCGTTCCCAAAGATCAATGATATTTGCAGACCTTCAAGCTCCACAAATGCTCAAGTAGATGCACTAGAGAAAATAGACTTCGATGCCAAATGAGAGACCCATGGGGTCTATTTATACACATAATAGAATCTTCTAGAAGCCTCTTAGTCTTTCTAGAAGTATCCATAACTTTCTAGAAGTATCCATAATAGAATCTTCTAGAAGCCTCTTAGTCTTTCTAGAAGTATCCATGACTTTCTAGAAGTATCCATAATAGAATCTTCTAGAAGCCTCATTGCACTTTTTTAGATAAAAAGTTACTTCATAAAATAAAAAGTGCACCTCAATAACATTTTGGCCCCAAATAAAAAGTAATAATAAATATAATGTCTCCAAGAGCATAATGAGCCATCCAATCACCAAATAAACGCCAAAATGACTCTCTCATCACAACCATCTGCCTACGAGAGTCTGGAATAGGCAAATCCATGTAAAGTGTCATGTCATACGTAAAGTTTCTTTACTAGGAGGATCCAAGAGAGAAATAGGAAGTTCCTCCTCCTTACAGAGCGTAGAGCTTCGAAAGCCATTTGGTCTTCAATAACCAGAATAGGGAAACGAGGAACCGGTTTGTTATTCCTGCAAAAGACATCATAGTCCTGAGGCTTGGGAGCTGTAAGTTCATCATCTATGTTCACTAGAACCCGTTCCAATTCGCCAAGAACGTCTTTGATGAAGACTTCCTTACATAATTTCGCCACCACCGCCCTATCCCTCTCGAAATACATTGCCAAGGCCAGAAACATGGTAGCAATATCTGAGTTGGCTTGAGTTCGGTCCTCGTTCATTATGAAATCCTTCCCAAGAAATTTCATAACCGCTCCAGAAATCAGAGGGTTCTGTTGAACAAGGATACCTTTTAGTCTCTCATCTTTAATTTCCCCCACAAAGGCCATCTGGCGTTTCAACCCCATAAGTCTGAGTGTTGTATCCATTGTTGCTTAGTGGGAAGATACTCAACATTCCAAAGAAGGTCTCACACTCTACCAACTTAATAATGAGCAGTTACTAAATAGTAAATATCAAGCAAGGAATGTGCATTTCAAGACGAGAGAACATTAATATTACCTTGTCGCCACCAAGCCTCGGTTAACTCAACTGTCCCATCACTGCGGCAGCATTACTCATCTTTCGCTGTTAGCCGTCAAAACAGGCTTTGATCAAGAAAGGAGCTGACGTATGGTATCATCAATAATGATTCATACGGCTACTAGAGTGCTCCAACTAAAGGGTTCGGATAATGGAGAATAAAGCTGTGGATACCTTGAAAAGCTTGGGTTTTAGCAGAAGGCTATCTATACATTAATAGAGTCAGCTCTATATTCATGCTTCATATACTTTAGCTCAGATATGAACTGATGTTTATGATCCTAAACTTATTTAATGTATGGATTAGTCTTCTTCTAATCCCAAAGCCTATGAAATCGCGATTAACTTTAAGTATTACCCGAGAAGAAAGAAGAAAGATACTACTTATATCACAAGGTGTCCCTTTATTTAGAGCCTGTCTAAAAAGGTTTAAAGGGGAAAATCCTCAAAGATTAATTAAAAAAGTGAATATTTAACCAATGGCTCTGAAGATTCTAAAGGTAGACTTGCAAGGGCTCGAAGCCTATCTAAGGCATAAATAAGTTTGAGATATCTGGTTAAATGTATATAGATCTTGATAAATATGATTATATATGTAAAACTTCTACATGAAATGTATTTATATATATATATTTAACCGATGGCTCTGAAGATTCTGAAGGTAGACTTACAAGGGTTCGGAGCCTTTTTGAGGCATAAATAAGTTTGAAATACATGGTTAAAAGTCTATAGATCTTAATAAATATGATTATATATATAAAACTTCTACATGAAATGTATTTATATATATGAGGATTTGTATTTATAGATATAACTTTCTCACGGATATGTGGATATATGTAAGTATATATATCACATTTGGAAAATATGTGTGGATATCTATATATACATACATATATGCCTGCATACATCCATACATCCATACATATATGTGTTTATATATCTATCTATTTGTATTGATGTATGAATGTATGTTTGTAATTGTATCTATGTATATATACCCACATGCATATATAACCAGACTTGTGTATATATACTTAGTATATTCAAATATCCAGCAAATGTATTTTGGAGGAAGCTGAGGACGCCCAGAATCTATTCCTAGATTTAAATACGGAGGTGAGAACTAACTATGGATGCTAAGATATATCTGTAAGGTAGATGATTTTCTGAACACCTCGGTTCTAGGAGTAGATTGAAAATGGATTATAGATCAAGGAGTGAAGATAGAAAGGGCAGAACTTATCTTAGGTAGGCAAGGACAGGAATTTGATGCCATCAGCCCCCAAGTTAGCCAGCTCATCTGCCCTTTTATTGCCCTCCCTATAGATGTGATTAACTGTAAACCTATCAAACCCTTTGCATAGATCCAGAGCCTTTGATAACAAGGTATTAAGTTTCCAATTGGGGATGCTACCTTTTCTAGGAGCATTGACAATTATAGCCGAATCACCCTCAATATCTAAGCACTTCGCTTCAAGTTTCCTGCATAAGAGCAAACCTTCCACCAGGGTCAATAGTTCTACCCAATTGTTTGTAATAATGCCAGCTGGAGAAGCAAGGGATGCTACTTCCTTGCCTTCCCAATTGTGCACAACGCATCCTATCCCTGCTTGCCCTGGGTTGCCCCAGGAAGCCCCATCAAAGTTTAACTTCAGCCACCCTTCACCAGGGGGATGCCATCTACATGATGCTCTAGATTGAAGGATGGCCGTAGGGCCTACACCTACAAAGGGGGGAAAGGACAAACCTTCCCAACGTTTTTTAATCTTTTCATCCCAGTAAGATATGGAAGCATTTTTAAGTGAACCCGAGGAAAGCCTGTTATTTACAAGCTCTGTGACAGCTGACTCTATTTTATTAATGATTCTTAGGACATCGAGTTTTTCATTCTTAAAGATGCGCCTATTTCTTTCTTTCCAAAGTTCCCACATTATGGATGATGGGAGAGCTCTCCACAATCCTTCGAAGAGACAGCCTCTCTTAAGAAGAGGCCAAGCCGTAAGCATCCCTAAGATGGTGTTGGGAAGGGCTGCAGACCAATCAAGTTTATTGGTAAACCACATCCAGCATTGATGAGCATAGGGACAATTAAGGAGAATATGATTGGTGTCCTCTTTCTCTGCTTCGCATAGGGGACATCTACTAGGACCCTCATAGCCCATACGCCTAAATTTGTCCGCAGTGAGGAGTTTGCTTTGGATTGCAAGCCAGGAGAAAATGCCTGCCTTAGGCAAACAGTTCCTATCCCAACAAAGATTAAGTGGAAGTTCTACCTTAGGCCTTAACACTGCTTTGGATATGTGAGAGTACCCATCCTTGGCATTGTATTCTCCTTTTAAGGAGCCTTCCCATACAAGCTTGTCCTTATCATGACTTAGGACAAAGTTCCTAGAATTGAGAATGGACAAGAGTTTGTGCTTGTCCCCAATCGGGATGACTTCATCATCCCTTTCGATCCATTGCCAGCCAACCCCCTCCTTTGAAGGGGATAGGTAACTGTTTAACAGGGGACCTCTTTTTGCTTCAAGAAGGACTCGGGTAGTCCCGAAGTCATGGATGTTTTCAATGGCTTTATAACCTCCCCATGAATCTGACCAAAAGAGAGCTTTGTCCCTTGAGCCTAAGTTCCAAGTAAGCCTGTCCGTGATGATCTTCCTACATTCAAGCATAAAATTCCAAAGGCAGGAGCCTCTGGGGGGGTTGGGCTCCCTAAATATTTGGGATGGGTCATCTCCATTAAGTTACTTAAGGTTAAGTAATCTTGCCCATTTAAGATGTGGGTATTTGAATAATCTCCATACCAACTTTGCCCCCAATGCTCTTCCTTGGACTCGAAGGTTTTTGATGCCAATACCCCCATCCTCTTTGGGTGAGCATATCTTGTCCCAGGAGATAAGTGAGATTTTGTGGTTGTTATCAGTTCCCTGCCTGAAGAAAGTTCTAAGATGCTTATTGATTTCAACAAGTTTGGAAGAGGATAGCTGCTGAAGGGAAAGCTAGAAAATGGGCATAGCTGATAAAACTGATTTAACCAAAGTAGCTCTGCTAGCCGAAGATAGCCATTTCCCTTTCCAGGTGCTGATTCTAGATTTGATCTTATCCACTAAGTTATTCCATAAATTAGAGGGTCTCCTACCTCTGTCAAGGGGAATGCCTAAATATTTGCAAGGAAGGGATCCTATACTAATTTCCAGGATTCTGCAAATGTCTTTTTCTAGAGGGGGGTCTATGTTGAACATAAAGATAGCAGATTTAGCTAGATTAACCTCTTGACCCGAGGCTCTCATGTAGGAATTGAGAATATTTTTAAAAGCGCGGGCCTCCCCTATGTCACCTTGTCCGAAGAGCATTGTGTCATCCACAAATTGCTGGTGGGTAAAGGAGGGAAGGCCACTAGTGATGGGAATACCTTGAATCTTCCCTTTCTTTTTGGCCATCGTAATAGCTCTTCCCAGGGCTTCAGCCATAATGATAAAAAGAAAGGGAGATATAGGATCCCCTTGCTTAAGCCCTCTCGAGCTACTAAAGAAGCCTACTGGGGAGCCATTAACTAGAGCCGAGAATCTAGGGGTGGATATGCATTCGTAGATAAGGTTGATCCAAGTTTTCGAAAAGCCAAAGGCTTCCAAGCATTTGCAGAGGAAGCACCAGTCAACTTTGTCATAAGCTTTACTAATGTCCAATTTGATTAACATGCTTGGTGATTTGTTAAGTTGAACTGAATGCAAAGCTTCCTAGGCGATAATCACCCCATCATAGATTGATCTTTCCATAACGAAGCCAGTTTGTTCTTCACTGATAATTAAGGGAAGGAGATTTTGGAGTCTAGCTGCTAAGGTTTTAGTTAAAAGTTTGTACAAAGTGTTGCAGAGAGCAATTGGTCTAAAGTCATTGAAGCTCTCCGGGTTTTCTTTTTTTGGAATGAGGGCAAGGAAGGTGTTGTTGACTTCTTTAAGAATCTTTCCTGAGTTCCTTACCCCTTCCAAGGCCTCCGTGATTTCTGTTCCCATAAAATCCCAGCATTTTTGAAAAAAGCTAGTGGGGAAGCCATCTAGACCTGGAGCTTTGTCTGGATTCATCTTGAAGAGGGCAGATTTAACCTCCTCCACAGAGAATTTCTTTAAAAGGATTTGGTTGTGGTCATTGGTTATGAGTTTCGGGATATTCTTAATGAAGTCGAGTTGGCCCTTAAGGTCAGAGCCTTCAAGATTGTTTAGGATATTCTCATAGAACTTAGCTGCTTCAGATGCTACCATATCTGGTTCAAACAGGATGGAACCATGGTTGTTCATAATTTGAGAAATTCGATTGACCCCTCTCCTTTGCTTGGTGCTATTGTGGAAGAACTTAGTATTTCGGTCCCCCTCCTTCAGCCAAGTCTCTCTGGACTTTTGTTTCGAAAAAATCTCTTCGCAGGATAGGATCTTTCCATATTCCGAGAGAAGGGCCTTCTCCTTAAGGAAAAGATGCTCATCCATCCCTCTCTCTAGGACCTCAATATTAACCCTATTGAGATCATTCTCTATTGATGTTTTTTTGTCAAAGATGTTACCAAATTTGGTCCTATTCCACTCTAAGAGCTTCCTCTTTATAAGTTTTAGCTTACTTGCAACAATAAACATCTTCGAACCTGAGAAAGTGGAGCTACTCCACCATTTTTCAAGTAAGCTTAGAAAGTTATCATCTCTAAACCACATATTCTCAAATTTGAAGAAACATTTTTTTGGGGTATAGTCTGATAATAAATTTAATTGGAGTGGGAAATGGTCCGATCCTGATAAAGGAAGAGGCTCTGCCTTCAAGGAGTAATTCAGTTCTGAGAGCCCACCATAGATAAAGAACCTATCAAGTTTCTCTGCTATATTACAAAAACCAGATCTTCTATTGTTCCAGGTAAAGGCATTCTCTGCCGTCTTGATTTCCAGCAGGGAATTCCTGTTGATCCAGAGATTGAAGTCTATAGCTGAAGGAGGAAGCTTGCTGCTTCCTCCTCTTTTATCTGAGGCTTTAGTGATGCAATTAAAATCTCCCCCAATGATACTAAGGTCGTTCGGGAAGCTTTTAAGAAAGATCTCAATATCCTTCCATACTTTCACCTTTTCATTGTTCTGGATGGGGCCATAAACATTAATTAGTTTGAATCTGAGGTTATTTTTGTAGTTTACAACCTCTCCTCCTATCCAATTCTGCTCGATCTCTAGTGGTATGAACGAAAGGGTTCTAGGATCCCAAATGATAGCCAAGCCGCTTGAAGCACAAGAGGCTGGGGAATGATTAAGTTGTCTAACCCGTAGTTTTTGCCCAAAGATATATATCTCGCATGCATTCATTTTTGTTTCTTGAATTAATATTAAGTCAAGTTTAGAGTCAGAGATACAACGCTTTAAGATGCGTTGTTTGTTAGGGGCATTCAATCCCCTAACATTCCATGTTATGATTTTCATGGCTCTGTGGGGAGGTACTTCCCCTTCCCTACATTAAAAAGAGTAGATATTTTGGATTGACCCCTAGCTTCTCCATCCTTCAATCTCAATTCGGCTAAGGATCTCCTGCCCCTTCTTTTACTGAATTTAGCACAATCTGGGGAATCTTTGCTTTTAACAGAGCAGAGAATGCCCAAGGTGTTAGGATGCTGATTTTCCACATTCTCTGATGCTATGAAGAGATCCTCTGTTTCTAAGTTAACTCTAGTATTATTTACTAGATTATTAACGAGGAGATCCCTTTGTCTTTCCAATTCTTCGTTATCACAGATTTCATCAATCAATTGATCCATGAGGTCGTTTACTACTTCTTCCCCTATGAAATTGGCGATGATATCAACTTCCTTGGATACTTGGTCAGCCTCAGAAGCTATAGTTGTGTCAGGGTCAGCCTCTGGGGATGAAAGACTAGCCTTTTCCTCTAGAGGGGTTATCAGATTTGAAACTGGGAAGATTTGATGGGATTGCTATGAAGTCTTTTCTAGATCTTGGGGAGAGTTACCCTTATCTTTTGAAAGTGATAGGGTAGTAAGATCCTGCAGAGGGGAAGTTTTTAAGGAGTTCTCTCTGTCTTGTGGGGTAAGAGAGCCTAATGGTGACATAGTTGTCATGTCGGATTGTTCAATCTGGGGGAGCCCCTCACAAATTTCCCCTTCTTCCAAATTACCAATCCCGCTATAAGGGTCACCCATAGGAGGGACAAACGATGGAGGTGGTTGGGGCTGAGAACATGGGGACTTAATTAGGGATTTCTGATGACATAGAACCGGAGAAGGAAGATTAGTGCTGAAGTTATTAAAGCCTGTGATGGTGAAACCCCCTCCATCCACAAATCTAATTGGAGCTATTCTCGATTGAGTGATTAATTTAGGGAAAACATTTTTTGAGGGGAACTTCCTTGGTCTATCCATTTCGAAAGGACCATTGTAGAAGGGTAATTCAAGAGATAAACTCAGATTATCATACCTTAGTGTTACTGGTTCGACAGTTTTAATGTTTATATTCATGTTGACAATTAGAAGATTGTTAAAGAAGCTTAAAGCTGATTTTTTAGCTTCTACAAATTTGCCTATTTTATTCCCTAAAATTCTTAAAAAGTCATTATTTCTTAATTCAATTGGGATTCTTTCTTGTGATATAGCTCGATTAACCATACATGAATTTAATTGTGAAGGATGAAAGAGGGTATGCCACTCCCAGCAGTCAAACCCTAAGCCCATGAACTCAGATAAACCCTTTTTTAGTACTGAATTTTTAAAATTTTGATTACCGGATTCAATAGCTAAGAACTGATCAGGGAGGATGTCAATTTTTACCTGATTATTGAGAGAAGACGCCACCCAGTTGGCAATTTGTTCAGACGGAATCCCCCAACCTTTCCATCGTGCAAAAAACATTCTTTTGTTGCAATGCATTTGATACATATCCACTATTTGGGAATCAATATCAATGATTATCCCATTGGGGCTATCTTTGAAAGATTTGCCAGCAAACATTTTAGTGGCTGAAGTCGTGGGACTATTTGTCCGGTTAGGTTTTACAGAACCTTCCTTCCACCCAGGGTTGGGGTGTCGCTTAAAGCGATTTGATTGCCTTTCTGCCTTCTTATTTCGGCACCTTACCGGCTGCCAATTTCGATCCCTGCCTTGGAGCGAAGGAAGTGGAGCCCTAGCCGAAACAACCAGTGGGTATTTTGTTTTAGCAAAGAAAGCTTCTTGCTTGTTGATCCGAGATTTTGCTCTACTCAATTCATTTGCCCTAGCATCATTAGCCAGAATCGCAAAACGGTTCCCATAGCCATGATAAACATCTCGCAGAGGAAAGGGATGGTCGTAGAGAGAAGACTTGATTCTGTCTTTCGCGAGCATAGTCATTTTTGCTTCAAAATAAATCAAGGATTTATTCATAAATTATTATAGATTTTTATATTGTATGTTTTGTAAATTTAATTTTGAAATAGTAAAAATTAAGCCTGTATTATAAATTATTTAAGTTACACTCTTCGATAATAAATTATACTTTGTCTTTTATAATGTTAAAAAAAAGTCAATGTATAGTTAATGATTATTTACTTTTTATAATTTTATTAATTTTTTTTTGTAGGATAGTAATAATGGCAGAATCATCATCATCATCTGGAAACGACAAGTGGATCAAACCAAACCCTAAGTTTCCATTATGGAAATATGTCACCATCCTCAAAAATTTTCAAGGTGGTGGAGGTTTTAAATGGAAGTGTCACGAATGTTTGACTGATTGTAATGGTTCTTATACTAGGGTTCGTGGGCACCTTTTGCCACATAAAAGGCATAGGATGTGAAGTATGCCTTGGTCCAAATGTTGGTGATAGTAAAGGGAAGGGATTGTCAGCCGGGAAGATTGCAAAATACCAGAAAGAAGAGGATGACGCTAATCGGGTTCAAACATTGAATCAGAGGCCAAGTCTAAGTTTAAACAAACCTCCTTTGCATCTAACTTCGGGGACATCTACTAGCCACAAGAGGAGCAATTTAGGTCCTCTTGAAAAGGCATAAAATTTGCAAAGTCGAGAGGATACGGATCAGAATATTGCACGTTGTTTGTTGCAAATGGAATTCCATTCAATGTGGTTTGTTCTCCATTTTGGCAAGAGATGGTTAGGTCTATTAATGAAGCCCCAAAAGGATACAAAAGTCTAGGGTACGAGAAGGTTTGTACAACGCTTTTGGCTAAAGAGAAAGATATTATTGATAGAAAATTGCAAGTGATTCGAGATTCATGGAAAATATCAGGAGTTTCTATCATCTCTGATGGATGGAAGGATGTTAGAAACATGCCACTAATCAATGTGGTCGCAATGAGCCCAAAGGGGGCAATTTTTTTGAAAGCAGTGGAATGCAATGCTAAAGAGAAAGATACTCAGTTTATCGCCAACATTCTAATTGAGGCGATTGAGTCAGTGGGTTCAGAAAATGTTGTTCAAGTAATCACTGATAATGCAAAAGTATGCAGAGCAGCAGGGTTGGTTGTGGAAGCAAGGTATCCAAACATTTGGTGGACCCCTTGCGTAGTTCATTCTTTGAACTTAATGCTCCAAAAAATTGGCAAAATTCAATGGATATAGAAGATTTATGAAGAAGCCAAAGAAATTCAGATGTTTATTTGTAATCATCACATGTCACAGGCCATTTACAGACAATTCGCCAAGTTGGAGTTGCTAAAGGTAAGTTTTTTTATTTATTTCAAATTATTCAAATATTTAAAAAAAAATAAATTATTTTTTGAAACATTTGTATGATTTATTTGTTTCTAAAAATTATTAATTTTTAATTGAAGGTGGTTGAGACACGCTTTGTCACACACTATATTGTTCTCAAAAGGCTCGTGGATGTCAAACAAGCCTTAAAAAGTATGGTGATTAGTGATGTTTGGGCAATATGGAGGGAATCTCAAACAAATAGAGTAACTAATATCAGAAGGTTAATTCTTGACGATGATTGGTGGGCTCAAATAGATTATTTACTATCCTTCACTGAGCCAATATACACCCTCATTTGTCGTTGTGATACTGATCAACCAATATTGGGTGACAATGGTGGAGAAAGTTAGAGATATCATTATAGCAAAAGAGCAAGATCCCTCTGATTTTTTTTATCAGCAAATATATGAGATAATCAAGAAAAGGTGGGATAAAATGACAACTCCTTTGCAACTTTTGGCATATGCTTTGAACCCTAAGTACTACCATGCTGATATGCTAGCATTGCCAAATAGGACTGCACCAAATATGGATGTTGAGGTTGTTGATGGGTATAGAAAAGCTTTCAAAAAAATGTTTACAGATCCTAGAGTTGCTAAGGAGATTCGAGATGAGTTTGGGACGTTTGCATCCTCTGATGGAACCTATGTAGATGTTGATGCAATGGCTGATAAAAAGAAATGGACCCTATAAAGTGGTGGAACTTCCATGGTGCAACAACTAGACATTTGCAAAAGCTAGCTATCAAACATCTGTGACAGGTTTGAGTTTATATGAATTATATTCTAATTTGGTTTATTTTTTATTTTAATTTTTATTTGATTGTTTGTCTTTGTAACTTGTACTATAAACTTTTTTATAGGTTTCAAGTTCTTCTGCATCCGAAAGGAATTGGAGTACATATGGCTTCATCCATTCTGTGAAATGAAATAGGTTGGCAGCCAACAAAGCAGAAGACCTTGTATATGTGCATTCCAATCTTCGTCTCCTGTCGCATTCCTCCACAGACTACATAAAAGGACCTTATAGACTTTGGGATGTACAACCTGAGATGAGTGACATTGATGTATCCATAAATGCATCGACACATCTCAATCCGACTATTGATAATTCTGACATGGGAGGAGCCTCCAATGAACCTTCTAGGCATTCTGAGAGTCTAGTTGGTGGTCGCACTCAATCCAACTATTCTTACTCTTCAGAAAATCTTGATGATCTAGATCTCCAGTTTCAGGAGAATAGTGATGATATTTTTGATAGCATGTGATTCTACGAGAAACTATTAATGTATTTGAATTTTGTTTGAATAATAAAACTATATTTCCCAATTATGTTTCCATATTGCTTCATAGTAATGAAAATCTTCTTTAGTTACTTAGAAATTTGTGTTAAATATATATGTAATTGTTTTTTATAAATGCCGTATCCTCTCTCATTCCCAAATGAGAGGTCTCAAAAAATAGCCGTAACCGTATCCGATACCGTTTCCATTTCCGTGCAACTTTGGTCTAATTGCGTAGCCGCGCGATGATCTAAGCTGTTGATGCGAGCGAAGGTGCTTGGCTCCTAGTTTCTCTTTGACTTATTGACTGCGCCATTGCGGAGGTGGACAAAGATGCAACTTTGTGCTAATTGCACAAGCACGCAAGAATGTGAACCATTGATCTTGCACGATTTGCACATAACATAAGTCAGTTGTAAAAGAGTGAAAAGGGTGCAGGGATCGAGCAAGTTGCTTGATAATAGCAACCGCACAACAACGCATAAATTGGGGGCATCTAGGTGGGAAGATTTGCATGACATTTAACACAAGGGTGGAGGCTTGGGTGAATCGGCAAGGCTAACAAAGGGGTCAGTCACTTTAACGATGTAATAGGCTTAGTTCATGACTTAAGTGACTGAGAACTTGACGTAAACAGTCAACATTAAATTATAAAAAGGCTGTGAATATAAGCAAATGAGCACATGCCTAGGGTTTAGGGTTTTTAAGGTTTAGGAGTCTTTTGCAACTATAAACCCTAAAAATCTCATGACACTAAACTTGGAAAGAAAAAATGAAAGCTCCCAACAGAAACTTCAATTCCTTCATCTCCAATATTAATTCAATTGGAAGTTGTTTCTCTAGATTCTTGTGAAGAGGCCTTGGGTTCTTTATTTTCAACACAATTCAATTATTAATTTTCTTTGTATCTAGTGTACCTATTGTTCCTACTTCAAATATTTCACCAATTCCATGTGAAGTAACAGCCATAGAAATAGCCTAATAGGAATTGCAAGGCTTGACACTACTTCTGAGTGGATCCAAACATCTTTGATCAAGAAGAGAAGAATAATAACACAACCTCTTAGTTTGAGTGCCATGTCCACTTTTAAATTCAAGAAAATAAAGAAGGATAAAAGGAAAATAAAGCAGATGAAAAATTAGAAAGGATGTATCATTGCTAAAGAAACTAATCCTATTCCAGATAAAAGTGGTCAAGTTGTGGAAGTTGCTAAAGACAGATTTTAGCCCAAGTACTCATCAAGGAGATATCAACATGTTGGAAGTCGACATAGAAAATATGAAAGGGTAATAAAAGATGGTGAAGACAAGGTAGTGTTGAAAGCTGAAATTAGACAGCTTCAAAAATACGTAACTTGCCTCTTACAACATTCTACGAAGAGAACCTTGTTTGTACCACATCTTTTCGATTTTACTAAGGATTAGAAATGATTAGATCAGCTGGATGCTATGGAAAGAACTTAGAAAAATGGTTGGAGGTGTTTGTTTGTGAAATTTAGAGACATTAAAGGATTTGTATGAATCAATGACAAAGGCAAAAAAATTCTTCATGGACTGATGATATTTGAAAATGCATGACGGGTGTCCTCTCTTCTTATGAAGATATTACATGAAAACTCAAGCAAATAGAGGTTTTGAAAATGAGTAAAAAACAAGAAGAAAATATTTAAATATGGAAAGGATAGTATTCGTTTCTCATCTCTAAATGAAGCTTCATCCATTTTTACTGAACAAAAGAATTTTTTTTTTCAGTAGAGAAGTTTGTATATAATTTTGTTTCCCTAATTTCATGTAAGTATATTGATGAGGAAGGTATCGATGTCAGCATTGATCAAGGAGAATTTGGGAAAAATCAGCAGGTAGATGATATATATAGTTTAGCAGGGATTGTTCTTCATGTTTAGGAAAGAGAAAAGGAATCAATAACTTTTGAAAGTGCCATTTCAGAACTTGAGTGTAGTCTTCAAACTCAGATTGTGTATATGGATTCAATATTAGTACCAAGGGAAATCAAAGTGGATTGATTTCTTAGAGCTTTTAGAAGTGTGTTGTGGTAGGATATTCCAGTGAACTTGTAAAAATGTCATTATTTTGGCTTAAATGTGCTTTTGGAAAAGAGCATTTTATTTTTAGGAAGATTCTCTTTTTTATATCTCTTTTCATTTTAATGATGTGAATTTTGGGTAACTTTATTATTTATTTCAGTGATAATTCAAATTTTAGATTAATTGATAGTTGCCTGCTTTAGTTTTATTTTATAGTGGGTGGGATAATTTGTAGTAAAGCTTGCATTCGTACAAGCAAGCTATTCCTTCATTTATTTTCATGCAAAGCTTTGTAAACATTTTATGCACCAAGTTTGCTATTAGTGATTTTCAAATCTGCCCATTGCTGAATTTTTTGTTCATAGAGTTATCATATTTGAAATCATGTGTGTTGGGAGTTGAGTGTTTTCTATAATTAAGCAATCTTTGTATTTTGAAGTTATTGGAGGAAGTATTGGGGATTTGTTCACAATCCTTCTCATGTAAGTCGTGGTATATGTGTTTATGTCTGTGCATTTATGTTCAATCAATCAATCCTATGTTGTTCCATTTATTATTTTTGACCTTCGCATTTAGTTGGAAGTTATAAATGTTCTTTAGTTGTCTTAAATTAGTTTTTGCATTAGATAGCATTTATGCATAAAAAATTGCAAATGTGTTGAAATCGTTTTGTGCTATAGATTGAGAAAACAAAATGACAAGTTCTTATTAAGTTTGTATTGTATACTTTTTAAAATCCGTAGGTTATAGGCCAAATGGAGCTTCCCATTATAATTTGAAGAATAATTTACTATACAGACTATTCCATTTTGTGTCATATCAAAAGGTTTGAACTGAATTGCTAAATAGAGGTAAACCTCTTGGTGGAAAGTTATTGATGTTTGATGAATTCTAATCATGTATGTTATATGATGTCATTTGTATATTTATTGGACAAATATTTTATGAAGATGAAATATTGAGCCTGGCATGGGTGCTAATAGAGTTGGTTAAGTAGGCTGAGTACACTCATAGTGGATATAACTGCTTCTGTTATGTGCAAAATCAAAGTATTAGTTTAATATACTTTTCTTAAGATTTACATTGTGCTATGAACTAACCATGCAAGATTTTCATAATGATACCCTAATAAAATAACTTGTAATATATTTAGACATTGATAAATAAATTGTCATAATAAATCTTCAAGTAACCCATGAATGATGATCTTACATGAACTTGAAACAAGTATACAGCATATTATCATTTTAATGCAGTAACTGAAAACTGTGCCATAGCCAATTAAGACAGCTAGACACAAATCTCTTTCCTTGTTCATTTTTAACAACTTAGACTATTGGCCTGGGTTTTACAATCAAGAAATTCACCTGTGCCCCCAAGTTTATGAACTTCTTTCTATCCATCATAGTTGTTTTGATTGCTTACACCATTAGGCTGGTTAGATTTACATTCACGCAGACAAACAGTGATAGTTTCTCTTCTGATTGCAATTCTTGGATTTGCAGCTTGAGGAATAGAATTTGAATGAAGAGTTGTGTGAGAGTGTGCACACTTGGTGCCTTACAGTACAACAACTGATAATCGTCCACAACTATGCTTGCCCCTATTAACTCCTTTTTAATTACATAAATGCACATGAATAGAACTATGAAATGATACAGCTGAATCCATAATCATAAATGAAGACTTGGATGAATAAACACTAAACAATAAGTGAGTACGTGATATCTACTTACAGTAAATTTTTGTTGACTACTTCTATTTAATAGTTCCCCTGTCACTTCCCCGCTCCCCTGAAAATGATCTAAAAGAAGAATGTTGGGTGTATTTATGTTCTGATACACATCGTCTGTTTCCTTTCATTGCAATCTGTAAGAATGAAACAACCCTGTATAAGGTCTACTTGACGTCATGTAATTTTTGTTTGAAGGAGCTCTGCTTTAGCTATCTGTGTTTATGAATGAATATTTTATATTACTATAAGTTATTCTGTCCATTATGCAGTATTTGTTTTCTCTGCAAAAGAAATTGATGCATTAAAAATTTAAAAGCAATTTCTTTGAATTCAACTTTGAAAGTGTGCAAACCATGCAACTTCTTGACACTGATTTAAAAGCAATTTCTATGAATTCAAATTTAAAAGGATATTGCATCTGTAGATTTAGAAAAAGCATCAACACTGCTTAATGAAAATGCATTACTTCATGGTTCATGGTTGTGCAATAGTATAGTAGAAACTTAGTTTCTGGAAACCAGTTGTTTGTCAATGTTGTAACGTTACTTAATTGTTTAATAGGAGGACTATAATCTGGGAATGCCAATTAAGTTGCCTGGAGGTGTGAATATAAAGTTTTAGCTAATATTCAGGCAACTGGTTGAGGAGGAAGAATGTTTTCTTTCCCAAATAAAGTTTGGATATACTTACTTTAAGATAATTTACATGTCTTTGATTTCAAATTTGTTACACAATATCTGTGTTCCATTAGATTTCTTGCACAAAGAAGGATAATTGGTTTTCCAATTTGGAAATGTGATAGGGTCATAGGGCCGAGTTGTATGCTACTAAAGTTGCAAGATCTTTGGCTGCTCTGGAGGGACGTGACAAAGTTGGAGTAGAAGACCTCAAGAAAGCAGTAGGTTTTCTTTTCAATGGATTCTGACTGTGATTGCCAGCATCAGCATGCTTCCTATATGTTTAAGGAAAAAGGAGAATCCATAATTTTATTGCTTTGATTTAGTATTAGAAGGCATACTATCAATTTATGAGATGGGTCTCCAAATAATCATGGGATATACTGAATTTCAACTTATGTATTCATTGCCTAAAGCTCTTGTTTGTATCTTGTGCATAAACTTATTCTGCATAAAATTATTTGGCTATTTTGTTGTAAATTCTAACTCTGAGTTCAATATTGACCTTAATCTATGAGATTGAGTGCATATATTCACATCCTTTTATTCATAATCAAGGTAAGATGCATTCAACACATGGTAGCTATTATAGATCATCATTGCTTGTATTAGAGAAATTGATATTAAGTAAATGTCCATAGAAAACTGAAGTAGTAGGTTAACAGCATCTATAACCAACAGCTAGGATTAGAAATTACAAAAAATTGATATAAGGGGCAGCTTCTTATGAAAAGAACAGACAATTAAGAAAAGTATCGAAGCACAAGGATATGTCCCCTGCCCTATAAAGTCATCGCAATGGTCCTGGATGTTTCAAGGATGCAGAGTGAGCATTCCCCTCACTCCCCTCTTTTATAATTTTTTCTTGTATCTGGTTTATGTTTCAGGATTTTTTTGACATCTATGAGTACTTGGAAATATCTAGATATCCCCAAGACTTCAAGGGATAGTCCCCATATATAGAAGATGTATTGGGTGAGTTCTAACATCACCTTTGTCAACTGTTGTTTGAAAAGGAGGAACAAATAAATTTGTTAAATATAACAAAAAGTGGGGGGCATTTTGAAATTTTATTTTTTCATGATAATTGATAATACAACAATCTGATATTCATATGTACGATACCATTTTCATTTTTTAGTGTTGCACTCAATTTCAGATTTCAATTTTCAATGGTCAATTTTGAATGCATAGTTACAAGACTCAGACTTGGCTCAGACTCAGCAAGCTGATTTTTGACTCGGACTCGGACTTGGCACCTGGACTTGACAAAGGCTCAACAAATTGAAAAACCCAAGAAATTCAAAGATTTTTAACGATTTTAAACTTGTTTCATGTATTTTTTAATAAATAAACCTTAAAGACGCAATAATCTCATCAAATAGAAGCTACTTTGAACACATACACAAGTTTACATTCATCACATAAGTATAAATGCAAAATTTAGGCTTGAGCTGAAGGAAATAAGCTAAACTAAATAACACATTAGAGATACAAATAGTGTCAAATGTCTACAAAATTCATGGAATATGAAATCCATGTCATCAAAAGCTCAAAACATATATCAACATAGAAGCTAGAGCGTAGAAGTCTAAGGCTCAGAGGAGACAATATCAATGATCACTCGACCCTGCAATTCGAGGCCCAATGCTCACACTCACACTACCACAGACCACTACTTCCAGATCCAGGAAATGGAGGCCGAGGATTTGAAGAAGCCTCTCCACCAATGGCTGACATTTCTTCCATTTTCTTCCATTTTAATTCTTTTTTCTCTTTAAATTCCTCTAATTGATCTTGCACTTCACGTATAGCCTCAAGGGGTGCTTTTTACTAAGGGTCTGCATCATAGCATTCTATTTGTGCAATGTGATATTTCAACCAGTTAATACCTCCCCCATTATATTTTGTTTTGCAATAAGAACATGTCACTTCTCCTTTTTTGATTCAGGGATGCCATGTTTCCAAGCCTTATCTTGTCTAACTGGGGCTCCACTTCCACTATCGATAAGGCTGAGACATTATGCTGCAATATATTAACATTTATAAATGAAAAAAGTCAGCATAATGTCTCGTATTCTAATTAAGTTAAAACTTAAAAATAAATAATAGAAAGAAAAAACAAAGTTAGGGTTTCAACATTCATATTTTTTCCATCAATATAAAATAAAACAATAACGAAAAAATGTAAAAAAAAAAATGGAAATATGAAAGTAAGAAAATAAAAAAGTAACAAAAAAATGTAACAAGCTCATTGAAAGATTCGACACAAAGGATCTTGATGTGAAGTTTCAAGAGCTTGTATAGTTGAAACAACAAGGTTCGTTGGACACCTACGTAACTGATTTCCAAAGACTCACTGTGATGGTGCCAAACATCATAGAGAAGAGGCTTGTAGTCCTTTTTACGGAGAGATTGGAGGAACCTTTGAAAGGTTGGGTGAAGGGTTTTGATCCACCAACTCTGAATGAAGCCATTAAAAAATCAAGAAGCATGGAGTTGGCTGCCCCTAAGTCAAAATTTCAGTCCAAGCCTTTCCCTTATCGAAAGGACAAGAAGAAATTTTCAAATCAGACCAAGAAGTTTCCTTCTAGGATGGATGATGAGCTCCGAAGGAAGAATTTGTGTTACTCTTGCAAGGAACCATGGGACCCAGTTCATAAGTGCTATGGAACAGGCAATGCTCGCTACATGGAAGCCTATTCTGTTGATGGATCAGAATGTGAAAATTTGGAACAACAGACTGATATGGGGGAAAGTGAGTACGAAGAGGTTCCAGAAGAGGTTGAAGATGACCAAGAAGGTGGGGGTGTAGTTGCTCAACTTTCTAGTCTCCATAAAAATGAATCAATTAGAGTTAGGGGAGTGCTTGGAGAGCATCGAGTCATTGCCCTTATTGAGATTGGAGCAACTCATAATTTCATAGATGAAAGAATTGTTGCAAAGAGAGGCCTTATAACCGATGAAGTTGATGGATTCAAAGTAATGATGGCAGGCGGTTTTACTATCTCTTGCAACCTGATGTAGAACATCCACACGCCAATCAACTAAGGGAGATCTTTCTCCCAACTCACCTATCATATTAGGTGATAACTCTTCACTCACTCACAAACCCCTCACAAGGTTATACGTTACTCACAAGGCTTCAACACTCCAACAACACACCCATGCTTCTCAACACACCTCCAACCCTTGACATACACTCAACTAGGGAAAAACAACATGATCAGATCTCAATCCCAACTTTTCAACACTTCACTTCTACCAACACCCTTTTGGTAATCACTTACTCAACAACAATCCCTCTCTAGGATTCCCAAAATCCACTCACAACATGCAATGGATACTCCCAAATACATATACCCCTCTTGAAATCTTTATGAGGACTTCTCAACACACTCCCTCAAGGTTCTCTATCCCCCCAACCACCTAAGAGAACATCACAATGCTTAATGTGGATTCACTATTTTTTGGACAGTCATACAAAGTGTAGGGACAGTCATAATAACCTGAGCCAACACCTCTCTCTACGGATTCATAACATTCCAAGGGCTAATAAGGACTCCCACACACCTTCCCCAACTGTCCTCCACTCATCAAATTCACTCATTACATCATATTCTCAAAATCTCAGTCCACTAGTTCCTTAGGACAGCAACATACCCAGTTTTGGGACAGTCATAAGATGGTGATTATTTGGCCAATCAATGGCCACAAACACTTGATTAGGGTTTGCACAACCCCTCACACCTCTCCAAGCCTTCAACCAACCTTTGGGAGCCCAATCTTGCATTTATATCAACCCACAAATCAGATTTTGTGTCACCCTTAGCACGTGCCAAAACTAGTAGTGAGCCCTGCAAAAGCATTTACATGAAAGAACATAATATAATACAGTTTTCCACCCATTTTGGGGGTCTTACATTGAATAGAAATAAAGTTTTACATCTTTTTATGCTTTCTACCAGCCCTAGGTAGGGTTTGGACAGTTTTTAGTAAAATTGCTATAACTTTCTCAAAACCAAACGAAATTAATTAAAACCAAAAGGGAAATGTTCTAGATTCACTTCTCTTTCATATCCTATGCATAATAAAGGCAGTTGAATAAACATTAATGGTGAAAAACACGTGAGAACAGACTGTAATATTCAGAAACTTCAAGAAAACTGCAGAGAACTTCAAGCTTTTTATTATTTTCCTCAATGAGATCATCAACCAACCCCAAAATCAACGTGGGAAGGGCCTTTTAAACACTTTTCAGGTCTCCCATCGGTTATAACCACCTTGGAAACCTAGACTTGTTGACAATTTTGACAATTTTGCTCCAAATTGCACCTAGACTTGATCCAGGACTCCCATGACTCAACATTGATCCAAATAGTTACAAATAGTCCACAAAGACCCTTACATACCATAAAACAAGAATTTTGACCCATTGAGACCTATTTCCCACAAACTGACAACTTTTGACAATTTGACAATTTTTGAGCAATATTGACAACATGACCCTGCTAGGACTTAATCTAAAACTCAATGGTCTTAATGACCTTATTACATCACCTATGGTCTTTCAAGACCTTATTTATCACTTTCACTCTTCAAAACACAAAGGTTTCATAATTTGCCTCATATAGGCTTGATGGCAACTTAGGTGCTTGTGCACCACAACCAGATGGTCTCCAATATGTCTTTGAGGTTGGGAAATTATGAAGTCAAGGATGACTTCTATGTTGTTAGCATTGGAGGGACTGATGATGTAGTACTTGGCATACAATGGCTAAGATCCCTTGGAGAGATCACTCTTAACCTACAAACTATGGAATTGAAGTTCATGGCAAAAGGGAAGAGAGTAGCGTTGAGAGAGATGTCTAATGGAGGCCTTCGTATTGTGTCATTGAAGAGGATGGAGAGGCTGATCCATCATGATCAAGTGGAATAGGCAGCGGAATGTATGATCATGCCATCCGATCCTATAGTAGAAAAGAGACACTACCCTCCAGATATTCAAGAATTGATCACCAAGAGGAGTAAAGTCTTTGATAGCCTACCTGTTGTGACCTAATCACACATCACCCCATCCCAGATAGGGACCCCCTAGCTTTTAGGCCCTTTTGGTCGTTTGGTCTTGGTTTTTTTGTGTGTTGGTGGCAGTCTCTTTAATCTCTCCGCTTTGCGGATGTTCGGGGGTCAGTTAGGTTTAATCTGCTTCTCCGTCGAGCGAATTCTGTGAAGTCTAGGGCACGTTTTGTCCCTTTTTAGGGTTTCTACCTTTTGTCCTAGATTTTAGGGGTTCCTGTTAGGGTTTTTGAAAACTGAACATATGACTGGAATCAGGACCCTTCAAGGGACCTCCCATCAAAATTTGAGCCCAAACGGAGCAACTTTCTATTTTTAGAAAGTCCCTATTTTTTAGGGATTTTTTCGAGTCCCGGAATGTCGTCATTTTGCCAAAAATCAAACTTACTATTTTTAGTAATTTCTATTTTTAGTAAGTTTCTATTTTTAGTAAGTCATTCCTGCACCCTGTCTAAGGATCTAACACTGACACTTGGAAAGTTTCTATTTTTGGGAAGTCAATACTGGCAGGGTCAGTTAGACAAGGTGACAAGGATCAGGCGTTCGTAGACATTTCTAATTCCGGAAAGTCAAACAGCAGACAAAGAAAGCCAGAAATGGGTTAAGTGCTGGAAATCCATGCCTATAAATGGAAAGCTCAGGAAAACCCTTCAAAATCACAGGAGGTCAAAATATTCTAAGTCTGGGAGATTAAATGATGGAAAAATCCATGAATCCATGGCATAATGGAAATTCTGCCCAAGTCTGGAATTGGGCACCAAAATGGGATTCCCAAGGTCAGAAGGAAAATCCATGAATCCCTGGCATTGGCAAAATTCCATCCAAGTCTAGAATTGGGCGCCAAAATGGGATTCCCAAGGAGGGAAGGAAAATCCATGAATCCTTCTCCCAGGCAAAATTGCGCCCAAGTCTGGACTGGGGTGCCAAAATGAAGAACCCAAGGAGAGGAGAAAAATCCATGAATCCTTCTCCCAGGCAAAAGTGCGCCCAAGTTTGCAGTCAGGCGCCAAAATGAAGAAGCCAAGGACAGAGGGAAAAATCCATGAATCCTTGGCATGGTGAAAATTCCGCCCAAGCTAAAAAATTGAAATTTTGCCTAAGGCATGGAATCCAAGGAGTCAAGGAGGAATAAAAAGCAAAATTCCCCTCGGGCGAATTTTCGAATTTGCTATTTTTAGACACCAAATCTCGATGGAGTATGAAAATTTTTATAGATTCAGAATCAGGATGAAATTCTCCTTCCAATGAACCTGACTCCTAAACTTTAGGAGGATCCCCAGAAAATAGGGATGTTGAAAAAGGATAGATGGAAAATTCCATGAATCCATGGCATAGTGAAAATTGCGCCCAAGTATGCAATTGGGCGCCAAAATGAGGAAGGCAAGGACAGATGGAAAATTCCATGAATCCATGGCATAAGCGAAATTGCGCCCAAGTGTGCAGTTGGGCGCCAAAATGAGGAAGGCAAGGACAGATGGAAAATTCCATGAATCCATGGCATGGTGAAAATTGCGCCCAAGTATGCAGTTGGGCGCCAAAATGAGGAAGGCAAGGACAGATGGAAAATTCCATGAATCCATGGCATAGTGAAAATTCCGCCCAAGTATGTAGTTGGGCGCCAAAATGAGGAAGGCAAGGACAGATGGAAAATTCCATGAATCCATGGCATAGTGAAAATTCCGCCCAAGGATGCAGTTGGGCGCCAAAATGGGTTAGGCAAGGACAGATGGAAAATTCCATGAATCCATGGCATAGTGAAAATTCCGCCCAAGGATGCAGTTGGGCACCAAAATGGGTCAGGCAAGGATAGATGGATAAATTTCATGAATCCTCCACATAGAGAAAATTCCGCCCAAGCTAGAAGTTGAATTTTGCCTAAGGCATAGAATCCAAGGAGTCAAGGAGGAATAGAAAGTAAAATTCCCCTCGAGCAAATTTTTTGCTATTTTTAGACACCGAATCTCGCTGGAATGAGGAAATTGTTATAGATTTGGAATCGTGG